>NC_136914.1:212281228-212881228 GCF_949752795.1 Hyperoodon ampullatus
CAAGATAATTAAGCTCTGGATGTTGTCAAGAATTTTGAGGGTACTTTCAGCGGGCAAAAAACTTAGGAGTGAAGTGGTCCTCTAACTTTATCTGAATTCAGCTGCCTCCCCCTCCCCCCTTTCCTTCTCTGAATGGCATCAGATAGCTATTAAAGCTTAATTTCACTGGAGAACTGCAAAGCATTACTTTCGCCAACTTAGGTGAACTTCTTTGGACTATTGAAATTGCCTTTATGTTTGCCAAGTCGGCAAACAAAATATCAGGCTTTGTTCTTTTGATTGAATGCCGGGTTGGGGGAAGGAAAAAAAAAAAAAAAGGAGTAAGAAAGCCCTGCCTTTTCTTTTTCTTTCTTTCTTTCTTTCTTTCTTTTTTTTTTTTTTTTTTGTTAAACACTCCTCCCTTTTTTGGGGGGTGGATTGTTGTGGAATCGGGGGAGATCCCAGTTACTGTGCCCTTCCCTATCAAGCGAGGTAATTCTGTGAATGGAACTGTGCTTGAGCATCCTGTCTGGCGGCGCTGCTGGTGTGAGCTGCTCCCCTGTGCCGCGGGTGCGCCGAGCGGCTGCAGGGCGGGTGCTGCCCTCCAGTGGAGCCTGCGGCCGGCGCGGGCCCTGGGCGGCCATCGGGGCGCGCGGCAGCATGCCCGCGAGCCGGCGGCGGGAAGGAGAGCCCCGCAACCCGCTCTAGATGGTAAGCGGCCCCGCGCGCGCGCGCAGGCGGACAGGCGGGCGGGCGCGCGGGGCGCGGAGGCCGGCCCGCTGCGTCCCCGCGCCTGCCCTGCCGCGTCCCGGCTTGTCCAAGGCCGTTGCAGGCTCCTGCTCTCAGCCTCCGCAGGGTTCGCTGTCACTTTGCAGTAACTTTAAGATTGATGTCCCTTGACTGGTAAGGTGCCCGATGGAGTTGGTCTTTTTAGTATTTTTTTTAATTCCTCTTAAAAAAACACACACAACGAAAAGAAGAAAATGACATGACTTTTTCATTCTGAACTTCTAGCTCGCGACTATAAAAACATGCTTTATGAGTATTGTTTAACTCGGACGTGAATATTTGGGAGGGGGGCTGTTGTTTCTTTTCACCCCAGCAAGTTAAATTCTCTTAAACGCGCCACCCTCCTGAGTCCCCTCCTCTCTGGCTCTCCCCAAATATTTTCCTAAAGGATCCGCATTTTTGTACTTTTAATATATTTTCTTCCAAGACCCATTTCCTCTCACCTCCATCTCAAACTTCTTTATTTAAAACAACAAAAACAGAACTTTGTTGACGATGTGGATGAGGACCGTGGGATGTAAATGGGCAGCCCCTCCCGTTGTCTTTATTTCTCCTCCACATGATGGTGAATTTCATGTTGAAAGGAAGGTCTGCTGGGGTTTTTTTTTTTTTTTTTTTTTTTTGGCTTTTTTTGTTTTGCTTTTGGTTTGAGGAAGTCTTTTTAAAAAATAATCCCACAGAACTTTGCAGCCTTCGATCACCTTGTGGGTTTTTTTTAATGGAAATGTTCTAAACGTGGGTGTACTTCTGACACCGGGGCACCTTGGGGACCGCCTCGGAACAGAGCAGTGGGACAGCAGATATCTGGGAGTAGTTTCTTAGGAGGGCTCAGTTTGGAGAAATTCACAAGATTTCCCTGTCCTTTTTAAGGAGGAGGAGGCTGCGGAGGAGGAGGTCTGTCTGGAATGTGTTGGCTCATCTTGCTGTTTCCATTTTCCTTGTCTTTTGAGAAAGCCAGAATATAAATTTCTAGTCAAAGTTGCCCATCCTGTTGGCTGCACTTTATGAGTTATTGTTGCTGAATGATGGGGAGCTGTCCGTCAGCGGGGAAGGAACTTGCAGTTTACTTAAGAAATTGCATGTGTGACAAAGGCAGCTGCCCGAGTGTGGTGGTCCACGTGAATAGAGGGAGGGAAGGCAATTAGGGGGCTGTGTTGGGGCTTTTTACTTGTCAAACTGGAGGCTCATTGCTTTTGTTACCTCCATGTAAAGGGAAATGGCAGGGTTTTGTTTTGGTATTAAGGGCCTTCCTTAAAGCTTGCTGCCTGACACTTACACAGGAAGGCCGGATAAGTCCAGAAAGAGGGGCCACGGAGCAGTATTTTAAAAGAGAAGAGGAAGAAAATTAAGAAGCCTCACTTTTTGGTTATCTTGAAGCCCTTCCAGCCCTTGTGTTTTTTTGTGGAAGGGGGTATAGTGGGTGGGGGCCTGGCTCGAGGGTTATTAACTTGTCTGGAATATTAACAGATTGCTTAAAGACCAACATCATGAAAACAGCCCTGTGGGTTTGCAGATAAACAGCTGGGCAGTCGAGTCGGTAAATTAAAAACATCTCCTGTACGTTAGGTGTCTCACGCCAGAAGAAACCGAATCTTTGCCACCGGTCTTGCTTCAAGCAAGACAGGGCCGGGATCCCATGTGGCAGTAGGGGTGTTTTCTTACCTGCATGCAAATCAGAGTTGTGTGTTTGCTTTTGAAGAGGGCGAAATGATTTAATTAACACTTGGGGTGGGAAAGGACCTGAAAGGTCTTCTGGGTGACTTCTGTCCTCTGCAACTTTCTTGTGTCGTTAACCCCCTCCTGGAGCAGACACCCTCCCACACTCCCCTCCTTCATGGAAAAGAGGATGATTTCAGGCCTATGATGTCTTGAGTCTCTCAGCTCCAACTAAGTTAAACCCACACACATGTACCCGGCCCTGGAACCTAGGAGAGACCCCGGAAAAGTAAGTCGGGTTGGTGGGACTCAGGGATTGCCTTTTCTCTTTTCTCTTTTCTCCTCCTCTCCTCTCTCCTCTCTCCTCTCCCTCCCTCTTTCTCTCTCCCTCCGTCTCATTCTGGGGAAGCTCCCAAAACTCACAATCGAAAAAGCGAGTCAGCCTTCAGACTACTGGAATGCCAGTGAACACAGGAAGCTTCCGTTCTTCTGCTTCCAGAGAGGTCAGTTGAAAATCTTTCAGGCACCGTCTGTTACTCTGGAAGGAAAAGAGGGGTGTGTACGCGTGGCTGGCAAGGCCCTACCAAGTGTCACTCCCGTGTCACTGTGACAGGAAAATACACTTTCCCCCTCCCTCTCCCTCTCCCATGGCAGCCCTCTCCCTAAGAAATTTGTTTTGAGGGATTTGACAATCTTGCAGATAAAGTGCCTGCCTGCTGCATTCGGTTGATCATTTTCCCTCACGGCTGACCGTAATTTCTTAGCTACTCTTAGCGGTGGTTCTGTCCCTGCTGCCCAAGGTAACCGGTGAGGGAGGGGAAGTCTGCTTAGTGCCCTGAGCTGGCTGGGGAAGATGGGCCTTCCCGCTTCCTTCACGGATTTCCTAGTGGTACAGAGTAGAAACTAGGAGCAGTTTCTTTTCATAAACTTTTTAAAAATTTAATCTGCAACCAGTCGAACTGGATTATTTGGTTTCTTTTGTTTTATTTTGTTTTTGGTTTCTGAGGCATGTGTGTGGAAAGGGAAGACTCAACAAAATAACCGCAGGCATTGTGAGCGAGAACTTGCAGCGTTCTGAGTACCCCAGGGCAGAAATTAGGAGCCATCTCCATCTTTTAAGATGCTTTTTTTCAGCTCTTTAAGTGAAAGGAATAAAGGGAGGGGAAGCTGGGAGGAAGAAGAAAAGTGAGAAAAGCAATAAGGGAGGAGAAAAAAAGCTGGCCCAGTCCCATCTTGAAGGTACAGAGAAAGTTTTTTTTTGAGGTGGAGAGAAAGAAAACCAAAGCTATTATGTACCCTAGGGATACCATCTTAGTGGGAATGGAAGATTTGAGTGGGAAGGGAGGCACGGTGGCCTCTGGGCTTACTCTCTTCCACCAGTTGGGCAGTTGGCACCTCAATTTGAATTGCTGGGTGAGTAGTGGGGTGTGTGTGTGTGTGTGTGTGTGTGTGTGTGTGTGCGTTCGTGTCCTTGCTTATGGTCTTGACCATGAAACCTTTGTGCTTTTTTTTTTAAAATTCAGACAGTGGGAAGGAAAAACAAGACAAGAATAAATGGTCACCTCAAGCTGTGCTCTTTCACTGTGTACTTTTCATAGTGGTTTTTGGGGGATGGGGGAAAGGGTTAAAGGAAAAAAAAAAGATGGGGAGGAGAGAAAGCTTGACTTTCATCACAATCCTTACGGTTCTATAGCGATGCAGACCTGGCTCCCCAAGTGCAAGCGAGCTGGAATCTGGAAAAGGGCGGTGGGATTTGGGATTTCTTCTAACAAGTAATTTTTTTTCCGCTTCACCCACCAGGGTGGGCTCCACTGGAAGAAAGAGAAGGAAAAATGACATGCCCTCATAGAGGAGCATACTTTGGAAGCTTGAGACATTTTTGAGCAATAAGGCTTTTCCAGTAGCAGGGCTTACGTAAACTGTGTATTGTGGTTTCATATTTAATGCTAACTTTGTGTTGCTATGTCTTTGGTTGTATTTATTTTCAATCTCCAAATTTAGATGCTGCTGGCCTTTTAGGGCTCCAGTCTTGCTTGCGGTGTTTGTATTTTGTAAACTTAATATAAAATGTGTTTTGGAAACCTGAGCAAGAGACTGATGACAGCCTATTGTGCTGTTAATGATTAGGAAGAAGGCCCTTTTGCAATACCAATTTGGGGCTTAGAATACTTGATACTCTTTTCAACTCTTGGGTCAAATCCTTTGCCACAAGCTGTTAAGGGCATTCTCTTGAATTCGGAGGAGATTCCTTAATTGTCTTTATTATTGCTTCTGTTATTATTTTGTTGTTGTTAAATGGCCAAACGGAAACATTTGCAGTGGTCAGTCAGCCCTTAGATCCCATATTTGGGGGAAGAAGGAATGAAATGTACTACACACTGTAAGAGTCCTTGTGTTTTCAAAATTATGAATTAAAATCCTATATGTCATGTTGAACTATCAAGGTGGTAGATAGTTCTCTAGTTGAGCATGAAGGAATGACAGATGTATGTCTTGGTTTTCCTTTCTGGTTCTGTGCAACTTTCTAGTTCAATGTACAGTTGTGTAGACTGTCAAGAATTGTGGCGAAGAGAGTGCAGGCTGGCACTACAAGTGTATAAATTGTGTTGCCACAAATTTCCCACCCAGCACAGCCTCCCGTTTCCAGATTCCTGAAAGGTTCCAGACCTTTGTTTACTCAAATTACTTGGGTTACTTCATAGCAGTCCTGCTGCTTTGGGGATGGGGAAACCTCCATTCTTTATAGCTTATGGGAAGGGAGTTCCTTTGAAAGGGTAAATTCCCGACTCTGATGATACAGATATTATGACCTTTGTATTGTCACAACAGGCTGCTGCCTCCGTGTTTTCTGGAAGCAGCAGAGCCTGCAACCTTGTATTTTTAGGGAAACCTCCCCTTTGTGGTTTGGGGATGGTGGAGGCCTGGTTGAGCTATGTCATGGAATTCTTTCCTTCTGCAATATTTTGGAATGTGATGAAATCCTGACATGCCCTCCAGATTACATACTTCTGCACACATTTGAAGGCTTTTTTTTTTTTTTTTTTTTTTTTTTAAGCGAACTTTGCCTGGGTCATTTCCATGTTACCTTAAACTTTCGACAGCTGCCTTCAGAGGGGGTAGCGGTGCTGTGTTCTCCTCACCACACTGCATTTCCGTGTCCTTTTACATGTATCATTTATGGAGGCTATAGATGTCTGTTAAAGAATGCCCATGTTTGGGACACTAACGGGGCAAAATGGAGCAGAAGAATGCAGCTTTGCCTTTGCTTTCATCTTCTCTTTAGTCTCTCTTTGCTGAATTCCTGCCAAATCCGAGGTTTGGCCATTTGTATCCGTGGGCCCTGTGAAAATGTCCATCCCTCCTCTCGGTTCACCTGCTTGTTACTAGAGAGAAATCTACCTGCTCTCTGAAGGAAACTTATCAGACTCATGTAACAGGCATGGTTTTCAAATACCATCTAGATTGGAAAGTTAGGCACAGGGTGTTTAAGAAATACGAAAGACATTTTTATACAGCTGTTCATTATAAATAAATTAGAAAGGTGGTATCAGATTTTGTTCACTGCTTCTTTCTTGAAATCCCCAGGATGTAATAACCATTATGTACTTAAAACTTATTCTAAATCAAAATTGGTGATTTCCTTTCCATCTTATTTAGGAATCCCTAGATTTGGGGTTGCTGTGTTTGCGGGGGGAGATGGTCTGGAAATCATTATTTTTTTTTAAAGTTGTTTTAAATTTGAGCTTTTGGATTTCTTCATTTGGAATAGGTTAGTTTTATTCCTGGCTCTGTTTTGAAAATCGGCTCTCCTAGAAACAGCTGTACTCTCTTACCCGCGTCGCAAACATTCCCTGCAAACTCTGACACTTAACAAGATTGATTATGCTAACGCTAATCATTTAATGCCCAAGTAGTAGAAAAATATCTTGCGGGAGGGTGGAGGTTGCCTTTCCTGGGGAATTACTTCAGGGTGAAGCGGCTGGTCCTCATCTCTGAGACCTGGTGGAGGATTAGGATGGTCAGAGGGCCCCCTTGTGCTGCCGTACCCCCTCACTCCCCTCCGGGATCCTGTGGCAGGCAGGAAAGAAACCCTGGGAACTCACTGGTCAGGGGCGAGCCTGGACCGGGCGGGCCAAGACTTAAGCTGGCAAGTGCTTTAAAGGTTAGTTGGGGGAAGCACAATGGGATGCTTTCTTTTTATTGGAAAGTAAATGAGAATGAGTGGAAATGAAGTATATTTAATGAACTTAACTGGAAGTAATTGTTCAAGAGCCTGTGAAAGCACAGCTTTGCCGGGTCGGGCCTTGGCTGCGATGTTCACAAAGCCAGGCAGCCCAGAGCACGTCTTTATTTTCTAGGTTTAAATGTTCCCCTTCATGTGTCCACTCCCCACCCTAACACCTCCAGCCCCCCTCCCACCCTCCCCTCCCCGTTTTGGGGGACTGAGAAAAGGTCATTAAGAAATGCTGAATTGGACCCCTTAGACCCTTAATGCTTGGCAATGTGTTTGGTGTGTTACCCGCCGGGTTGTTATATTATGGAAGGGGCAAAACAAACAAACAGACAAACGACCCCCCCCAAACGACCCAAAAAAGGCCAAGAGCTTAGGATGGTTTGTGTTAGCTCCATGTATATGCATGTGTGTGTGAGAACGCGGATGAAAATTGGCTGCACATTTATTCTCTCCCTGCCTGCCCTGTTCAGTCATTTCCCTGCACGAGGAACTTTAATGCCTGTGTGAGTACAGGGGGAACTGTGAGTCGGCAGAATTTCATAGACGGCTGGGAGAATCTTCTCTCTCCCTCTTCTTGCTGTCCAAATGGATTTGATTCCAGAGAAAGAAGGGTTGCGGCGGGGAGGGAAAAGAAGTCAGCCATTGATAATTCACAAAACAAACAAGCAGCACCCTGAGTGTCAGGCTCTGGTGGTTGTAGAAGCTATAACTTTGCAGCCTTCTGCGCACAGGATTCAGGCCAGGTGACGCAGGCTGGGTGATGCAGGGTGATACAGGCTATAGTCGCAGAATGGGTGTTTCTTTTTTGCATCTCATAGGTAGACCTCCTTTCTCTTAACCACCTCATTTCTTCAAGCAAACCTTTCTCGGTGTTATTTATTATTTCCAACAGGCAGTGCTGTAGCCATCAGTAGAAGTCTTGCCCAGGGAGACAGTGCCCCCTTAGCTGGGGGCAAGGCCTTAGAGTGGAGCAGCGCCCAACCATGAACAGCCCCTGCACTAGGTGGGTCCTCGATGGCTGGGCTCCGGACAGCTGTGAGGGGAGAGGGCCAGAGGAAAGGGGGGAAAGCAGCCCTTCAGGCCGTGGTGGATGTCCGCCCGCCACCCTCCCCCTCTGTGCATGCAGGGGGTTTAGGGGATACAGCAGCGAGATGCTCAGCAGATACGTGAGGCTGTGCCCACCGGCCTGGATACACACTCCTCCCTGACGTCATCATCCCAGTAACGGAAGTGGCTACTCCTCGTGGATGGCAGTCAGCGGGTTGTTTAGGCAGGAAGGTTACCGTCGCTGACCCTTCCACTCTGGTTCATAGCCCAAAAACATAGGACTAGTTGAGTCAACAGGGGGTTGTTGATGAGGAAGGAACAGCCTCTCCTGGTCCCAGCCCCCCCTCCTCATCTGTGCTCCGTGACTCCAGTGAGTAGCAGCGTCTGTTGACCTTGGTGCAGCCGTAGTAAGTAGCGTCTGGAAAAGAGTGCACAGAGATGAGCCATAAACCCGTTCTTCAGTGTAAACCTTGAGTGAACGGTGTCCCTTCCTGATGCTGATTTCAGACCCTGGGAGGGCCGGTCATCTAAGACTCTGGAGACCCCTCATATCCACCCTGGGGAGGGGAGAAGGCTGACAAATGCTCCTCTGTGCTGCTTTTGTTTTATTGTGCTGGCCCCGTAAAGGCGCTTTCTGGCCCCATTTTTCTTCTTCAGAAAGGGAGAGCCATAGGGGAGTATTGAAGAGGAAGGCCGCCACCCGAGAGGCCAGGGCTCGCAATGGCTCTATTTGTTTTCAACGTCTGTTGATTAATAGGTTGCGGGGTGAATGGCGAGCTTTCATTCCCTCTGGGTTCCCCACAGTTAGAGAAGGTGGAGGGGTTGGGGTAAGAGGAGGGCCGGCAGGGGGATCTAGAAGGGGCTGAATCACTCTTTCACTTGCCGGGTTCCCGATCGAGGGCAACACTGGGTGGACGGGGTGTGTGGGCGCTCGGCGAAGAGGGTGGCACGGCCAGAACACCGGGCTTAAGGGTCCTCGGGGGGTCAAAGGTCAGCCACAGGGGGTGCCTCCTCCCCACTCCTCCCACTGCAGTAGGATGAATACTTGGGGTGGAAAGGCTTTGTGCGCTTTGAGGGCTGTTAAAGGACCTTTTCTTTCTAATTTCACTATTCGGTGCTCAAAACCTATAGGGCTTGATGAACAGAACCGGGGGAGAAGTGAGTTAACAGCCATCCCTCCAGGTAGAAAACATAAAGCCTCAATAATTTAAAGTCAGATGAGGATTTTGGTTCCTTTGAAATAGATAACGTTTACTTCATTTAATAAGTTCGGGTTTTTCGCTGACTTTTTCTTTTCTGCCAGAACTGACCACATCTATCACCAGAATCCTGCTGGGCCCTGATATCGCTTGTGTCTGTATTTGAGAAGCAGAAACATGCCACTAAATGTTTTACACCCCTCCTTCCATAATCCGCCACATGGTGTAAAAATCCCTGCTCAGAATGCCTCGTGCTCCATAGCCAGGGTCTGCCTGGCCGAGGCGGGGAGCCCTGAGCTACTCCTAATTGGGGGAAGGACGGCGGGAACATTGTGTGCTGAACTGGTCTAGGTTCCAGAGACTGGCAGGTGGGAGTATGGGGGACAGATCCCCTTACGAGTCCTGAAGCATCTGCGTCCAGCTGGGAAGGCTGGCCCAGGCTGGGCTTACTGGGTTCAGCTCACTACCCCACCTGGCAGTGAACCCGTCTCCGCAGCCACAGCAGCAGGAAGTAGAGTGAGACAGGTGAGCTCGCAAAGCCTGTGACCTGGGACAGGTTTCCTCACCTGCTGGGTGAGCTAATAACAAATGCAGCTACTTCATAGGTTTCTTTGTGAGGACTGAATAAAGTCTGTCACACTCAACACAGGCTCCATGAGCTGCGGCAGCTGTGAGCTGCGCTGGTGTGAGCCAGAGGGGTCTCGGTCAGAGGGCTGTCTAGGCAAGGGGTCCTGAGTGGCGCTCTGGGTGAGTTTCAGGCGCCGGTGGTGCTGCTGTGTATGGGCAACTATGGCCTAACTCCCTGACCTTGTGTGGACTATTTTAGGAACGTTTGCTGTTTTTTGTGGCTCAGAGATTCCCAGTGCTCATCGTGTTCTTTCAGGCTTAACTAGCAGCAGCTTAAGCTCTCCACGCAGCCTCCCATGATTGCCACTCTCACAACCTTGAACTTGAGTCAGCTGTCCCTGGAGGTAATGATTTCACACCCCTGGGTAGTTTTGAAGACATATTTAATATTTAGATAAAGCGCTTGCCTAAGAGGCACCTAGTTTTATGTTACAGTTGTTTGCCTTGAACACTGGACTCTGTAGAAAGATAAAAGAGGGAGGAGATACATATTTCAGCCCGTTTACCCCACCAACACTCCCAGCAGACATTGTAGCTTAAACTTAGATTTCCTGGATGCGTTTCTGGAAGGTTTTCCATGTCCCTCACAAAAGGTACTTTTCACATCAGAATTTTCGTAGGTTTGTACAGTTCTGAACACAGTCCTTAAAGACC
Source organism: Hyperoodon ampullatus (assembly GCF_949752795.1). Lineage (NCBI taxonomy): Eukaryota > Metazoa > Chordata > Mammalia > Artiodactyla > Ziphiidae > Hyperoodon > Hyperoodon ampullatus. Next base: position 212,291,414 of record NC_136914.1, read on the forward strand.
TCTTTAAAGAAGTGGGAGCTGTTCATAACGAAGGGGAAAGTCTAAGGGACATTTCGTATTTGGGTGGTTGTTCCGTGTTTCATTTATATCAGCTCCTACTTCGAGGCCCTCCCCCTGATTCTGGAAGGACCTTGGTTGTCATCGGCTATTCTTATTTAACCTTCAACTCTTCTGTGACGGTGTTACTTATTAGCATATTAAAGTGATGGTTTTTCTCAAAAGACATAATAAAATATATTTATGGACCAAACATCAGATTTTTAAGAAGGGCGTGCACCTGAGGGAGGGTGGCTGCAGGACATCCGTGTACTCTTGCCCCGCCGTGCACATCTGTGCCTTTGCGGTAAGGGGTGCGGTCTGTGACTACGTTGCCCCCTGTGACTTTAATGACGAGACCGGAGGGGTAGCAGACGTCACCTTCACTGTGCCCTCGTTGTTAGTATTCATTGGACTGTAGTTTTCAAAGCTTCTTTGCACGGCATGTGTGGACGTGCCAGGCACTGTGCTAATACGCACTTTACAGGCACGATCGCTTTTAATTTGCACAACAGCCCTATTCGGTAGACACAGTTCTCATCCGGAGTTTACACAGAAACGAAGGCCCGTGAGAGGTTACACAGCTGGATTGAAGTAGGATTTAAACCCGAGTCTTCCTGGAATTCTCAGACTTCACTCTTGGTCACCGTGTGCAAGCCAGTGGGCTCTAAAACCATTGTTTAAAGACGCTGTTATAACAAGGTGTTGGACTGAATGGTTTCTGAAGTGCTCTCCAGCCCCCCAGCTCTGCTCTGTGATTCTGAGTAGATGCCATTTAAGAGCAGCAACATTTACTGAAATGAATCTGTGAGGCCGGCTCCATCTGTCCTTCTCTTCCTCTGATGCTTACTGTTGCAGTTTGGTGGTTCTTACGCGGTTTATGAGAGTGTGCTCCCCACTCCCACAGGCTGGGCATTACAGGGGACACAGAGGTCTGCAATACATCGTCTTTGTCCTTCAGGGACTTAGCTGTGGTGGCACCAAGAAAGGTTATTGCGACCCCAGCAGCGGACATAATATGGTGCAGACAGAAAGGACTGTGGGGATCTGAGGCTGGAGAGACATGGGCATTTTCTAGAAGGACGTCCTCCCATCATAAAAGCAGTCCAGGTACAGGCAGGTTCAGTGGGAGTGGCCATTAGACCCTGGTTTCTACATGTATGACTGCGTCTCCCTGCGCTTGCTTAGGAACCAGCCAGCCTGGAGAGCCGTGTGGTTGTATTGTTTCTAGGGACTTGCCTGTCATGCAGTCACATCAGAAAAGAGTTCCGTGTCCCAGTGGGACCTGCATCCCCCCATCCCAAAGCCAGGCAGCAGTTAAAACTTCAGATCCCTTTACCCTCCTCTGACCACCCCTCCCCCATGCTACAGAGTTTTGACTGAACAGGGAGAGACTAATTGGCTAGTAGGCTGAGATGTGCAAAATAATATGAGAGTGAAGGCAGCCAGAACAGGTGTCCAGCTTTTGTCAGAATCCCCTTTATACATGTATCTAACAGGAAGAGGGAGAATTCTTCTCACATACCTGTGAGCTTCACTGTTGCCCAAATGCTATCTTCATCCTTCAGTGGACAGGCAGAGAAAGAGGGTCTCCCCAGCGTTTCCTGCTTGGAAGACAGCCATGGACTATGCACTTCTGAACCGCAAACAGAACCGTGCCATCGGGCAGCTTCTCCCGAACAACAAAAATAACAGTGATAATAAGCCACCATTCCTGTGCTTACCATGTGGCAGGTTTTGTACTAAGCCCTTTCCATGGATTCTGGCAGAACTAGGACACAGTTCATGACCAGGACTCAAGTCTCTTGACGTTGGTGCTTGTCTGGGATCTCGTGGTTCTCTGGTCTAGGGGTCATGGCTAAACAGAAGAGACACCTGTGGTACTCCACAGGCAGACCCAAGACGCCTGGGTCCTGAGCCCAGACCTACCGAATCAGACCCCTCCTGAGAGATTTCTTAGTATCAGGAATCCAAGTTTGTGATAAGCATCCTGAGAGATGCTTGACTCGACCAGAGCTGGGGAATGCAAGTCTCACTGCCCTTTTCCCATCACAGGTTTATATACTTGCTTTCTTCCACTGCTTGCGGTGGTCTCGTTCCCTGGAAGTCCTTCCAAACTCCTAAGTGACGATCTTCCCTCCCTTGGGCTATCTGTGGTTCTTCCCACGGGTCCCACAGTTTCTCCACACTTATTTTAAACTGTCTGGGACTGGTCTGCTTTCTTTTCTTTTTTAAAAATAAATTTATTTATTTATTTATTTTTGGCTGCGTTGGGTCTTTGTTACTGCACACGGGCTTTGTCTAGTTGCGGCGAGCGGGGGCCACTCTTTGTTGCGGTTCATGGCTTCTCACTGCGGTGGCTTCTTGTTGCAGGGCATGGGCTCTAGGCGCACGGGCTTCAGTAGTTGCAGCTCGCGGGCTCTAGAGCTCAGACTCAGTAGTTGTGGCGCACGGGCTTAGTTGCTGTGTGGCATGTGGGATTTTCCCGGACCAGGGCTCAAATCCATGTCCCCTGCATTGGCAGGCGGATTCTTTTTTTTTAACTTATTTATTTTATTTTTGGCTGCATTGGGTCTTCGTTACAGTGCACGGGCTTCTCACTGCGGTGGCTTCTCTTATTGCGGAGCACAGGTTCTAGGCTGGCGGGCTTCAGTAGTTGTGGCTCGCGGGCTCTAGAGCGCAGGCTCAGTAGTTGTGGCGCACAGGCTTAGTTGTTGTATGGCATGTGGGATCTTCCCAACCAGGGCTCGAACCCGTGTCCCCTGCATTGGCAGGCGGATTCTTAACCACTGCACCACCAGGGGAGCCCTGGTCTGCTTTCTTTCATTTCAGCGGGTGTGTGTCTTTCCAACCAGATAGAAAACTTCTAGAAGGCAGCAACTGTCATTTTCCTTTCCTCCTAATGGTCTCCACTCCATCTGATATGTTTTGTCTCTTGCTGTTTTCCCTCTCCACCCCAGCACACAGTGAGAGCTTATTTGTTGGTTACTTTTCAAGATGTCCGAAACAGAAGTGGTTCCTAAAAGACTCCTCAGTGCATGACCACGAGATGCTGGCACTGGCCTTGGAGTGGCTGACCTTCACTCAGCTGACTTGGGCCATGTCCACACCTTCATAGCTGCTGACGAAGGACGTGGTACTGGGTGCTTTTAATTTCGATGTTGTGATTGCAAAATGATAGCTCACGATACAAGGCTCCCATGAGCCACGAGCTACCGTCTTTCTCTGAAAGTGTCCGGTTGTTTATAGGAATCATTAAACCCGGCTGTTGGACGTGTTGGCTTCTTTTTCTGTGTTTTTTTTCTGGGAGCATTTAGGAAAGCCATATTTTTCTTTCCAAACATACCCATGAAAAAGTTAGAAGCGCCTTTTAAAATGCCCTCCCCACAATGAACTGTGGTAAGAAATACTCTTACTATATCACACCCCTTCTTTCTTCACCCATTAAAAAAAAAAAAGGACAAGAAGAAAAACATAGAGAACTCACTGCTTGGTGGTCCCTGAACTCAAGAGGCGCTAGTGGGCAGCACTGGAACCTTCCTTCTTTTCTTTTAATGCAATTCCTTTTCCTTGATGTTAATGCAAGTTGTGCCTTCCTAAAAGTAATAAAAGGAAATGAAGACACGTTCTAAAATGAAACTTGACTCTAATCCATTCATCATCTAATACTAGCCTCTTTATCTTTGCTGGTACCTAATCTGGTTAAATGTCCCTGTTGTAGGATTTTAGTGAAAATCCTCTATTGGGAATAGGGTTTTTTGCAATTGGATTACTCTCGGTAAATGGCCCAGTAGTTCGCTTGTTTCAGCTTAAGTTTTTCTTTGTGATCTTGCTGGGCTGAGTTATAGCGTCTCATAGTGGGCCGGGGAGGGGGTGGTGGAGACTGGGGTGGGGGAAGGAGCAGAAGATAGTTTGGGAAGGTCTGGTCATTGCAACTAGGTAAATCTTTAAAATGGTTTTCTTTTTCTTTTTTTCTCCTTTTCTCCACCTAGCAGCTCTTCCCAAACGTAAAAAGGCCTTGTACTTTGTTTTCTAGAATTGCCCATTTCTAAAATGCGTACATACCTTTTATTAGCCCAATTCATCATCATCCAGTTAATTTGTTAGCATTCCCTGGGACTTCCTAATGAGATTCCTAATGAACCTGGGCTGCTGTAATATGCATAAAATATGCAGGTGCTCGCCTGGCAGTTTAGAGCTTTCTGGTAAAGTTCACACTCCCAACCAAACCATGAGTGAGGCTTTTCATCCTGGCTGTCTGTAAAGGATTGTAGTTTGCCCACTGGTTCTAAGGGGCCAGGAGGGGTTCAGAGCCTGGGGTGGTGGATAAGGAGGCTGGGTGGATGGGATTAGGGCCCTGCCAGGTTTCTTGTAACCAAGGGTTTCCCTAGCCGGTTTTCCTAGCCGGTCCCCTGTGAAGCCTGCCTGCCTCCTGAAGGTCCCTCCCGTGGGCCCTGGGGTAGGAGATCCCCGCCACCTGCAGGAACACAGTAGGAAGCCAGGCCCAGGGGGGAGGTAAAGACTGAGGCGCACCTACCCAGAGAGCTGAATCACAGCTGTCTGTTATTTTAGAACATGGACCAGGGCGGTGGGTGGAGTTGACTGCATCTTACAAAGTCCAGGTTGGGAGGGTGTGGGGAGTGGTCAGGGCATCCTGAGGGTCGGGAGTCCTGGGCCGTCGGAACTGGCGTGACGGTGTCCTTCTCTGTTCTTTCCCTCCCCACAGTCGAACAAAGTGCCGGTTGTGCAACACCCTCACCATGTCCACCCTCTCACGCCTCTTATCACATACAGCAATGAACACTTCACGCCGGGAAACCCACCTCCACACTTACCAGCTGACGTAGACCCCAAAACAGGTAGGCCGAGTGCTTGGGTGCAAAGAGAGTGTGCTGGTCCCAGGGCCACCAGAGGACCTGCTGGGGAGGGATGTTGACTTGGGGACTGGCTGCAGTGGTGATGGAGAGGCTCCCGTTCCTCTCCCGGATACTGACAAGGAAGCTCCTCGGGGAGGCCAGAGCCTGGTGAGGGAGTGGATCTCTCCTCCCCTTTGGAGGAGTCCATTTGCAGAGCTAAGGATCTCTTCAGAGCTCCGGGTACGCCTGCAGGGGCTGTGTTGGGAACCTGGCTAGGAGTCACTCGGTGATTCTTAGGAGTGGCTTATAACTCCAAGAGCCTCAAACGGACTCGGAGGCAGTGATAGTTTTGGAGGCATGTCATGGACTCCTCCTCAGCTCCTTGGGAGTGTGAGAGCCCTAACAGCATGTTTCCCTGAAGCCCCAAGTTCCTTGGTGGCTAAGGGACTATAGTCACTTGACGGTGACTTGGTGCAGCCTCGAGAGACCACATCACTGGGTTCTGCATTCTGTTTGCTGATTTATTTGAGTTCTTCCTCCCCTGAAATATCCTAGGTATTTATTATCAAGCCCGTTTTGCAGATGGGAAGACCCAAGTCCAACATGGTTTCCTCATTGCATCACGGAACAACCAATAGCGTCTCAGGCAGAAGATGCCACATTGCTCCAGCTTTTATACTTGTCCCTCCTTTCCATCCCACGTGCTTTTTCCCTAAAGAGGAGAGAGGGAGAAGGCGAGGTTACGTATGGCTGCCCTGCAACAAGATATAAAACAAGGTGGGGTGGTCTTGGGAGAACAGCTAAGGCCAAGGGTGTATCTTTCTGGCTGGGCGATGCACTGGCTGGGGTTGGTTTCTCTTCCCAGCTAGTTAATTAGAAGGATGGATTCAGAATGGCTATTCCCATGTCACTTTGTCGGAGGGAATTGTTTGGTGGCGAGCTGAGGTAGACTGCCCGTTCAGGCCGCCTTGGCTGCTCCTGAATGAAGCCACACATTAGCTGGCTTTCACCAGCTTCTGAGCCCCCTTTGTGCTCGTGGGGGACCGAGCCTGGTGCTTGGACGGCTGGAGGAGGCTGCCAGCCGGCCCCAGGCTCCACGAGTGAATGGCAGCTTCAACGTCTCATTTAAATAATGGTAGTACAGGGAATAGCTTTTAAATGGTTATCGTAAAGCATATGATTAACGTCTGCGGACTGTTTACTTTTCCTCTGCGAATGTTCTTTCAAGTGTGCGAATGGCTTGGTGTAGGGTCCAAGCCCAGCTAATCTGTTTGGTTTTTGTAATAGAGAGAAAGCAATGTCTGCATGAAAATGTCACCCAGGGAGGCTTAATTTACAGATTAAAAGCTTCCTGAAAGAATTAAAAAAAAAAATGAAATAGTTTTCATCCGCGAACACGCAGCTCATGCCCTTCAATACTGTTTTAATTCTGAGGAATTGTTCGTTTTGCTTCCCACTTGAGCTGCGTAGATCTGCTCCTCTGGGTCCAAATTGCTCCCAGCCCTCTTGATTTCTAAGGATTGATTGCGGGATGTGTTCCTGTGGAATTAATAACCGTGCGGTGGCACAGACCTTCAGAACTCACTCCTCAGCCCCCATGGTCCAGCGGTACCCAGTCAGCGGGTGGGTTAACTCACGCAGGTGACTTGGTCCTCTAGAAAACCAGGCTCTAGAACTGAGTCTCCCAGGCCTCCAACATCTCCTGGTCTGTTCAGTTCAGATTCTGCCTTGGATAATATGCCAAGGCATTGTGTGAGTTTCTCCTACAGCTCATCTTCAAAGTGGACTTGGACACATTTAAACAGAATTAACTTTTTTGAAAGAAGGCAAGGGTAACCTTTCAAAAGCCATAACTCAAAAAGTATATTAGAAACCAGAGGAGTAACTCATGCAGGTAAGTCATTAGAATTAAAAGGAAGGAGGGAAGGGACAAGTTGTGAGGACAAAGGGATTTAATATTACTTGATCCCCTACTATGTGCCAACCCCTTTAGATTTCTTTTTTTTTTTCAATTCAAATAATCATGCCAATCACATAAGGCAGAAATACCCAAGCTGGCATTTTCTGAGTTTGTCTGCGTTTAGCCAGTGTATGATCCATCTAGAGTGAGATAAACTTTTCAAGCTGCGGCAGAGGGATAATGAGATGAAACTTACCAACAAGTTCTTAGGATCAGAATCATGCAAAGAACCTCATGCTAGGATTACAGAGGCAATGTCTCCCTTTATCCTTTACCTGTTCCCATCACCTGACAGTTTCTCTTTCCTTCTCTCCCTCTCTTATACCTAAAATTCTGCTTCTTCTCTCAGGAATCCCACGGCCTCCGCACCCTCCAGATATATCTCCGTATTACCCACTGTCGCCCGGCGCCGTAGGACAAATCCCCCATCCGCTAGGATGGTTAGTACCACAGTAAGGAGTTCCATTTTTTAATTTCCTTTTTGTTTCTCACACGGGCACATGCTTATTATTTATTCTGTGCATGTATGTTTGTGTTCGCAGAAGACAGAGTTGGGGAGGGAGGGCCGTGGGTGGGAGGTCATGGGGAAGATGCTTGCTGAAATGCCCTGTGGAAAAGCAGGCAAGTCAGTAGCCATTCAGGTGGATGATGTAAGAAAAAGGCTGTTGGGCTTCCCTGGTGGCGCAGTGGTTGAGAGTCCACCTGCCAATGCAGGGGACATGGGTTCGTGCCCCGGTCCGGGAAGATCCCACATGCCGCAGAGCGGCTGGGCCCATGAGCCATGGCCGCTGAGCCTGCGCGTCCGGAGCCTGTGCTCCGCAACGGGAGAGGCCACAGTAGTGAGAGGCCCGCATACCGCAAAAAAAAAAATAAAAAATTAAAAAAAAAAAAAAAAGGCTGTTGATACTTGGCGTTCTGAACCCATGGTCCCCAAAGGCCCTAGGTTCTTCTCTGTGAACAAAGGTACCCTTAAGGTACTTTGGGAATTGCAGAAAACCCTGAGGGCTTCTCCCCTGTGAAGCTGATCGTGGCTCTTCTGCAGGTGGCAGCCCAAACTGGAGTCCTGTCATTGGGTTGAGGCAGCAGGGGGGTGGGTACAGACACAGCCTAGTTTTGAAATCTGGGGGTGGGAGTGGGGGGTTATAACTCCACCCCCCATCCCAACCATCACTCCCAAGATTGACGACCACAGTGGAAATTTGTGTCTATTGAGAAAGCTCCATGTTACTCAACCAGCATCTCTCTGAGAGTCTTTGCATGTTGAGTGCTTCACCTAATTTTGAGGGGAGTGGGCGGGGCAACTGGAATCCTCACTCCAGCATGTGGGGCCTTCCTGTCAACCCTAGGTCCTGGCAGCGCCCAGATCATCAAACTGCCTTTTACAGTTTGTCTTCCTATCGCCCGGGCTTGCTTTTATAGTACCACCCATTAACCTTCCTTAGTTAACTTTAAAAAATGTGTGTTTTAAAAATCACAGGAGAAAGGCCTTTAATGTTGTAAGCATACTGTGTGTGTGTTTGTATGCATGCGTGTAATATGTGCTTTACGATGGCGTGCTTTTGTATATATATTTCTCCATGTTTATCGGTGATCTCTACTCTTTAAAAAACACAGGACAATTTGTTGAATCTTAACAGGAGTAGTAATTCCTGGTAAAATTCTCAAGTTTGGGTCTTGGGAAAGACATAATTTTATAGCCTAAGAAGATCCAGTTTTGGAGTGGTTCACCTCCTCCCCTCAGTTCTACCCTGATTTCTCTAGCTGAGCATATTCTGCACTTTAAAAACAAACAAACAACAAAAAAAACCCATCTTGTATTATACAGTAGCTGTATTAAATACCAACCCTGGGCCGAGTTTCTGTTTATTTTTTGCTCCTTAATTTTGTTAGGGAGGGTGGACATGGATGGGAATGTGTGTCCTATTTCATCTTCAGTGGGTGGGACCATGCCTCCAATAGTCCTCAGTCATCACTTGCCCCATTCAGCTGATGGAGAGAGATTTGAAGGATAGATAAAAAGGAATAGCCAACTCAGACAACCCTCTGTCAGAAAAAGTTGTGTGTCTTTCATGAGGATGCTATTTTGCATGTTGCTGTATTTTTTAATTATTGTAATGAGGTGTGATTGTCTATTGGTTACCCACAATTCTTCTTGGGGACTCTCCCCGCCGGTAACTCTTGTCAACACTTGTTAATTTGACAAAAGGCTACAAATTAAGCTCTGTTAATTTAATGTTTTCTCACCGAGATCTAAATACTGAAAGAGGCCCAAAGCGCAACTGAAGTCCTTTGATTCACTGTACTTTATTTTGGTATAAATTTACATTCATTATTGTTTTCCTTTGGATGTGTAGCCCTCAATTAGTGTGATGGCTCCATTAAAGCAAGCGAGACTTCGCCTTTAATTATTACAACAAAACACCTAGTTTCAGCTTGGGGAGAGGGTCTCTATTGACATAAGCAAAGGTTATAAAATTTAATTAGCCATTCCTATCAGATTTATGGCATTCAAATTGTTCTGTGTTTCTTCCCTTTGATCCTTCCTGTACAATCCCCAAGATTTTTGTTCTGAGAAAATGAGAATAAAGCTTACTGTGCAGAGAGAACTTTTCCTTTTTTCTTCTTTTCCTTTTCCCCACCTCCGCCCCTGTTTGCATACTCTCACTGTGTACCCCCTCTTTGTAGGCAAGGTCAGCCAGTGTACCCCATCACGACAGGAGGATTCCGTCACCCCTACCCCACAGCTCTGACTGTCAACGCTTCCATGTCCAGGTGAGTTCCAAGAAAGAGGGCATTCAACCAAGGCCATGGGTCACTTCTCAGAAAGTTCTCTAGATGCTCCCAGACCATCCAGGGACTGCTGCTACATGTAGTTCTAAGAGTATAAGACCCACAGTGCGTTAGGCTTTCCTCCTAGAAAATACTGAAAAATTGCCCTGAACTTCCCAGGTAGATGATGGCAGAATTTCAAGGTTGAATTTCTGAGTCAATATGTTTAAAAAAACAAAACAAAACAAAACTTAAGAAGGCAGGAAGAAGTAATTAGGGCGTGTAGAGCTTTTTAAAGTGTTACTTCTCTGTTGCCCTAAACCAGGTAAGAAAGGAAAGTGTTCAGGTAAGTTTATTATTATACAAAGAAGAATTTGAGGAAAGGTTATCAGTCTTTTCAAAGCTCCAGACTCTTAAGCATCAATAAGAAAGGACACCCTACTTCCCCCACCAACCCAAACACACCTCTCTCTGAAGTAGCAGTGTCCAGTAGAAATATAAGGTAAGCCTTATATATAGGGAATATACATAGGGAATTTTAAGTTTTCTAGTAGCCACATTTTTTAAAAGGAGGAAAAAAAAAACCCAGACAATTATTTTTAATGATATATTTTATTTAGCCTAATAGAATCAAAATATTTTTCATTCTGACATGTTATCACTGTAAAGCAACTATTCATGAGATTTTACCTTTTTTGTATTTAGTTTTTGAAATCTGATGTGTATTTCACATGTATACCATATTTCAGTTTGGCCTGGACACAGTTCAAGTGCTTAGTAGCCACATGTGGCTGGGGGGGGACCACGTTGGCCTGTGTAGCTCTAAATTTTTGAAAGTTAAAAAATCATACGCATGTGTACATTCACCTATCTTTCAGCATATAAATGTATGTATAATACATACACACATATACCTGCCTACGTGTACCTAGATCTTTCTAATCCCCATGTTCTCCTTTTCCCCCTTCTAATTAATTCTGGCTAATTTTTCAGCAACTGCTAGTTTATTTACAAACTGGTTGGCAGCAGTATGTTTAAGTAGTCACTAATTACTCCTAATGATAGTTTTATTTTCTGTTCATCTGATTTTCAGTCAAGTTAATTACATCGGTGGAGGTTTAGACTTTCCTGATGGGCTGCAACAACTAATCCATTTTGAGGATGGCACCTAATTAAATCAGCATGCATTACATGGCAGAGATGCCATCCCCCAGCCTCTTCCCCCAATCTCTGTAGCCAGCATGAGGACCCAAGACCAGAGGAAGGGTTGGAAAGGCGGGCCAAGATGCCTCTTTTCCTACTTACAAAACAGTGATTTTGGTGGAGGGAAGGGTAAGAACCACAGTCATTAAGAAACACCAACTGTAGCATCTCTAACGTTTGTAATTATGCCGTGGGTATCATGCAGCTCATAAAGATCCATGTCCCATACGTGATAAATCATCTCAATTTCTAAATCCACACCAGTATCGGTTAGGCGGGAAGATGCTTGTGGGTCTTCTTCTCCAGTGAGAAGAGGAAGGTTATCCTCATTAAATAATGTCATCACAACCTCGCGAAGCCTGGGAACGAATAGGGAGCCTCCCAGGAGGAGAGCTGCTTCTGAGCACCTTATAATCCACAGCTCACCCTCCTCCGAACCAGCATTCATAGAACGCATTGTTTGTTGTGTTTGTTCCTTCAGTGCGTTCCAGAGGTTAAAAGCGGTGCAGTAATCGTAGGATAGGGATTGAGGTTAAGCTTATCGATTGAATTATCATTAGGAGGTTAGCCAATGATTTCCAGGTGAGCAGGGGGTGGAGGAAAGAAAGGGACCGGTGGGAGGGAAGTTTAGGGGGCTCGAGGTGCAGGGGGGCGGCGGCCGATTCCCCAGGTAGGCCTTATGAAAGGTAGCGAGTTAAAAAGAGTATACAGCAAATTAAATACATTATTGTGGTAATGGGGCGACAGAAGTATGGGTCTATTATACTTATGGCAGTTATAGGGAATGTAGGCAGCTTGCCCTGTTCCAGAACACCCTTTGATATTCATTCTCTTCAGCAGCGGGGCCAGGGCTTCTCAGCATTAAGTGATGGGTCATTATACTTTAAACACCATGGAGAAGCCTAGATTGGCAATTAAACAGCTCTTGCTGACACTCACTTGTGCCACCCTGTGACCCCCTTTAGATTGAGATGTTGGAGCTCCGGGCCCTCAGCCTGCTAAATTGGCGCAAGGCTCTTCTCCTGACGAGAGCGGGCTCTGAAATCCGCCGGCTTCAAAGGGAGAGAGATCATGTATAAACCATAATGTGGGTGCACCGTGGCTCACAAAAAATAAGGCAGGAAGAGATGAAATGTTACAAGTGCAAGGGGGGAAATGAGAGAATAATGACAAACCTAATGCAGCTCAAAGCAGGCTTGTTGCACAGGAAAATGCATCCCACTGCTCGTGCATGAAATCAAGGCCTGCAGAAGATATCCAGTTAACAGAAACGTGTCAACAGTGAAGGAAGGTGAGAGTGAGGAAGGCAGAAGCCCCTGAGACAGCCAGAAACAAAAATTAGTTGTCCTTAAGAAGTTAAGGTTCATCATTATCTTCTGGCTTGGAGCCATGAAAGCAGATGGGGGGATATAATGAGCGGCTTGGAATTTTTAGGGTGTTTATTGCATTGCATGAAATAGTTGTCTGCAGAAAGGGATTTCTTACACGAAGGTATGCGTATAGCCCATACACACACACATAACACACACACGTCTCTTTCTCTGCTATACATTTCTCAGGTATAGGAATATGTATGTAGGTATGTGAACTTGGAAGTGTTTGGTCTTCATGGCTACACCGGAAATCTTTCCCCACCCCAGAATGTACTCAAACTGTGGTGTCTCCCTGTGGTGTTTGGTGTACACACACACACACACACACACACACACACACACACACACAGAGTGTTTTTATACACCCCCCCGGCCCTCCCACCCCCCACCCTGTACACATATTCTCATTCAGCAGGAAGGGAACATATGTATTTGAGGAATGTCAAGCCTTTAAAATTCACAGTAAAAGCTGCCGCTCCACCCACCGCTTCACCCAAGAGCTTCGAAGAACACATGTTCTTAACTTATGTTTTCTCAGAGGCCTTCGAGCTCTGGGAAGGAACAGGGTGTAACTTGGGAACCCAAGTGCCTCCCAAGGCTTTACTTTTCATTTTTTGGGGGGGCGTGGGATTGGAAGTTCTTTTTTTTCTTTCTCTTATTTTCTCGCTCTTTCTCAAGGTTGTTCTTTTCTTTTTCTTGACACCCTAAAAGAACTCGCATGGTTCTTAATGAAAAAATCATGCCATTGTTACCAAACTTTGATACTGACTTAAACTGGGAAAGGCAGCCATGGGAGAGGGGCCACATCAGCGTAGAAATTCTGAGTCAAGTGTCCACTCTGCTGCTGGGCCCCCTTCAAAAATCTACATTATTCATTGATATTTTCTCTGTTGATCGACGCAGAGTCAGTTAGGACTTTAATTTTTCATAATTTTTCAAATGAACATTTGCTGCATTCTTTTGGTGAAATGGAAGCCACTTTCATTTCCAGTCCATATATGAAAAGAACCTTGTAGACAAGTACAGGATCCTTGTGAAATAACTGTCACAGCAAAGTCTCACTAGCACCTCAGTGCCCAGCAGAATTAGCTTCCTAAAGAACAGGTGCTCATTCCCTGGGGGGTACAGGGGGTGGTTGTGGTTTGGATTTATTCTGAAAGCAACAGTTGCTTGATCTGGGATCGCCTTCACCTGAACTTGCGTGAACTTGCGTGATCTTGCCAGGGCAGAACCTGGGGGCTGCCGTTTTGTTTTCTTTGGGGGAATCTCCCCTTGTAGTCCCTCGCCCCACTTTTCTCTACAGTAGTATTCGTTCCTTTAAGAGGGTGGTTCTTCTAACCCAGAACAAATCATGGTGACTCCAAGCATATCAGAAAATGCGAGAGCTGTTTGTCGGATCCTGTTGTCAGTTTGCAGGTGGACCAAGAGCATTTTAAAATTAGCTCTGTATGTCCTGGCTAGTTTGCATGGTTGAGAAATGCCAATTCACGGCCTAAACTGTGTCTGAAAAAACTTTCCTAAGAATAAACAGTATTAGAGGAAAAAACACAAACTTCTCTTTTCTTTGTTAACAATTCTGATCATCATTTATAAGGCCTTTCAATGCATAGGCAGTGTTTTAAGTAAAAGTAATTTAGGAACCCCAGAATTTTAGAGTGGGAAAGGATGTACAAATCAGAATTCAAAGCTTTATTTGTGGGTGTGTGTGTAAAATACTGCTTTGGGGTCATCTTTGATACAAACTTATTTAAAACGTCCGTGACCTATGTTGAGAACCAGATAGGAACTATTTGGATTTCCCCGATCTTTCTGCCTCACTCTCTCCCACTCCTGTCAAAGCGATGGGGGCACAGCAGCACAAGAGAAATAAAAATATTACTGCACTCCCATCAACAGAATGAGGCCTAATGAGGCATATGCAGCATTGTCAAAAAATGTGTGTATACTTCAGCCGCATTAATATTTTATTTAGCTGTCTATATGCAACAAAAGATTTCACCTTTTATTCTAGTGCTGATTAGGACTTAGGAAATCGTCTTCTTAGATGTCACTAATAATGTCCCCCCAAACCTGTAATCTCCAGCAGGTAGTCCAAAGCCTACTTTTCCACCCAAGTATATGGGCTGAACTTGTCTTTTTTGCTAGAGATGTTAAAAATCGTAATGTCTCATGTCAGTAGCAATAATGAAGGGGGAGATTGGCTTTAATGACATTATAAGAATCATTATGTTTAATTTATTGCTAATTAATGCTGACAGGTTTCATATGCCTTGGGTTGCTTTCATGTGAGTGTTACGTGCTGTTTCTTTTTCTTTTTTTAAAATTGTGTGTACACATCCCTCCCCATTCATTCATTTTGATTCTGACAATTTACACAGCTTTCTGTCTTCTAGGTTCCCTCCCCATATGGTACCACCACATCATACTCTACACACGACCGGCATTCCCCACCCGGCCATAGTCACGCCGACAGTCAAACAGGAATCTTCCCAGAGTGACGTCGGCTCACTCCACAGCGCGTAAGTGTCCTCCTTCTGATCAGTTTCTCTTTTGCCGCGTGCTTAGCCGGTGGCTCCTGGGTGGTGGCGCCCTGTCCAAGGTTGGCTGCGCTGGTGTGACTCCAGGAAACACCCAGCTTTACAAAGAGGGAGACATGCACCACGCGGGGCTTCACGGCTGGCACCCACTGCGGGGGAGAACACAGCCCTTTCTTTGTGTCCTCTGATGGACTGGGATTTGCAACCACTTCCCCGTCCCTGACCCCTCTCTGTCCTGCGAGCGTGAGAGACACCAGCTGAGATGGAAACGGCCACGGTGTGCTTTCCCCTCCAGCTTGGGACAGCTGTATATTTGTGAGCCTTGAGGAAGTGATAACAAAATCTCTCACCCCTCCACCCCCCTCCCCAACTGGTTTTTGTGCCATTTTCCAGGATGGAGAAGAGACCCAAAGCGGGAGTGTGCTTCTCCTTCCAAACTGCTAAGGGTATCGAGGCGGCGAGGAGGTGGGCTTTCTGCTGCCAAGGAAGCGGAACCTTGCGATTGTTTATTGGGTGGTGTCTGTCTCTTTTGTCTCCATCCAGAAAACATCAGGACTCCAAAAAGGAAGAAGAAAAGAAGAAGCCCCACATAAAGAAACCTCTTAACGCATTCATGTTGTATATGAAGGAGATGAGAGCAAAGGTTGTAGCCGAGTGCACATTGAAAGAAAGCGCAGCCATCAACCAGATCCTGGGCCGAAGGGTAGGTGGCTCCCCCGCCGGGAGAAGAGGGCCAGGACAGGACGCAGTGGGTGGGCTGGCACATGTCCCTGTCCCCACTGGTTTGGAGAGTCCTTTCCCTTTAGCCACACTCTGACTCCTTCCACGGCCAGCGTGGAGTTGGGACCAGTAACCCCAGCACTCGAGTGAGGTTCAGCCTGGTCTTCCCCACCTGCAGAGACAGCAAGAATAGAACAACGTAGGCAAAAAATCCGGTTCTGGCTGAGCCCTCGTGTTAGTGCCGGGCCCCTGCAGACGACAGGATTTCTGATGGAAGCGCTATCCATCCTCCAGCCACGGTGTGGTCTGTGACGACTCTGCGTCTCTCTCTCTCTCTCCCCACTGTGTCCCCTCCAGTGGCACGCACTGTCCAGAGAAGAGCAAGCGAAATACTACGAGCTGGCCCGGAAGGAGCGACAGCTTCACATGCAGCTGTACCCCGGCTGGTCTGCACGGGATAACTATGTAGGTGGTTGCTTTTTCTCAGGACTACAGTCTGTAGAGATGTGTTGGTTGTCCATCTGGACAAAGGGAACACAACCTGCCAACACAAGTCAGGCCTCAGTACCATTCAGTCTGCCCAGTCCTGGGACCGTTAGCATCTTACCCGAGCACCAGATTGGAGGATTTTGTCTGGCTTCCTGCAGGGCTCCCATCAGCATGGGTTAGTTCTTCAAGGAAGAGGGATGAGGCTGGTGTTCTAATGTTCCAGCTCAGGGGACCCGTGGGGTCAGTTTAGGGCTGTTCACACCTTCTTGCCCATGTCTTTGAAGAGACGTGGCTCCAGGTAGACACCCAGTGAGGCTTGTGTGCTTCTCAGCGGTGAGGGTGGCCTTGCAGAGAAGACCAGTGGGTAGGGGTGGAGAGAGAGCGTTTACTTCCTCACAGCTGTTGTAGCAGGGCCTTCACCCTTAAGAGGGAAAAATGAAACCGTTGCCTTAGGCTGTGGTACAGTAGAAGTTGGAAGCCTAGTTCATCCTGAGAGGAGGGCATGATGGAAATATCCTTGAAAGTAGCCAGTAGCGGTCATCCTTTGGCAGCATGGGTGAAGTGACTCAGGGCCCAACAGGGTAGGGAGAAAGTGTGTGTGTTGTGTGATGTGTGTGTTCCTGGGCTCTCTTTGTTGGCTGCAGCATTTGCCTAATTTCCTCCCGTGGGTTTTAGAAAACACCGTAGGGTTGTTGTCTTTACTAATCACAGTAATAGCGACACTCAGGGTTCTTCTCTTCCCGTAAACTGGCTCTCGTCCGTTCTTTCTTATTTTGTATTTTGCCCAGGAGCTCAAGTTCTGGGCCAGCTCTCCTCGCTAAATGGATGAAATGTCTCTTATTTTGCCTCATACTTTATTACATGGCATTTGGTGTCATGAAGTGATTTTTACCATCCACTCTTTGGGGAAAAACAAACCCTGTCTTAATGCCAGTAGCAGCCTTCTCCTCCCAGTTCTTTCTTGTCAGTGGCACAGAGCCGTGGATGATTCTCCTACCCATCGGTGCTCCCTGACCTAGCTCTCCCCTGGCCGTCATCCGTGGTGAGGAAACTCTCTGTGTATGTGGCTTGAGGTCCATTCAGTTATTGCTGATTGTGAACTTACTGTGCACACAGATTGTGGAGATTCAGAGTTAGATCAGAACTCTGTCAGAACTTACCAGCCATCAGGAAGTCACAGACATCTGCGTGGATATGTGGGTCCTGAGTGGGGGCTGTTTTCTGCTTGCTCTGAGTACCAGTTTCATCACTTTTTAGTCTCATACCTATAAACACACGCTCGCTTCTCTGCTCTTTGCCATGTGGATGGGGGAGGACCGAGACGCCCGTGTCTCCCTCACTGCTGCCACCCATATCCCCGTAGGTCCCATGCCTTTAGCTGGTAGCACTAGACTGTATTCCTCCTGGGAGTTGAAACAGGAATTAGTGCTGGTACTTCTCAGTGGCACGTTTGCTCTGCTCAGAGCCCTTGTCACTCACAGATGGTCAGGCACAGGGTCTTAACTGCTTGGGACCTTTCCATTTGTCCTCAGCATGTGTGCAGTGGGGAAGCCTTTCTTCTGGAGCTGAAAGGAAGAGGATAAGAAAGTTAATGCTCTCCCACAGGCTTGCTGCTTGCCCTCCCCTGACCTCGAGGTGGAGATTGCCAGCAGCAGGCAGGCTCTGCAGCCTCCACATATACAGCCATCTCATTTCAGGACAGCTTGCTCTCCTGGTTTCGGGTCAGAAGTTCTTAGAGTTCATCTCCAGCTTCTTCCTGCTACAGACCCAATTCTTTGAGTAATCTAGAATGGTACCACAGAGAGGAATTCAGCTACACTATAGGTATCCTATCCCCAGTAGACATTTTGGGTCATGGTAGGGCCTTCATGTATAG
The DNA here is from genome assembly GCF_949752795.1 of Hyperoodon ampullatus. Taxonomy (NCBI): domain Eukaryota; kingdom Metazoa; phylum Chordata; class Mammalia; order Artiodactyla; family Ziphiidae; genus Hyperoodon; species Hyperoodon ampullatus. The sequence continues at coordinate 212,309,233 of NC_136914.1, forward strand.
CTGTGCAGGGCGTGCACTGCACAGCTTTAGAGTGTGCCATTTACACCACGGTCGATGTGCATGGTGCCCCCTGGAGTTGTGCTGGGTGAAATCTCCACAAAGGTGCAAAGCTGACTTTGTGAGAGCTTCGAAAGAGTGCTGCCATGGACTACCCTGGAGTCAGACAAGGTATTGCCCAAGGTTTTTTGTGAAGTGCTTTCTAGGTTTCAGAAGATTCACGAGACGCTTGAAATGACTTTAGCTCACTTTTACGTTTGGATAAGGTTTGGTGTAATAGGGGAACCCCTGAAAAGACTTGAGAGAAAGTTTAGAGGTAGGTCTGGATTTGGGGCTGTAGGAGCTTTACCTCTTGTAAGGGGTGCTGTCAGATTCCTTATCAGTGGTTCATTACACATGAGCTTGAGCACACACAGCCCTCCTTTCCCCCTCCCTCCCTCTCCTTCCTTTCTTCCCCCTCCTTCCCTCCCTCCTCCCCTCCCCCAGGAAGTGGTCTGTGGAACAAGAATTAGAGCGAAACTGTTTATAGATTTGATTGTGGTGGGAACTTGTTAGTATTTTTTTTTAAACTGACTTGAAATAGAAGCTTCTATAAATTACTTTGGGTACTGTAAAGTTCAGAAGGTTCTTGTAGAAAAACTTTTCTGAGCTAATCGCCTTATCCCTCTTTTCACGTTCCTGCTTTTCCAGCCCAGTGGTGACAGAAGCCTTTACACACTCTTTTAGCAAAATAGAGTTGAGTAAAACAGTCACATTTGGGTTGTTGGACTTGGTACATTCTGGAACACAAGAAGAAACATTTTGGTCCCACAGTGATATCTAACCCGTGGCCTTGTAATAGAAGTTATTTCCTTTCTAGCTCTTCTCTGTTAGGTTAACGAGATAAATCCCAGGCCATTTGCATATCTTGAGCCCCGAGATAGTGGGATGGCCGCTTCCCTTGAAATGCATCTCCCTCTTCACTACTTAGTGTTTATTTCTTCATGTCCTCTTCCGATTAAAACGCAGCCCCTGTCCTCTAGAAGCCTTTAGTCTAAACGATCATTGCCTCAGCCACGAACATCTTAGTTATGTATCCTAAACAGACAGCTTCCCAGGGGTAGCGGATATTTTCACCTGCCTTTCAGAACATATTGCAGGAGATTGGAAATGGGTGAGCCCTGTATTACAGATGACTGGGAAGCCCTTGGCTACATGGATGCTGACACCACCTGGAGTTGAACTGTTTCTGTGCCCCACTGAGATTTTCTTTCAGGTTCCTAAATAAACTGAAACTAGACCCTCCTGCCTGTTCCAAGATGGCCGGGCGGCACTTTGCTCCTGACACAGGAGAGACACAGACATGAAGATGGGCCGCTGGCGTTCATGAGAAAGCACACAAACTCCTTTTCTTTTTTTTTTTTTTTGCGGTACGCGGGCATCTCACTACTGTGGCCTCTCCCGCCGTGGAGCACAGGCCCCGGACGCGCAGGCCCAGCGGCCATGGCTCACGGGCCCAGCCGCTCTGCGGCATGTGGGATCTTCCCAGACCAGGGCACGAACCCGTGTCTCCTGCATCGGCAGGCGGACTCCCAACCACTGCGCCACCAGGGAAGCCCTCCTTTTCTTTTTTTTTAACTGGATGCCAAGGAACATGAAATGTTTCCAATGGAAACACTGAACTGAAGGCCCAGAGAGATTTCCCAAGAGGCATAGGCCCCCAGATCTGAGAGGCTTTCTCTAGAACTGTTGGTTCTCAGCGCTCAGCTGGATCTAAAACTCAGTGGCATCTCTGCCTTGGGGTTCTCCTTACAGGGCCTTATGGATTCTCACGTTTTCTACCAGTGGCTGTTCTTGTCTCTTCTTGAGTTGACATCAACATACCCTGAGAACTTTTAGGCAAAGGTTAATATTCAGATATTCTGAAACTGATAGACATGTCAGACCACCAGTTCCTTTTGTTTGTGACACTTCATATATACCAGGCAGCTAATTCATATGGATGGGACTGGAGCTAACGGGGTGAGGGAGAACTAGTTTCAGATCTGGAAGGGGGCGGGGGCGGTTACCTCTACAGAGTTCTTCCCTACTCCCATTCCAAATCCACAGTCGGGAACAGACCGTCAAGATATCAGGGAGGGTCAGATTGGAGAATGTGAATCACTCCATGCCGTGTACCACCCGTAATCCATTAAGAGCCTTCCTCGGAGGGCAAGGCAGTAAATAGGTAGGCAGTGTAGCCTAGCGGATAAGGGCTGTGGAACCAAGATCGCCCGGGTTCCCATCATGGCCCCATCATCTGATAGCTCTGTCATCTCAGGAAAGTGCATGCACTCCTCTGTGCCTCAGTGTCCTTATCTGTAAAATTGGAATGATGATCACACCTGGTGTATAGGATTGTGTGAGGATAAATGAGTCGCTAGGAATAGCACACGTAGAATCATGTCTGGCACATAGTATGTGATCAATAAATGGTAGCTGTTATTACTAAGAGTATTATAGTCGTTACGTAAGTGGAAAATGGCGAGAGCCGAATGTTCCCCTTTACGGACGTCCACTCGGCAGTTTGAAAAGGAGCTCAGGTGGTTTCTGGCTCTGTTTGACCTTTTTTCTCCCCTTCCGTCTTTAAAACCAAGGCCCACGCTACAGTGCCAAGAAAATCCCCTACTAAGGCTTTTATGTTTTGATTCCGAATGAGGACCATTTGGCCTTAATAAGAGATTTGCGTGGGGCAAGGAGGCTCTCACAGCCGCCTCAGTATCGTTCTTTTGTCCCTTGGTTCTTGGGCCACTTCCAACCCTGTCTCTCCACACCTCCCTGAATCTTCGCCATCCAGTTCTCCTCTTCCCTTTTATGGATGCTCGGGGTCAGGTTTGAGGATGGACATAGACGTATGGGAAAAGAGGTCTTTCCTCTCTCTTCTGCTGGGTGCGCGTTCCTTCAGCTGGAGCACAATTGAAGGGTGCTTGGATTAAAAGGGGGTGGGGGATGGGAAAACACTCAGGAGCCAAGTGTGGATGGAGATGGCAGCCAGTGCCTCTCCTCCTGCCTCCTTTCCAGGTGAGCCCAGACGCCCTCCTCCCATCTGCTCCCTGAAATAATTCCCTGTGTTTCATCTGTTCATCATCTAGGGGAAGAAGAAGAAGAGGAAAAGGGACAAGCAGCCCGGGGAGACCAATGGTAAGTTTGAATAAGCAGGATGGAGAAAGGGAGCGGTACTCTGAGGACCACTCTTTTATGTCAGGCTTCTATCTGGGGGAGGCAGGAGAAATTCAAGGCCAGGACATTGTTGGCGGGGGGGGACCCATCTTAGCCAGGCTTTTTGTTTATGCATTTTAATTAATTGCTTCATGACTGCCCTTTTAAAGCTAGTAACATTCATTGTTGCATGAAAAGCACATTGTTAAGTCTAGTGGAATGTGTTTTAAAATAACTGCAGAGCCTGTAAGTGGAGAGCGGTAGGCATGCCTAGGCGGGGATTTATACAGTCTTGCTTATTTTGTATGTGTCTGAGTAGGGAGAAGGAGGGGGCTAGGGAAGCAGAAGGGGTGTGTGCGAGTGTTTGATATTAACTGGGCCGTTCCTGAATGTTCTGATGCATGCCTTTACAGTGGTCAATTGCACCCAATTTAAATTAAGGAGGTTTGTCATTCTCTAGAAGAAATTAGAAATACTGCATAGGCAATCTCAGAGGTCCCTTTGAGAAGGCCAGGCTTTTACAAACGACGACAAAAACATTTTGAAGGCTTTGTATAATTTGTTCTTTTTTTTCAGAACACAGCGAATGTTTCCTAAATCCTTGCCTTTCACTTCCTCCGATTACAGGTGCTAATGTCATTTTGAGTCGTTAAAATAGTTGATAAACTGTTTTTTTAATTTTTCTTGCCATTATACTTTTATTAACATGAAACACGTATGACCTTTGAACATTCTTTAAAATGACCATCTACACGGTTTCGTATGTTTCGGTAGATTTTTTTTTCAGTTGCTTTTGTTGTTTTTTTTTTTAATTTAATTTAACTTCTGCTTTGTTTATTTATTTTTCCCGTAACAGTTGTTTAAGCCATGATGACAGTGATTTAGAGTTGAACTAACTGTGCAAATTGAATATGCAGTATTTCTTTAAAAGAGACTGGTAAAAAAAAAAAAAAAACAGAAACCAACAACAACAACAAAATGGAAGGAATTCAGTAATAAACCTCCTTAATCTAATGGCATTTTTTTCATCGCTCCCACTAAGTTTTCTCACGCAAGCATGCATCCGCAGTATGATTATTTTTTCCTTTGCTTTTTTTTTATTTTAGTTTTTTTTCCTTCCTTTTGCTTTTCGGCTCATAACTTGCAAATCCACTAGCATTTCACTGACTGTACCTGCTTAAATGCTGCTGTGAGCTTCCAACTAACTCTTAACAGCTCATTCACACAGCCTGTTGACCTTTATCTGTTCCTCTCTTAATATTAATGAAAATAGATTTACAAAAAGAAAATATGAACATTCCAAAAGCTGCAATATCCCAGTACCACAACCCCTTTCTTTCTTTATTTCTTTCTGTTTTGTTTCGTTTTGTTGTGTTTTTATTTGTAGTTTTTTTTTTCTTTTTTAAACTGTTGTACTCTGAGAAGAAAAAAGCATGTGACAAACTTAATTCCCTCCTTTGCTTTATTTTCTTCTTTAAGAAAAACAAATTGAGAGAGACAGAGAGAGAAAAAAAAAAAAAAAAAAGCAGAACCGAAAGAGGAAAAACATTATTTAAAACTTAGTTCTTCACTATCTAACTTCCCTTTATCAGTTCAAACCGAATCGGAGAGACAGTCCTTAAAGAAGGGATACTGCAGCTTTATTTGCAACAGCTAATTTCACAAGTTGAATAAGAATGTGATTTTTTTACCTTTTTTTTTTTAAATTAAAGAAAGTTAAAAACGAAAGTCAATATTATGTAATTAGTAACCAGGTCATTGATTTATTCCCTTTTTTATTTTTATTTTTTTCTTATTTGTATCTTTCTCTTCCCCCCTCCTCTCCTTCCCTCTCCCTCCCTCCCTCTCTCTCTCTCTCTCTCTCTCTCTCTCTCTCTCTTTCTCTTCTCTCCTCTCCCTCTCCCTCTCTCCCACGTCCTCCTCTTCCGCTCGCTTCTCTCTTGAACTCATTCAGACCTGAGCGCTCCTAAGAAATGCCGAGCGCGCTTTGGCCTTGATCAACAGAATAACTGGTGCGGCCCTTGCAGGTGTGTATAGATTTCCCAGATTCGCTGTGCTGGTTTGCAGCTGGTCTATTTGGTCCTTCCCCCCTTCTCTGGCCTGTTGCTTTGTAGCTCTGTGTGTGGATCTTAGGAGACAGGAGGGCGCGGGACACTGCTCTGTGAGGGACGTGCTTGTCCTCCTCGCTGCTGCTAGCCAAAATGCCACTGTAAAACAGCATCATTCGTGCCTCCTCGGGTCAGCGACAGCAAACCCCAGCGCGCCCCCTCCCAGGGAATGTTGCCTGCCGGCCCCTTCCTCCCGACAGCCCAGGATGGGGGCTCAGTGACATCCATCGTAAGCCTGGCCTAGGTAGAAGCAAATAACGTCACCTGTTCCCCTCCTCTTCTCTCTCTGTTTTTATTTTTTCCTTGTTGTTTTTTGGTTTCTGGTTGTTGTTTTTTTGTGTGTTTTATCGTTTTATTTTTTTTTTTTTCTTTTGACGCATAGAAGTCCTTTCCTTTCATGTCCTTGGTGAGGGAAGACAGTCAAATAGAACCGAGGTGATAGCGAAGACAAGACAAGTCAGCCGTAGCTGAGATTTCACATCCAACTGAGCACGACCCACCATTGTGTTGTATTTTTTGTGTTTACCTTATGCTAACAGATGCAAATACTCCAAAGAAGTGTCGGGCACTGTTCGGGCTTGACCGACAGACTTTATGGTGCAAACCGTGCAGGTATATTCCCTACTGCGAGGCCTTTGGGAAAAATCAAAGCATTCTGTCCTTCTGGTACCTTAGTGTGTCAATATATTTTGACCTCGTTCCTATCTACTTCCCCGCTGGCATCAATGACTAATGATCCTCATTCTTCAAAATTTCCTTGCTAATTTTATGCCGTGTCCTCTCCCTACTTTTCTCTTTCTCTCTTTCCCCTGCTCTTACAAATACCATATCCCTGGTGGTAGGACCTAGACCACAGCCCTCACAGACCAGGACGGGCACTTATCCTTTTGCTTTGAAAGCCAGCATTCTGGAACTGGCCCGGCCCTGTCAATGCTTCCGTGGCATGTCTGTAGGACAAGAGAGAGCGCCACCATGTCCCGAGGTTTCAATGAGCTCAAATTGGCAGCAATAGCATTCCCATGCACTTGGAGTCCAGACACTTGGAGAAGGGCTCTGGGGCAGGCTTTTTTTGGTTTCGTTTTGTTTTTTTGTTTGTTTTCTGTTTCAAAACCACGTCTCTGGACAGAGGAGCTTGGTTAGCCGACATGGTTTTACAGTGCTGAAAAGAAGCGTGGCATTGAACGGCATGCACCAGCTACAGGGCTGCAAGCAGTGAGTCGTGCAGTCACGTACTGCAGTGCTGGTAGCCTGCAGAATGAAAAATATATATCTATACATATATGTAGAGAGACAGAGAGAGCACTGGTTCCAAAGTGAATCAGAAGAGTCCAAATTAAACGCCTGTGTTCCACCTGCAGGTTCCATCCAACCTGTAATTTCAGGGAAGGTGAAGGTGTAGGTACTTCCTTCTTGGTGGAGGGATACCAACTAGTTCCTGTCTCATTTCCTTTCCTTTAATGACCACCTTTGGTTAAATTTGTTGTTTCTTTGTTCTGATACAAGCAGTCTTTGAATTTGGAATATTATGATGGTAGGTATCTCAACACCCAAACACGCTCCCCTGTCTGTAGTGCCTCCCTTGTCACGTGTCCCTCTCCTCCACGCCCTGCCATGTGTTCCGTGTTTAGACGTTAGCTCAGATGTCCATTCCATCACGTGCATGCCCACCAGTCTCCTGTGTCTCTTCCTCCTCCCCTGACGCCTAACGAGAGATGGGCGAAGTGCCTCGCGTTGAGCAAGCGTTGAGGGGAGAGAGGCTGCCCTCCACCGGCGACCCTCATGCCCATTGAGTGAGGACCGGGGGCCTTGGGTGCACGTCCAGCAGGAGAGGGACCCCCCCGCCCCCCACCCATTCTATGAGTTGATTGACAGTGTCCACGGAGGTGACAGATGGCCTTGCCACGCAGTTCCGGGGTCTTGTCTGTGCAACAGAAAAGAGTTGCACGATGCAGTTGGTGGAGGGTGTTAGCCATTTCATTAGGGCTGGCCTGGAAGATGGGAACTCTGCCGACCCTATCTAGGCGGTGAATTCGTGTCAGGTTTTTATTTGCGCTGAGTGGGAAGATAATTAGCTACGGAATCCTGCTCTGAGACGCCTGCCGTGGTGAAGGGTTAGCTGATCGCAGTGCCCACTCCTAAGGGAGGGTTTCTCACGCTCTGTAGAAACACACGGCCGACACCATTGTGCGCCCCTCGCAATGTGGTTTGTTGCCTGGTTTGTGTATTGTATTTGTGGGAGGTGAGTGGTGGCTTGTGAATCCCTTTTTCTGCTTTGGAAGCAGGTAACTGCAAGTTAGACTTGGCACTTTGGGGGATGAAAGTTAATCACGACCAACATTGACCAGACAGTCCTTTCTCACACCCAGCTGCACCTTGCTTAAAGTGGAGTGCGGAATCCTCCTCAGAAACGAGAATTTTCATGACATTTTTACAGAACAAAAACCACCCCAGGCCTTCGGAGCTGCTTCATCAACATGGTTCCTCTACAGTGCAGCTTGGTGCGGGGGGGTGCAGCTGTCAGTGTGGCAGCGCAGGTGCTCAGAGGTCCTTCCTCTCTCCTCAGCACCATCCTTCCTCTTTCCCGCCTCATTCCCGCCTCAGCACCCTTAGACCTTCCGTGGTGGCCCTCCTTCCTCTGTTGGGGATGTCGTTTCGTACTCTGAAAGCTTTAGCCGATGCGTTTCTGCTCCTTTAAGTGCGTAATTCCAAAATAGGGTCAGGAAGGACTCTTACTTTCCTTTCAGAGTGAATCCATGAGAAGCTAAAGATGGATTTTAATTTAAGGGGCCACCCCTTGCTGGGAGTTGGAGCGTAGGTGGGGGAGGGTAAGAGAATGGGGTTTGTCCCTTTTTCCCTCAATGTTTCTTCTTGACTTTGCCAGGATCTAGCTTGATGCTAAATCAGTAAGACAAAATGTGCTTTAAAAAAGAAGTTGCAAAACGAGGCATTTTCTGGCCTGTCCGAAACGGACGTGTTCCACTGCCATCTGCTCCGCCACCTCTTAGAAGGAGCGGTCGCCCTGTCAACATAGTCTTCGTGTCCCATGTTCAGATGCCCCCACTCATCCCCACGACCACGGAAACTTCCTATCATGAGGAGGGCAGGAGGGGGGCGGGGAGCACCGGAAACGCTCCTAGCCAATCAGGGCTCCTCTCTCCCTGCGCAGGGTTTCTAATTTTATTTGACATTTGAGGACATTTTAACAAGATTCTGTTTTGAGCCCACCAAGTTGCTTTTCCCATCTTGTTCACTCTGCCCTAATATAGCATGGAACGCTGCTGGATGTCATTCCCTTGTTTCCTGTTATTTTTTCCCCTCTTTTTCTCTCATTTGTCCCTGTCCTCTCTCCCATTTGTCCCTGTTGCTTTCTCAGTTTTGCTTATGCCCCCCACCCCACCCCCCTTTCTTCTCCCATTTTTAAAATGCATGGCATAGTTTTTTGAGCATGTTTTGATCTGCAGGCTAAGGTGGTTTAAAACTCTGAGAGGCTTAATTATTTGTCTTGAGTTTCTGGGATGGGAGCAGAACCCACCGTCTATTTCGGTCTATCCCAGAGGAGAAAAAGGAACCTCGTCAAATCGAAGGTGAAGGGGGGCGCTGCCCTTGCTTTCCTAGAGTTCCTTTCGACCCAGAGCAGGGATGGAATAGACCCTGAGGCCACCAGTCCAGTGGCTCTTGGCCTCTGGGAGTCAGGAAGGGCTGAGCATGTGCCCTTTCACACCCCACCCCCCGCCCCCTCCGCTCCTCCCTCCTGCCATCTTGCGGAGTCCACACCCCATGCACTGAGGGGCATCATCAGACAGCTCTGGGGCACAGACCCAAGGAGGAACTCATTACACCCACTTCCTTTCAAAGGCCAGTGACATCTGACAGTGGTTGCCTTCAACCGGGCAGCATCTTAGTTGCTTTCCCATGACCGGAAGCCAGCCGGCGCTTACAGACAGAGTGTTATCAGCTGTAGTTCTGACCATATTCTCCTTAGATCAGCACATTCCCTGTATCTGCATTACTTTTATAGCATGTGTGGGGTTGATCGCCAGGATCACTCTTCCTACCAAATATTACCCCATCAGACTGGGATGAATCATAGGAGAAGCTTTGAGGTCACACGCTTAATGTCTTGAACTGATGTCCCCAACTTCAGATGATAAGCAAGAGAGGCTCTGAAATTCTCATTCCTATTTCTTACATAAACAGGAAATGGAGAGGGGAGATTCTCGTTTTGGTGCGGGGCAAAATTAGTCTTTCTGGTTCAAACACTAATCCTGACGACCCCCATTCAAGAAGGTCCATGCTGTGATTCCCTGGCACTTCTTCTTTGTCATCACTTCCTTGTGACAGGCTGTACCCTCCATTCACTGGCCCCGGCATGTGGACCAGGGCAGGATGCCCGTCCATCCCATCCTCACTGTCTCTCCTTCTAGCCTTCTCACTATGGGGCGGGGGAGGGGAAGACCCCAAATCTTAAAAAAAAAAACAAAAAACAAGTTTGAATCATAATTTAATCCACAACCTGCAGGCCATACAACCAGTTATTCTTGTTCCTTTGGATCATTTTCTGTTTTTCTTATTCTCCCCCTCCCCCACCTTTGTTTATCCTCTTCTACCTGTTTTTTGGTGGTTTTTTTTGTTTTGGTTGTTTATTTTTTGTTTTTGTTTTCTTTTTGAGTTTATTTGGTTTTCTTTTCGTTCCCCCCCCACCCCTCCCCCACCCCCCCACCCCACCCCGATTCTGACCTCTCTTGATTTGGTGTGGTTCTTAACAGACAAGCCCGAAAACTCTCTGGGCGCCAGCAGCCTCTGGTGGTGGTGGTGGTGGTGGTGGTGGTGATGGTGGTGATGGTGGTAATGGTGGTGATGGTGACGGGTTAAAACCTTTAAGCCTCTTCTTGCTAGCACTGCCTTCAGCTCTGTGGGCTCAACAGTCAGCATTTTAAGAGTTTCAGATTGATACGAGGTGCCTGGGGTGGGAGCTCTGTCTTTCTCTTTCACACACACACACACACACCCCCACACACACACACACACCCATTGGCGGGGTAGGGGGTGGTAGTGGTGGAAATGGAGGAGGGTGGTTATGATGGGGAGTGAGGGCGTGTCTAAGCCAAAAGAGAAAGAACGAACTTTTGAGTTCATCTCAGTTTGCACCTAGCCACCTTCTGGCAGTTCGGTGCCGCCGTCTACAGGTGGTACCCTTTCGCTTGCTGGCTTATATTTGGGCACGGGTGGGGCGCTGGGTGTTTAGTGGGGGCAGGGGAAGCAGGTAGGTAGGGAATTCTGTGGTCTGACATACTTGGTTTGCTGGAGCAGGCTTAGCTCAGTGAGCGCGGCACCCCAGCGTGACTGTAATCGTCCCCTGGCCGCTGGGCGCGCCTCCGCAGGGCATCCGCTAGGTGACGCCACCTCGGCTCTGAGCGTTAGAGAACTCTGTCCCGTGGCATGTTTGCCCTTTATTCACAGACAACTCTCTTCCCCTGTTTCTAGGAGAAAAAAAAAGTGCGTTCGCTACATACAAGGTGAAGGCAGCTGCCTCAGTCCACCCTCTTCAGATGGAAGCTTACTAGACTCGCCTCCTTCCTCCCCCAACCTGCTAGGCTCCCCTCCCCAAGACGCCAAGTCACAGACTGAGCAGACCCAGCCTCTCTCGCTGTCCCTGAAGCCCGACCCCCTGGCCCACCTGCCCATGATGCCTCCGCCGCCCGCCCTCCTGCTTGCCGAGGCCGCCCACGGCAAGGCCCCCGCCCTCTGTGCCAACGGGGCCCTGGACCTGCCTCCCGCCATCCCTCCCTCATCTCTGGCGCAGCCGTCGACATCTTCCTTACATTCCCACGGCTCTCTGGCCGGGACGCAGCCGCAGCCGCTCTCCCTCGTCACCAAGTCTTTAGAATAGCTTTACCTTCCTCAGCTCCGGTTGCTCTTTTGTGGAGTGTTGCGTTCTGCTTTTCGTTATTTCCCGCGCCCCCTTCTGCCAGGTTTTTGTTTTGGCCTCTTTTTCGTTTGTGCCACGTGGCTACATTAGTTAATGTTTATCGAGTTCATTGGTCAATATTTGACCCATTCTTATTTCAATTTCTCCTTTTAAATATGTAGATGAGAGAAGAACCTCATGATTCTACCAAAATTTTTATCAACAGCTGTTTAAAGTCTTTGTAGCGTTTAAAAAAAATATATATATACATAACTGTTATGTAGTTCGGATAGCTTAGTTTTAAAAGACTGATTAAAAAACAAAAAGGAAAAAAAAGAAGCAATTTTGAAGCAGCCCTCCAAAAGGAGTTGGTTCTGTATTATTTGTATTAAATACGAGCTTGCGAACCAATCATTTTACATCTGGTTTTTAAACCATAAGGGCACAATGAATGCAGTGCCATTTACTTTTTTTTTTCCCTGTGTGAAACAACTTTTATTGTGATGTTACTTGTTATTGTTTAAATGTACAGAAACAAAGGGTTAAAATGTGTTAATATACCTTGTTCCATGGTGTTGTTCTTTTGGGGGGAGGGGGATGCTATTCAACAATTAATGGAATCACAACGCTGTTGGACCAGTAGTATTTATTGCTTTAGAGGTTGCTTGTCAAACCTGTACGTTGTCCCCTTTAAAATATGTTTTCCTTTTTCTTGAAACTGTATAAAGTTTTTTTCCCCTTAGCATAAGCATCTTATATATAACAACTCATTTGTACAAGGTTTTTAAGTTTATATATAAAATGTGTATATATATATTTTTTGTTTCCCTTTTGGACATTTTTTTTTTTTTTTTTTTTTTTTTTGCCGTATGAAACCCAGATGCCGCCAAATGGACATTAATAGTTGCATTAAAGGATCAGTAGCATTAACAAAAGTTGCTTTAAAAGCCATTATGTAAAACAAGACTTGAAAATTAGTGAGGGAATTTTAGCGACGCTGTACGAGCAGCAGTGGAAATTGTCCCGTTTCCCCTGTGAACTCGCAGGCGAGCGCCCTGCACCCTGAGGACATGGACTGACCGTGTGCAAAACTTTATGTGCCAAAATTCTCAGTGACTTTAGCTTTCTCTCTCTTTTTGATGCTGTAATTTTTGTTCATCATGTTTTGCTGTGATGTTACATAGGTAGATTTGTATGTAGTTTTAATGTCACCTATAACAAGATGTGTTTGGTAGCAGATTGTCCAGAAAGCATTTTAAATGAAGAGGTATAAACCCTTAAGGGCCAAAAATTCTGTATATTAGATTACTCTTAAAGGAAAAACCAGCTGCCGCTTTTATGTACATGTATGACATACAAGTAGGTAGCAAACTTTAAAAATAAAAAAAACCTAGGCATGTTGATGTTACAAAATGCTGTATAAAGCTGAAACCTGTTCATTCAGTGCCATTGTAGTTGACATGAAGCGATTGTAAAACTGTCTCCGATTTTTCTCTGGTTTATTAAAATGCTAACTATAACATTTTTTGTGAATACTTTGAATGTTTCCTAACAGTTGTGATGTTACTGTTCCGTTTTATGCTCTTATTCCAATTTCATTTTTAATGGTTTGGAAGCCATTTTTGTAATGAATAAATGTTCATGCTGTACAGTATCTGTAGCATGCCGTTCTGGATTAATAAAAGCAACTTAGTATGTGCAGATAAAGGCTGGTCACTTGTTTCTGTAATTTGGGTTTTATTTCTGGGGAAGCTGGATCCGCCTTAACCTAGAGAAATGTGTTCCCAGGCTGGAACTTGAGACCCCGTGGTTGGTATGGGTGGTGGGTGGTGACTTGGATACCAGAAAGGGGCCTTGAACTCTTATGAGGGGTTGCTTTCCACCCGCCCCCGCCCCCCCCCATTCTTACTGTCCGTTTGCCATACTTTATGTACCTGGTTAGTTCGTTTCTGAAAGCAAATGTCACTCTTCTGGCTATAAGACTGTCACTCTGATATATCAGTCGGCCCTCTCAGAGTATCAAGCAGAAATGATTTAATTCCGGTTAATGAGACTTAGTTCGCCAGGAGGGGATTTAAGAAACCACATCATTGCCATTTAAAGGATCATTGATGTGAAAGTATCCTTATTTCTTTCTAAGAATTAACATGCAGGGAGAGACGGCAGGGTGAGCAGCTGTTAAGCAAGAAGGTTTTTAGAAAATTGGATCAAGGTGCTTCCATTACACGTTTGCGTGGAGGACTCGTGCCATCCCTGAGACTCAAGTTCAGGGCTCTGCCCTGGCCGGGGTGTGCGTTCATCCCCATCGTCCACCAGGGGCCACAGTAAAGATCTTCCTAAGGTTTCCACTGCATTCATTCCTCACGCTGGCTAGGACGGACGGATGGATGGATGGATGCATACGTGGTTCCACATATCTGGACAGCCTCACCTGCAAAGGACGTGATTTCATTGGGCACGGAAGCGGTCTGTGTCACTGCCCTTGTTACATACGGTTACACGGTGTTGTCCTTAAGGACTTTTCTTGGAAGCTCTGCTTTGCTCAAGGTGATTTTTGTTCTGTAAAATCTTGATATTTTGTTTTCATTTGCTTTGTATTCCTGGGAAGGCGTGATTCTGGTTGTCCTTCCCATTTTATTTTGCACGCTGGGACCAGAGTGACCTTTGAAAACACAAATGACAATATGTGTTCTTTGTGGCAGTGTGCTAAGCCACTGATGGGCATTTTCTCATTTCATCCTAACGCGTACCCCCTGAGGTAGATATTATCCCCCCCACCCCCACACCCTCTGCTTTATTTTCTAAAACTGGGTTTGGGAACTCGGAGTGTGTGTCTTGTCCAAAACCACACAGCCTGTAGGGTGGTGGAGCTGGGATTTAAATTCAGCCCTGACTCCAAACCCATGCTCTTAATGCCAAGTTATGCCTCCTTGCGTAGTAAAGATGGCCCTTCTCCCAAATGGAGTGATGGGATGGTCCTTTTGACGGCTTCCTTGTCTGCTCCACCCCTCCTCGGCAGCACACGCTGGCTTTCCCCTAAAAGCGTTTTTGCCCTCCTGCTTTCAAAGACGCAGTTGCCCTCTGCCTGGAAGCTCTGCTGTGCTCCTGCAGCCTCATTCCTCCTCATCCTTCCGGTCTCCACAGAGATGATAGTGATGGTGTCTGTGATCTTTCAGCTTCCTGTCTTGCCCTGTCCTTAACATTCTCGTCCGCCATCGTGTCAATGGGGGTGGCCTTGTTAGGCCACGAATAACACCCCTTGGTTCTGTGGACCTTTGGGACTGGGTCATTCTTTGCTGTGGGGGACTGTCCTATGCCTTGTAGGGTGTTAGCATCCCTGGCCTCTACCCACTAGATGCCAGAAGCACCCCCTTCCCACCAGTCATGACAACCAGAAATGTCTCCAGACGTTGCCGGATGCCCCCTAAGGGGCAAAATAACACCCAGTTTAGACCCATTGCTCTAGGAAACCCCCCAGGAGAGCAGGATTGTGGCTCTGGTGATCTCTGTTTTATACTAGGGTTCTGTTGCAGTGCCTGGCACATTGTGGGTGCTCCATACATATTGGGGGAAGGAATGAACGAGGTTGGCCAACTCCACACCTGTATTGCGGGAAACAGGAGAATAGAAGCTTTCCATAATGCTTCCAAATTTTGTGTTCTCAGGACTTAAAGGTCTCAAGTTACTTCCTTAATCCTTTCAGCCATGCTGGAGTATAAGTCATTGCCCTTGTTACAAAGACCGAAAACGCCAGGTGGAAGGGGTTGCTGTTCCTCCATCATCAGCCAGCCTGAGTACAGATCTCTTCCTAAAATTCAAAATGCGGATCACCTAGCCACGTGCTTACTGCTCTAGAACATTTGAGCAATGCTTTGGGGATCTTCTCTCCACCCTAATACAGAACTTCCTTTCCCCCCAAGCTTGTCTAATTCTGCACAGCCCGGGTTCCAGTCAAACGGCAGGCCGAGTCTTTGCCCCTCAACTCTCTTCTTCTTCTTCTTCTCTTTCTTATTTTTAAAATAAATTTATTTATTTATTTATATTTGGCAGCACTGTGTCTTCATTGCTGCGCACGGGTTTTCTCTAGCCGTGGTGAGCGGGGGCTACTCTTCGTTGTGGAGTACGGGCTCTAGGCACACGGGCTTCAGCAGTTGTGGCACGCGGGCTCAGTAGTTGTGGCTCTAGGGCTCTAGAGCGCGGGCTCAGTAGTTGTGGCGCACGGGCTTCGTTGCTCCACGGCATGTGGGATCTTCCCAGGCCAGGGCTTGAACCCGTGTCCCCTGCATTGGCAGGCGGGTTCTTAACCACTGCGCCACCAGGGAAGTCCCTCAACTCTCTTCTTGACATCGGTTTGGTTTCTTCCTACCTCAGGAAGTTTATTTTCAAACTGAACATCTTTCTATTTCATCCATGAAAAGGATCTGTGGATTTTTTGTTGCTAAGGGACCCTAAGGCAACATCTAGGAGCCCATAACCTCATCTCTGAGCCATATCATTCCTGACCTCTGTTGGACCTGGCCAAGGAAGTTTGCATGTTATGAGGATGTATTAGTTACCTGTGGCTGCTGTAACAAAGTAACACAAAGTTGGTGGCTTCAAGCAATAGCTCTCACAGCTCGGGAGGCCAGAAGTCCGAGAGTCAGTGCGTGCTTTCTCCAGATGTTCTGGAGCCTCTTCCAGCTTCTGGTGGCTGTCTGCAGTCCTGGGTGTTCCTTGTCTTGTAGCCACATCACTCAGATCTCTGCTTCCATCTTCATATCGCTGCCTTGCCTCCTCTACCTCTCTCTTCTAAGGATACGTGTGATTGTGTTTGGGACCCCTGGATGATCCTGGATAAGACGCTTCTCTCTAGGTCCTTAACTTAATCACATCTTCCGCCATATAAAATAATATTCACAGGTTCTAGGATTGGGATATGGATATATATTTTAGGGGGCTACCCTTCAGCCCCACTACAGAGGCATTTGCCAATTCTGGGACAATTGCAGAGTCTTAGCACAGAATCCTCCAGAATGGACAGTTGTTCCAGTGTTGGTGGTGGTTTTGGACAAGTCTGTGCTGAAAGTGATTATTATAGAAGGTGGTTTTCCATTTCAGATAATGGAAGGTTCACTTTTTATTCTGATGATGTGAATGCATGTAGGGTCAGAGGGCCTTTTGTCTGGACCCAGGATGTGAAGAGAGGAAGCACCTGGGAGCAGTGGCCTGAACCTGAGCTTGGGGAATCCTCCATCTGACTCCCTCACTGTGTGTCCTTGGGTAATGCCTTCATCTCTCTGAGCCTCTCTTTCTTCAGCTAACACGTAGTGACAATATGTCATTTTGTCAACATGATAAGTGTCATTTTGACAGATTCTTGTGAGGGCTAAAATGCAGAGTGCCTGGAATAGTACATCATAGTGTTTATTATTATCACAAAAGCAGAAGGTCAGTCATAATTATTTGTTTTCTTTATTTCTCCTTGGGATTCTGCTAGTCCGGGTCTTCAAACCCAGGTTAGAGAATAAAAGAGATCTGGATGTGGAAGACACGTCCCCATTGTGGAGTCGAGGGACCATGGCCCTGGGACGCTGTGACTACTCAGTCATTCACCTTACCTGGGACTTAATGACCCCATGAATATTTTTTCTACCTTTTGGGGCACCGCAGCTGTGGCTGGCATGCTTTCTGTGGTATGTAAATATGTGGGTTTTTTTTTTTTTTTTTTTTGCGGTACGCAGGCCTCCCTCTCACTGCTGTGGCCTCTCCCGTTGCAGAGCACAGGCTCCGGACGCGCAGGCCCAGCAGCCATGGCCCACGGGCCCAGCCGCTCCGCGGCATGTGGGATCCTCCCGGATCGGGGCACAAACCCGTGTCCCGTGCATCGGCAGGCAGACTCCCAACCACTGCACCACCAGGGAAGCCCTGTAAATATGTTTTAATTAAAGCCCTTTGGAAAGAAGCTAAGAGCCTAAAAGTCTCTTGTGCCTCAAGGCAAGTGCCAGAAACCGGAGCTGGGAATCACTAATAAACAAGGCTAGAGGTTTGATTCTCTAGAGGGTTCCCATCTGGAGTTGGCGTCCTCATCTCCCATTTCAAATCTGGTTCAGCATGCCCAGGTGTGTGCCAATGGCAGAAGCCTGGGTGAATCCTGGTGTGGGTATGATGGGCAACACTAGTGAATTCTGAGCCTGGACCATGGATTTTTTTTTTTTTTTTTTTTTTTTTTTTTTTTAAATTATTATTTATTTATTTGGCTGTGTTGGGTCTTCGTTTCTGTGCGAGGGCTTTCTCTAGTTGCGGCAAGCCAAGACCACTCTTCATCGCGGTGCGCGGGCCTCTCACTATCACGGCCTCTCGTTGTGGAGCACAGGCTCCAGACGCGCAGGCTCAGTAGTTGTGGCTCACGGGCCTAGTCGCTCCGCGGCATGTGGGATCTTCCCAGACCAGGGCGCGAACCCGTGTCCCTTGCATTGGCAAGCAGATTCTCAACCACTGCGCCACCAGGGAAGCCCCATGGATTTTTTTTAAAGCTGGCATTTTGTGAGTGCACTTGATGGGAGCTGTAAGCACATTGATTCCTTGATTCATTCATTCATTTAACAACTATTTTTTGAGCACCAGTTTGCACCAGGTACTGTTCTAGGAACTGGCACATAGATCTGGGGGGAGGCAGGTTGGTCTCTGTTTTTCCCTTTGAGCTCAGTCCTGCATCATCTTAACAAGACAGAGTCTTTAAGGAAAGGGGCCACAAACATTCCTGAGGCCTGGGCAAGCCACTCACCTGGAAAGTGGCTTCATATAAGGATAATGACCAGAGGATGTGCTAAAAACTCTACCCGTGTTTCTCATTTAATCCTCCTGGGAATTGAAATTGCTTTTATGTTCATTTCACAAGTGTAGAAAGTGAGGCTTAGGAGGGTAAGTGGCTTTCTCAAAGACAATATCTGGGAAGTAGTGAGCCCAGGATTTAACCCAAGGCAGCCCGACTCAGGAGCCTGCACAGCTAAATACCATGCTGTACTCCTCCTCCTCGTGAAGTCACAGACCATCTGAGTAGCTGGGGAGAGGCAGAGGACGGAGCTAGTTTGATTCATGGCCTTGGGAGAGGCTTTTGCTATGAGATCACAGGGTCCTTTCCCTCTGTGTGTGCAGAAGTTTTTTTTCTCATTCTGGTTCCTGTGCATGTAATAATAATAAAGACAGTTAATAATTAGATAGATTGCACTATTTTTTTTGGTTTGTTTTTGGGTACGCGGGCCCCTCACTGTTGTGGCCTCTCCCGTTGCGGAGCACAGGCTCCGGACGCGCAGGCTCAGCGGCCGTGACTCACGGGCCCAGCCGCTCCACGGTACGTGGGATCCTCCCGGACCGGGGCACAAACCCGTGTCCCCTGCATCGGCAGGCGGACTCTCAACCACTGCGCCACCAGGGAAGCCCTATTTTGTTTTTTTTTTTTAAATGTATTTATTTATTTGGCTGCACCAGGTCTTATTTGTGGCGTGCAGGATCTAGTTCCATAATCGAACCCGGTCCCCCTGCATCGGGAGCATGGAGTCTTAAATCGCTGGACCACCAGGGAAGTCCCTGGATTGAACTATCTTGGACTCAGTGCTAGAAGTTGTAGAATCCGAAAATTAGAAGTATATGTATTATAATATTGTATATTATATTAGATGTGTTTCTCAGATTGTGGGTTGCAACTGGGTAGTGCATTTAAGTCCCACTTAAGAAATATATTGTCACTCCAAATCATGAGCATATTTTTCTCTCTTTTCTTCTAGAAGCTTTATTGTTTTACCTTTCATGTATAAATCAATAATCCAGCTGGTATCAATTTTGATATATGAGGCAAGGGTCAAATTTCATTTTTTTCTGTATGGGTGTCTGGTTGACCTAGCATAATTCAATTGACAGTATGGTTGTGGATCTGCTTCTTGACACTTTCTATTCCACTGATCATTTTCTAGCTTGGTGCCAATACCACACTGTTTTAATCACTGTATCTTTGTAATAAGTCGTGCTATATGGCATGTAAGTCCTTCAATTTTGTTCTCCATCAAGATTATCATGACTTTACTGGCCTTCGCATCTCTATATAAATTGTAGAATTAGATTGTCAACTTCTGTCTACACATACAAAAACACACAACCTGCTGGACTTTTTATTATGATTGTGATGAATCTGTTCTACAATTTGGGGAAAAAAGACATCTTAGCAATATTGAGTCTTCTAATCCATGAACATTGTCTATCCCTTCATTTATTTATGTATTCCTTAATTTCCCTCGATAATGCTGTATTCATTTGCTAGGGCTGCCATAACAAAATACCACAGATGGGATGGCTTACACAGCCAAAACTTATTTTCTCACAGGTATGGAGGCTAGCAGTCTAGGATCAAGGTGTTGGAGTTTTGATTTCTTCTATGGCCTCTCTTTTTGGCTTCCTGCTGTGTCCTCACGTGGTCTTTCCTCTGTGTGTGTCTGTATCCCCATCACCTTTTCTGATAAGGACACTGGGGATGTTGGACTAGGGCCCTCCCATATGTCCTTTTTACCTTAATTACCTCTTTAAAGGCCCCTCTTTAACGGGGCTTAGGACTTCAACACATGAATTTGGTGGGGGATGCAATTTAGCCCATAACAAATGTCTTATGGTTTCATGTATAGAGGTTTTGTATGTCTTTCATTCAACTTATCCCTAGATATTTTATATTTTTTAAAATTATCATAAGTGGTATTTAAAATGTTTTACATACTATTTGATTATTGCTAGTATATCAAATTATACTTGATTTTTGTATACTGACCTTTTATCCAACAGCCTTGCTAAATTCACATATGAATTCTAATAGATTAGCTATAGCTTTTTTGGATGTTTCTATCCACACAATATGTTATCTGCAAATACTGAGAATGTTATTTCTTCCCTTTTCCTTCCCTTCCAATCTTTATACTCCCTCTTCTGCCTTCTTTTTTTCCTTTATTGTGCTGGCAAGAGCCTCCAATAGAACGTTCAATAGGAGTGGTGATATTGGACTTCTTTGTCTTTTTTCTGAACTCAGGGAAAAACATCCATGATTTCACCATTAAGTATGTATAGTGTCAGCTGTTTTTGTAGATACATGTTATCAAATTAAGAAGATTCCTTCTTAGTCTTAGTTTGTTGAGAACGTTTCTCACAAACTCAAAGGGTGAAAAGGCGAGCCACAGGTAGGAGATAATATTTGTAACACATTTATTTGATGAAGGACTGATATCCAGGAATTAAAAAGTTCCTAAAAATCAAAAGAAAAGATAGCTTAATCAATTGAAATAAGGCAAAACCCCAAACTAAACAAAATGAAAATGAGACTAGGTAATTCACAAAAAAGGGATATCCCAATAGCATAAGTTTACCTTAGTAGATGATCATAGCAGCTTCATTCATAATGGCCCCAAACCGGACACGTCCACATTGTTCATCAATAGTAGAATGGATAAATAAATTGTGGTTTTCATACAATGGGCAGTTTTCATCCAAAGCCCTCAAGATCCCTCTGGACTTTTCTCATAGATGATATATGCTCCATTCCACTGAAATGCTGGGAATGGTATTGGGTAGGGGAGGGGGACAAAAGCCCTCTCAGTTGATTGTCTTGCATGGAGCAGGTATTAAAAGACTGTAGCTATGACTGCCATGTGGTCTACAGCCTAGGGCCTGAGGAGCGAGTCACCACAGCCAGAAGTCATGAACCAAGGCTTTTGAAAAAATATTTAATGGCCCCTATTCATTTGGTTTATGGAATTATGAAGAATTCAGGTTAAGCGATGTTAATTTCCTCTGGGTTCTCAAGGTAGTGGTGGTTACTACTTAGAACAAAACAAGCTATGCACTGCCCACTCATTCACATCCCTGTTAGCTTTGTGAGACCAAGTGTGGAAGGAAATTCACAGTGAAGGATGTGGATGGAGTGGGGCTACTGGAATGGCCTCTAAGGATAAATAATATAGTAAAGCATTAAGCTTCTATTAATAATTTTTCAGATAATACCCTGCTAGAAACCACTCTGGTGTCTGTATTTGCTTTTCAAGGTGCAAGTGTTGAGGGGGAGGGTGGAAATGGGAAATCGTGCGCTTGTTATGAAATTAGAGCCCACCCTTGGTGTCAGGGTGTGTGTGGGGGTCCCTGTTTAGCCCCCCACCCCTACCCAGGGCATCAGAATTCCCAAGAGGGTGGTGTGGAGACATGTAAGTATTCCAGGAGGGCTTTGTAAGGCAAGAGCAGCTGCTCTAAACAGAGTCAGACTGTCTCCTTCCAAGAGCTGGGAAGAAGGACCAGAGGAAACTGTAGCCCAGAGAAGGGGACCCAAGCATGTCTTGCTTCAAGCCGCACAGCTGGGTCCTGGCAGGTTCTAGGCTAGACGCCATGATTCCTTGCACTCTAGACCAGGGACCTTTCCAGTAAACTACCCCAGCTTTGAATCCTCTACTGACTGGCTTTGAGGATGGGGAATTTGCATCCTACTGCCGCTCCACGACTTGTTCCCAATCTTGGGTGGGTGTCCAAGTCTGAGGACTCCAGTGCGATGGAGGACTGGAGTGTGCAGCTCACAGGAATACAGAAGCCACCGTTAGCACACGCCTCTGACATGCCAGGCACCACACTAGGCTCCCGGGCATCTCGCACGGCACGCATTATTTTATTTGTTCTTCACCCAAATACTATGGTGGGAGTCTTCCTATTTCCATTGTCATAAGAAGGAGCTAAGCAACACATTCAGCATCAGTCAGCCGACAAGTGGCAGAGCTGGAGTTAAAATTAGCCGATTCTCTTCAATTACCCAATGAATGAGAATCTTAAAGAGAAACTGAGTCCTGACATTTCTCTGAGGTTTTGGAAAAGCTGTTAGGACTAAGCTGGACTGGGATATCTGTCCACTTGGGAGAAACAGGGCCACCCCATGGGGAACCCTATGTCCTGTGGCTGTCATGCCCTAGGGTTAGGGTGGTGTGTCGTGGGAAGGTACTAAGTGGCCCTGACTCCAGGGCTGAGGACCTGGATGTTCTCTTTCTCTTGGTTCCAGGAGCTGTGACCTCACCTTGTACCACCAGCTGTGGCGAGCAGTGAGGTGAGTCCAATCGGACCCTGAGTGCAACCCCCGGATGGTCGATCCTGGAGGCCAGGTGGGTGCTGGATGGATGTGTGTAGTTACCAGGGCCCAGCATTTGAGGGTTCCTGAGTGCAACTCACTGAGGTGATACTGGGAAGTCTCTCGGGTGCCTCAAGGCTGGTTGGGCATCTGAGGAGAAGGGCTCGGCCTTGGGGGCAGAGAGCCTGGCCTCTGCCGACAGCCTCTGTTCTCCCCAGGAAGGGGCTGGGCCACCGCGCCGCATCCTCCTGCCCAGCCGTCCCCTCGGCCCCACCTCCACCTTATATAATGGCACATTATACAACATTGCAAAGCAGGTGGTATTTTTAAAGACAGCAAGTGAGCAGTTTTTTGGCCTAAATTTGGGAATGAAACAGATGGATTTTTAAGACTCTGGGCTTTTCCTATGAATAGTAACCCTTGTTCTCCTCTGCTTTTAAACACCAGTTTCAAGACCACCTCTAGCAACCAATCAGCACTCTATCTAATTATAACAAAATTCTTAGCTCTGTCTGCTGCTGCTCGGACAAGTGGGGGGCACTGGATCAATTTCTGGAGCCAGGCAGACTTGCCAACAACAATTTTCTTTTTCCCAGAGGGCCTCGGAGGCCGGCAGCAGGTTCCAAGCCCTTCCTCTTCTGCCCGCTCGGCGTGGGCTCCCTGACAGCGAGTTTGAAAAGGGTTACAGAGAGGCAGATAAATGCTAGGCTTGTTGCAGCCTTCCTGACAGTGCAGACCCCCGCGCCAGTGAGCTCATGCCTGCCTCATTACACTTGGTGCCAGATTTTTTCCATTAACAGGTAATTGAGTAGAAACTAAAATAAGCGAAGTTTGTTTCATCCCTTGGATTTTCTTGCTGGGGTTTAAAAGAAAAACACTTTAGCTTCGTTAGTGGAGGAGTGTCCTTGAAAACGTATTTATGTTTTCCCAGTGATTTGTCGCTTGGTAGGTGTAATGAGCCCGTTCCCCCGGCCTCTCCCTTCTTGTTTTTATTCTTTAAGGGCCATAATATTCAGAGAATAGGAGCTGGTTTCCTGGACCCCTGGCTGTCTGACACCCTGTTTTAAGAGTGGATGGTGGGTGGGAGGGAGGGAGACGCAAGAGGGAAGAGATATGGGAACATACGTATATGTATAACTGATTCACTTTGTTATACAGCAGAAACTAACACACCATTGTAAAGCAATTATACTCCAATAAAGATGTTTAAAAAAAAAAGTGGATGGTGAAGTGTGTTCTGGAAAATCACCCATAGAAGCCTGTTGATCACACAGCCTCAGCCCGCAACCTACAGAGGCCAGGTGGCAGGTGCCCCCAGGCCAGCCCCGCCCCCGTCTCTGTGCCCTGCGCCTGCGCATGAGCTCCAGGTGGAGGGCGTCGCAGGCTGCCTGAAGCAAAGCAAGGTTTGGTCTCCTTTTCTCTCTCTGCGGCTTTCTTTTTTTTTTTTTTTTTTTTTTTTTGCGGTAAGCGGGCCTCTCACTGTTGTGGCCTCTCCCGTTGCGGAGCACAGGCTCCGGACGCGCAGGCTCAGCGGCCATGGTTTACGGGCCCAGCCGCTCCGCGGCATGTGGGATCTTCCCAGACCGGAGCACGAATCTGTGTCTCCTGCATTGGCAGGCGGACTCTCAACCACTGCACCACCAGGGAAGCCCTTTTGCGGCTTTCTTTATGTGTGCCCAACCCAGGTTCTAATTTCACAATTTGCTATTCCAGGAACAGATGTTGTGTGAACCCTGAGGTCTCCAGTCTTCCTGTTTCCCATCTCGCTGGGCTCCTATCTCAGCTGGTCTGTTTTCAGCTTCGAGAAGATTCCTCATCACTGCCCAGACGCAAGTTGTCTATTAGGGTTGGAGCTTGGATGGTGTGAGTGTGTGTAGTACTTGAAATCCAGAGAGAGAGAGAGACGAGACAGAGACAGACAGAGAAGGGGGCCCTGCCTCCACACTTAGGAGTCTTCATCTTCATTTTACCTGGAGCACCAGAGAATCATGGCTTTATTTCCATCGTGAACCCTTTGGAAATTCTGGTGAGTGCGAATGCCCATCACCCCCCCACCCCATACACACACACATGCACAAATGTATATGCTTGATTACAAACAACAGGCTGCATATGTTTTCAGTAGTTAATGAGCTCCGGTGGCCCTCAGGATAAGAATCACTACAGCAGGCAGGCAGGGCCAATGAAGCAATGTCATTAAAGCAATTTTTTTTTCTACAATTGTTCACTCCTCCACACACCTGACATAGAAGTCTTTGTGAAGGAAAGACAGCTCCAGAAATTTGTGACTTCTGGATGAACAAACTTAGCTCACATGCCTGTGTTCATTTGGCATTCTACCAGTAATAATAACCATAGCTAACATTTTCACATCTCTGCTTTGTGCCAGTGCGGGGTGTCCTTCTAACAGGGATGGTGTAGATTAGGTCCCTGCCCGCCCAGAGCTAACATTCCAGGGGAGGGTGGGGAGACACACAATAACCAAGTAAACAAAAGGGCCCCTTGAGATTTCAGTAAGTGCTGCAGGGAAATAAACCTGGTGACATGCTGGGTAAGAGCCTCCAAGCCTTTAGGAGGGCCCCTCAGGGAGGTGCTGTGTCATCTGAGGCCTGAAAGTTGAGAAGGAGTTTTTCTACGTCTGTCTCACTATCGGTGCCTGACTCTTTGCATCCCCACAGCCTCCCAAAGCGCTCTTAGCAGCTCCATTTCACAGATGAGCACACTGAGGCCCAGAGCGACCTGCCCGGGCCATGCGAGTGAGGGAACCGGAACTGGAGCCAGGCCTCTCAGGCAGATCCCTGAGCCTGTGTTCTTCCTTTTTTTAAAAATAGCTTTATTGAAGTATAATTTAAATACCAGAAAACTCACTTGTTTTAAGTGTACAACTCAGTGACTTTGAGGAAATTTACAGAGTTGTGCAACCGTCACCACAATTCAATTTTAGAACATTCTCATCACCCCAGAAAGGTCCCTCTTGCTCATTTGCAGTCACACCCTGTTCCCACGCCCAGCCCTGGGCAACTGCTCATCTACGTTCTCTCTGTGTAGAGTTGCCTTTTCTTCACATTTCCTATACATGGAGTCATACATTACATAGTCTTTTGTGCCTGGCTTCTTTTATGTAGCACAGTGCTTCTCAACCTTTTTTTCATTATCATTCACACCCTCCCCAAGGGGAAAAATTATATTTAATTAAAATTCTCCCTAAAGACAGAAATTAAGTACTAAGGATTTTGTCAGGTAGGGTTGAACTTTGGAAAGCCACAAACTATTGTAAGAGCTAAGAATTTTTTGCCCCCAACTTTCTCCCTTTTATTTTAGGGCTTTATCATCTGGCGGAGAATGTAAGATTTAGCGTAATATTAGGGGTTTTTTGTTTGTTTGTTTGTTTTTTGGCCATGCCACATGGCATATGGAATCTTAGTTCCCTGACCAGGGGTCAAACCCGCATCCCCTGCATTGGAAACTTGGAGTCTTAACCGCTGGACCACCAGGAAAGTCCCAGCATAATGTTGTTGAGGTCCATCCTGTGCTTTCCTCTTGATCGTGTGTAGTATTTCATTGCATGGACTTGCTGCATTTTGTTTATCCATTCACCAGTTAATGGGCTTCGGGGTTGTTTCCACTTTTTGGCTATCAAAGTCTTTGCCTTTAAACACCATACTGAATCCCTCAGCCCGCTCCCCATTTGAGGAAGAGCCCTTGGGCATCTCAGTGCTGCTTTGGGAAGATGAAATCACCCTCATTATCTCAGTTTCGCCATCCGTAGACTGGAGGTAATAATCCTTAGGCCACAGGATTGCCATGGCAAGGATCTACTGCCACTGCCTAGTAGATGGCAACAGCTCAGTGTATGTCAGTGACCCTGCCCACCCCCTCATCCTTTCCGTGGGGAAAGGTGACCCCTTTGAAATCTTCCCCGCTGTGTTCCTTCCAGCTCCAGCTTCAATCTGTGTCTCCACGGATTATGTAATGTCTGACATTATTATTTCCTCCTTTTTCTCTTGTGTTATTCAGGTCAAACCCAACATTGTTCCTTAACAGGAATCTCAAGTATTTCTTTCCTCCTAGCACTTGTCTTCTGGTCTTAGCCGTTGACACATTTCCAGGGACCAATTGATTTCATCTGCTTCTAAGAAACTAGGCCTCCTGCAGGGGACTGGGGGGAGGGTAGTGCATGCGGATGCTGCAGTAAAATGAGCACTGGACTGCGAGTCCGGAGGCCGTGCTTCAGACCAGCTGGGCTGAGTGGCCCAGGCCCAACCCCAGACGCATTTGTATTAACTTCTCCTTCCGCAAAAGGTATCCTCCGTTAAACGGGCTGGCCTCGCAGGGTCATGAGGAGCAAATAAGAAATTGACTTGGAAAGTGCCTTGTAGATGGTGAGGCCGTTGAGAAAAACAAAGACTGTGGTATATCCCCACTGTTGTTGGGGACCTGCCTGTGATGCTCTCCTGTTTGGGGGCCTTGGGCAGGGGGAGGGAGATGTGCATGTCCAGTGCCCAGGGTCTCAGGCTCCTGCTGCTGCGCCTTAAGACTTGAAACAATTCCATGCGAGCGTTGGGCCCAGTGTGTTGGGGAGGAGAGACATTGTAGAACTGGCCTGAGCGAGCCTCGCCCTGCAGGGAGTGTGCACCCCTGTAAACTCCTAGGCCTCGAGGGCCGAGGGAATGGCCAAAGAGAGGCAGACGGGCAACAGCCATGTCCCCTGCACACTTTGGTTTTCACCCCATTTCGGGCCTCCTTGTCCTCACCCCCTACCCTCCTCTCCTGCCATTGACCAGACCTGGGTGGTGGGGAGCCAGCTGGGTTTGTGTCCTTTGGGTCAAAAAGGATACTTCCTGGGAACCAGTTGAGCAGAGTGGTTAAGAGGGAGAACTCTGGAGTCAGCCTGGCTGGGTGTGAACCCCCGGCGGTGTGGTTTCCTGGCTGAGCCTGTTGGCCAAGTTAAGGAACTTCTCCAAGCCTTGTTTCCTCAGCCATAATGTGGAACTAAGACACTGCCTAGTTCCGGGAGGCTCAGATGAGAAGTGCTTGGGTCGACGTTTCACACTTGGGGTCTGTACCATGAACACTGGTTATTATTACGCTCCTGTTGCCCTGTGTTCTCTGGGGCAGGAGAGAGGAGAACACCGACCAAGTGCAGTCATCTAGGAGGAAGAAGACAGTGGCCTGCATGATGTGTTTTTGGAAGGCCACCAGACTCAGATTTGCTCCCAAGGCCTGAGACACCCCATGGAATCGTTCAGTGTGGCCCTGAGGGCCTTTCGGTCTCCCCAGTCCCCTGTTCAAGTGCAGACAGCCCACGGGAGGGCTGACAGCTTCAGCCTTCTCAGCTGAGGCCCAGAGAAAGAGGCCTTGTGAGGGCACAGGTGGGCTCAAGGGAAGGTGATGTCCCCAGAGCCTGGAACTTGGTCCTCTGGCCCCCAGTCCTGAGCCCAGCGTGAGGGTCCACTTTTTGGCCTTGAATTATCCTGATTAAAGGCAGACATTGGAAAAGGTTGTTCATAAAAGGTCTTGGAATTGAAAATGATCTATTTTCCTAATGCAATATATTTTTTTTGAGTGAGAAACAGAAAAGAGGGGATGGATGGATGAATGCCTGAATATGGGGTCAAGAAACTCAGAAGCACTCATGCTTTCATACAGTTTGTCTTCAAAGCCACACACCATTCCATCTCTTCTCCCACTTGTTTCAGAGGGAAAGTGACTGGGTCTAGTGACCAAGGAGCTGGGCCAGACCACCCTGCAACCAGTGTACTGGTAAATGTTTAACTAATGCTTCAGCGGGGGAAAAGCCCTGATTTGTAGCATTTGCCAATTTCTATGGCGTAATTACTCTACCATGGCCAATTTTAATCGATCCACGTGACACCATTACATATGGAGTTAGAAACAGATGCCCAGAAGCATACCATTATACAATATTCCCATCATACAGCTACAGTAGATATACATCACCACAAGAGCATAGATAATGGTAAAATAAGTGATGCTTTGAGTGTTTATCACCTTTGCTGTTAATATAATTTATCTGGTTCTAAGTTTATACAACTTAATTTAAAAAAACTGGCTCTTGGCACACAGAGGGACAAACATGTGCAGTGTACAAGCTAAGAAGAGAAACCTCAGGAGAAACCAATCCTTCTGACATCTTGACCTTGGACTTCCAGCCTCCAGAACTGTGGAAAAAAATACATCTGTGTTGTTTAAGCAGAAAAAAAAACAAAAAACAAAAAAAAAAACCTGGCTTGCAAAATTACTGGAAATCAGGTCTCCTAAGCCAGTGTGTGCTGGATCCAGCATACTACTGCCTCCACCCCACGGCCAATAGAAGCTCTTGGAAAGTTCTTCAGACCAGCTCTGAAGCCTTCCCCTGGCTGGTCTCTGAAGCATCCACACTGCAGGCCCCAGCCAGGATGGCTGCCCTGTTGTCAGCCCTTAGAGTTCTGAGCAAGATGGGAAGTTGCCAACTTATGAAAGTGTCCTTTGTCATGCACCGTCTCCTCCAAGGAAGCTGGGTTTGTCCCGTCTGAGCCTGGACTGCTTCAGAAAGAGGATTCAAATATACCCAATTTTCAGCCTATTCGATACTTGAGAAAATTCTACCAACTCTCACAGAGGGACGTTCCTGTGAAAGGAAAAGTGCTCGTAAGTCCAAAGAAATCAGTGTGGGGAATTCTGGTTTCCTTCAGGGATATTGAAGAGAAATTCCAGAGGCCAGACCTATTCTCCTGACTTACTGTCAGGGCAGCGGGGTGCTCTGGGTACACCCCCCCCAGAACAAGAAGCCAGGTCAGGGCCGAGGCCTCCTGCAGGCTTGGGAACCCCCTTGCTCCCAGGCCCTGTGCTGGACCTGGCTGGAGAGCTGGGCGGTGGGGAGCTGTTCCTTTCAGAGGGCCGCCCCGCCTCGCCCAGGGCTCCCCTGGGCTCCAGCTGCTCCAGGGGCGCCCACCAGAGCATTATCCGGGAAGAAAGGCATCGGGCTGAAAGAGCAGCATCCGCTTTCAGCAGGAGCCCCTCTGCTGCCCCAACGCCTGCCTGGCTCCTGGCCCTGGGCCATTGTGGAAGGACAAAGCTGACACACACAACAATCCCACGACAATCTCCTCTCAGCCCTTTCTTCTTTATTATTGTTATGATTACCTTTCAAACACTGCAGCTTCTTGGGCTCGTTATCTCTGCTGAGGCCTTTGGCCAAAGTTCCTGGGAGCCACCTGTCCTTCCCCTGCACCCCCTTCGCCCTCCCAGGCCCAGCTTCACTGCTGTCTCTTTGACAAAATACATAAAACCAATACGGGTCGGTTAACATACATGACATCTTTAAACTTTAATCCCTTTACCCTCTCTCGACGCGGCGGGCCGGCCTCTGTAGAGGTGCCCGTGCATTGTTCCCTGTCAAAGCCTTCTTGAGTGGGTCTCCCACTGAGCAACTTTTGTGTGAGTCAAATCAAGATTATAGGTAGCAGAGAAGAGAAAGCCGAGAAGAGAAGGTTAGCCCCTCATTTAAGACTTTAAGAAAAATCTGCCAGCGGGGGCCAGTCGGAGTGGGTAACGCACATGAAAGACCAAGTCCAAGCTGGGTCGCCCGTGTCACAAGAGGAGTTTTTCAGGGAGAAGCACACAAAACACGCATTGTCGTGGTCGCACACAGAGACATAAATTTAGGAACATGTTTGCCCTTCAGCCTGAACATAGTTAGCTCTGATAATGAGGAACAATGATCCCGAACGAAACCTCCTGGATTGAGTTAGAGCTTGGCACTTGCTCGTTCTCCCACAAAAGTGGCTTCTCTCTTCTTCCCCGTCTTAACTCCTGCCCAGGGCCCAATAACCCTCTGCCACTCCCCGCTGTCCTCCGGCACCCTTGCTTGGTGGAATGGCGGACAGGTCAGGTGTCCAGCAGGAGGACAGAGGACCTCTGTGGCTTAGCTGGCTCTTCCACATTGGAGAAGAATCCTTTGGGGTATCCAAAGTCCCTTTGGGGAAAGCTCCATAGAGGTTAGTACTTACACAATGGACAGGAGGTGCAGCTAGCAATTCTTACTCTCCAGATGGCAGTGGAAAGTTGAGATGGGGGTACCTGGGTTCAATCCTGGCTCTACTGTGGGATCCTGGTAAATGACTTCATTTCTTAGTGTCTTATTTTCCTGTTGTATTAATGAGATAGTACCACCTCGAGGCTTGGGAGCAAGATTAGATGTCTGTAAATTGTGTAGCACATCGTTAAGTACTCAATAAGTGTTGACAATTATTATCATCACTGGCAGAATGAATCAATCCCCCTAGATAAAAGAAAGCAGTTGAATTAGATCATGAAGATCTAAAACTCTAGGTTCTGTGATTCTCTTTTGATCTCCCCATTTTCATCTAGAGGTGGGTGAAATTGTCCACTTCTCATGGATGAGGAAACTGGGGTCTGGAGGGAGTGAATGACATACCCAAGCTGACACAGCAAATAGAGAAAGGAAGATGACCAGGTCCTCCAGCTATGGGGCTGCAGCTCTGCACAATTGTCAAGCATAACAGAGTTAGTGACCTGTGTACTAAGGTCTGATAATATTTTCAGATAACTGAAAAACATTTGTAGCAAGGGGGTTGAAAAAAAATGATTTGTAGTTTATCCTGCAGTTAATTTTCTTTTTTTTTTTTAAAGCTGTCTCCCCAGAACCTACTGTTCTCTAAATATCCTGGGGCATCCAAGTCTCTTAATGAAAGAGGCTTGGACCAGATGATCTCCAGCTTAGTGGTGAAAAAGCTGGTATTGAATCTCGACTGTGGCACTTCCTGGCTGGTTGCCTTTGGGCAAGTTACTAGATCTCCTTGAACTTCTGATTTTTTTCCATTAAAAAAAATCAAGGTTTAATTTGCATCTAGTAATACCCTTTTGAGTGTGCAGTTCTGCTGGTATTGACAGACATACACAACGGTGGATCCACCACCACAATCAAGATATATAGAGAACATTTTCAAAACCCTCCAAAAATTCACCCATTCCCCTTTATATTCAATCCCCCCCACCCACCCCCAGCCCCTGGCAGCCACTGATCTGTTTCCTGTCCCTATAGTTTTTCCTTTGTGAGAATGTCATATAAATGGAGTCATATAATATGTAACCATTTGATTCCAGTTTTCTTTCACTTAGAATAATGCATTTGAGATTCATCCATATTTTCCCTGTATTAACAGTGTGTTCCTTTTTATTGCTGAGTAATATTCTGTGGTATTGAAGAACTAGTTTATTTTATCCATTCCTCTTTTGAAGGACGCTTGGGTTGCTTCCAGTTTTGGTGATTGCGAATAAAGCCGCTATAAACATTTACATACAGATTTCGTTTGACTTGGATAAATAGCTAGGAGTCGGTTTGCTGGGTCATATGGTTTGTGTATGTTTAACTTTATAGGAAACCACCAAGTTGTTTTCCACAGTGGCTGTACCACTTTGCCTTCCCGCCAGTGACGTATGAGGGTCGCAGTTCTGCATCCTCACCAGGGCTTGATATTATTAGTTTTTTAAACGTTAGCCATTCGGATAGGTGTGTGAACCTTGGTTTGTAATCTGTAAGATGGAGACCAAGGGGGCCTTCATGGTATTCTTGTGCACGTTGTTTGACACGGTCCATGTAAAGCATTTAGCACAGTGCCTGGCAGGTAAGAGAGGGTGGGCTGCTGAATGGGAGTTTATTTATTATTCTGTCCAAGTGCAACGTTCTTTTTTTTATTTTTTAATTTTTAAAATTTAATTAATTAATTAATTAATTAATTTGGGGCTGCATTGGGTCTTCGTTGCTGCGCACGGGCTTTCTCTAGTTGCGGCGAGCGGGGGCCACTCCTCGCTGCGGTGAGTGGGCTTCTCATTGCGGTGGCTTCTCTTGTTGCAGGTCACGGACTCTAGGCACCCAGGCTTCAGGAGTTGTGGCTCACGGGATCTAGAGCGCAGGCTCAGTAGTTGTGGCGCATGGGCTTAGTTGCTCCGTGGCATGTGGGATCCTCCCGGACCAGGGCTCGAACCCATGTCCCCTGCATTGGCAGGTGGGTTCCTAACCACTGTGCCAGCAGGGAAGCCCCAACACAACGTTCTTGCATGTGATGGATATTGTACATTATGCTTCTCGAGGCCCCCTCCCTGTGTGAGAGCATCAGTCTGTATTGGTCTAGATTGCTGCAGGGCTCTGTGGAGAGACCACTTTGTGTCTCTCTTAAAACCGGGCTCTGTTTTGTCTCCCTGGTTCTCTGCAGGGACCAGGCAGCAGCTGCTGGCACTAGGCCAGGCGGGTCCCCAGGAGCTCAGAGGCCAGGCTCTGGTGGGCAGGGCATCTGAACAGCCCTCCTGCCACCACCTGAGGCCTGGGGGTTTTTCTTGGCCTGCTTCCACCCCTGCTGCTGGCCATTCCTGTCTGCTTGCCCTGCCAATACTGAGTCCCCGGCTGGAGGCATCCCTATTAAGCATGGATTACCAAAAAAAAAAAAAAAGCAAAACGGGTACATGAATCAGTCTCTGGGGGATTTGGCCTTGGAGGTATCTTATAGGGAAACAAACCATACAAACGTTCCTTTCAAAGCCCGGCTGAGCCCTTGGCCTAATCACAGTGGTCACCCTTGGAGGCCAGAGATGGGGTCATTCATTCCCGTTCCTGACAGCAGCCCCTCAGAGCAGCGCTCATGTGCCGGGTAGCCGTGATATTCAGCAGCAGCCCCAGGGCTTTGGGCAGTCTGGCAACAGGCTTAGAGATATGACACGACAGGCTTAAATCAGACGGCAAACCTAAAGAAATGTGGGGTGGCCCCCAAACATCAGGAGGCCAGCCAGGCATTGGGCAACGTGCCTGAATAGTGCAAATGGTAGGCTTAAAGATAATGGTGACAGGCCTATAGACCTCAGTCTGTGGGCCTAAAGAAACCAAGCGAGCTCAGAGAAGTCAGAGTGTCAGGAGCAAGGAGTACAGGTGACACATCCAAATTGCGGTCACATGGCACTGCTCATAGGGTGCTTTTGTGCGAATGAGAAAAAATCCGTCCCTCTGGGCAAATGCACATGGAGCCCTGGGGGTGCCCTCCTTTCGTGAGCAGAGCATCCCGGTGGCTGGACACGTCGTGGGCACCCACATGGCAGCTCCGGGCCCAAGGCCGGGTTATGTTCCCCTGACACTCCTCTAGGCTTCTTTCCCAGTGCTGTTTCGTGGCCCTTGGACGTGCCCCACCTGTGAGTGACGCTTTTAGCAGGCCCCCTGGATGCCTGGGACTGTCTCCAGAGACCGCGGCCCTATGATCTGTGGGGAAAGGCCACCAAGAAGAGAGCTCGGAGCCGCGCCAAGCAAAGCCCAGACTTGGAGAGCCTGGCGTGGGCTCTCAGAGGAGAAGCCTGAAGTCATGTTGTCTTGGGGAGGCTGTCAGCAAGGCATCACCCTCTCCAGCCTCCTCCCGTCCAAGGAGGAATGGGGAACCGTGGAGGGGCAAGGACCTGTCGAGGGCCATGTCATTTAGTCATTTTGTGCCAGGATGCCAAAGGAGACCAGGAGAGACGGCACAGGAGCATTGGTCCGTGACGGGGGAGGGTGCCACGGGAGAGCTGAGGGGCAGGGCAGTACCTTTATAGGAGGACACGGGGCGGATTAAGAAGATTGGGGGTGGCAGGGAAGCGGGATTACAAAAGGAAGACAACTTGAATCTCCCTTTCTTTGGCTTCTGGGCTCCACACTGCCTTGGTTTTCCTCCTACCTCTCTGGCTGTCTCTTCTTGGTCTCTTTGCTGGCTGGCTCCTTCTCTTCTGTGGACCTCCAACACTGGAGTGCCCAGAGCTCAGGTCCAGGCTCCGTCCTTTCCCTGAACACTCTCTCTCTTCAAGTAACCTTATCCAGACCCATAATGTTAAATGTCATCTAAAGCAGATGATCCCCAAATCTCCAGCCCTGATCTTTCCCCAGAACTTTTGTCTTGTGTGGTCAACTGCTAAGTGACACTTTCCTTTAGACATCTAATAGGCGTCTAAAAATTAACAGGGCCTAACCAATCATGGTCATCTATCCTAAGCCTCCTCCTCCTCCAGTCTCCTCTCCCCCTCACAGTACAGGACACTCGCATCCACCCAGTTTCCTTGAGCTCCCATTCTTCCATCCCACCCCTATATCCTTTCCGTGCGTACTTACTATCAATTCCACTTTCTAAACATGAGAAAGTCCAGTCAATTCTACTTTGCAGCATGGATCCATCCACTCCTCTGCATTGTCACCATGCCCACCTTAGCACAAGCCATCATTACTCTCGCAGGGCCTAGCACACTAGCCTCCTATCTGGTCTCTCCACCTCTGCTCCTGTCTACCCTTCCAACCATTTCTACATGGTGGTCAGACTAGTCTTTTAACAACATGAATTATATCACATCACTCCCAGGTTAAAACTCTCTAATGGACCCCATTCCACTTGACTAAAATAGAACCTCCTTTTCACGATCTGCAAGGCGCCACACAAACTAGCCCCTCCCTGCTTTCCCAGCCTTATCTCCAGCACACTCCTCTTCACCCATTGCATTCCATCCCACTGACCTTCCTTCTGTTCTCACCTCCCATTTAAGCTGTCCTTCTCCTGGAATGTTCTTCCTACTGACACTCCCAAGGGGCTCTTTTTTTGTTTGCTTACTGTTTTCTTTCAGCCCCATCTCTCAAAAGGTCTTCCCCATTTATCCCGTCTAAAAGGTCTTCCCCATTTATCCAGTCTAAAATATCTACTAAGTCAAGCTCTATCCCCTTAGCCTATTTTAATTTTCTGTGTAGGACTCATCCTTCTCATAATAGTATTCTCATTGTCTGTTATTTCCTGTCCTTTCTATCTAGAATGCAAACTCCCTGAGAACAGAGAACTTTGTCTTTTTCCCCACTGTATGTCCAGCACTTGACTGTGGACTTGGCTCTTGAAGATGTTCAACAAGTATTTGTTGCATGAATGAATAAGTGAAGGGAGGAATGAGTGAATGAATGAGCACTGGACTCGTAGATGGAGGACTGGGCCCCATCCTTCCACTTTGTCCCTCAGAAATATTTACTTATTCCTTCACTCAATGCACATCTTCCAAGGCCCTGCTTGAAGGGAGGCTGATGGATAAGAAGTGGTCCCTGATGTGCGAGCTCAGAGCCTGAGGAGAGACAATCATGGACATAGGACATTAGAAGAACCCAGTAGAGGGGCCCTTCTCCCAGCCCAGAGGAGGCGGTATCTAGGTGGAGGCCTGAAGGACAGGCAGGGCACAGCGGGTGTAAAGGTCCTGCGATGAGATAGAGAAAGCACAGTTTGTTTCAGGAATGGAGAGGATTGTCAATGATTGGATCCATGCAGCACAAAGAAGGAAAGAAGGAAGAAAGAAGAGAGAGATGGAGGGAAGGAAGGAAGAAGGGAGAATGTAAAGCAGATGGAGAAATTGGAAGCTTACGTTCAGGAGCCTTCCGTTTGGAAATGAGGAAGGAAGAGGTCCTGAGTCTGTCCGTGGCCTTCTCTTGCCCCAGTCCTCAGGCCCTGGCTACCTGAACAGTCCCCTTTTGAGTCTCCTCTTTGCCTGATGATAGCAACAGAGGACGTCCCAGGCTCCTGTGACCCCCACCCACCAGACAGCCCTTTACAGTTAGTTCACTGGGCTCTTTGAAATTTCAAGCAACTTTCCTTTACAGGAAACTGAGTCCCAGGGCCAGAGGGATTTGCCAAGAGCTGCAGAGCTGGGATAAGAACTGGCTCCTTGGCCCTTGGCTGTAGTCCTTTAGCTGCACCATGACTCCCTCTCTCCTGAAATGTGTCTCCTCGGGCAGACTTTGCCTCCACCCAGGGAGTGTGCTCCGGAGGTCCTAGAAGCCTGACCCGGCCCCTTCCAAGGGGCCTCCTGCTGCGTTTCCTCCGCTCCAAAAGCTTTCTCCACGCTCTTGGTGCCACCGATGGCTCCGGGCCAAGCTGACGCATGTGTTCTGACTTAAAAGTATTTATTTTGAGAGTCAAGTGCAGTTGAGCTGCATGTTCCTTGGCAGAGCCGGGCTGGCAATGGACTTGGCCTGTGGTGATGATGCCTGGCTCCCTGAGATGATGCCCGGGCTGTTGAGGAGACCCAGCAGAGGGTCCTGTTTATACTGAGAAGGTCTCATCAGCCCTGGATGAAGCAGCTGCCTGCCTTCCTGAGTCCCTGATGAAGGGCATTCTATGCATGACATACTATCAAGGGATGTGAGATGAAGGGAACCAGGGTGGGATCATTCCACTTCTGGCTCTTCCAGAATCATCCCATATCCTTGGACAAACTTCTGTTTCTCTATTTCTCTGGGCCTTGTGTGCCACGTGGAGACAGGGCTGCCTGCGTCATGGAGCAATGGAGAGTTGCTGAGAGAGATCTGTGATGTTGGAGAAATGCAAACTGCTGGCCAATCAGAGAGAGTTACAATGATGGGTCAAGTGATGGGTGCGGCATCTGCGGGTTCCATGGCTCTTGCCTGAAGAGACAATGACCCACTGAGACTGGTCTGCAAGAACACTGAGCAGCTGTCACTGTCCTCAGCAATAAGAACCACTCATGTGAGCCTTTAATATTAATAATGATTTTAAAG
Source organism: Hyperoodon ampullatus (assembly GCF_949752795.1). Taxonomy (NCBI): domain Eukaryota; kingdom Metazoa; phylum Chordata; class Mammalia; order Artiodactyla; family Ziphiidae; genus Hyperoodon; species Hyperoodon ampullatus. The sequence continues at coordinate 212,346,111 of NC_136914.1, forward strand.
GCTAATGTCGTTAGGGACCGGGGTGCCAGGCACTGCGCTTCGCAGGTGTTGTGTAGTCCACACAACCAGACCCAGAGGTCAGGATACTATGCATGTGTTCCAGATAAAGAAAGGTGGCTTAGAGAAGTTCAGGGGTATAACCCAGGTCTGTCTGATCCCCAAACCCATGTTCTTAACCAATAATTAAAAAAGCAAGTGCACCAGCCCTGATTGCACTTTATAGAACATGGGATGAGTGTTTGACAGCCTAGGGATCCACTACGGATTGACAGATTGCAGAGTGGTGGGGTGTGTGAGGAAGAAGTAAGGACAGGTGCGTAGCGGGCACAGTGGGAATGGAGGTGTGAACTGGGAGCCCCAGCTGTAGTTGGGAGGGTTGGAGTCCCCACTTGGCCATATTCTGTTGACCAGCAACTGCCTTAACCTCGCTAAGGGCTTGGGCTTTGGAGTCAGACATCTCTGCATTCAGATACAGGTTCTACAGCTAGATGACCTTGGGCAATTTACCAAAACTGTCTGTGCCTCATTATATTGATAAAATGAGGATGACAGTTCCTACCTTATGAGTAACTCCTCCTGTTGTAAGGCGTAAGATAAGGTACCGCATGTTCAAAGTAGACCAATGCGAGAAGGTGGTGCTTAACTCAATAGAGTGCACCCCTCACACTGGTTGAACTGCACCCCACCCTTCCCACCATTCTTGAAACACATACACATATCCCACACCACTGATGTGAACCCCCCAGACCAAAGCTGAAGATGATTCCTTCTCAATTTCTCTGGGATACCCAGGGCCATGGGTTGGCTTTTTGGGCAATTCCCATCATGCATCTGCTTCAGCCCTCCAACATGGTGGCACTATTGCACTTTCCACATAGGTTAAGAAAACTGGTTATGCGGACTTCCCTGGCGGTCCAGTGGTTAAGACTCCATGCAGGCTGCATGGGTTCCATCCCTGGTTGGGGAACTAAGATCCCGCATGCCTTGCTGCCTGCCCCCCAAAAAAAAAAAAAAAAAAAAAAAAAATCAAACAGGAAAACTGGTTATGTATTTACTTACTGGAAACAAACTTTATTATCTAGGGTGAGGGTGGCTAAAAGGGACATTAGGTTGAAGAGGGACTTTAGGAAGGACCCATAAAGTCTACTTTGAGTTAAGGACTCTCGAACAAGCAAACTTGAGATGAAGGGTTGGAAACATGCTACATGATGGAGAAGAGATAGGAGTGTTTGTGTAGAGAAAGGAGTCAGAGGGTGGGCTGCAGCCTTAAGGTACCTGGAGGAGTGAGTGGAGAGGGGAGGGCTGAGGCCATTCTTGAGGCTTTAAGGGGATGCAAGGGCCAGAAAATAGAAGGTTTTCCTTTGTTAGAGTTGCTTTAGCTTGGGCTCAGGGGACACTCCCTGTAGTTTTCTTTGAAAACGCATCCATTCTTTGGAATCCTTACAACTGTCATTAACGTGAAAGTGGAGACAGAGGAGGGTGCCCTCCACTGTCCGGAGGGTTCCTGCTTCTGGACAAAGGCTGCATCAAATGATCTTTTAAATAGGAATTCACGTGGGTTACTTTCCTGCTCCCTAAAAGATGCAAAATGCTGTTTATTAAAACAAAGATATCTGGGCAAGGGGTATAATTTGCCTTGGCAGACTCCATGGCTTAGGGGGCAGGCTATCAGCAATGTTTGACCTCCAAGCATCTTTTTTTTTTTTAAACATCTTTATTGGAGTATAATTGCTTTACAATGTTGTGTTAGTTTCTGCTGTATAACAAAGTGAATCGGCTATACGTATACATGTATCCCCATATCCCCTCCCTCTTGCATCTCCCTCCCAGCCTCCCTATCCCACGCCTCTAGGTTGACCTCCAAGTATCTTAAGGGCAGGGACCTGGCAGCTGTCTTGTTCCGTCCCCAGCATATAGTATTCCCGTGCCCAGCACAATGCCTGGCACATAGCAGGTGCTCAATGCATATTCACTGAATGAATGAAGTTATATCATTGTGTAAACATTCTATGGATATGTACTTTAAAGTACATAGTCTATGGATATGTACTTTAAAAAGCAAAACTGGGACAGTCTTTCTGAAGGACAGTTAGATAGCCATAAATGAGAGTGGTTGTTTCCACTCTCTAGGTACTCTCATCATGTAGGTATTCTTTTCATTTTAAAAACTGTACCAATTTGTTAGATAATAGAATGGATCCTGCTTTTATATCTTTGTATATTTTTTTAAAAATAGAGTTCTTTTTTCCTAGTGAACTTAAAATTTTCTTTTTATAACTTCTACCCATTGGTCCAATTCCACACAGGATAAATTTCATATTTCAAGAGAGCTGTCATCTTTAAAAAGAAAATTATGTCCTTTTAAATCATGTTCTTTTTTCCCTGGCTAACGATTCTCATTATTTAAATGTTGATCCTCAGCTATTATGATATTCCAGATCTTTTACCATCCTGATTATCATCTTCTGGATTTGATTCAATTTGTGCATGTCTGTCAGCTGTGTTTGGTGCTCAGCGTTCAGTATTAGACTATGCGGACACCCGCATCATAGAGGAGGACAATTGCCTCCTTTGTCTTAGACCCCTTCTCTTCAGTGTGTAGCATAAGAGTGCGTTGACTTTATCTGGGGGTGCTTATTCATTTGAAAATTAAACAAATATTTTATCTTATAAAAGATTCAGTTAATCAGAGTATATATAGCAATGCATTAAATTTCTCAGTAACCTTCCCCTTATTCTCAATCCTGCTCCACCACTAGAAACCATTTCTCTTTATTTGTATATCTATCTATCTATCTATCTACACACAAACATATCTACATTTGTTTTCTCTAAACATATTTTTGTATGGCAATGTCGTTCAGCTGTTTGTTTTTCATTAAACAATAGTCCTTGGAATTTTTCATGTCTGTACATATATTTTTTTAAATGGCTGCATGGTACTCCCGTGTGGATGTGCTATAATTTATCTATTCATCAACTTCCTATTTATTGACACTTAAGTTATCATTTTGTATTTTTACTGTTACAAACTATATTATAGTGAATACTTCTGACATACATGCAAACATTCCCTTATCCTAGATTTCCAGAGTGGCTGTTTGGGCCAAAAATGTCCATTTTTAGATGTTTGATAATTATTGCCAAATTGCCTTTCAAAAAGACACTAGTAACATATCAGAGTGGCCATTTAATTGCATTTTCATTTACACAGATGTAATCAATGTTTAATTTTTATTGAACTGATTGGCCAAAATTGATACATTAATAATTTAATAATACTGCTAGTGAAATTGAGTATATTTTTTAAAATATTTTTTCACCATGTATATTTCTGTTGTGTATTTTGTGTTCATATTGAAACATTTCTAATGACATTTCTCTTTCTCTTAAATTGTTTTTAAAATCACATCCTTAACATCTTCCAAATTCTTCCTCCCTTATTCTTTTCTCAGGTTTACCCCTCCTGAATCCTCCATGAGCCTAATAAATATAAACTTACAGCTCTATAATATTAAGGCATAGCTGTTACCCTAGGACTTCCATTTGTTGCACTTTTTGGTTGGTTCCGCTCTTTTCTGGATTCCATATTTTTCTCTTTCTTGGCTTATTCTCTTGTTAGAGTACAGCTTCAAATAACTTCAAAGAAGAAATGTAAGAGGTGAAAATTCCGAGTCCTTGTATGTCTGAAAATGTTTTTATTCCACCACTCACCCTTCAATGATAGTTTGGCTGGGTATAAAAATATATGACTGAAAGAATTTCAAAGATATTTCTCCATCATCTCCTGGTGTCTAGTGTGCTGATGAGAAATATTATGCCATTCCAATTTTACTTCCTTTGTAGGCAACCTTTTTAAAAATGTAACTGCCCCCCAACCCCCGCCAGCCTCATTCTTTGCTTTGATGTTCTGAATTTTTTTCATTTGCCACTGTGTGATTTATTTTCCCATTCATTTTCCTTATAATCTGAAGATCTGTATATTCTTCAACTTTGGAATATTATCCTGTATTATTTCTTTGATACTGTTTTGCCTGGTTTTCTCTATCTTTCAGGAATTCCTTTTAGTCTAATGTTGTAAGTAGACTTTTTATTTAAGTCTGTTATCTTGTCTGTCATATTTACAATGACAAAATTCTCTTTTTGATTTACTTTCTGTCATATTTCTTCATTTTTGGCTCCTGGTCTTTCTGTTGACATTTTAACTTCAACAATCATACTTTTGACTTCCAAAACCTCTGATTTTTCCTTTCCTCATATTTTTGTTCTATGGGTGCAGTGGCTTCTTGAAATACTAGTTGTAGGCTCTAGGGGTGAAAGCAATGTCCTGATCTCTGGGTCACACCCTCTTTCTCTTTTAGTCCTACAGCCCTTCTAACAATATTATAACCACTGAAATATTTGTATTAAATCTCACTCTGTTTGAACTTAAAAGTTATTTCTGTTTTCCTAATTGAATACTGACAGATGCACATACCATTTACAATACCAGTAAAGTCTATCAATCATCTATCTATGTATCTATCATCTATCTAAATATAAATATTACTGGAAAAATCTAACAAAGGATAGTGAGAAGTTTATGGAGAAAAAATATTATTCAGAGATATTAAAGAAAGTCTAAATAAATAATTTTTGGCTCAATATTGTACAAATGACATTTCTTCCCAAGTTGACCTATATGCTCAATACAACTAGAACAAAAAATCCCAACAGGATCCCCCGACTCCCCTGCCCTGAGGAACTTCACAAGCTTGTTCTAGAATTTATATATAAAAAAAAACAAAAGGCCAAGACTAGCCTGAAGAAGAAGAAGTTTGGATAATTTGCTCTGCCAGATACTAACACTTCTTTTAAAGCCATAATAATTAAGATAGTATTGATGTGGAAATAGACAAATTGACCAAAGGACAAGTGAGAGAGCCCAGAAACATACCCATGTGTATGTGGACACTTCACAGACAAAGGTACCATTAAAGATTGCTCGAGAAATGATGGAATTAATAAATAGTTCTAGGATTATCAAATATGCATAATAGAAAAAAGAAATTGGATCTTCTGTCAGAAGCTTTCAGGTCCACTTCAGGTCCACTCATCTCTCAGCCTCACCTGTCTCTGGGCATTTTGGGCACTTGTTCCAGCTGTGACAGCTATTTGCATGGCTTCTGACTAACTTGATATATATACATATAAATACATCTCCTATTATTTTCAACACTTTTAATCTGTTTTGGTCTTGGTGTGTCTCTTATAAATAGCATAGAAATAGATTTTCTTGTCTTCTTTTTTTTAAAATCACAATCTGACATCCTCTGAGTGCAATTGTTGATCAATGGGGAGAGAGATTCTTGGTGCTTCCTACTTCACCATCTTCCCAGAATCCTCTGTGTAGCCACAACTTCTTAGATTTCAATTACATGATATTTTATATTCTCCCACAGATCACTGTAGCTCTGTTCATTTTTTAAAAAATCTTTCACCTTTTTGTTCTTCTGGTTGGATTATTTCTTTTTTAAAAAAATTTTACCAGAGTATAGTTGATTTACAATATTGTGCTACTTTTTAAAAAAAATTATTTATTTATTTATTTTTGGCTGCATTGGGTCTTCGTTGCTGCACACGGGCTCTCTCTAGTTGTGGAGAGCGGGGGCTACTTTTCATTGCGGTGCACTGGCTTCTCATTGTGGTGGCTTGTTGCAGACCACGGGCTCCAGGTGCACAGGCTTCAGTAGTTGTGGCACATGGGCTCAGTAGTTGCGGCTTATGGGCTCTAGAGCGCAGACTCAGTAGCTGTGGTGCCTGGGCTTAGTTGCTCCACGGCATGTGGGATCTTCCCGGACCATGGCTCGAATCCGTGTCCCCTGCATTGGTAGGCAGATTCTTAACCACTGCCACCAGGGAAGTCCCAGTGTTGTGCTCTTTTCTGCTGTACAGCAAAATGAATCAGTTATACATATATGATTGGATTATTTCTTTGCTCTAACTTTAAGTTCACTTACTAATTCTTTTATCATATCTAATCCGTTGTTAAATCTATTTTAAGAAATTTTAGATTTTTTTTAGTTATAGAATTTTGATTCTTTTTTATAGCTTCTATTTCTCTGCTGAGATTTCTTCCTTTTGTTTATTCATATTCATATGAGCATAGTTTCCTTTGCACCTTTGGGCATAGTTACAATAGATGCCTTAATATCCTCATGTGTTAATTTCTACATTAGGTTTCTCTTGTAGGAGATCTCCAATGATTGCCTTTTATTTTGGGTATCAGTCACATTTTCATGTTTCTTCACATGTATAGTAATTTTGGAGAGTGACCTGGACATTTTGAATGATACATTTTAAAGACTTTGGATTCAGTTATAATCTTCTGAACATAAAGATAGTTTTGCTTTAGCAGGCATTTTACCTGATCAGACTCAAACTTCAAATTCTACATCCCCTGTGGTTGTTGGCTTAGCTGGACTGTGTGGAGTCTGCCTCACAGCAGCGTAATTAAGGACTTAGTCAACAAGTTTATAGAATTAAAGCTCCCTTTTTCTGATTCTCTCCTTTCTGAGCCTTTTCCTCTTCAGCTCCTGTGGTCATCATGAATTCTGTCTTATGGATCATCAAACCAGTGAGACTGTGGGTTTCCATTCAAGTTTTTTTTTTTTTTTTTTTTTTTTTTTTTTTTGCAGTATGCGGGCCTCTCACTGCTGTGGCCTCTCCCGTTGCGGAGCACAGGCTCCGGACGCGCAGGCTCAGCGACCATGGCTCATGGGCCCAGCTGCTCCGCGGCATGTGGGATCTTCCCAGACCGGGGCACGAACCCATGTCCCCTGCATCGACAGGCAGACTCTCAACCACTGCGCCACCAGGGAAGCCCCTCCATTCAAGTTTTAATTGTCCTACCAGGTTCTGTCTTCAGGTGAAGAGCTATAAAAATGGGAAACGCACGCATTGCTGCTCCCTTTTTTTAAGTGTTGATTCTCTTCTAGTTTCTACCTGTTTTTGGTTACTCTCCATTATGTTTATGTATTAAATATAAAATTATACATATAATTATATAATTATAATACATTTATTATATATAATTATATGTATAATTTTAAAAACATATTTCATCCAGAGTACCATTACCAGAGGCTCTCCCCATACACTTTTAACACAAGTATTTTACCTTTTATTTTTCTATTAATATCTAGAGTACACACACACACACAATGAATGTTAGCTTGCTTTCACTCCCCCTCCCCATTTCCTTATGTTCTCATGTGAATATCATTTGAGATTTTTCCAAATATTAATTTTTATACATTATCAAAATTATTTACTTAATTATACATTAAGTAAAACTGTCATGAATTCTTCATCTACTCCTTGCTCATTTTTTTTTTTCGTTTTTTTTTTAAAGTAATTCTTTCAGAATATATAAGTGTGGTAAATAAAGTTTATGATTTTCTATATATATGTCAGAAAAATATTTATTTTGTTCTCCCACTTGTTGTAATTTGAGTGGATATGAGATTGTAGGTAAAAAATTATTTTCTCAGACATTTGAAAATATTGCTTGACTTCTTTTCTTTCAGTATGTTATTGGGAAGTCTGATTCTAATTTTTTTAACATCTTTATTAGAGTATAATTGCTTTACAATGGTGTGTCAGTTTCTGCTTTATAACAAAGTGAATCAGTTATACTGATTCTAATTTTAGTGTTGTTCTTTTGTAGATAAACTATTTTTTTTCTGCCTGAAAGCTTTATAGGATTTTTTCACTTTATACTCAGTTTTATAAAGTTTTACCTTATATGTTTAGTTTAAAGCCATCTTATTTTTCTAGAAACGTCAAGGGTCCCTTCAATATAAATGATCATCTCTATAATGGTTTTCTACTAAAATAATTTATTTTCTCTGCTTTATTTCCTGCACTCTTTCCATCTAGAAATCCTATTAGATGAAATTTGGAACAACTGAATCTTGACTCCACATATCAACTGTTTTTTTTCCATCATATATTTGTACTTGCTGTTTTAAGTTGTATTCTGCCCAAATGCTTCCTCTCCATTTTCTACATGATTAAATTCCTCTTCAGCCATTTCATGCTGTTTTCCAGCCTGCCTACTAATTATTTTTGTTGTCCAAATTTTAATTTTCAAGATTTCTGATTCTTTTTTGCAGACCTTACTTATACAAATTCTAAAATCTTTTTCTGTTTCCTGAATAAATTGTGCTTTAGTGTTAGTTTTCATGTTTGAGTGATACCTCTCAAATATTTGTTAATTCTCAATTGTCTGTTTTCCTTTATGTTCAGCAGGTTATGCATGTCTGCTTCCTTTTTCAAATGTGACTTGGGAGTGGGATTTGGGAGGCCACCATGCTAATGCCTTATCTTGGTTTTGAAATACAGAAGCTATACTGTAAACTTGAGTTATGTCTTTGACACAAAACTTAAAAGACCTTAAATGTAGACATGTGAAACTCTACTGTCCAAAGGGCGTCTAGAAATTATGCGTTTTGAAAAATATCCAAAAATCCTCATTTTTTCCCCATATTGGGAAATGGCACAGAAGTGAAGTTCCCTGAGACTAGGAGAGGCAGCCATCAGGATGCACTTACAAGAAGTAAAGTTCTGGCCTTTGGCCAATGGTCTTTCTTATTTAGGATCATAACAGATTTTAATTCCTCGTTTGTATATGCTATTGAATTCACCAACCCAGGAACATAGCGTAATTGGGCACAGCTGAGCGGTGCTGGCAGGACCTGAGAACTTGTCTCCCATTCCCTGCCCTAGCATCATCTGCGTTTCCCAAGACCTAAGAAGCAATGGAAGTGAAATGGGTGCTATAGTTGAACATCGCAAATTGTGGTCCTGCCTGAATAGCATTATTTCTCTTGGCCCAGTTTCCCAGGGCATACTTCTGGGCCTATTTCTGTGCTGACATGTTCTGCTGGGACTGCAGACCCTGAAGAGTATGAAAAGAACATAGGCAGTGTTCGGAGCGTGAAAAGCCATTCACCACATTGATGCTTCTCCCTTGTAAGATGGTCTTTCCCCCAGGATAGCATCTAATTGCTACTTGAATGAACTCACTGTCTTTACCTCAACAGCCTTGCCCAGTAGGCCATAGCAAACATTTATTATTCTTTGAATGACAAAGCTCTTCCCATCTGTCTCTTCTGAATTTGTTTTTTTTGAACTTCCACTTCTGCCGCCTCTCCTGTCATCGAGGCAATATCAAAAGTAGCAACATGCATTGATATTATCCACTCTGCTAAAGATCCTGTGTACTTCACTGATACCCCCTTCAATGCCTTTTTTGAAGTTGGAGAGATGGAGGATTTTTTTTTTAACCTTTCAGTAACTTGTACAGTTTTCTCAGGAAATCAGCATGATAGAAAATATTTGCTAACATCTGACTTCCCTTCAGCCAAACCCACCTGTTCTGGAAAAACTGCCAGAGAAACACATTTCCAGAAGGTTCTTTTTGGAGACAAAATGGTTGTCTTAATTCCTTGACTATTTCTTGATGTGCTCAGAGGAAAGGAAGGAAAATGTCAAGTGTTTATTTTGATGATTCAAAGAAGAAGCTGAGGCAAGAGTAAGGGAACCTTGAAAATACAGTTTCTACCTGATAGGGATAGTTACAACTTATATGGAGTAGCTATAGTAGGCCAGGCCTGTACTATAATGTCTCATACGCTCATAGTAACCCCACAAAGTGGGTCATATCATCATTTTCCTTTTATAGGTGAGGAATAGAGGCCACAAAATAGAGGTAATAATAATAATACTGGTGGCTACCGTTTACTGAGCATTGAAAACATGCTAGGCATCTGCCTCACTCTGTTCCTGTAGTCCCGGTCCTTGTTACAACTCATGTGGTAGTACTTAATGTTATCCAGGGCTGTCTGGCTCTGATGCCCCATGCTTACCATTTTCCTGTCTGATTTCTTTGACAATTATTAAGTCCTTTTACATGGACTTTCTTCATTGCCTGATTTCCATTGACTTCCTAAATCCTTCCCCCTTTCCAGTGCACGGATTGGCTGAGAAAACCTTTCATTTCAGAAGCGCTTGTTGTCCATTGTCTCACCTAAGTCAGAGGGGTTGGTCAAATATCACCTCCAAGCTCTAAGTTAAAACAAAAACAACCCAAATGTCAACCATGATGGCTACATCCTCCCCATCTCAGGGTAGGATGCATGATCCTTGCTGTCCAATTAGAATCCTCCTTCTCCCCTGGCTTAGTGATTGGTTCAGGGATGGGCATGTGACCCAAAGCTAATCAGAATCCTCTCAGGACTTCTCTGTAGAGCCAACAGGAGGATAATCCCTTTCCCTTGGGTTTTTTTAAAGTTGGGTGAATATGGATATGGGGCAGGGAGTTGCCATCTTCCCTGTCACCTAGAGAAAGTCCGTCTGCAGATTAGAAACAGCATGGAGAAAAGCAGAATTGAAAGATGGGGAAAGAAACAAGGATTTAACAGTATCTTTTAAGCTTTTAGGTGCAGCTATAGCTAAAGGCAATTCTATCCCTGGACTTCCTAGTTGTAACAACAAATAAATATTCCTTCTTACTGAAGCTCATTTGAGTAGCGTTTCTGCCACTTGCAACTAGTGGTGTGCTGGGAAAAAGAAAGAGAGAGAGGATTTGATTTTTTGTGTTTACCAAAAAATTACCAATTCCCATGGTGTAAATGCTCCCACTGTGGCAGATTTTAAGCTACCAAGGTTTAACGAGCAGCTTGCAAATTTCTGAATATCTAACAATTGGCTTTTGTGAGCAGGTACCGGCCAGCTCCAGGACACCACTGCCTGAGACTAAAGGAGTCTGACTAATTTGCTTTCCTACAAGGCTATTGAGATGAGAGAAGTGGTAACCAGGGCCCTTGTCTAGGCTGCTTCTGCCCTTCTGCATCCCAGAAAGTTCTCACATCTCCACAGGTACTCCTCGAGGAAGAGGGAGAAAAGCTAACATCAACCAGCGGACTTTCAATTCGAGGAATTAAAACTTCTACGATTGCGTTTTCCAAAACATAGTTCGTGGTTACTTCCTTCTTCAGAATCACCTACTGATGCAGAGTCTGCCCCAAGAGCCTGCATTTGTAATGCGCCACAGCTGATGGATGTCCACCATACTCTGAACCCTGCCCTTTTCTCTCTGGTTTGGTGCGTGTGCTGTGAGCTCAAGGAGGGCTGAGATATTGTTCAACACTGCATATGGCTTAAATGTGGCTCTTGAAAGAGCCCTAGGGTATTTTTATAACACAGTGACCTCTGTCTCATGTGCAGTCCAGGATTCCAAGGGGGAAAAGGCCAAGGGGGATGAGAGGAGAATGTGGTGGACCTTCCTTTCATAGATTCATATTTTTTCTCTTCTCATTCCCTACCCTCAACCTCTACCTCTGCTTCTTTGTGTTTTCCTCCTGGTTTGCTTTTCTTTAGCTTCTCTGAGACTCAGTTTCCACATCTATATGGGGATAGTAAGAATTGGCTCAGAAGGTAATGGGGAGGAAACCACCATACCCAGCCCCCAGCACCCAGTAGGTGCACAATGCATGTCAATTTCACCTTGTCCTCCCTTTTTCTTCTCAGCCTTCTCTTGGTTACTGTCTGTCCCCTCGAGTTGCTATCAGCAACCCAACAGGCCTTTGAGCTGGGATGGACAGCTTTGAAATCATTTCCAGGTTTCTAGAGGATGCACTTTCTGTGTTGATATTTGTGGACTCTGCAGTTGATTTTTTTAATAGCGACATCATCATATTGACCTATTTCCTGAGGATGTTTCCTTGGGCTCCACAGATGGTGAGGAAGGGGAATTGCTGCTGATAGACTGGGGGACTGGTCTGTGAGCCTGCTCCCCTTAGCCGTGCGGATCCCACTTCCACAAGGCCGGTGACTCACCCTGTATTAATTGCACTGCAATTATCCTGGGGAGCCTGAGTTTCCTCTTGATGTCTCCTGTCTGGTTGCCTTTTGACCTGCACAGCTGCCTAATAGAGATGGCTTTTGCGATTTCTTAGTTAATGTGGTTCATTATTTCCAGTGCTGCCTTCTGCCTTCAGTGGCGGGAGGTTTTTCTGACTCTGACTTGGAGACTTCCATGAGTTGTGTCTTCAGTCAGGGCTTGGTGCTGCCTGCATTGTCTGTGGGAGAAATTGCATTTGCAAATCAGAGGAAGTTCACAGAGCGTGTCGCTGTGTTGCTTCCCCAGACAGTGTTTTCATCTTCTGTGCATCTCTCCCCAGTCACCTCCACGTGCCTCGGTTGAGGAGGAAAAAGTCCCTCTGTCCCAGACGTCAGCGTCAGCGAGGGCTGTGTAGACGGAGCAGGAAGCAGGAATCTGTTTACTCCTTAGCTGTGCTAATTATCTGCAGAGGGCGGCAGGACCAGGCGGTGTCTGTTCTCTCGACGTCTTGCCTTACGCTGGGTCATGCCATAGAGACTAAGACGTCTGGAGCCCTAGAAACTTCTGATGTCAAATGTTTTTAGGAAATTACAAAAATCAAACTAACTCACCTAAAACTTTCCGTTCCCCTCAAAACTCAGCACAGCCTTGGGTGGCTTCAGGAAGTTTCTGCAGATCACTCTCATCCTTTACATGCTGAGGCCGAATATAGCCCTGAGCTTGTAATTTCTTGTTCTCTAACTACTTCCCTGAATCAAGCAGCCAGTTTTTATTGAAAATCGAACATCTTTAACTCTGCCAGAAACGGGAGGTCATTTAGAGGGAGGAGAGAAGCCTCTATTACCTTGAGCTTCATTGTCACCATCCAGAATGATAGCTGGCCTGGATGTTGGGAAAAGGAGGCTTCTTGGGGAAGAAGGCAAAGGTGGCAGTGGTGACCAGTGGACACCAGCGGGAAGGACCCCAGTTGCTGTGGACCGAGATGGACACCTGGTGATGCCTGGGGAGGTCACACATTTTCACATGACAGCCAAGGCAGTGAGAGGAGACAAAAGGAAAAGAGTGAATGAAGGGGGCAGAGAGTGGCAGCAATCAGAAGCAATTACAGGGGCTGTTGGGGGATTCGATGTAATGATGAGGGAACAAGAAACAGACTGTCACAGTGGAGGCAGAAGTCAGGGAAGCAAGGAGAGATGCAGGATTGCCCTGTGGTGGGAACGCGGAAAGCCTTGCGCACCTCAGCGGTCCCTGAAGATGCCAACTTCCACCACCTAGACTCTGCTCTGTGTCAGGACTCGAGGGCGGTTGTAGGACAGAGGTCAGAACCGGCAGCCTCTAGGAGTACCCTTGAGCCGTACTCAAAGAGTTAAACTCTCAGCCACCCAGGACACTCCTGAGATCTAGAACAATCTATTTCCCAACAGAGATGACTAGCCAAGCCTTTACTTCTGCAGAAAGGATTCGTATCTTCAAGGGGCTGACATAAAATTGAACAGATACACACTAATAAAAACTATATAATGGCTGATTAGGGATCCTTATCGAGTACCTCCTACATGTTCATCTTTGCGTTGGATGCTCTATTGACATTGTTAATGATTTATATACAACTTCATGAGGTAGGTATTGAATCAGCTGTGGGGATTCAGGGAAGGAAGTGATTATGATTGGATGGGGTGAGGATTTCCTTAATGGGATGGGACTTGAGTGGGATTTGAAGGATGAAGGGGACTCAGAGAAGGCTGGGCACACTTGGGGGTTGGTTTGTGGTAACTCTTAAATCATTCTTCCATATATTGGTTCTCCTCAAAAGTAGGGAGTGTATCGCACTCTCCCTGAGTGTTTGAACCACTGCCTAGCTGGGAAATTTCTATCAGCCCCTCCTACAGACATCCAAGAATTGAATTTCTCTAACTTGGTGAAGAAGAAAGAACTGATGGGTGCTGCAGAAGTGTTCCTGGTGGCAAGGCTACAGGAGGCCCGAAGAGACCGTCCTCGCAGCTGAGGCTCTTTGACGCTTCAGAGTTTTGGGTTGAGGTCCAAGTTGATGACTACTCTCGGGAAAGCTGCTGACTAGAGGTCACTGTGAAATTCCAGGCCAGATAGACGCTTCCTAGCTCAGGAACCAGAAGGCACAGTTTGGGTATTGGCTATACATCTATTACTTAGGTTTTCAAGAATGAGGATGTTCTTTGTTTCTAGGGACAAACACTCATGAGGAAACCCTGAATGCCATCTTTGTATTCCAGGGTCAATACTGCCAAGTGTCTCTTGAACTTGCTAACAGGAAGAGACCAGAGGTGAGTTGGAGCTGGCTTCCTTTTCTTTTCTGAAGAAATGAATAGATAAAAGCTATTTGAGCTACTTCTTTTCAACCTAGTTCCCTGCAGAACTACAAAAAAGGAAGATGTGCTAAGATGTCCAGGATGGCTGCTGTAGACGTGTAGACTATTCAGCTACTGACCCTTTTAGTCCCAGAGACTGAGTGTGGCCAATTCAACTAGAGAGCACTTATGGAGGCTAAGCTTTGTGCCTGGGCTGAGAGAAGACGCAGGCGTGATGCAGGGTTTACATCAGTACAAAGCAGAATGGGCCATGTGCCATGGCAAGGGCTCTGATGGAGAAAAAGTTACAACCAACTGGTAGAGGTCAGTGGTCAGGGGATGAGGCATGCCATCCAGAAAGGCTCTGAGGACAGGATAATATTTGAGATGACACCTGAGCAATGGTAGGTTTCCTTTTGTTTACTGTTTCATAGCTAATGATTATTTATGGTACTTTTAAATGACACAAACAATACACATTCATTATAGAAAATACTAAAAAACATAAAGAAGAAAAATTAACGTACTCATAATCCCAGCATCCAGAAGAAAACAGAAGTAACATCTTGGTGTATTTCTTCTAGACTTTTGTCTTGTGTGTGTACATGTTTATGTATATATGTCTATATGTTCACACACACACATACACACACACGTACACATACGTATGCACATACCAAGTTCACAAAGTTGGGCTTATGTGGAGTGAATACCTTAGACGTCTACTCACCTAACAGAATAATGAATTTTCACATATCATTAAATATTCTTCAAAAGTAAGGTTTATAAAGTCATTGCATGCTTGTTCAATAATTTATTTAACCATTTCAGTCCAATTAGACATTCTGTTTGTTTCCATTTTCTGAACAATCACAAGTAATGTTTTGCTGCATCTTCTTACCCGTCAATCCAATAGACAGATCTGATAGGCAGAGATCGGGGTCAGGGTGGGCTGAGGGTGGGCAGGGAGTGTTCCAGGAGGAGAATCAGCACGAGCAAGTGTGTGGAGGTGGAAAGCGCAGAAATGTGTGTGAGAAGCAGGACGTGTGTTTGGCTGGAGTCTGGGTGAATTTCGGGGCGCAGTGGGCATTCAGGATGAAAAGGTATGCTGGGGCAGACAGGTAGTGACTGGCGGACATTAACAGAGGGGCAATGGGGAACCACTGCTGGCTTCTGAACAGGATGAGGACCGAATCAGAGAAGTGTTTATGGTGGTGACTCTGAAAGTGGCATGAGGGTGGGGTAGAGGAGGGAAGAGGGGAAGAAACGGGGGTTTGGGAGATGGGTAAGGAATGAGGACACAGGCAGCTAGAAGGAAAAGGAGAGGGTCACTGGAGGCCACCACTCTGCAACTCAGAAACTGGTCGGGAACACGGCCGGTGAAGACCGAGGCATTCTTTGGCCTCTGATCGTGAGGTTTACTAACTGGGAAAATTCCGAAAGCATAAAGAAATGGAGGCCTGTCAGGTGGACTGACCTGTCCAAAGTTGGGATCCCGTTAGAGGTAAAGCCAGGCGAGAAAACAGATGCTCTGTTTTCCCCGGTTGGAACAGCCTTACCGCGGCGGGTGTCGGACATCCGGTTTTAGCTGTGAGACATGGCGGCTCCTGGAGCCCTGAAAGCAGGTCAGCCGGAGGTGAACGTCTGTCAGCTGTGGTCTTGGCCCTCATCTACTTGTTGGAACATGAGCTGGGCACTGTTCATAGATTAGGTAACGGGGCAAAAAAAAAAAAAAAATCAAACTTCTTACTTAGTTCTTCAAACTGAGTTCTTCACTAAGGCAGGATTGAGGGAGCAGAGTGGGAAAGAGCAAAAGAGGCAAAAAGGCCTGTTTGTCATTTCAAAGGTTGGACCAAAGCGTGGTCTCCTGGCGTGGAAAGCCCTCTCTGGGTCCCCAGTCCGAGCGGCCCCAGGTTCTTGGCAGCATCTCCCCTCAAGGCATGCTGGGTAGCCGGAGCACATGGGGCCATCCTGGAAGGTGGTAAATAATTCGTTCCACTGGGTGGACATCTCGTCATGCATGTATGCATAGCTCCTTTTTATCTCACGTGTTTAAATTGTGGTTTCCCTCCTGTGATTAGTTTTGCCATATCAAATAGCTTTCAACAGCTTCAAAAATCAAGGCCAGTGTATAATAACAAAAATAAAAATGAGAAAAAGAAAAAAAAAAAAAAAAACCCTCACCTGGTCTCTCCAGCATTTCACTGCTGCTTTGGAAATTGAGAGCCATGCGTGGGATATTGGCGGCTAACAACCATGGAAATACAAAATGATTTTTGATCTCAAGGCCTAATGTTATTCATATTTTTTCATAGCCTCAAACAATGTCTTCAGATAATTCAGGTAAAGGCGAGCCAGAAACAAAACAACATCATAAAGGCATTATTACATACAGACACTTTCAGCTACGCTACATGCCTCACAGCGTCTTTGAACCCTGTGTGATGAGAGAACTCTTTCACACTCCAGAGAATACTCTTGGAGCTGTTTTTACTTCAGCAGAGGGTAGCGAAACAAAATTCTCTGGCTTTAGAGACGCGTTCGGCGCTGGCTCCACAGAGCTTGGTCTCTTCTTCTGTGTTTATCATCAGGACTCCATTTGGGAGGCCCTGGGAGGGGCTGTGACATTCCCAGGTGCGCCCCGCACCTGCAGCGCAGGGGCCTTAACCTTGGGGCCCGGAGGTTTGGGCCAGAGGTGGGGATTACAGAGCGGAGAAGGAAAACGCTTTCATCAAGAAGAATTTGGCTGTGGAGCCTCTTCCAGCCCTTGTTCCTCCCAAAATAACACTGGCCGGCCTCATCAGATTAGACCAGGGCTGGGGACTGGGATGTGCTTAAAAAGGACAGAGGAGGGCTTCCCTGGTGGCGCACTGGTTGAGAGTCCACCTGCCGATGCAGGGGATGCGGGTTCGTGCCCCGGTCCGGGAGGATCCCACATGCCACGGAGCGGCTGGGCCCGTGAGCCATGGCCGCTGAGCCTGCGTGTCCGGAGCCTGTGCTCCGCAACGGGAGAGGCCACAACAGTAAGAGAGGCCCGCGTACCGCGCAAAAAAAAAAAAAAAAAAAAAAGAGGAAGCAAGAGAGGGCAAAGGAACTGTTCTCTTGGGAAATCTCTCACTCCTATTCAAACTGTCTCTTCTCTGGTTTGAAAGTGCCAATAGTGTCTCAGCCAAGGAACGCATTTTCCATTCCCTTTGGCCTCCTGTGTTTCCCTATCAGAGTTCTTTACCCAGGACAGGCTCTTCGGTGTCCTAGCTTTAAGTCCAAGTTTCATGTTCTTAAGTTAGACTTCCCAGCTGCCAGGACCCGAGGGGTCTACTCCTCTCCGCCCCTTCCATTCCATAGCATCAACAGCCCAGGCACTCACCTGGTACCTACTGTATACTTCCTACTGTTGTTAGATTTGGCTGGCAGGGGTGCTATACATCCCGATCTTCGAGTAGATGGCCAGTTGCAGATGCTCATTTCGCTACCTCTTTTCTTCTCATTTTCCAGCAGCATCTAACAGTGCCTTGCAGGGGGAGGACAACTAGTTAATGTTTGCAGAGCATCTGAATCTTCTTCCTCCATCCCACAGAGAAAGCAAGGACTGAACTCAGTGGTATGAGTTCATGTAGGCAGTCACAGGTATGAGAGGTTAGGAATTTCGACACCCTCTAGTGTTACAGTCATTTCTAGAAGGTTGAAGACTTACCAGGACAGGATTTCTCTAGCTGACATGTTTTTCAAGGTCCAGCTCTATGCCATCTCAGCTGAGAAGACTTCCATCTTGTCCTGAACCCAAAGCCATGACTCTGCTCTGAGCTCCTCATGTTTGTGCCATTCAAAAGGCACTTAACGCACCATCTCGGAGTCCAGATTTGCCCACCAGTCTCACTTTTGTTAATCAGCCTCAGGGCGATGAGGGCCAATTCTCACATGGTCTTCACACATTCATCCCACCATTCTTTGTGGAGCAGACACAGCTTTATCATGTTATATGCTGGCAATAACAGCATGTCTAATGAATTGACCTGATTGCTTTAGTCTCCGAGAAGCCCACTGGGATTGCGTGAGAAGGGAAAACTCTATTTATCTAGAAATTTCTACAAACTCCTGGAAAAGCCAGAGAGACAAACGGTCTTGGTTTCCATTTCTGCCCTAGCCTTTCCTCCCCGAGTTGCCTACCATGTCCTTCCTGTACCACTGATCCGGCATCCAGCATCTCCCTGCCTTTGCTCCTGGGCAACATGTTTCCCTAGCCCTGGACTCAGTGTGCATTGAATTAGAACAATCCCTCTCTAGAATCTAATTTCTGTTCTACAGAGGTTAATTTATCCTTTTTCAGGCTATGTACTCATTTAAACCAAAATTACCCAGCTGCTCGCCTTCTTGATAGCAATTACATCCCACGAAAGCAAACTACTGAGCTTCATGTATTGGTAATGGCCTTTCTTTCTATAGTTTTCCTTAGGGATAAAGTTGAATGGGGAAATTAGTCACATTAAGCTGGAAAAATAGTGAACAAAATACATATTTTATATTTTTAAAAAATACCCTCCTGCTACCAATTACAGACTTTATTAGGAACAGGTATTTTCACATTATGGGGCTTGTCTTTATATTAAACAGAGCAAACCCAAATGAATAGTTACTTAAGAGGATCTTTTTAATAAATACTCAAGTCCATTTTAATATCTAATAATAGTGGCTGCCTCAAGTATTCAAATTTTAGCATAACCAGCAGGAAAACTGTTTGATGTTTTAATTATGTCCCTGAAAATGCTGAATGGGTTATAAAAAGCAATTTGAAGAAAATAAAAAAAGGGATTTTATTTTTTTAAATTATTAGTGGTTTGGGAGAAAAGACATTTTCCACATCCCATTAGAAACCTTTCTACATTGTAAAAATACTGTCTACTGATAAACGAGGCCAAATAAGCAAAGAATTTGCATCTGTTGTAAGTGTTCTCATCTGGGGGGAAGAATTTGGAAAATAAAAAGAGAAGACCTCAGAGGAACTGTATTCTAAGAAGGGGGGTGA
This sequence comes from Hyperoodon ampullatus, assembly GCF_949752795.1. NCBI lineage: Eukaryota > Metazoa > Chordata > Mammalia > Artiodactyla > Ziphiidae > Hyperoodon > Hyperoodon ampullatus. Next base: position 212,365,345 of record NC_136914.1, read on the forward strand.
TGGAAATGGAGCATGCCTTGAAAGAAAGGAAGGAAGAAAATCTTTTAACTACATTTAAAATTAGCCAGAACCTTGTGCTTATCCCAGGCAGATTCCTGGGAGGATTGGAACGTTTCTGATGAACGGGCTGCCCGGGCCACGGCTGATGTAACCACTTCAAGCCCCACCTGGAGGTCTGGACCGGAGAGGAGACTGTGGGGACGTTCCCGGGCTAGATCCTGCTGGCCCCGGGTCATTCTTCTGGGCAGGAATCAGGAAAGCTGTCCCCAAGGGGAGGGAAGCAATGAGAAGGGGAGACGTTTCCAAGGAACGGAACCAGATGTACGAGCTGCGGTGATGGTTGTAGGGCCCTGCAGTGGTGGACACGTGAAAGCAGGGAAGGGAAGCCTGGACTGGGGCTTAATACTTCCTTCTCTCACGAGGTGGAGGCCTGGCCTGGGTGCGCCTGGCTCTCAGACGACATTAGAGCTTCCTTCCCAATGGCCAGATAGGAGGTACCACGGAGAACTCAGGAAACTAATTTTCCACATGGAAACGTAAGTCCTTTCCCTGCCTTGGCTGCCCCATGAAGGTCTAGGCAGGTCTCTCAACTGGGGCTGCATTCCCCAGGGATAATAATAATAATAATAATAATTATTATTATTATTATTATTTTAATAATCACTTTGTCCAAGCTGCATTCCACACCAAACAACCAGCATCTTAGGGGTGGAATCCAGGTGTCCGTTTTTTAAAAAAAACTCCCCACTTGATATGCAGCCAACGTGGCACTAACTTGAGAACCATGTGGGCAGCTTATAAAATGCAGATTCTGCTCCAGCAGGCCTGGGGCGGGGCTTGAAATCCTGCCTTTCTGAACAAGCTCTCGGCTGATGCCCGCACTGCTGGGTCGACCACACTTGAGTAGGAGCACCCTGCAGTCTTCTGCCATTTGCACTTACTATTTATGCCTTTTAGACTAAACATCATGTATTCTAAGTGATTAAGTGGTTCTCTTCAGAACAAGGCCTTTGAGTCCAGTGGTCTGTATTTTTAGTGCAGATAGATCCTGGGCTTGGGAGACATTTTATTCCATTTACCTGGAATGTAATTCGACCAAGCAGGCTTCTCACAGGGTACCAAGAAATGCCTCTGTACTTATCCTTAAGGACTTTAGTTTTGTCCATGGTGTCTTTTTGGAAGTGTTTTTGTTTGTTTGTTTGTTGCCTTGTTTTTGGTTGTGCTGTTATTCAGAAAAGCAGGCTGGATTTGTTTCACTTATTTATCAACAAATATTGACAAAGTCCCTACTCTGTGCAGGCACTGTGTTGGCAGTGAGGGCATGACCGGCTGAATCAGAGTCTGTCCTGGGTGTCACAGTCTAGCAGCATGTGTCCTTTTATATGACGTAGATGTGTTGCTGATGAGCTCAGCTGCACATGTGGCCTGCGGGGTCATTTTCCCCTTTACCCAGAGATCTGAAATGCTTACCCTCTCAACACCACTTAACATTTATCTGTTGAACCATGCATACCCCACAGATGATGGGAAAGAACCACCAATTTCACCTCCTATCATATGCCTGACACTGTAAGAGATTTCTAGAATGCCATCTCTTGTTAGTATTACTGCAATGTGGGTATTATTATGCCCATTTCACAGATGAAGTATAGAGGAGTGAAGTAACTTAGTCATGTAGCCAGTAAGTATCAATAAGTAGCCAGTAAGTATCAACATTTAAACACCATTATGTCATTATAACATTCTTTTTTCATTAAACTAAGCTCTCTTCCTGCAGAGAACAGTTGAAGATTGAAAGATGGTAAATGCTAGAAAGCACCTGAGAAAGAACTATTGCACCAGTATTGCCAACCCTCCTTTTTGCTGATGAGGTCATTGAAAGACATGCTCAAAAATATTTGTCAAATGAACAAACAGATGCACGAGTGCATTAAATAAAGCCAACAGTTAAACTCGAGAAGACATCATTCTTCCTGGACCCTCAGTCTGGTGAGCCTTCAAGATCATGAAAATCCTAAGAACAAATGATTTATTTCATTTTAATAGTGATCATTATTATTATGCTAATTGTCACAAATAATGTGCCCAGCACTATACTTTCTATGTGCCCAGCACCGTACCAATCACTTTATATACAGCACTCAATTTAATCTTTACTATAATCTTTACAGATTAAAAAAAAAGTAAGGTTCAGAGGGGTTAACTAGACCAGTGGCCCAGCTAGTAAGTGGCAGAGAGGAGAATCAAGCCCAGGACTTGCATTCTGAAACCAAAGCTCTTCCTGCTGTACTGCCACTCAAAATGTAGCTTCCTTAGTGGCCCCCAAGGGCTTTCCCCTCGAAGGCACTTGAACACTGTAGAGGATGCTACTGAGGTCCCCTGCACACATCCCTTGACCCCGGTGAGACCACCTGCAGACAGTTCCCAAACACTCTAGAGGCTTTGCGGGTCTCTTGGCCTGAAGTCTTTTCTGGCCTCCTAACTGCTTGACCAGATCACAGGGCGAGCAGGAAGTGCCAGAGGATGAATGCCCCAGAGGGACCCTCAACCAATAAGGGATGGGAATTGGTGAATAAAAACCCCAGCTCGGGCTTCCCTGGTGGCGCAGTGGTTGAGAGCCCGCCTGTCGATGCAGGGGACACGGGTTCTTGCCCCGGTCCGGGAGGATCCCACATGCCACGGAGCGGCTGGGCCTGTGAGCCATGGCTGCTGAGCCTGTGCGCTCCAGAGCCTGTGCTCCGCAACGGGAGAGGCCACAACAGTGAGAGGCCCGCGTACCACAAAAAAAAAAAAAAAAAACAAACCCAGCTCACTTGCCTGTCTGACGGAATATTCAGAAGCACGCTGCACCGTCTGCCGGGGTCTGCCGTGACATGCATCACCCGTCTCCCACAGAAGTCCCCTCCTCACTGGCACACCCTTTATTGGGCTCATGTCCTCCCCCCTCAGAGAACTTTCTTGACTCATCTCTCAAATAAGCTGCTTATACCCAAATATTTTCCTCAGGGTCTACTTTTGGAAAAACTCAAATTAAGAAAGGAACCACTTTTTCAATGTCCAGAAGTTAGAGAGCCCAACCATGGTGACAGTGGCCCAAGAATCAAAAAAATGGTTGCAATTGAGTATCTTCTTTAATGGAAGAAAGATTTCCCTTTGCTCCTCCAGAGGAAAGACTGGCCGGTTAAGAACAAACACCCAGGAAGTCTCACCCCTTTGGAAGGGTGAATGGATTTTTCAGAGGCACGTGGCTTCTGCTGACATGGAGATTCCCTAGAGAGTTTTGGCAAGTGTACCCACATGCCTCTGCTCCTGGCGGCAACCACGTGCTGCGGATTTCCGTGTCACGGCAGTCACTGCTGCAGTGCTTGTGAAGCCATGAAGTGGGGAGTGAAGATGCTCAGAAAGACCCAAGCATGAACCTGACTCTGCCGCCCTCCAGAGTGTGCAGAGAAAACACTTTATGCCAACTGGGGGTGGGGTGGGAACAGCAGGACAAAGCAGAAAGAGTAATTAACAGGGAGTTGATAGATCAGGGTTAGAACGCTAGCTCTACCATTCTTTTTTTTTTTAATTAATTTATTTTTATTTATCTTTCGCTGTGTTGGGTCTGTTGCTGTGCGTGGGCTTTGTCTAGTTGTGGTGAGCGGGGGCTCCTCTTCATTGCAGTGCTTGGGCTTCGCATTGCAGTGGCTTCTCTTGTTGCGGAGCACGGGCTCTAGGCGCGTGGGCTTCCGTAGTTGTGTTACGTGGGCTTCAGTGGTTGTGGCTCGCGGGCTCTAGAGCGCAGGCTCAGTAGTTGTGGCGCACGGGCTTAATTGCTCCGCAGCATGTGGGATCTTCCCGGACCAGGGCTCGAACCTGTGTCCCCTGCATTGGCAGGCGGATTCTTAACCCCTGCGCCACCAGGGAAGCCCTACCATTATTCTTTTAGTCACTCCATAATTATTAAGTGCCTACCATCTGCAGGCTGGAGTGATATTCAAAATATTTAGCTATTATTATCCGCGTGCTGTGCCAGACATTACTCCTTTAGTCACTGGGTTATAGGGTGGTCTGAAAGGTCCAGGGGAGGGCATATGGCTAGAATACCATGGAGCACGTGGGAGGTTTGGGGCAGTAGTTAATTACCACTGGATACAGAAACATTTCAATATTTTCACCACTCTTCTGGTCATACAGGTACAAATCACTGGATATATGCCTAGTATCTGGCACTATGCTAGGTGCTGGGTGAGAACAGTGAAGCTAAGCAGCCTTCATCCTCATTGTCTGAGGAAATAGACTGTGTTCCTCACACTGATAAGCATATGATTATAAACTGGAATAAATATCCTAAAGGAAAGAAGCTTTGCCATGAAAGCATGACGCATAGGAGGCTCACCCAGTGTTGGGGGTCAGAGAAGCCTTCCCTGAGGAAAGGCACAAGCCAAAACCTGAAAGAGAATTAAATGAGGGGTGGAACAAGAACTTTCCCGAGAGGGAACAGCATTCACCAAAAAGCCCTGGGGCAGAAGGGAACATGGTGGATAGTATTTGAAGGATGGAATGAAGGTCAGTCTGTGTGGCTTGAGCAGGAGAGTTAGTGTGGGGTGTGGTTCACGGACGCGCCCCGGGGGCCAGGCCAGGCGGGCTTTGTAGATATCAAGATTTGGGGTTTATCTCTAGGGTCACGGAAGAGTTTAAACAGGGGGGTCAACGTGATCGAATTCGGTTTTGAAATGATTGCTCTAGCTGTGGTCTTGAGAATGCCTGGGGCCAGGGGTCACAGGTGGATGCTTGAGAACACTTAGGGATTGAGCAAATGATGGTGACAGCCTGCTCTAGGCTAGTGGCAGAGGGAATGGAGAGGACACTGGAGGTGACAGACTGGGGACAGATTGGATCAGGTTGGGGGGATGGGTGGCGATGGTGCATCTTGAGGGTGTTTCCTGGGTCTCTGGTTCCTTTATCTGGAGGGAGGGTGAGTGGTGCCCTTCAGTGGGGTTGGAACACTAGAGTAGGATGAGCTCTGTGACCTTGGGGAATCTCATCTGCTCTCAGGGCTCAGTTTCCTCATTTGTGTAAAGAGGGATGGACTCTACAATCTCCAAATGCCATTATCCAATGCTCCATTGCTGACATCCACAGACAAGGGCAAACTAACCTGCAGTGAAGGCTATGGTTGTCTTCAAAAGGGACTCCTGAGATGCAGTTTCTAGGTCATGGTTACCTAAAATATTAGAATATAAAAACCTTAGGTCTCCCTGTCCTGTCTCGTCCCCAGAGCCAGACATATTAGAGATAGGATTCTTGAGTGATGCTCTTTCATTTTTTTGCTGCAATGGACTCCACCTTCCGCAGGGGAAAGGAGTGGAATTACACAGCTTGACATGAATTGATAATGTAACCTCATAGAGTTGCTTACCCTCTCTGATTCTCAGCGTTCTTTTTTGTAAAAAGAGAGTGTTGGATCTGGTGGGCCCAGAGGTCCTTTTCTGTGCTTGTGTTCTATATTTCTCTCACCTTGTTATCCCATAACAGTGCTCACTCGAAACTTCTAGTGCTTATAAACTTCTGGGAAGGGCTGGATCATTTTGCCAGTCAGGCTGGGAATCTCCCAGGATGCTTTGCTACCTGAGAGGGGAGGCCTGCACCAGGTCTGGGTCAGAGTCGTTTTTGTGGGAGGCTGGCCAGGGAGCTATGTGCCCCAGATTTGTGAGGGAACAGCTGCTACAAGTTCTTTGAGGATTTCAGAATGTGAAGGGGAAGGCAGGGTCAGGTCTGGACTCCCAGGACCCCAGGTGTCCTTTGTCCTCATCGAGGGGAGGAAGGTTTTTACCAAAGCCTTAGTTCCTTACTAGTGCCTCAGAAGAAGGCTCTGGGATGCGCTGTTGCAGTGCCTTGGGGCGGGGGCGGGTGGAGGGGCTTCCCCCCTCCCCCTTTTCATGGTATTTAGTGTACAAATCCATTAGCATTACTTTTTCTTGAGCATCCAAGATGCTACAGCCTATCACTCGAGTCATTCACATGGCATTTCAGCCTTTCTTTGGAAGACAATTGTGTCTTCAGTCAAAGACCTCTTGACAAGAGAAAATGGGAACCCTGGATGGAATAATGCAGCCAAGTGCTTGCTGTACACCTGCAGAACACGACTCTGTGTGCCATTACGTCCCAAATTGTTGTGCTGAAAGATTTCTCTTGGTTACATCTCTTTATGCCCCAGCATTTAACCTTGGGCCTCAGCAGAATCAGTCCCCTCTACTCATCTTACCACAGCGGTTCTTTCCCGAGCAGCCTTCATTTTGTGTAATTATGTTGGGGCAGTCAGCATCACGCACACGTTTCCTTAGCGGCCGGGCAGGATGAGACAGCTGCCTCTGATTCCCTTCACTCTGGGAACATGATTTAGGTCATTTACCGATGCTAATATTTTTGGTTTCTTCAGAGACTGCATCCCCCAAATGAAAGGGAGAGGTTTCAAATGAAAGGTTTTTATGTACCTAAAAACCTAGCAAACAAGAAGGCATTATGATTGACCACAGGTCATGATCTTATCCCAGAGGGCCCATGAGGGTAGAAGTGACACAGACAGGTTAGAAAGAGTTGAAGGTGCCGACATGGCGATGATGCCTTGCTGGTTCTCAGCCTGTGAGGGTAGGTTTAAAACTTTTTTTTTTTAATTATGGAAAATCTCAAACATATACAAAAGGAGATGGAACACTGCTAATGGGAATGTAAAATGATGCAGCTGCTTTAGGATACAGTTTGCAATTTTTTTAAAGGTTAAACAAAGTTAGCATATGACCCAGGAGTTCCACTCCTAGATGTATACCCAAGAGACATGAAAGCATATGTCCACACAAAAACTTGTACACGAACGTTCACAGCAGCAGTATTCGCAATAACCCCAAAGTGGAAATAACCTAAATGCTCATCAACTTATGAGTAGATAAGTAAACGGAGGTTTGTCCATACAAGGGAATGCTATTCAGCCATAAAAAGAAATGAGGTAGTGTTACATGCTACAACGTGGATAAGCCAGTCACAAAGGACATCATATTGTAGGATCCCATTTATACGAAATGTCCAGAACAGGCAAATCTAGAGAGGCAGGAAGTAGATTAGTTGTTGCCCAGGGCTAAGGGTGGGAATAGGGTGGAATTGGGAAATTATGACTAGGGGTGCAAGGTTTCTTTATGGGCTAGTGAAAATATTTTAAGATTGATTGTGGTGATGGAGGTACAATTCTGAATATACAAAAGCCATTGAATTGTACACTTTAAATGGATGAATTGTATAGTATGTAAATTATACTTCAATACAACTTTTTAAAAAGAAAGAAAAAAGGTAGAATAGTATAGTGAAGCATAGGTACCACCTCCCAACTTCAACAATTACCAACTTAGAACCAATCTTGTGTCATCCTGCATTTTCACCCTTTGTCTCTCAGACATTAATATCATTTCATCTGTATTTCAGTATGTACCTCTAATGGGTAAAGGCACTTAAAAATATATAACAGCAGGGCTTCCCTGGTGGTGCAGTGGTTGGGAGTCTGCCTGCCGATGGAGGGGGTATGGGTTCGTGCCCTGGTCCAGGAGGATCCCACGTGCCGCGGAGCGGCTGGGCCCGTAAGCCATGGCCGCTGAGTCTGTGCGTCCGGAGCCTGTGCTCCGCAACGGGAGAGGCCACAACAGTGAGAGACCTGCGTACTGCAAAAAAAAAAAAAAAAAAAAAAAAAAATATATATATATATATATATAACAGCAAAATCATCATCACATCTGAAAATTTAACAGTGAGTTCTTAATGTCATCAAATATCCAGTATTCAGATTTCTATTTTTCTTATATTTTTTACAGTTGTTTGTTTGAATCATGATGCAAGTTAAGTCTACTTATTGCAAATGATTGAAATGTTTTTAAGTGTTTTTAATCTATAAGCTCTCCCTTTCTCCCTCCTTCTCTCTCTCTCTCTCTCTCTCTCTCTCTATCTCTCTCTCTTTCCCCTTGAAAGTCATCTGTGTAAGAAATCCAAGTCATTTGTCCCACAGAGTTTCCCACAGTCTGGGCTTCGTCGATTACATCCCTATGGTGTAGTTTAACGTGTTCCTCTGTCCTCTGTGCTACTTGGGAATTGATAGCTCCATCTGGGGCCTTGATCACATTCCTAGGGGTGTTGTGTGCTTCCACCAGGAGGCACTGGATGTCCGCCGTCTCTCTGTGATTTAGCAGCTCTCAATCACCAGGGCTTGGATCCATCAATTCATTAGTGGAGACAGGAATTAAAAAAAAACCAACATAGATGGATCCCTTCCCCATATACTAAGTGAAGTCGTGCTTTCTAAAATCTCACTCTGCCCTGACTACTGATCTAGTGCTTTTCACACCAAGGTAGAGTCAGGAGCATGGATGTGCCTATGTTGGCTGCATGATCATGAACTCCATCAAGGAAGCATCTGTATCCTATACATCTTTGCATTTTGTTTCTCTAATTTGCTAGATCTGTGGTTTGGAGCAAGTTACTTAGTTTCTCTAACCTCAGTTGTCTTATCTGTAAAATGGGGCTGGCCCTAGGCCCTACTTTCAAGGGCTGTATCAAGCAAAGAGCTATTGCAGGCATAGCTTTTAGCTACCTTTGCTGTGATCCCTAGGCTTAGTGCATTGCTGGGCACTCACCAAGTACTTGTTGAATCACTGATGAGTTAATGAAATGGGATGTAAAATTAAGTAATTTACAAATATAGTGAGTAACATGAGTGTGAAAAGATAGTTAATAGGGCAATGTGGTATAGTGAAAGGACTTTGGATCACGAGATAGAGGACTCAAAGATGCTAGATTCAACATTTGAACAGTGGGTCTCAACTGGGGTGATTGTGTTTCTCCCCCACCAAGGGGACATTTGGTGTTGTCTGGAGACATTTTAGCTGTCACAACTGGGGGAGGTGTTACTGGCGTCTAGTGGGTGGAGGGATGCTGCTAAAAATCCCACAACATACAGGACAATCCTCTCTGCACTACCCCCTCCTCAATTAAGAATTATATATAGCCTAAAATGTCAGTAGTCCTGAGGTTCGTGAACCCTGTTCTAGAGACTTCCTACTCAAAGTATGGCTCACAGGCCAGCAGCATCAGCATCATTTGAGCTTGTCAGAAATGCTGAATCCTGGGCCCTAGCCCAGACCTCCGGAACCAGAATCTGCCTTTCAGCAAGACTGCCACAAAGTGACGTGTAGGCTCACTAAATTTGGAGCAGCAGTGTTCTAGAATGGTGCTTCTCAATCTTGGATACCTGTCAGAATCGCCTGGAGGTAGTGGTGGTGGTGAAAATCCCAGTGCCCAGGCCAAGCCCAATACCAATTAAATCGGAACCTCTGCGGGGTGGAACCCAGGCACTGGTATTTTTAAAAAATTCTCCTTATTCATTCCAGTATGCAGCCAGGGTTGAGAATTACTGATCTAGGAGCTCATAGGCTGATGGCGTAGACGGACTTGTCAGTAGATTAAAGTGCATGGTGATAGGTCATTCTGAAAGAACAGAGCCCTGGTGGAAGAAATTAAGCCATCAGTGGGGACCAGTTTGTTGGGAGCTGTGGGAGCCCAGAGGCCCTACTAACACAGGTGTGATCTTGAGCAAGTCATTCCCCGCCCACCCCCATCTCCAGGGTTTTCCCAGTTTCTTTGTCTATTAAGAGAAGATCTTCAAGCTGGTCCATAGCATGGCTTAATGAGGGTTTGGTGAATGAAGAATCAAATGAATGACTGATCTTATACTAAGTTAAACAAGTGCTACAGACAGCAGATGCTCCAGGACTCCAGGAGCAAGAGTCACTCATCAGTGACAGTTTCGTGAAGGAAATAGGATTTTAGTGGGGCTCCGGGGCAAGCCCTCCAGCGCGGGAAGAACGGACATCTCTTTCCTTTTGTTCCTGTTGGGAAGAGAGCCTCCTTGGGCTCAGTGCCTCCGAGGAGAAGCATTAGTCCCAAACATCTCCCACCCTGCTTTGTAATCAATGCAGGTCCCTATTTCAGCATAGCCGTAAATCATTAACAGCCAGTTTTAGAGGTCAGCAGGTAGGGGTTTCGTACCCCCCCTCACAGGGTTAGAGGAAAAGAGGTTCCACAATTTTCCACAGCCCCTGCCTGCTGGTGCTGCAGAAGGAGAAGGACCCCAGTTCCTTGGTACCCCCTGTACGTTATAAAGCTCTTCACTGCTAAAAACAAGTGATGGTTTTAAATGCCGGCGTAAAGGGTCAGAAATGGATTTGACCTCATCAGACACTTCCATATCTGAGTTACCTTTGGAGCTGCAGATCACGGGCAACGTGAAAGGGTTCCATGCGTAGACCAGTTTTTTGGTTTTTGTGTTTTTTTTTTTTTTTTGCGGTGCGCGGGCCTCTCACTGCTGTGGCCTCTCCCGCTGCGGAGCACAGGCTCCGGACGCTCAGGCTCAGCGGCCGTGGCTCACAGGCCCAGCTGCTCCGCGGCATGTGGGATCTTCCCGGACCGGGGCACGAACCCGTGTCCCCTGCATCGGCAGGCGGACTCTCAACCACTGCGCCACCAGGGAAGCCCCGTAGACCAGTTTTGAATGCATTTTTCTCCCTCAGAATTTTGCCTGTCATGCCGGCTCAGGGAGTAGGATAGAGATGTGCTTGGTGAATAAATGGCCCTCTTCCTGGTACTTGGGGAGCTGGAGAGATGGAAAATGTGCCCTCACGAGGCCTAGTTGGGGATTTTTGCCAGCTTTCCTGGGAAAGCTATACTCTGGCAATAAACTGAGTTGAAAGAAGACATGTTCTTATATTGGAGGCCAGCATCTGAAACTCCTTATATTTAGGGAATTTTCCACTCTGTGAGTCTTGGAGGGGAGCAGAAGTGGGAAAGGGCAGTGCCCACTTCCTCAGTCCTCTTGGCAGCTAAGTATTGAGTACATGACCTGGTTTTAGTCAATCAGACTCACCCATCTGGGGAAACCCATTGGAAACTGTAGGGTGCTGTGGCTAAGTCACAGCCACTTCCTCCCCTCCTCTCCATCTCCCGGGAAGCCGTCGTCCCCTCCAGCTACCAGCTGGCTCAGAGCTGGTTCTGTCTCAGGGGACCCAAGTCTGGCGTAGGCCACAGAGACACAAAGATACTAAGATGAGGCAGACAGAGCTGGGACTAGGCCCTTGCTCACACTCTTAGGAAGTTTGACTTTCATCCTTCAAGCCGTGGGAAGCCATTAGAATGTTTTTAAGTGGGAGGGGTTTGTGAGCGCAGGTGGGAGATTCTGCCATCACATCTGAACTTTAAGAACATTTCTGTTGGGGGGTGGATGCATGGAGCAGGAAAGCCAAGGCAGTCATCTCAGCGAGCAGTGAGGCTGCCTGGACCAGGGTGGTGGCCCCTGCATCTCCCAGGTGCCTTTCTTCCACAGCCTCCTCCAGACTCTTCCTTCAAACCTCCAGGTCCCCCTGCTGCCCCTGGGCATGCTTGTCTATCAGTGATGGATGCCCTAACCCAGAGGATGGACCCTGGGAGGAGATTTGAGCCCTTGACCAGGTGGTGGGGGAGATTTTTTGAAGATGGGGCCCGCTTTGTCTTGGTAATGCAGACACAAACAAAAAGAACACCTGGCAAATATTAGACTCTCAGAATCCTAAGATCTCCTAACTGCACGAGCTTTGAGTGTCTCTGAGCCAAGATGCCCAGGTGAGATCTTAGATGCCTAAGATCTCCCTTAACTGCACGGGCTTTGAGTATCTCTGAACCGAGGTGCCCAGGTGAGGCTGGGCTCTCCCATGCCGCACCCCAATAATCAGTTGTGGAGCGTGAACATGTTTGGCAACAGGAACCCAACTTTCACCCCAGACCATCCACCTCCTTTTAGGGAAATTCACATGGATTTGCTCCTTTCTTTTCTACTCTTCTGTGCCATGCCCACTGTATACCACTAACCCTTACATAACTGCATGTATAGGTCTGGGGGCTAAGTCCTTTTTGCTAATGGGGCTGAGCCCAGGATTAATCTCACTCTGGGGTCCCCAGTCCATGGGATAGAGGGAAGCAAGCTCCGGCGTAAAGGGAGAATTAGCCATAGTCCTACTGCCTGGCCAAGGAATATCAAGGGGCACTGTAATCACCTTCCAATCGCCCCTCCTGAGGTGCTAACCCTCCCCTTCTCTCAGGAGAAAGCACTGACCAGAGTGAATCTGAAACAGAGGGGAGGGTGACTGGAAATGACCTTGGGCTGAAGATCCCCATAGGAAGCCATCAGCCCGTCAAATCGCCTTCCTCTTTGGCTCAGGCTTTGATCTCTCCCGAAATCCAGGTCAAAGTCAGGCCTCGGGCATCTCTCCCGGAAAGCTGTGGCTGATGCACCTTTGCCCACCGTTCCCCTAGGCCTCGGGACAGCACTGGGGACCCCTGGGTCCCCCCGCTCCTGCAGCGTGGCGGGGAGCTGCCCGCTGGCACATGGGCCGAGCAATTAAGAAACTGCATTTTTCTCCTCCTGGCTTCCCTAATTGTTATTTTTGTCCCTGCTTTCAAACCAGCCTGGGTTTTCATTTCATCTTGCCCCAGCCCGGTGCGCCCGGCAGAAAAAGCCAGCTCGCTCAGTGGGGGGCAATTTTCCCAGCGTGTCCGGCGACAATTCCAACACGACTGCTTTGTACATATAATTATAAAACCAGGGGCCACCAAAGTGCACCTATAGAGCAGAGTCTTGACTGTTCTTGGTTCTGTTTTAATTATTAAGCCTTAAAGCAAAAACGAGGTTTCAAAGAAAACTTTCTGTTCAGTCCTCAATAGAGTTAAAGGAGGAACATTTTAAGCTGATGAGCTGACACTTGTAGAAGCAAATATATTAAATAAATCATGATTCGTTTTGGGGGCAAAGTCTGACTTACATCAACTCTGGAAAAAATGGATCTTAATGAGTGACAGTTGGGTGTTTTCTGTCACTTCCTGAGGTAATGGCCGCAAGCTGACATTGCTCAGTGGGTGTCTCATACTTCTGAACAAAAGTTTTTTGGAGTGAGATAGACAAGGTAGAAATCCCAAGGTGACTGAGAGGAATGTCTAATGAGTGGAAAGACATATTTACTGGCAGCCTGTATGTAAGCCGTGACAGTTGACAGGACTTGATTGTAACAAATATAGTTGATGAAGAAAAGGCTGACAGACCGAGAGAGGGGGCCGGGGTGAGGGGAGAGAGAGTCAAAAGCCCTGCCTCTGCTGAGCCCTGTTAATGGTAAGTTGGATACAAAGCTCAGAGTCATGAAAGGGAGCCGGGATCTTGCACTGATGTCTAAACACAGAAATGTGTTGAGCTTGCAGGAGGTGGTAATAGGTTCGGATGTGTTGACCTTTTTGCCCATAACTTTAGAAGCTGATGTTTCTGGTAGCATCTGGGGCCAGAAGATGATCCCAGCTCTAGGGATGTGTGTAAGTTCTGTGACTTTGGGGCCCAGTGTACCCACGTCTCGGGCATAGGTGGGGCTTGGGGGCATAATTTATGGATGCCTCACCTGGGCAGCTACCGTGACCAAGAGCCACTGGGCTCTGGCCATTCCGCCCCAGTGGGCACCAGTGAGGCTCCCATGGGGGTGGGAGGGAGCTCGAGCCATAAACTGTTCTGCAATTGTCCTTTTTGTGTGCCTCTTACCCCCTTCATTCTTCTGTTCCCACCCACCCCCCCGCTACTCAATTTCTCCTCGCACTCCACCTCTGCCCTCTCCCCAGCACAAAAGGAGTGATTGGCCTGGAAAAGGCAGATCCGACTGGCATATTAAATGATGACACTTTGTAACTGACTGGTCAGGGCTTCAACAATCGGCTTGCCGATGAGCTCTGCACTTCTTCCCCCAGGCAAATGTCACACTGAAACTAAACAGGATCTTTTTTCATCCTACATGCTGTTTTCTATGCCACATATTATTTTATAGTTGAGAATAGGCTAACTCTTTAAAATGCACAGAGCCTGCTGTACTTTTATCGTAGGCTCACTTTGGAGGAGAGGCTGGCTGGGGAGGGGCGGGGGGTAGCGGGAAGAGTATGTTGAGTGGGGATGAGGGTTTGGCCAACATCTTGACCTTGACCTTCTTATTGGATGAATAAGTGAAGGTAAAAATTTTAAAGATTGAAAAGTGGATGGAGGTGATTAGAGCAAAAGAGACTAAAAAGCCATGAACTTCCTATGTCAAGACAGGAAGTTGATTTGTCGTGATCATCATTTTTCTTGTTTTGATTGAGATTGCTTATTTCTGTGTTGATTTTATGACTGCACTGTGATTTGGAAAATAGAATCCATGCCTGTGGATTCCTCAGAGCCAAGTAAAGTGTCAGTTCCCTGACTTATATTGCCCCAATTAAATGGAAAACTCTTTCTAATAATTTTGGCTAACATGACCCACTTTCTCTAGGTTGGTTCTTGTTAACTTGATTCACTGCCTTGGGAGGAGAGCTTGGGTAAGACCAGGCTAAATGGAGTCCTTCCCGGGCCATGAGATGGGGCCTGGCTCAGTGTCAGGGATACACAGTGACTTCAGCTCAGTGGGTTAGGACTTCCCAAATGGACCAACAACTCCTGAAAATGTCCTCTATGTGGCCCAGTCATGAGAGATGGGGAATTATGACTCATCCAGAAGCCAGGACTTCTTATGAATTGGATAGCAACTTTTAGAATAAGATTTGGGGAATGGGGTGAGGTGGAGGATTGAGTGGAGAAAGCCTTGTAGCTCAAGAAAGAGGATTTGATTTGAGATGGTTTGAGATGAGCAGTTATTTGGGGGAGAGATGAGACACAACTGTTCCTCTCCTTTGCTCCAGAGGCATAGGTTTATCATTATGTTTACTTTTTCTTGAGCAAGTTGGTTTTTCTTTCTGAGCTTCAGCACCCTCCTCTGTAGAATAAAGTCATTAGTCTAGATAACCTTGGATGTCTCCTCCTACCCCAGTCTTTTGAATGTCATGACCCACCAAAGCAGGTTTCAGGGTCTTCTGCCAGAAGGACATTTTACTTCCATTAAATAACATCCTCATGGCCAGCTCATCAGCCTGGGGCTCCAAAGCCATGAGGTCAGACTCAAAATAATTCAGGCCCCACAATATCCACCTAAAGCTGAGACCACCTGGTTTGGTCTCCCCACCGCTAACGGCTACCCCTAGATGTGCTTCCAACGCTGATGGCTGGTGCGGGGCAGGCCTGCGAGGCTCCTGGTGAGGACTGGAGGGGGCAGTCTCCGGGAATGGGCGCGGCCCGCTTTTCTCCTGTAGAGGACACGGCAACCATATTCACCTAAGAGGCAGAGGGGAGGGTCAGTGTATTAGTCCTGTATTTAGTCCTTCCTTTCCTACAGGAAAGGGAAAACTTTTCTCAAGTCTTCTCTGGCTCAGTGAGTTTCCTCTTCCCTCCCAGAACTGTTTTCATATGCAGATCCCACCCTCCAAATCCACCGCTCAGTAGCCCCAGTGCTAGAGCAGAGCAGTGCCGGTCGGCAACGAGGGGCTCAGGCTCTGGCCTCTCTTCGGCTGATAATTAGCGGTGCAGGGAGGTCTCAGAGGTTTCTGTGAGTCTCAGCTTTAACTTGAGTAAAATGAGGGAAATGGACAAAACCAGTACTTCTTTACTTTTAATAATAACTTCTAAAAAGTGACTTTCCGGGCTTCCCTGGTGGCGCAGTGGTTGAGAGTCCGCCTGCCGACGCAGGGGACACAGGTTCGTGCCCCGGTCCGGGAAGATCCCACATGCCGCGGAGCGGCTGGGCCCGTGAGTCACGGCCGCTGAGCCTGCGCGTCCGGAGCCTGTGCTCCGCAACGGGAGAGGCCACACCAGTGAGAGGCCTGCGTACCGCAAAAAAAAAAAAAAGTGACTTTCCACCCGCAAATAGAACCGTCTCTAGAACTCCTATATGTATATATATATATATATGAATGACAAAATTGTACGGTTCTGATTGAAGTGGAGGAGGGCCCTGTCAGCCTCTCTGGACGCCCTCAGCTGCTCCGAGGTGTCCGTCCAGGGCCCCCCCCAGCTCACGGGGAAGGGGACACGATGTGTCTGGATGGCAGCCGAGACCCCTCGGGCGCCCCCCTTGGTCACACGTGATTCCCCCTTGCCATCTGCCCTAACTCATTCTGAGGAGAGGAAGGCCCGCCTGGTCGAGCTCAGGTCATTAGCAGACGGACCGCGTTTTCCCGGTCTGTTGAGAAGCCTGCAAGGGGCCGCAGCGCGGAGGGCGTTTTCTCTTTACTTGGTTATTGGCTGAGGAAGAAACCAGGTTTCTGCTTTAATCCCAGATCAGCACGTTCTAGCCATTCTGGCTGTATGAGAGTCCACCCCTGTCCCCGCACCCCACGTGTGGGGAAGGGCCAGCACCTGCTGGGCTTAACCCTTCGCTCGCCGTGCCTTTGTTTTCCCCAGGGAGAGCAGACGGAGAGCAGGAAGCAGGCCTCAGAGGTCTGCACTCGGGGCCTCCGGTCTTCTGAAAACCCTCCACGTTGGGGAACAGCATACCCTCGATCTGGAAAGCAGAGGTGTTGCCGCCCGCACGCCTCATCCAGGGGCGGTGTGGAGGGAACGCCGGAAGTCTGGACAAAGGTGCCCTCCTCTATGCAAACAATCTGAATTCACTTCAGAAGCATTGGTGGCTGTGAATATGGGAGCAAGGCAGCTGTGAAACGTGAGGCTTCGTGCGCCTCCTTGCACAGGAGCGAGAGTGACGCTGGCATGTGGCTTGAATTATAACGCCAAGAGCTCAGCCATACTGAATACTTAACTATGAGCCATGCCCTGTGCCAAGTGGCTTAGGAGGTTTATCTCACTTACTACTCACTGCAGCCCTATGAGATGCATCTCTTATCATCCTTGATTTGTAGATGAGGAAACTTAAGACCCAAGAAGGCCAAGAAAATTGTCCACGATCACACAAATACTAAAGGATGGAGCCAGAACTCCACCCTGGGCTTCTGCAGCTCCCTGGTAATCCCATTCACTGGCCTTTCTCAACTGCTCTATGCCTTTGGCACAGACACAATCCAAGAAGATGGATTCTAACGGATTCCTGTCCTGCTCAGACACTTGCTAGCTGTGCCACCCTGGCAGAACAGGTCCTGCCGTATGGGGTTGTTCCAAGGACACGTGATACACGGAGAGCACATGTGCAGTGTTCACCAGCCATCCCATAATAACAGTGCTGGACACTGGACTGCTGACTGTGCATCAGTCCTGTCCCAACTGTTCCATGTACATCATTTCATCAAAAGCTCACAATGGTTCCATGAGTTACTCATTTTTATCGCCTTTTTCTTGATGAGAAAAATAAAGCACAGAGAGGTTAGGGAATTTACCTGAGATCGCATGGCTAACAGCAGAAACAGATATGAAGTTGGGCAGTCTGACTGCAGGGCCTGCCTCCAACTTGTGTTCTCCTTTTACATTAGGTAATTAGTTCAACACACATTTATGGGATATTTGTTATGTGTCTAGCACTGTCTTGGGCACTGAGGCTAAAATGGTGAGCAAGAAGATCAGATGTGGTTTCTACTCTTTTAGAACTTAATATTCCAGATGGGAAACAGCTCGTAATTAAATTATATAAATATATAATAAATGTAGAATTGGAACCATAGGAAGAGCTACGGAAGAGAAGAGAACGGTGCTCTAAGACTTGACCCAATTGGGGAGGGCAAGGAGGACTTCCTGGAGGAAGTGACAATTCAGCTGAGATCTGAGGGGTGAGTTGGAGTGAGGTAAGTAGTGGGCAGTGTCACTGGTGGGGATGGGGTGTGTAAAAGCGTTCCATGCAGAGGGAACAGCATGTGCAAAGGCTTCTGACAGGAGGAAGCGTGGGAATGTGTGGAGCATGGTGGAAGGCTACGTAATTTGCAAGGCCCAGTGCAAAACAAAAATGTGGATCCCTTGTTAAAAAATTAAGAATTTCAAAATCATGAGAACAGGAACCTTCTGCTTGTGGGGCCCGATGTGGCTGCAGACATCACAGGCCCATGAAACCAGTCTTGGCTGGAGACAGAAGGCTGGGGAGGTAGTCAAGGCAGATCATAAAGCCCTCAAGGCCAAGTTCAGGATTTTGTCTTGCTGGATCTTTCTACAGGGTCACTCTGCTGGGTAGAGAAACATCTGGAGGGGAGCCAGATGGGTGGCTCTTAGCAAGGGGTAAGGGGCCAGGCAACCTGGGGAGGCCTGAAGGCTTCAGGGCTGAGGCGGGTTCCCCCCTCCCCAGACCTGGCCTGGTTTCTCTGCTGAGGGAAAGGGAGAGTGACGCCCACCCCCTTGATGACCAGAACGAGTGGGCAGAGATCCGAGCCTCGGAGCCTTTTCATGGTCAATTGCACGGGCCTCTTACAAAGGCTCTGCGACTTTCCCCCTGACCTCCCAGAGGCTGGTGGATGAACGTGACTCCCTCGTGTCCAAAGCCAGGGGGTGGGGGCCGGCTGTGTGTGGGAGTTTTTGAAGAGCTTTTTAAAAGGGGGACCCCAGACCTGAGGACAATGAGAGCTGAATCCCCGAGACTTCTGCCTTTGTGTTCAATTCAGTTCGAAATGGCTGCCCTGTGTGTGTGTGTGTGTGTGTGTGTGTGTGTGTGTGTGTATATATATATTCCAAGTAAAGTCAAACCAGCCAGAACTGTTTCTGCTCTGAGCCACAGAGAACTTTTCTGAACACCAAACTCAGTGGTTTTCCTCCAACCTGGTGTGTTGTATGCAGACAGACATTTTACTGCAACAATTATAATAGCTCAGTTGGAATTTACTGTCTGGTTAGGCAGCTGAATCCACACCTGGATCCAGCTTCAAATGCAGATATGGGGGCAAATTAGCACCGACATCAAGTTTTGGGTTTTATAAAAAGTGCCAGGTTGGGAGAAGAGAAGCCTTATTGTTCCTGCAGCCGAGGGTGAAGGTTAATACTCCGGGCCTTGGCTGCCTGCGTCCGGGGCGCCCCTCTACCACACAGCACACTCTGAAGACCGCCAGGCACACTGAAGCTCATTAGAGTTTCTGTCTTCATAGTGCTCCCCTGGAACACCCATCCTGCCTTTGACTGCTGTGGAGAAGGACCAGCCATGAGTCCCAGGGCGCTAGAGACCAATCTTTCCCCTCCTCATGCTCCTTTCACTCTGAGGGAGGCCCCTGCCTCTGCCCAGGGGTCTCTGGGTCTGGATGGCTAAAGACCCCGCTGTCTTTGGGGGCCTCTCAGTTAAGGTTAATTACACAGACGACAAGGCATCGATGCCTCCTCTCCGGGATGGTTGGCAAACTTGACTAGACTCAAAATGAACCTCTTTGATTCCATCTGCAAAATTAGATCAGATTTGATGAAGTAAAGATGTACCCTTTGAAGTATTCCCTATCAACATAAGTGCTAAGAACACTTGAGTGAAGGAATTTGAGCAGTTTTGAAAGCAGCAGCATGGAAACTTCAATGAGGATTGCAGCTAAGGGCATGCCCAGAAGGCACGGGACTAACTGCGTCTATCCTGCAGGCAATAAGCAATTGTTAAAGATTCCAGACTTCTCAAAGTTCAGAGTTCAACGCATAAAAACTTTGCTGAACTTGTGGTAGGCTGGGCTCTGTGTTTTGCATTCTGTTTTCAGAGGCTCTCAGAATCCCGGCAGTTCTTCTGTTTCTGTGCCGTCTCTGCACAGCGGGAACAAGGCTGTTTTTTTTCTCTTCAGCTTCCATAGCGAGGAGTATGCATTAAACCCTCAAGCTGCTTTCCTGGGGTATGGTCTCTCCAGAGCTGCAGGGCAGGACAGCAGAAGGTGAAAAGCATCTGTTTATAGAAATGAGAAGCAAAAGACCTGCGTCGAAGCCCAGCTGTGTCTGCTGTGTGACGTTGATGGAGTCCTTCAGTGTGTCTAAGTCCCAGCTGCTTCCTCCGGCTTCCACTCCAGCTACCAGTTACCGAGTCCCTTCTACGTGCCAATAATAACCTACCTCTCAACGGCACTGCACCCAAACCCATGACTGAGCCCATGCTAGGTGCTGGGGAGAGGATGCTAAATTACTCACTGTGTGGTCCCTCTTGGTCTAGCGGGCCACAGAGAGACCTGAACCACTGCTTTAATGGAAAGGGCCAGGTGTGTTCATAGGGGCACATACCAAGTGCTACGGGAACTCAGAGAAGGGGGCAATTCGTTCCTCCAGGGGGGATCCAGGAAAGGCCCAGAAGTGAGAGGAGAGGATTGGAGCTGATGAGGTGGTGAACAAAAAGCATTTTGCAATTTTGGGGGGGTTAGAAAAGGTAAGCTCTTTTGCATTCTGATTTCAGGTAATACAAAATAGTGTGCAAGCTGGATTCTTTTCTCTTAGCTTGGACTGGATTGATGGTAACTTGGGAAACTCTTTAGTTTCAGAAGAACAAAGGGATGCAGTGAGGGTTTAAATCCAATAATCAATGTTGAGGGGAAATTTATTTTAAAAAAATGAAAACGTGCGGGAGAGGCCAGTGAGAGGGACCTCAGACTGAGGTGCTGCCATCTGGGCAGCCTAGATATCAAGGGTGGGGCCTTGGTGCTGTATCCTTGAGGCCTCACTTGTCTTGAGGTCAGCTGGAGGTCCAGATGTTGCCTCCTATTGTTGGGAAACACAGGAAGGCTCAATAAGTACAGCATTACCTTCCCCCGCCGCCCCCTATTATGTTGAATAAGAGTAGCAGGGATAGGTATCCTTGCCTTGCTCTTGATCTTGGGGGGGAAGCATTCAGTCTTTTGCCATTAAGCATCATGTTAGTGTGTAGGTATAGATGCTCTTTATCAAGTTGAGAAGTTTCCCTCTATTTCTAGTTTGCTGGGAAATTTTTTTATTATGCATGGGTATTGGATTTTGTCAAATGCTTTTTTCTGCATCAATTGATATGATCATATGATTTTTCTTCCTTAGCCCATCGGTAAAGTAGATTACATTGATTGATTTTTAAATGTTGAACGAGCCTTGCATGCCTGGAATAAATCCCACTTAGTCATGGTATACAATTCTTTTTATAAACCGCTGGCTACAATTTGCTAATACTTTGTTGTGGATGTGTGTGTCTAAGTTCATGAGGGATATTTGTATTGTCTTTGTCTGGTTTTGGTATCAGGTATCAACATTCCATCTTCTTCTGTTTTCTGGAAGAGATTCTGTAAAATTGGTATTAATAAGCCATTTTACAGGGCAGTTCCAATTTTCTTTAGTTAATCTTCTATACCCAACCCAGAGGTACCTTTTGCTTAGTATGGTAGGGAGGATGGCTTTGTACCACACCCTGAAACCAGGGGACCATAGACCAGGTTCCCGCCCACTCTAGGAGTTGTTCTAATCTAACCCACCTTAACACGATTGCTCCTTTATTAGGCACCCCCCTTTACAGTCATCAGTTCTCATCTGTGTGTTGGTTCCTTCAGTGCATCTGGCGCACTGTGCTGGACCTGAAGGCACTGTTTGGAATGTGCCACCTCACCAACGAGCGCTAACCCCTCCCTCTGCTCCCTCTCCCTTCCTCGCCCCTTCCCTCCTTTCTCTAGTCTTTCCTTCACCTCAGGTACCGAGCTGAGTATAGCACACTTCTCAGCACGGGGCATAACATCACCTTTGGTCCATGCACGGCACTCCCTTCCTTTCCAGTCTTCACCTCCATACCTCTTCCGCCTCTGGTACTCAAGCTAACGTGTTTGATGCTGTATGTTTCCTATTGCCTCTGAAACAAATTACCACAAGCGGGGTGGCTTAAAACAACACAAATTTATTATCTTACAGCTCTGGAAGTCAGAAGCATGAAATGGGTCTCACTGAGCTAAAATCATTTGTTGACAGGATTGTGTTCCTTCGAGAGGCTCTAGGGGAGAATCTGTTTTCTTGCCCTTTCCAGCTTCTAGAAGCTGCCTGCGTTCTTTGGCTCCCAGCCCCCTTCCATCTTCAAAGCCACGGATGGCTGGTCTAGTCTTTCTCACCCGAATCACTCTTACACTTCCTCTCCTGCCCCCTCTCTCATGGCTCTTGTGATTATATGGGGACCCCCTGAATAATCCAGGATAGCTGCCCATCTCAAGGTCAGCTGATTAGCAACCTTAATTCCCTCTTGCCATATAATATGCCATATAACATGGCATGTTCACAGGTTCCGGGGATTTGGATGTGGACATCTTTGGGTGTCATTATTAACACAGACATATACATTAGGTACGTGTGTATCACTGCAAAATAATACAATGTTATTTTGAATGTGTAAGGGTTCGTCATTTAAGTGAATGGACTTGGGCTGTAGGGCTCTTTCTGACTCTTAAATTTTACTCCAAAACTATGTTTTCAAGTTGTATTCATGTTGTATATAGAGAGAGTACATTACCCCTAACTCCTACAGTGTATTGCATAATAGACACCCCCTCATAATCGTATTCATTTCCAAGTGATAGACGTCTAGATTGCTTCCAACTCCCTAATGTTACAGACAATGCTGTCCCGAATACCCCATGCCCATCCTCATATGGCCCTGGTTGTATTTCCTTACTTAATTTTCACTAGGTAATGTTAGAGCGCTCCCCACAGCAGCTGCCCCTGTCCACACACCCCACCAGCCTCCTTCCCCATGCACTTTGTGCCTTTTTTGACTTTGGCTTGCCAGCTCCCATCATTTCCCAGCTGAAAAGCAGCCAGAAGGGGGAGGGAAAGCAATATTAACTCATCACCTACTACGTGATCTACTAGATGATGCTGTGTTGGATGCTCTATGTACTTTATCCCCTTTCATTCTAACACAATCCTATGTGGTTGATATTATTGAACCTATTTTCTTTTTTTTTTTTTGCGGTATGCGGGCCTCTCACTGTTGTGGCCTCTCCCGTTGTGGAGCACAGGCTCCGGATGCGCAGGCTCGGCGGCCATGGCTCACGGGCCCAGCCGCTCCGCGGCATGTGGGACCTTCCCGGACCGGGGCACGAACCCGTGTCCCCCGCATCGGCAGGCGGACTCTCAACCACTGCGCCACCAGGGAAGCCCTGAACCTATTTTCGACATGGGAAAACTAAGGCTGAGAAAGATTAAGCTCTTAACCCAAGGTCTCACGTTTAGCAAGTGCCTGATCCAGAATTTGAATCCAAGCTGGGCTAAGTGTCTACTGTCAATGCTCCCATCATGCCCTGGGCACATCTGACTCTCCATGTGCACAGTAGCTCTAAGCTAAATTCTCAGTCTAGGAGAGTGGTCAAGAGCGTGGGCTTTAGAGCCAGACCTCACTTCAAACGCCGGCTCCGTCACTTATTAGCTACATGACTTGGGGTAAGGAGCCTAATTACTTTAAGTCTCTGTTTTCTCATGTGGAGATGGGCTTATGTATGTCCTTCGATTATGTTTGTAAGCCTCTTAGCAGTGTGTAGCGCATAGCAGGACTAAACAAGTGGTAAGGATTGCTGCAGTATCAACCTGTGTTGCCTCCTCTACCCCAGACTCTGAGCTGCTTACAGGTAAGGACATCTATCCATTCATTCTTCACTGATCTGTGTACCAACCTCATGGCAACTAGAACAGTTGCAATAACTGTTTCAATAACTGTTTGTTGAACTACTCAGCTCCAGAGCTCATTCCAGTTATGGCTGGCAGTTTCCAACGGCCCTTGGATGAAGGGTCTTGGATCTCCAGGTTGCTTATCAGGGTAGGGAGAGATGAGGGTTTCTGACCTCCAAGCCTTCAGTGATCTTTCTAGACCTTGCTGCTACCCTCTTCGTAACATCTGTTACTCCCAGTCCCCATCACTCTCTCCCGTCTCTTCTCTCAGAGCCCTCTTTCGCTCCCCTTGGGGGAACCAGAGTGTGATTCTCCTCTATGTTTCCCCCTTTGCTGGTGAGGTGGGGTGCACATTGCCGTCAGCGTTGCACTTCCTCGTCTGGAGGAAGGGAGCTCTGCACAACTGTGGCTTGCCTGTCAATTAGGCAGTTCTGCACCTGTGTGATCTCCTTGAGCGCTTAATAAAAATTGGGTGATTAGAGAACCTCAGGCAGCACTTTCTTAAACAGCCATTAAACAATCATTACAGATAGAAACAGCTACAAGCAGCTGCTGAGAGGGTGTGTGGCTCCTAACAACATAATTCTTTTTCAAGTCAGAACGAATGTGTAATCAAAGCATAAATGGGAACAGTTTCAAAGTTCTGAGGCTTCTCAGGCAAACCTATAATACATCAACCAGCCTAAACTGGTGTCCAAGATGTTCAGTGAGAATTGACACATGGTGTAGCATTCTAAGTAATTCACACCTAAGCCAGGTTTTGTTTTCCTCTCTCTCTCTCCTTTTAGGGGCGTCCTCACAGCCTTTCAAGTTTGGGTGCTGCTGCCTGTCTTAGCAAAGTTGGAGAAGTTGTGGTTGAGACGGGTTATAACTTGGTATTTAAAGTAAGTCCTCAGGAGGCTTTCTTAAGGCTGCTGGGGTTCAAGTGCTAGACACAACATTTAAAAGCTGTGTGACCTTGGGGAAGTTACCTAATCATTCTGAGCCCCAGTTTCTGCATTGTTAAAATGTAGATGATTACTGTATAAAAGCTGTATAAAATTGTTATAAAAGTGTATTGTGTTGATGGACTTTCTCACCCCTGTTTTTTGATGTGGGTGCTCCCGGAGTAAAAAGTGGTCCTTTAACTGTGAAGGCTTCTCTGCTCAAAGATATCAACTCCTTCACATTCCACCAGTTATCAGACTTCAAGGTGCACAGGAATCAAAGGGGCTTGTTTAAAATGCAGATCCCTGGGGCCTACCAGGAACGATTCCGATTCTGATAGGAGCGGGGCCCAGAAACCCATAATTGTAATAGGCACCCAGGTGATTCTAATGCAGATGATTCAAAGGCTACACTTTCAAAAAGAATGAATTAGTGTCATTTAAAAGACACCCACAGGGAGAGCTAGGGCTATAGTCATTTATGTCTTAATGTGAATAATTCAATCAGATTGCTTTCCTATCAATGCCTCTCACCAGCCATTCTTGAGGGCGTAGTCTTTTTCATAGCTTGGGAGGAGAGAAGAGCAATTTTGGTCCCTAGACATACCTGGAGAGGATAAGTTCTAGATGCTGCCCCTTGGGCAGTCAGAGGCATCCGTAGTCCAAGAGGGATCATGGTGAAGGTGGAGGTTCTGAGAGGTAGAGGGGCTAACTCGTAGTTATTGCCAGGATTTGCTTTGCAGCAAAGACCACGCTTTATGCCACTAAAGACCTTTTTCAGTCCTTTTGGTTGGCGATGGCCCTTTGAGATCAATGAGAACACTCTTTAACTTTCTTTGTGGTTTTTCAGGCACATAAGGTGACTTAAGCAGAGATACCATTCTGGTTTATTTTTTTGTGGGCTGTCTTCCTGTAGGCATCCCTTTCTCAGTACTGGGGCTGTAATTCCCAGGACCTCTCTGGCTTCAGATGTCAGGTCATCTAGAAGTGTACTATGAGGCCATTCCTGGAAAAGTTCTGATCTGATACTTAAGAAAAAATTTTGTTTGAGAGCTGAGAGTAGGGCTAAGATGATTATATTATAACAAGAAAAGGTACTATTTACTCCATTATCTCTCTATTTCATAGCTGAAGGAATTGATTTCTTTCTTTAAATTTTTCATTTCTGATTATAAAAGCAATGCATAGTCATTGTGGAAAAATTTGAGTATAGCCTTCAAATATATGTGGTTTTTTTTAACATCTTTATTGGAGTATAATAGCTTTTACAATGGTGTGTTAGTTTCTGCTTTATAACAAAGTGAATCAGCTATACATATCAACACACACACACAAAGATGTTTATAAACATGAAATAATACTGGAGAAGTTGTTTTGTAGCCTGACTTCCTTTTTACTTATAATTATATTATGAAATTTCTCATTTTAATTTTTAATCCCCTATTTTCAATGGCTCTGTTGCAATGTTTCACTATTTTTAAAAGTGAATTCCTATTATTAGGGTTTAAGTTATTGTATTTTTTCCTACGATACAGAATTGCTGTAACAAAAATTCATATATGTAGATCTTTGTACACATTTCTGATTATTTCCTTGGGGTAAAATTCTTAAAATTGCTGAGTCAAAGAGTATGCTCAATTGTACGGTCTTTGGTACGTATTTGTCAAATTGCCATTCAGAAAGCTCATTTCAATTTTCATTTCTACCAACAGTCTGGGAGAGCACCCACTTCCCAGCTTCCTTGTTGCCACCACTATTGATTTCTTTTAAAATAGCTTGAACTTCTTTAAACAACTCATGATAGTTGTCTTATCATTGTCAATGATAGTCAACTTATCACTTGCCACCCGATCTCCAAATGGTTGTCAGCTATAGTTTGAATGAAATTATGCATCATCCTGAGGTGTGGACATGACAGCTTATATGAGAAATACTAATTTTGTCAACCTGGAGGAACAAGCATTTAGAATCATCCTGCCCCCTCCCTGATGAAGAATTAGAACACATCTATCATCTCCTGATCCGCCTTGGACTCTAATCAGATTAAGCCATCCCTAACTGGGGTGGGAAAATTCTTTATTTGCAGAGGGGTGAACAGTCACATAGACAGTGCCAAAAATAACCCTCGCATCTCAAAACACAGGGACAGGTGCTCAGATGGAGTTTTAAGCGGGGTCAAGCAGGGTGTGACAAGAGTTGTATAGTTTTCTCATCTTTACCGAAGTTCCTGTGTTTCCCCAATTCCAGACTTTGGAATTTGCTTGGAAAAGGGATATTTGTGGCACCACAGGGTCCCCCCAGACTGCCCACATTGAACCCTGCCCACTCTGAACTGATAAGTCTTGGGTACCGTGTCGATCCTGGCACCAATGGGCTGTGAAAGGGGATTAACACTCAGGACAAGCTTCCCCCTCGTCCACAGGAACCAAAGCCGACTATGGCAGCTAATGTCTGCACCCGCCTGTGATACAGAGGGTTAGCCCAAGCTGGCCTTCCTGAGGATGCCTTGCCGTCCTTTTCTAGCTAAAGCTAAGAGTGGCAGATGAATGCAGAAGTGGTCCCACCCTCCCCTCTGGTTTCGGATGCATGAAAGCTGTAAGTTCTCCTACTAGGATATATTCCTGATGCCCTGGTTGTTCAGATTGGTAGCCTGGAAGTTCAAATCAGCACCTGCTGGTCAGCAGGGGAGAGAGAAATGAGATCAGGAGGGGGTGAGAACGAGTTCTAAAGTGCAGGAAGCCGGGGAAATGGCTGCTTCAAGTCAGAAAGAAGTTGGAGGAGACCTCAGTGCGGAGCCAAGAGGCCTGAGTTCTAATCTGAGCTCTGCCCCCAACCCCAGGGCTGTGTGACATCAGGTTAAGTCATGAGACCCTAGGGGCCTCATTGGCCTCAGTGGTCAGCGGAGGACATTGTTGGCCAAGGTAAAGGACCTTACAGCTTTGACTGTCTAAGCATGAACAAAAGGGATGAGGGAACATGTAGAACAGGAAAAAAGGAGACCTTTAGGGCAGCGCTCCCCAACCTTTTTCATGTCCTGATGTACATGAAGATAATACAATAACTGCCATGCTGGGGACACTGCTAGCTCAGGCACACAAAGGGGACGCTCGGTCACAGAGGAACTGAGTCCTGAAAAATGGTGCCCACCTCCAGCTACACTGCAAACAAATAAAAACTGTATTAAACCGTGAAATAAGGGCCGGATAATCCAACCATTTGCTCATAGTGACTCCTTTGATGACCTTTTGGGAAATATCAAATTCTCGCACTGTTTTACAAGTCCCTGCCTGCGGCCGCGGCCTGCTGGTGAGGGTGCGGCGGGGTGGCCGGGAAATCA
Source organism: Hyperoodon ampullatus (assembly GCF_949752795.1). Taxonomy (NCBI): domain Eukaryota; kingdom Metazoa; phylum Chordata; class Mammalia; order Artiodactyla; family Ziphiidae; genus Hyperoodon; species Hyperoodon ampullatus. Next base: position 212,393,072 of record NC_136914.1, read on the forward strand.
GGTCCTTTGGGAAGAAGGGAGAGGAGGGAAGCCCAAGTCCAAGAGTCCTACTAACCTCATCTGTGCTTTCATCCGGAGAGCACCCCTAAATCACCTCCCTGCTCCCTTCTTGGGGATCAGCTGGGGCAGGTCCTGTTCTCAAAGCCACAGGATTGATTAAAGGAATCAAGCCTTCCATATGGGGTCCTGCCTGTCTCTTAGGCTTTTCCTATTTTGTCATAACAACCTTTTTAACGTGCCTTATTTATTTTTTCCAGCCACCCCAAGAAACGGTGAGGTAACTGGGCCGAGATGATCGCCAAACACCTGCAAGACGCAGGCCCGCTGCCGTGAGCACGGAGGAGCCCGGGTAAGGCTCGCGAGCACGCAGATCAGCTGGCTTTCCCGCCCCCTCACCCCCCACCTCCTAAACACCTGCAGAGGCCTGTCACTTGGGACGAGAGGGCCTATTAGGGCTCTTGTAATTGAGATGGGGTGAGGGAATTTACAACGGCTCCGGAGTGGGAAACAGGGAGACGGCTTAGATGACAGGAAGCCGTCTCCTACGCTCCGTGGAGCAGATTGAGAAAGGTGGCCTGGGTAGTAATGGGGTTAGCTAATTCTGATAGTGAGAAGGGAAGGAGAGGCCGTCACCATAATCACGACTAATGGATTCCAGATGGAGAAAGAGAATTGTCCTCATTAGCGTGGTCGTACACACACACACACACACACACACACACACACACACACACACACGCACTCACACACACCCAGAGAGACCCATTCCGCCCGCATCGCAGACTTTGATAAGTACTGTCAGGTAAGAATAGCCCACGCCGCAAAGGTAGATGGAGAGCCTTGTCAATTATTTCTTCCCTGTTTCCCCCCCTTCCGTACCATCCTTGCATATGTAATGGCTTCATTAACCTCGAGACTTCTGCAGATGAGTTGAAAACCCAGCTTACATGGCCAATTAGTTGGCAGCGCGTTCCGTACAGAGTATGGAAGTACCTTTCTCTTCCCCTTAAATACTGCCTGACTTTTCGGCTGTATTTCATAAGTGTTAATGTAATGTTGCTGAAAGGAAATATGGCCAAGGCAGGAAACTTTTCCCCCCTCTCTGGGATGCAGCTGTTCGTTTGGTTTGGGCTGTTAATTCAAAACACTCCCAGGTGTCTATTTCATATTATCTCTTGTTTAGAACAAAATAAAATGAAACTGTCAAAACCTTTCTGTCTTGCTCGGTCCTCGGCTCAATAGCCCCATAAAGAGACCGGTGCGAGAAAGCAACTGCTCCCACTTGCCTTTCCTCGGTGAGAAGTGCGGGCCTTCGGGGTGAGGCTGCGACCTGCAACCAACCTACCTTCCCTCACAAAGGTCTTGTTGGAGTCCTGCTTTGGACTCCCTTCCCGCCACTGGGCCTTTGTTCCCAGCCTTCCTTGCCAGGAGTGCCATTTCCACTCCATTTCCAAGTCTCTTGCAAAGCCTCCTGTCTGAAGCTTTCCCTGAGCACCCTGGTTTTCCAGTTTGAGCATGTAGTAAGTGCTCAATAAACGTTAGCTGTTATCAATATTTCTACTTCATGAAGCAAGTAGGTTGTTCGGTGCTCATGAAATAGTGAATAGAGTGAGAACTCTCAGGTGGCTTTGCCTATGATTTGCATATATCCCAGTATGCTATTTATAGCCATGCACTTGCTTTTTATATAACGAAGCCTCCGTACCATGGACGTTTATCTTCTCTGCTGTCTGCCCTTGGCTACTCTGCCCTCGTGCCAGAGCAGGCACTGAGCTGAGGCTGGGGGTCCTTGCTCGAAGCCCCAGCGTTCTCCCCAGGAGAAGGGCATGTGGCTTTTAGGAGCTAAGCTGTTAGCATGTTCACAGTGACTGCTTCTTTTTTTATCCAAAGTGACCTGTCATTTCTAGCAGCACAGGGAGAATGGCTCCTTTGGCTGACTTTATTTTCACAACTGGAATTTTGGGGGCTAGGTTAGGTGGTACCAGGGACAGCAGGATTTCACTCCCTCTTAGTGAGAAATCGTCTCTTACTGAGTCCACAACAGTCTTGACTCCAGCTCCTGGGCCTCTGATCACAGGGGTCTGCACACGTCCCCAGCACAGCCCTGGCAGACCTTGGTCAGCTGTTGCTTGACAGGAAGGTGGTGGGCTCGTTCTCCTTGCTTGATGGCTTTCTGGCTTTCTGGAAAGGCCACCCCGAAAGAATCCTGTTTCCATGCTCCACATGAGCCCCTGGTTCTCTCTCTGAAGTCCCCAGCTTCCGTTCTGTGACACATTAAGCAAGGGGAGGGTGAGGCCGATGTGGTCACAACCAGGCTCCATAAATGAGGGAGATTTCTGGAAAACGGGGTTTCAATAAATGGCAGCCTGAACGTGCTAAGTGAGATGCCCCTTTGTTATTGTTGTCATCTTCGAGGATCCTTAAAAGCATCGGTCCCCTCAGACCGATGTCTGTGCTGTTCCTTAAACTGCTCAGAGACACAGAGCGTCTGTGCTCTGGAGAAGGAAGCTTGGCACCGTGTCTTGAGAGCATATTTTGTGTTTTGAGCCACTTTTTCTGTAGCCTGGGGCCCGACTGATTTTAGGTTCAGCCTAACATCTTGGCCCGAGATCCCGCGGAGAGCTGGAGGGACTTAAAGAAACAACAATTCAGACCCAAAGTCCTTGTTTTTACAGAATTGACCTTCCATCTGTTGACAATCAAATACTGAACCTATTAAGACTGGCGGTCCCCAAGCTGGGAGAAAGGGAGGAATTTCCCAGGTTCCCTGGAGACAAAGGACCTTTTGACTACACCTGGGGGTGAAGCGTGGCCAGCCCAGGTCACACGAAGCTGGGGATCACGTGAACGGGAGAGCAGCTGGGGAGATGGGGGCCGGGGGTCCCCCTACCTGAATTCTGATCTGCCAGAGAAGGGGGAGAGAGGAGGAGACCATAATAGAGAGTGATGAGCCACGAGAGGCTCCAGAATTCAGATGAGTGGCCCCTCGCCTCCCTGTGCCCTGAGCCCCTGCTTTTCCACGGTCCGCGTGCCTGCCTTCTACTCTAGACCTTCAGCTCCTTGAGAGCGGGGACTGTGTCTCCCTCTTCTTTGCACAATTGCACGACCCGGCCGGAAGCAGATATTCCTGGAATAGATGAGTGTAGGGCACCAGAAAGGGGGCCGCTTAACGTAGGGCTCAGCGCCTTTGCGTGAATTAGGAAGTCACCCCCCGAAGGCAGACTCTGCCCGATGGGCACATGGCTGGATGGGTGAAGCACCCCCTCTCTTGGCTGAGTGTTGTACAAGGCACATTCTGAACAAGGACAACAGTGGCCCCCCCTAGATTTAGGAACTGGGGCTGATGTCCCAGGCCCCAGCCTTTAAGGCACCCTGGTCTGTGCTGGGCTGGTGGGTGGTGGTCTCTTGGGGAAGAGGGACATGGCCAGAAGGCAACGTCCTCCCCCAGGTGGCAGTGCCCCCCAGACCTTAAGGTCTGCGTGCAGCCTCCTCTTCTAGGTCTTTCCCTCTGTCCTGCCCCTTTACACTGTCCTCTTAGGTCCCCATCGGGACTCTCTTTGACGTCTCTTTAGCTAGAGAGCCCACAGTAGTCTTTGGGTTCACACAGACCTGGGTTGGAATTGTGGTTCACCCCTCACCCACTGTAAGCCCCTGGGAAGATGTTTTAATCTCACAGAAGCAAAGTTGCCTCAGCCACACAATGGGGATGCGGTGAGGTTCTGCAGGGTTAGACATAGAAGTCCTTTCTGGAGTCTTGATTTGTCTGTACCAGAGGAGATGGTGGTCCCTGGAACCCACGGTGAGGGGTTCCCACATGACCGTTTTGTAGGTTCCATTTCTCAGGGTGGCCTTTATAGCAATCCTTTTGGAACAAAATCCCTAGTGTGCTTCCTGAGACCTTGAGTCATTTGCCCTAGACAGATCTCTCTGGTGGATGGGACAGGATGCTCCCCAAACTTCAGCAGGCTCCTGGAACCAGATGTGGCCCCGGGAGTGGGAGTGGCTACAGCCAGCTGGTCCTGTTGAGGTTGGGTCCCTGCCCATGGACCTTGGTCCAGCCAGCCCAATGATCTTTGTATTATGTTAGGAAGACTAGAGTTAGCTGGTTTCATAAAAGGAAGTGAGTTGAAATTTACAGTGAAGATATTGGCTCTACAGGAAGGAAACCTTAACTCATAGTCATGCTGAGCCCAATACGTCCTTAGGAAGCATGTAGTCCTTCCCCCTTCGCTTTGCAAATGAAAAAACAGGACCAGAGGGGTTAAGGAGCTTGTTCAAGGCCCAGTATACCTTCTGTTACATCTGAGGGTCTCCCTTGACCGCGAGGTTATTTAAACTCTAAACTTGCCCAGCTGTGGGAGTGTGTTATAGGAATTGTTGGAAATTCCATAGCAGCCAGTGTCTGAGATTCCTGAGGAGCTGGCATGCAGGAAAGCCCTGCCCAGCCCAGCCTCTCTCTCATGACCACACTTTTTTTTTTTTTTTTTTTTTTTGCGGTACGCGGGCCTCTCACTGTTGTGGCCTCTCCCGTTGTGGAGCACAGGCTCCGGACGCGCAGGCTCAGCGGCCACGGCTCACGGGCCCAGCCGCTCCGCGGCATGTGGGATCTTCCTGGACTGGGGCACAAACCCGCGTCCCCTGCATCGGCAGGCAGACTCTCAACCACTGCGCCACCAGGGAAGCCCTCATGACCACATTTATCTCCCACTCTTCCCGCTGCTTCTAGACCATCTCCAGCCTTCACATACAAAGACACCACTTTCGTTCTTCTTTCTAGGTACTTGCTCAAGATAGCACAGAGCTGGGACACTGGGCACAAAGGGACCCAGCGTTGACTGGAGGCCCGCCATGTAGTGGGCATCACCCTGGACTCCTCAAACACATAAGCGTTCTCATTTACCTCCCACAAGAACTTCAAGGTCGTTTGAGAATTGTAATGGATGGTTATTGAATGAATGTTTGAATGGATGACTAACTGTTAATGATACTTCTTCCTTTTTAGTTATCTACACATGGGCCATATCTTTTGCATCACCCTGAAGAATGCTTGTTCTTTTGCCACTTCTCTGTTTTCTTATCCCTATGGTGCCCATTCAGAATGACCCATAACTGTGAGGGTCCACTGAAAGAACTGCATTCATTTCCCTGTCAACTCAAAGGAAGTAAAAAATCCAAAGCTCAGAGTACAAAGAATAGATTTTGTGAATTTCTCAATCCAAGCCCACAACCCTAGCGCATAAACAGTAATCTGTATATTTATATTCTTAGCTTTCCGGAGAGACTGTGGGACAGGGAATGTGCGATTCTTGTTCCTTCTTCATGGGAGTCACATTCTTGTCAAGCGTGCAAATGGAAAATGATCCTGTACTCCAGTGACAAAGTAGAATAACATGCCGTGTCTGGGTAAGAATTTGTTTCTGTTTCTCTCTTGGCCGGCCCTTTGTGTGATTTATCCCAGGCACTGAGTGACCCTTCCTGTTTCAGTTTATTCAGCTGTAAAATGGGGCTATACTATCTGCTTAGTTGGCTTCTAGGCTAGGAGTTTTAAAGGATTGGCCTGTTTCAGCGGACCTTGTGTGGTGCCCTGGGAGTGTGTGCAGGGGAGAAAGGTAAATGGACAAGCCTCAATGCTCGTCTTCTCTGATGCCAACTTTCATACCTGATCTTCCATTTCCTGACTCAACTTCTCAGGGAGCACACTAGGGATTTCTTTCCAGAAGGCTCCCTGAAGAGGCCCACCCCAAGACATGGATCTGCCATTTCTTTCTTTCTTTTTTTTTTTTTTTGTGGTACGTGGGCCTCTCACTGTTGTGGCCTCTCCCGTTGTGGAGCACAGGCTCTGGATGCGCAGGCCCAGCGGCCATGGCTCACGGGCCCAGCCTCTCCGCGGCATGTGGGATCTTCCCAGACCGGGGCACGAACCCGTGTCCCCTGCATCGGCAGGCGGACTCTCAACCACTGCGCCACCAGGGAAGCCCTGCCATTTCTTCACTTGCAAAATGGAAATAAGAAGAATCCCTAGCCTACTTCCCTTTGGTATGGCTGTAGAAAATGAAATGAGTTGGTAGATAGGGAAGTGCTTTGATAAGATAAAGTCTTACTCAGACCAAGTTAGTTATAATGACAGTCGCGTCCGTTGCTCATTCTGCTACAGTTTCTTTAGTTTGTAAGTCAGTTGAAAATGAAAGTTTTGTGGTTCTGTTTATCTGGTTTATATTTCGTGATTTATTTCTCAGTTTGGCACGGGCAGACGGTTCAGGAGCATCCAACTATTTTAAACAAATCTTATTTCCCGAAGCCCTAGTCTCTGACAGTTTGAAATGTTGGTCCAAGTTCACCTACAGCAAGAGCATTCAGTGATGTCAGAGGGAAGAGAACCTTTTCCTCAAGGTGGGCCTAGGGTACAAGAAGGAAAGGGAGACAAAGGAGAGGAGGAGGTTAGTGCCAAGTATTGTAGCTTGTCTGTGGAGTCAGGCCAGGGATGAATGAATCATGACATGCTGGAAAAAAACAAACAAACAGAAGAGCCCCGCACCAAACAAAAGGGCCTGTCTTTCATTTAACAGTCAATCAAATGGCAAAGAAACATTAGGCCTCCTTATGATGAGAAAGCCAAATATTTCATCTGGTCAGGTCTGCAGCGAGTCAAGAGGAAGAGGCAGCGTAATGACCACCCTTGTCCGTGACCATTTGGCTTGTAGCGCTCGGCAGAGCCTAGGACCGTGGGGAGAAAGAACTCGGGGATGAGCGGGGAGCCACACGCACGGCCCCGTGCTCCGTGCAGTGTAAACAGCCGGGACATCTGGGCGCCTCATGTTCTTGTACCTTAGAGTGGGGGAGAGATGAGGCCTCTGAAAGATGAGCTAAGCCTGGGAAGTGAGTTGGAAGAAGCAGCAGATGATGCGAATGTTTAGATAGTGCAGTGTCTCCTCCAGCAAGGGAAACAGGGCTGGATGGGCTGTATACCTCCACAGACATGAGGTTTGCATTCTTTCTAAGGCAGCGTGCTCTGGCTCCATTCACTCTCCGGTGATGGCGGGGTTGAGTGGCAGGGGTGGCAGTAACAGCAGTAGCCACATGTGGGGAGTCTGTTGCTGCTTGGAGGAGCCATTTGACCAAGGCAGACAAAGTGAATGATGGTTATTGTTTCTGTCTGCTGAGCACACATGCTTTTTCCTCCTGTCTCTTTGATAACACAGACTGCCTTCTGTGCCATTGAGTCTGCAGCAGTCCTAATACCGCCTCTTCCTGGCCACATGATTGGTTAAGGAATTAGCATATGGCCCAAGCATGGCCAATTGGAGTCCTTCCCTGAGACTGGTCTATGGATGCTGGGAGAAGGAAACTGGCCCTCCTTCTGGTGGGATAGCTGAGCTTTGACACTGTAGTTTTGGAGTTTGGGGAGTATCTTTCCTACTTCGTGGAGAAATCCTGTCCACTGCAGGAAAGAACTGATCAATGTACAGAGAGAAGCAGAGCTGAGAAATGGAGAAACAGCCTAATGACATCATTTGAGACCCTGGATCCAATCATGATTGAGGCCAGATGCACCCTTACGTTTCCAGTTAAATGAGCCAAAACATTCATTTTGTTTGTGTAAGCTAATTTGAGCTGGGTTTCTGTCACCTGAACCGGGATAGTCTGGAGGACAGTGTAGGGGTGGGGTCAGGGGTAAAGGCAGAATTGAGCAAGTAAGAGGTCAAGAGAAAAAGGAAAGGAAGCAGAGAATGATTATTGCCAGGGTCTTGGAGGAGGAGGAATGGGAGTTATGGTTTAACAGGTACAGAGTTTCAGTTTTGCAAGATGAAAATAGTTCTGTGATGGTTGGTGCTGATGGTTGCACAACTATGTGAATGTACTTAATGCCACCGAACTGTAAAAAATGGTTAAAATGGTAAATTTTATGTTGTATTTATTTTACCACAGTTTAAAAAAGAAAGAGTCGTGTCTAGTAAGAATGCATTTTCATTTTAGCAAAAGTATCAATATATAAATTTTGTATATGTTGATCGAAGGAAAAAGGAAGGGTGACTACATACCAAATTGTTTACAGTGCTTCTTTCTCTGTGGGGTTTAGTGGGACAGGAGGGGTCGGGTTACTTTAGGCACTGTAGTACAATCTAAATTATTACAATGATCAAATGTTATTCTTGCCATTTCAATGAGTAATATTAAATTGTAACCATTTGCATTATACTTTTACACTTTCAAAGTACCTTTGTGGAATATATCAATATAATGGTGCAGCCATTTTGGAGAACAGTTTGGCAGTTCCTCAAAGGATTAAACATAGAGTCACCATATAATCCAGCAGTTTTACTCCTAGGTACATAGTGGAAACACATAACCACTCAAAAACTTGTGCATGAGTGTTCCTAGCAGCATAATTCATAATAGCCTCAAAGTGGAAACAATCCAAATGTCCCTCAACAAATGAATGGATAAACCAGTGATACATCCACAAAATGGAATATCATTCAGCAATAAAAAAGAATGAAGTGCTGATACATGCTACAATGTGGATGAAACTTGCAAACATCACACTAAATGGAAGAAGCCTGACACCAAAGACCACATATTGTAGGATTCCTTTTTTTTTTTTTTTTTTTTTTTGTGCGGTACATGGGCCTCTCACTGTTGTGGCCTCTCCCGTTGCGGAACACAGGCTCCGGACGCACAGGCCCAGCGGCCATGGCTCATGGGCCTAGCCACTCCGCGGCATGTGGGATCTTCCCGGACCAGAGCACGAACCCGTGTCCCCTGCATCAGCAGGCGAACTCTCAACCACTGCGCCACCAGGGAAGCCCTGTAGGATTCCATTTTTATGAAATGTCCAGAATAGATAAATCTATAGTTATTGAACATAGATTAGGACTGGAGGTGACAGGTAAGGGGTGTGGGCTCTTAAAAATTCCAGTAATAAAAATGTCCTAAAATTGATTCAGGTGAGGGGTACTGAACTCTGTCAATATTCTAATAAGCCATTGAGTTGTTCACTTTAAAAGGGCAAACTGTATAGTATGTGAATTATCTCTCAATAAAGCTATTATACAAGAAAACAAAACAAAAAAACAAAGTCTCTTTGTAAGTCATACAATTAGTTATTTACACTAAGTTTGGGAGGAAGATATTACATGAAGAAACAGACCTGGAAAGCTAACTTAGATCTCTTGAGGAAGAGAGGGATTACCAAAGTCCGGCTGGGCTTACTTTTTTTGTAATCCCCACCCATAAAATGTTCCACAAAGGACAAGATCAAAAGGACATGAAAGAAACCAACCCAGATGTTCCTCAACTAAGGAATAAACCAACAAACTATGATCTGTCCACACAGTGGAGTACTACTCAGCAATCAAAAGAAACAAACCCCTGGTAGGTACAACCTGGATGAATCTCAAGCGCATTACACTCAGTGAAAGAAGCCACACTCAAAAGGCTATGTGCCATATGATTTCACGTATATGACATTCTGGAAGAGGCAAAACCATAGAGACGGAAAACAGACCAGGGGCTTGATTTTCAAAGGCTCTCAGGGGGACTTTCTGGAATGATGAAAATGTTCTATATCTTGATACTTATAATGACTACCTAGTGGTATGCATGTATGAAAACTCGCAGAACTACACTAAAAATTGTTGAGTTTTACTGTGTGTATATTGTACCTTAAAAAATGGGGTGGGGGGAAAGGACATGAAGAATGCATTTGGATATTCAGGTGGGTGGACAGGCACTGAGAAGAGGTATCTGGCCAAGGAATGGGGTCTGTCACCATCCAGTGACCCTCTTATGACCCATAGACCACCTTGGGCTTCCCTGTCCTTTGGAGATCCAGGGCTGCAAATCCTCAAAACCCTTGAGGTGATGTCTGCTCCTTCACCTCCAGCATCTGCACACATGTGGTCTTTTTGCCCCACATCCACCTGCAATGGTCTCTTCACTGGTTTGCCCCAAATCCACCCACACCAGGCATCCAGGGCTTGGCTGACTTCACGGAAGATTAGGAGAAGGCCTGGGACCGGGCCATCCAGCTGCCATCTTTGTCTACCTCCTCTTCTATTTCTGTCCCATTCCCTCCACCTGCTTTGCTCCTGGGAGCTCTGTATCCTTTCCCCTTTGTTATAAAGAGCAGATGGGCTCTTCCCAGCTCCTTTCCATAGAAACTCTCCAAACTCAGGTCCTCAGCAGAGCCAGGGCCTTCTTTTCTTTAAGAATCTCTTTGGAATTACAAATAGCAACTGTTTACCCTATTATTAGCCCTGATATATGGGACCCAGATATCAGCTGGGATGGGCATGCCCCTTGCATCTCTGAGCTCTGGTCCACCCAAAAGCATGCAGAAAGGACACAGCCCTCGTTCCGGCCTCTGCTTGCTGCTGGGGCTGCTTCCGTAGACATGGTGCTATCGGTCCATGTACCTCCATGTACGCAGCCTCAATGATTGTCACTTCCCGATGTACTGAAAGGAAGGTCCCAACACAGGCTCTGTGACACTCCAGTGTTCTCCTACCTTGAGAAGGCTGCCTTTAAAATTCATTACAGCAGTTTGTACTTGGTATTTCCTCTTGTCCACGCTTTCCTTTATGCTCACCCCCCAACCCCCAACTTCCTCCCTTTGTTATCTCTGTCAGAAAACAGGCCCTGATTGTTTCAGGCCCAGCGCTTCAGCCAGAGCCGCTCCAGCCAGGGCCCATTACTGGGCTAATTAACAGCCGCTGCAAGATGTCCAAGGTTCTCCCTGGGGAGGGCTGGCCTGCTCCCCATAGAGGCTGTTCTCTCTGGCCTGCTCTGGGGGTGACGCCGCAGCACCCAAAGCCTGGGCCTTCTTCCTGCTCCGAGCCCTTTCCCCTTGTCTCTCAGTGAGCACGAAACAATTTCCTCTTTTCACGGGGCGTTGATGGCAGGCAGATTAATGAACGTGAGCCCAGCCCAGAGGCCAGCCTGCCAAAAATGTTCGCAGTGCCTTCAGTGGTCCCCATGCTGGGCTGCACGAGGGACATTCCCGGGCAACCAAAGATGCGGGGCTGTGCAGTCGAGTCCCCGGCAGCGGCTGCAGCTCTGATATGACCAGGAGTTCCACTGCGGAAACGATCTTCCACCTCCTGCACCTCCTTCACCCCTGTCCAATCACCCTCCCACACCCCCTGCAAGCATCCACCCCCCAGCAGCCAGCTCTGAGGCTCTCTGATGCTTTGAGAAATACAGAACCAGCCACAGCCAGTGGCCCATGACATAAACACCGAGGGGCTAGTGGGGTCCCTACTAAGACTCAGGCATGGGGCCGTGACAGACGGGAGCTCTCCTTAGCAGCACGCCGTCAGGCCCACCAATGCCATGTGCTCTGTGATAAAGCCACAGATCCTGGGCAGAGCTAGCGGGGTGTTTGTAGGAGGCTGTTTCTTTTCTTCCCTTCAGAGGAGTTTTTTTTTTTTTTTTTTTTCTTTGCGGTACGCGGGCCTCTCACTGTCGTGGCGTCTGCCGTTGCGGAGCACAGGCTCCGGACGTGCAGGCTCAGCGGCCATGGCTCACGGGCTCAGCCGCTCCACAGCATGTGGGATCTTCCCGGACCGGGGCACAAACCCGTGTCCCCTGCATCGGCAGGCGGACTCTCAACCACTGCGTCACCAGGGAAGCCCCAGAGGAGTTCTTAACAAACTGGTGTGTAGGACTCACTCCTCAAAATGGGAAACAGATGGAGCTAGCTAGTGTGGGCCTCAGGGATATTTGCTTTGGAAACACCCAGCACCACGAGTCTATGAAAAAACTTCTCTGCAGCTGGGGTCCCGCAGTGCCCAGCCAGGTGTCCAGGGAGCCATTTTCTCCCTTAAGGGGAGCTGCCAGCTCTGGGGGTTCCCTGGATGGCTTTGCAGCCCTGACCATGGTATCAGCAGCAGAACCTGATCCTGTGAGCCATACTTCTCGATGCAGCGGAATTGTTCCTCCCCATTTTTAGGGGTAAACTCCTCTCCCCCAAGGTTGATTTCTATCCCGAGCTCTCATGAGTCGGCTTTCTCACTGGCAGGGTTCCCAGCTTCTTGGGATGAGTGCTTTTCTGTGTAGACACCTGTGGCTGAGTTGTCCAGCTTAGATGGTCAGTTCCAGGGGGACAGTTAGCTAAGGCCCAGCATAGCCATAGCTGGATGTTTACAAAAGGTAGTGGGATGGATTTACTTCCGAAAGCATTTTGATCACGCAGTCATATATGTATGTTACACATACATGCACATACACAAGCACCCCAACATAAACACATACTTCACAGATATTTCCATTATATCTTTGCCATATCGATGTTCCTTAGCTAACATGTATTTTGACTTTTTAGAACCACGTAACTGTTTTCAGTAGGAAAACAGCCAACCTCCCTCCCAAGCAGATTGTCTTATTTAATGCTTTTCATTTTGAATTCTTCTTTTGTCTAATATCAATATTACCATACTACTCTATTTTTATTAGCATTTGATTAGTTTATCTTTTATCATTCTTTTCATTTTTAACCTCTTGGTGTCATTTTGTTTCTAGTTTGAATTGTGGGTAGCATCAAGCTAGATTTTAAAAATCGGAAAGTATTAGACTTTCCCTAAAATAATTTTATCCATTCACATTTATTGTGATCATGGATATGTTTAGGCTTTTTTTTCCTGACACTTTATTTTATGTTTTCTACTGGCTGTAAATTCTTGATGTTTGTTATTTGCTTTTTTAATATATTAAAATAGAATTTTTGAGTTTTGGTTCAACTTATTTTTTTCCCTAAAGTTTGGAAATTATGTATATTATTTCTTATCTTCTGGGGTAGGAATGACAGTGCACTGTGAGGCAGGAGATGGGGCTCTCTTCTTAGCTTGGTCATGAACTCATTGTTTGACTTGGGTAAGTTACTTCTTTTTGAACTTCAGGTGCCTCCCCCATAATGAGACAGTTGGATGAAATGATTTCAAAGGCCTTATCCCTGCAGTGTTAACATGTAGGATTTGGTGGTCAGTTGGGTCTAGAGCTTCCTAGGTCTGTCCAGGGAATGTGCATCTTCAAAACGGGAGGGACCATTTCCACCGCCAGGCTTCAGTGAAGCATCTGGCTATCAGGTGAACTCAAACTTGAACCTTGTTGGCACAGCTCATCTTTTCAGGGGAAAGTCAGGCTCAGCTCTTCCCTCTTCTGGGATGATCATGAGTGGGATGTTTCTAACTCAGCAGTGCCTGTGTAAAAATTCTCACTCCTGAGCATATTTTATTGTGTGATAGAAATTGTTATTGCTCGCCACTTACAATGTGCTCCCACGTATTTTCTTTCAGTTAGGTAGGTCATGGGACTCAGCCTTGCCAATGGACTGTGAGCCAAAGTGATTTCACATTGTGAAAAGTGTTTTACTTTTAGGTCAAAGCATTTAAGAGCTAGTACCTGATCCCCTAGCTCCCTCTTCTCCTGCTGCAGTGACCAAGGAGACATACAGATGGTGCAGCTCCTCAGCCTGAGTCCCTGAGTGACTGTGTGAACCAGAGGTCTCTGCTGACCTCCTTTGGACATGTAGCATTAGCAAGATAGAAACTTATGTTAAGCCACTGGGATTTTTTTTTTTTTTTAGCCACAGGTAACCTAGCCCACTGTAACTAATACAAAATATACTGAGGCCATTATTAAGCACATGCATTTTCTGTCTTTTCAACTTGGATATGAGGGTTTGAGGACAGAAGATGGCTAAACTATGAGACTCATTCCTCTTACCCTGGCACTGGTGGCTTAAGTTGCCAGAACCTAGTCACATATACATAAAGTCCCCCACCTCAGAAACCTCAGAATTGTTCAGAGCATTAGCCCAGGGCACTTCTCCTTTGGTTCTCCAGAATCTTCACTCAGCTTCTATTGCACATGGAATCAAGTTCACAGTCCCTGATGTGCTCACTGTGCCCCGTGTGGCCTGGCCCTGCCTCCCGCTCCAGATCATCGCTCACTGCTGTCTCCCACACTTGCTTTGCTCCACCACACTTGTCCTCTCTCAGTTCCTCACACATGCCTGCCTCAGGACATTTGCAAAAGCTGTTCCCTGCGCCTACAATGCTGGATCCACAAGTGTAACTCCTAAGCATCTTTCAGGTTTTAGCTTTCTTAGGGGATTTTTTTTTATGACCTCCCTAGGTTAGGTTATATGCTCCCACAGCATTCTCTGTTCCATGCCACCCTCATGGCATATCTCAGCTGTAATGCAATAATGAGTTGTGCAATCATTTGCTTAATGTCTGTCTCCCCGTTAGACTCTAAATTCTCAGGGTGCAGGGATGATGTTTATCCAGTGCCTAGGACAATTTCTGGCCCACAGAGGGCACAGAAGCATGAAGTATGACTAATGATGATGAATGAATGAATGGTCATTCTCAGCATCTGGAGCAATTATCCCCAGACTTTAGTGTACATTGGAATCACCCAATGGGCTTTAAAAAATATTTATTTTTAAATTGTGGTAAAATACACATCAAATAAAATTTGCCATCTTAACCGTATTTAAGTGTACAGTTTGGTGGCATTAAGTACTTTCACATTGTTGTACAAACATCATCACCATCCATCCACAGAACATTTTTCATCTTGCAAAATGGAAACTCCATAAACAGTAAGTCCCCATTTCCCCCTCCCCTAGCTTCTGGCCACCACCATTCTACTTTCTGTCACTATGAATTTGTCTGCTCCTAAAGAGTTTTCTAAAACACAAGTTTCTGGGCCTGACTCACAGAATTTCAGACCGGGGCCTGAGAATATGCATTTCTACCAAGTTCCCAGATAATGCTGATTTTGCAGGCTCAGAGACCACGCTTTGGGAACATGGCACTGGAGGATCCCAAAGTTGATACCTCCTCCTAAGTTGTGTCACATCTCCTGCAGCCCCTGTACACATTAGGAGTTCAGAAAATGCTGGTGACAGATGGGTTGATTACACTCAACTGCCTGTGGAAGAAGTGAGTCCTTTTGGTTAAGGCAGAGGATCTCAACCCTGATCATTATATTCATCTGGGGAGATGTTTGCAAAATCACATATTCCTGGGTCCCACTGTAGACAAATGTACTAGAACTTCAGAGTGTGGGACCTGGGCATTAGTATTGGTTGACACTTTCCAGGTGATTCTATCTGTGAAGCTGGAGTTGAGAATCACTGGGTTAAGGAAAAAAGCAGAGGGAGGAAGATCAGAAGAGGCATTTGGAAATCAAAAATACAAACACCTCCAGGGATGGGCACCCCTTGGTTTCTGCAGAAACACCTTTGTGACCTCAGCATAGAAATGATTCTAGGGGGAGGAAAGACACACCTTCCGAGTGCAAAACCCAGTTCTCTAGGGACCAGTAATGCTGTTCTCAGAGAACCAGAGTAACAGGAAGAGATTTCGACACAGGAGCTGACCTCTTCCTAGCCGCTTCCCCTTGAGCTATTATTTCTGGACATCACCTCATATTTCCACATGTGTACAAAGGTATCTTCAGGTGTACACTGTAGATTTCTATCTCTGCTCAAGTTCACAGGCATCACCTTGGAGTTTTAAAAATTTATCTATTGATGTGAAGTAGGGAAACCCTTGATTAACATGTAGCCCATGGGGCCAAATGAAACCTGGCTAAGGCTTCATTCTGCAAAGGACTCTACTTACTAAGTCTTCCTACTCTGGACACTGAATGCTGGCAGCGTTAGTGTGGTCCACAGACTGGTGTCAGCCAGGAACGGGTACCATTCTGCAATGAGATGGATACAGAATTTGAAGCTAAATATTTAGAAATTTCTATGGCAACCCAACAATATGCAGTCCCAGTGTGTGATCAGCAGACTTTTCTTTGGTGACCAGGGGATTGACCAATTTAGGTATTGTTGACCTGCGTGGCGTGTTGCCTGTGGCTGAGCTGTGGACAAGTGCTGCGTGGTTGGGTCATGTGTCAGTCTGCAATTAAACTCAGCTGATCTTTCGCATTTATATATCGTAACCAGGATGCATGGTCTTTTGTTGTGAATTTCTTTGGCATTTCCTTAACGACTGTTGAAGTTGAGTTCCTTTGCTTATGTTTATTGGCCTTTGGTGTATCCTTATTTTTTTAAGTGATTGTTCAAGTGTTTTGCCCATTTTTCTATTGGATTTTCAGTCTTTTGCTTATTGAAGAGTAGGAGTTACTTTAATATTCTGAATATAATTCTATTGTTGGAAAAAAATTTTTTTAAAGATCCTTCACCCAGATAACTTGAGAAGCAAGACCATGAGGATTAACCCTGTGGTCCTATCCATGACAATGTATGGCAGATTTCTTTCCAAAGGTCAGAGAGAGGAGTTAGGAATTTACACTTGATATCTTCACTCAGGACTATTAAGGAATAAGATGCCCAATTCAAGCTAGTTCAAGCAAGAAAAGGAATATATCAACTGACAGAACTGTGATAGATTCATGTGTGGCTTGATCCAGATGTTCTCTATGTTGGCTTTATTTTCTGGCAAACTCTCTTTCTGTTGGAGAGAATGGGTCCCAGAAACTCCAGACTTACATGATTCTTTTCTCAGTTTGACAGATACCCTCTGTTTCCCAGTGTTTATATAAATTTACCCAAAGGACTTTGATGGGCCATGCTTGGGTTATAAGCCTACCAAGGGACCAGTGTGAGTTCTAGACCACCCCATAGCAGAGGACACAGAATCCTGAGCCTGAGATCCCTACCAGAAAATGCATGGATTAAAGGAAGGTCAGTAGCCAAAGGGAAGGGATGCAGAGTGGACTCACAAGTAATAGGTGTCCACTACTTCAACTAAGAGGGCAAAGAGTGGAAAGCTTTCGAGTGAGGCTTAGTGGTGTGCATGTGGTGGCAGAGGAAGAGGGAGGTGTAAAATGATTGTTGCCGTGGTGGAGAAAGATGTATCTGACATTACTGCATGGTAGGGAGCAGCAACTGACTAGTGTCAAGGAGAAATGTTAGGTGACTATACTTTTAGATATATGGTTCTCTCTTCATGGTTATCTAATTCATTTATTCATCCACTTATTCATGCAACAAATATCTGTTGAACACTAATGCTTTTGCCAGACTTTCCTACGTAATTATTACTGTAATACATGAGACAGATGTAATCCCTAACTTCATAGAGCTAATAGTTATATAAACTTCTCAAAAGTGTTCTTTTCTAAAAAAGATAATGCAACCTTGTTCCTATGACAGGATACTGAGCAAAACAAGTGAGTTGGGCCATATGAAGAATTCAGAGATCAGCAGCTTTTATCATGAGTAATATTTTCCACCAGAGACTAAGGATGAGGTAATCCCTGCTAATAGGTATGGAATTTATCTCTGAGCTTCCTGGCAGCTAAGGCAAAAAGGAAAATCTGTTTAATGACCTCACTCTCATTGATGCCAATTCATTTTGGAAAGACAAACCTTTTCTTGGGTCCAAGTACTTGGAGGAATTTATTAAATGGACCCATATATAAAATATATTGAGTAACATCATAAAATCATTATCTCCTAACCTGACAAAATGACCAGGGGTCCCACACAAGTATTTCAGACAGCAGCATTTCGTGTCTACCTGCCTCAGATCAGCTTCAAACAACATGGAATCAGAATGACATCACATTCCTGGGGAGGAAATGCTTTTAGGAAAGCCTTTTCTGACTTCTTCAAATAGAGGTTTGGTTTTGCATTCTATTGTTTGGAGAACCTGTTCTATATACCTTTGGCTCCCCTTGCTTATCTGCATGACCCCAAATTCTGATTATTTATCAACATACCTATTCTCCTTATCTTCCCTCCCCACTAGATTTCAGTTACTTAAGGCAGGTCCCATTCCTTTAAAAATTCTGTGTTCCTGGTATCTATCACTGTATCTGTGTAAGAGAGTGAGTGTAATGGGAATGGGAGGAAGGAAGAAAGGAAGGAAGGGAGGGAGGGAGGAAGGAAGGGAAGGAAGGAGGGAGGGAGGGAGGGAGGAAGGGAGGGAGGGAGGGAGGAAGGGAGGAAGGAAGGGAGGGAGGGAGAGAGGGAGGAGGAAGGAGGGAGGGAGGGAGGAAGGAAGGGAGGGAGGAAGGGAGGGAGGAAGGAAGGGAGGGAGGGAGGGAGGAATGAAGGGAGGGAGGAAGGGAAGGAAGAAGGAAGGGAGGGAGGGAGGAAGGGAGGGAGGAAGGAAGGGAGGAAGGGAGGGAAGGAGGGAGAGAGGGAGGGAGGAAGGGAGGGAGGAAGGAAGGGAGGAAGGGAGGGAAGGAAGGAAGGGAGGAAGGGAGGGAAGGAGGGAGAGAGGGAGGGAGGAAGGAAGGGATGGAGGGAGAGAGGGAGGAAGAAGTGAGAGGGAAAAAGGAAGAGAGAGGAGAAGGTGTCTCTTCAAGGATGGGAGAGAAGGGAAACCTATCAGAAAGGTCCCATATCTGGGCTGAAAGAGGCCAATTTGGTCTAATCAAGTGTAGGCAGTGAGTAATGCAAGGGAACTTGTGGGAAGGCCATTTAGGGATGTGTGAGGAGTCAATGAAAAGAATAAATGAAAAATTGCTTCATTTTAAGAAGACTTTAAGAACTTAGCATGTTCCAAAAAAAAAAAAAAATCAATACCTAATGGAGATTTCCATTAATCAATTATGAGGAAGATGAGAAAGTCCTGTTTTTACCCATGACATCTTTCTGTTGCTCCCAAGAGTTGTGGCGGTCCTGGAGGTCGCAGCTCAGGGCCAGGGAAGGCCAGGCCTGTGGGAGTGGCTGTGTCCGTCTTGTCACCAGGCTTGGACGGTGTGCTTTAGGGTGGGGGTGATGAACATCGCAGCTTCACGTACAACCAGAGCCATCGTATGTCCCAGGCACGCTCTAATTTTGGTAGTCCCACCTTCCATCATGTCAAAGATATTAAAAGCACCCACGTTACAGCAACATTTATTTTTCGCTATGAAAAACTTCCAAGGATTTTTATGATTTTGCTTTGGAAATGATATGGCTCCAAGTAACTCATTTATTTTGTAATTAGTCATGGTTTCTCAGGTTTCACAGCTAATTGTGCACAGCAAAGCAAGAAAACATAACCTCAAATTGTATTCAAATGCTGTAAAACTTTAATGCATACTAAATTTAACACATCATGACATTCGTATACATTAATTAAGCATTTGCTTGTTTTTACTTTGCACTTCTCATTTAGCATTTGGGAACCAAAGATATTTCAAATCTCAAGCATCTTTGTGAGCCCTTGCAAAGAGTTCAGGCCATGGGCACAGTGCCTAGAATGCTCCATGGCCTCACATATGAAGGGTTGGACAAACATCTCTTCAGATGTCAGAGATTTGATGTGGAAAGAAGAGCACATTCCTTATGCTTTGAATTCAGGTCTCACTAATGCCTTCCTATCAGTTCAGGGCCTCATTAATAAGGAATGGTAAGCTTTTTAGCCACTGTCTTGTTATAAAAGAGTTCCACCGTGGGGACAGCAGACCTAGCATTATAGACCCGAGTTCGCATCCTGGCTGTGCTCCACGTAGTTGTGTAGCATCGAAGAGTTATTCCAATTCTCAGGGACTTCGTTTCCTCATCTGTGGAATGGGGCCAATGCTATCAATCCATCATCATTCCTGGGGTTGAGTTTCAAATGAGATAAGCTATAAGAACATTTTTTATTGAAAAACATCAGATATTATGACAGCTTAGGACGGTTGTTCTCATCCCTGCCTACACTTTAGAATCAGCCCAGGAGCTTTTAACGAGTACTAAAGCCTGGGTCCCACCCGAGACCAATTAAATCAGGACTGCTGGGGAATGAGAGCAATGGTACTTTTATAAAGGCAACCCCTTCTGGTGATTCTAGATGCGGCTGATGTGGAGGACAGAGATGCCCAGAGTGGACAGCTGTGTCCACAGCTGGGAGCAGCAAGCAGGTTGGCGGCACCTTCCAAGTTTCAGCGGCAGCAGCAGCCATGCCCTAACCAGACTTGTTCTGTTGCATGACTTTGGCTTGTTCTTGCCCAGCCTCTTGGCAGTTGGTTCTTTGAACTTGGCAGAGACTCTTAGGGCTCACACCTACACGTGCTTTCCTGGCACACAAAGCCAGGCTTTGCTTCCCACACTTGCAGTTATATGGGGCCATGTGGGTGCATTTGGGCCAATGGATGTGAGCAGGAGGAGGGATCCACACTGCTTTCTCTTGGACTTACCTGATGTATCAGTTTCCCAGGGCTGCCATAACAAATTACCAGAAACAGTGGCTAAAACAATAGAAATGTATTTTCTCACAGTTCTTGAGGACAGAGGTCTGAAATCAAGATGTCAGCAGGGTTGGTTCCTTCTCGAGGTTCTGAGGGAGAATCCGTCTCAGGCCTCTTTTCTGGCTTCTGGTGGCTCCAGAAATCCTTGGCCTTCTTTGGCTTGTACTTGCATCTTTCCAGTCTCTACCTCCATTTTTATGTGGCTTCCTCCTGTGTCTCTGGGTCTTAACTCCTCCTCTTTTCTATTATAAGACACCAATCATCAGATTTAATGCCCACTCTAAATGCAGGATGATTTCATCCGAAGATCCTTAACCTAATTACATCTGCAAGAACTTATTTCCAAATAAGGTCCCATTCACAGGCCCCAGAGGTTAGGACTTAGACATATCTTTTTTGGGGGGAGGGGGTCTGGGGGGGCGGGAATACTATTTAACCTAATACACCCAAAAGCAAAACAAAACAACCCCAAAATCCCTCATTTGTCATCTTCTGACTCTCTCTCTTCCCCCAGGTGCTAGCTGAATGGAGAGCACTATAAGGTCTTAGAGGAGGGCAGAGCCACAGGATGGAAGGAGCCTGGGTCCCTTCATGACTATTGAACTGTGGTGCATGGGAGAAACTTTCATGTACTGAGCCCCTGTGATTTCAAGTTATTTCTTACAGCAGTTAGCCCATCCTGACTAACACAGCCAGCTTTGACATCCTTCCAGTAAATTTATTTTCTGCCCAAACCAGCCTATTGAAACTAAGCTTTTATAATTTGAGACCAGGAATCCATACTATGATACTCCCTTAACTGCCTCTCCTACACGCTCCAGCTAGAGGCTGCTCACCATTAGCACAGGAAAGAACCTTGGAGACCATCTATTCCAAGTCTCCCATTTCAGCGATGAGGAAATTGAGGCTCAGAGCCAAGGTTCAGTAGTGAAGGAAGGACCCTGTCGTACACCCTGTATTAGTTCCCTAGGGCTGTTGTAATAAATTACCACAAACTTGGTGGCTTAAAACAACAAGAATTTGTTCACAGCTCTGGAGACCAGAAGTCTGAAATCAGGGTGTTGGCAGGACCATGCTCCCCGCAAAGGCTCTAAGGGAGAGTCCTTCCTCGCCTCTTCCAGCTGCTGCTGGCTGCATGCATTCCTTGGCTTAAGGCAGCATCACTCTAATCTGCTTCATCTCCACAAGGCTGGCCTTCTCCCCTGTGTTTCTCCTCTTCATATTTTCTCTTCTTCTTCTAAAGACACCTGTCATTGGAGGTAAGGACCACTCCAGGATGATCTCTCCTTAAGATCCTTAACTTAATTATGTTTGCAAAGACCCTTTTTCCAAATTAGTTCATATTCGCTGGTACTGGGAGTTAGGACTTGGACATGTATTTTGGGGCCACAATTCAACCCATTACACACCCAGATCATCTGACTTTGAGGCAGATACCCTTTCTACCATCATCTTTTTAGCACTTATTCCAATCTCTTGTTTCTCATCCATGTGCTAACCTCCCATGGCAAGGAGAACGTGACGGATGCTACAAGGATTGGACTAGACATTAACATTCATAGAGGGATAAAGGGAGGATTTGTTCTATATCTCATATCAGGGTGTGGTGCCTGGCTTACAGGAAGCCCACATTCCCTTTGAGGATGAGTGAGTCACGCATTTACCAACCTCCCGCCATGCTGGTACTGTCCTATGTGTTATTTCACTTGGCTCTCAAAACCACCAGCAGGATGGTTGCTGCTATCACCATTTTTCCACATGAGAAAATCAAGAATGAAATAGTTTGCCCAGCAGACCCTAAGTCAGCAATTTGAGTGTAAGTTTATTTGGGTAGTGATTCCACAAAGAACTGGGAAGGGATTGGAGAAGTAAGATGGTGGGAGGGGGATGGGAAGCGGGGGACAGGGAGGAAGCCAATACAAAGTGTGATAATGGGCAAGTTACTGCTATGCACTCAGAGTTCAGTTCAACTGGGGACGTCTGGGAGATGGTGTAGAGCCCACCTGAGAAGGATGAAGAAGTTGAACTAATTAACCATCAAATCCCATCTGATGGGCTTCCCTGGTGGCGCAGTGGTTGAGAGTCCGCCTGCCGATGCAGGGGACACGGGTTCGTGCCCCGGTCCGGGAAGATCCCACATGCCGTGGAGCGGCTGGGCCCGTGAGCCATGGCCGCTGAGCCTGTGCGTCGGAGCCTGTGCTCCGCAACGGGAGAGGCCACAGCAGTGAGAGGCCCGCGTACTGCAAAAAAAAAAAAAAAAAAAAAAAAAAAATCCCATCTGATACCTGTCTAGGGTTATTTCCAAAGTGTTAGCTCCCTGGCTCTTCCAGCCTGACTTGCTAATGGGCAGAACAAGATCTGATGGCCAGAGAAGCCCTCAGACAAAGAATTGCAGGGGCTCGTGATAGGAAGCCACTGGGGCCAAGGGAAATGGACAGGGGCTGGGGGGATAAGTGTGGGGCACCAATGCTGTTTGCCTCCAAAG
Source organism: Hyperoodon ampullatus (assembly GCF_949752795.1). Classification (NCBI taxonomy): domain Eukaryota; kingdom Metazoa; phylum Chordata; class Mammalia; order Artiodactyla; family Ziphiidae; genus Hyperoodon; species Hyperoodon ampullatus. The sequence goes on from NC_136914.1 coordinate 212,415,747, forward strand.
CCTTTGCTTTTTCCACCAGAGTCCCCAGTACCTTGTACCAACTGGGGGGACAGACCTGTGGCCTAATGCCCACCCCACTGCCTGTCCTGCAACCAGTTCTTACCAAAATCCTGTGCTATTTGCAAGACTTCCTGAAGCATAAAGGCTTTGAGATCAAGTCCAGAAGATTCTTCCCTTGGATGCTTCCGCAGTGTGTGTTTTTGTGTGATGGGTTCTGTGTGACCCAGTGACATGCATCATACTTGAAATACTTCCACTGCTGACAAAATAAATCAGCTCTCCCCGCCGTAGCGCTCAGCTTATTAGGGGAAAATGGAAAAGGGACATTAAATATTAATACTGCATATTTTCCTCTCCCTTGGCACCTTCTATGCGGCTGATCACTGCCCAGCCAGAGCAGCCTTCTGTCTTTCTTCTCCTGATGATGATAGGGGACAGAGGGGACCTTTGACAAGGCAGTGAGGGACACGAGCGTAAAATGGGGCTCCAGCTGACTTTCTAGCTTCCTGCTTGGGAGCACCCATGTCTCTATCAGATGCCAAGGACCACAGCACCATGAAACTTCGTCTGCAGTGGAAACCCTGCCCCTTTGCTAGTTTGTCTTGGAAGGATTCGCAGTAAGGAGAGAGCGCAGTTTCTTGAAGGAAAGGTGGTTTCAGAGGAGGCGGCTTAGGAGAAATGAAGCTTGGAGAAGCAGTTGATAAGTCCTGAGCTAACTGACAGAAGAGATCACTGGCTTTGCCTCTGTGTTTGTTCATTTTCAGCAAACATTCAATAAAGGAGCCCTCATCCCTTAGCCCAGGCCTTTTAGGCCTCAGAAAGAAACTCTTCCAGAAATACTGGTGTTTCATTTGGCTGATTTGTGGAAACCTCTGCACAAAAATCAAAAATTAATCCCTAAGAGGAGTTCTCTTTTAGAATGCTGGGAATATGGATTTCTTAGGGGTTTTTTTTCCAATTAATTTTTCATTACACAAGTAAGGCATTAATCCAATTTTAAAAAATTAAGTCATCATGCATAAGGCTAGAGTGGCTTTCCCACTCCCCGGCCAGGTCCCGATGCCCTCCCCCACCTCGGAAGTAAGTGCTGGCAGGATCACAGCACGTGATCACGGGGAGGAGCGCTGAAGTTTCTGTGTTTGTTTTTGATGCTTCTTCCCCCGAAACGCTGCTGTTGTTTTCAGGTGAGCTCTACTGTGATTTGGTCCTGTGACTGCTCTCTTTTGTCCCCAGATGTCCTCCTTCCCCTGCTCACACCATCTGCACACGGGCTCAATAAATTTCTTCCAATGGCCATTTTAATCCTCTGTGTCTGAGCTCAGGAGCCCTCGAGGGACCTATGTCCTATGGCATTGGGGCGAGCGGCTGCCTGGCTTTCAACACTGTCCAGCCTGTCCCTCCCTGCCCCTGTCCTCCTGTCTCCCTACCCCTGTCCTCCTGTCTCCCCGCCCCAGTCCTCCTGCCTCCCCGCCCCTGTCCTCCTGTCTCCCTACCCCTGTCCTCCTGTCTCCCTGCCCCTGTCCTCCTGTCTCCCTACCCCTGTCCTCCTGTCTCCCTGCCCCTGTCCTCCTGTCTCCCCGCCCCAGTCCTCCTGTCTCCCTGCCACTGTCCTCCTGTCTCCCTGCCCCTGTCCTCCTGTCTCCCTGCCCCTGTCCTCCTGTCTCCCTGCCGCTGTCCTCCTGTCTCTGGCCCTGCTCTGATCCTCTGGGGGCAGCTTAAACATACTCCGCGGGGCCAGCCTCCGGGCATTTGCTCATGACGTTCCCTTCTGCTTCCTTCCCTCTTGATCACCTTCTTGTTTCAAGACTCAGCATCCTTTGTGAACCTTTCTGTCTGTGCTGGGACTTTCATCTTAGAACTCATCTCCAGTTAGCACTGGAGCTTTGGGAGTAAAAGTTCTCTGGGGGCTGGGTTTGTTCCTCTTTTCACCCTGGCCACAGGGACTCTTTTAGGCCAGGGTCTGTTCCGCAGTCAGGTACCATCATCAGAGCTTTGGTTGAGACCTGCTGTTGGCCAGGATTTGTCTCTGGTGCTTCACATCAGCCACTTCTCTTCCTATTCCTGTGTATGGCTGAGGATCTTGGACCAAGAGAGCCTGTGTCCCTTGTCAAAAGTCGCATAGAGGGTACAGGTCAGAGGCGGGATTCAAACCCAGGGCTGACTCCCAAGTGCTTGAATGATAAGCACAAACATGTGAGGTGAACCTTCCCTAATTTTGCTTAACCTCCTCCGAGAAACCCCATATCCATATCCATGGAGTTCTGAAGGGCGAGTCCTTGAGTGTGTGGCCCCCCCTCTGCCTGCCCTTTGTCCGGGCACTGGGAGAGCTACGATCTGGGATCTGGAGGGGGCTGGGGGAGGCTGCCTCTCAGGCAGGCGTGGGCCTCCAGGGACCCTAGCGGAGCCCACAGCCATTTAGGTTAAATGAGCATTCCAAAGGCCGGCGCAGAGGAGAGATCACGGGAAGACATTATCCATAGTTGTTTACAAGCGACAGTGAAAAAGTCCTTGGTGACTTTCTTGAGTAGGGAAGACACGTCCCTTGAGGGAAAATTAGGCAAATCTTGTGCCTGTCTGGGTCACGCAGGTTCAAATCCTCATCGGGGAGGTTAACTTGTCACCGACTTGGCTGTCACTTTTGCTTTTTTCATGGCTTCCTGGGTTTCAGCGTCATCTCAGCCACAGGGAGATGGGGATGCGCGAGTCCTCTCGTTCCACCACCGGCATCAGGGGCAACGGGGCTGCATCTAGGGCGCTTCGCCGGCTGCCGCTCGGGTTGTTCCCTCAAAGCATAATAATAACTGTCCCCTCTCCTGCACCTGCCGAAGCCCTCGTCATCCTTGAGGGTCCATCATCTCCCCTCTCCCAAGCTGCTCTCCGTTATATCCGCCTCTCCTGATCAGAATGAAGTGCTGTGACAGAGCGTGAGATTCCCAGGTTCCAAGAGGATTTGCAGATGGTACGCGAAAATATGGTTCAGTGGTCCAGTAAGAGTGGAAAATGCTCTTGTAAGGGTCTCGCTGCAGGACCTCTCAGAGCCCTCGATGTACTACTAATGCGTTGAATAACTCTCCTAGAGGGGTTGAGATCACTTTCTTGAAATCTTTGATCATGGAACCGTGTTCAGAATAGAACATCTGTTTCCAGAGAGTGGTGGTCCATTCCTCACCCCATAAGACCCACTGGAGCAGAGGAATGATGAGACTCTAGAGCACAGGAGACCTGGGTGAGGACGTTTCCTCCCGACTGCTGCAGGTCCCCGGGCCTCTGGGCCTCTGTTTCCCCATCTCAAAGCACGGAGGACAGAACATCCTCCAGGAGTTGTTGAGAAGATTAAGTGAGCTGTGGTTCTTGGTGCCTACCGGGAGCGTGCTCCCCTTTGGACTCTTTCCCCTCCCACCCGACCACAGTACTGTACCCCTGAAACACTGCACGCCCTCTAAGGGGGCCTCTGAGGGTTGACCTGCACAATAGCAACTTTTATATGCATTTCCCCTCCCCTACAAGATTGTGAGCTCCATGAGAGCAGAGGCTGTATCTTGCTTCCTTTAGTCCCTTTCTGTCTCAGTCAGGCACCTGACACAGAAGGTGCTAACACGCGGTCATGACATTCATATTGAACGTTGTCACTTTTTCAATTATGTGGAATCACAAGTCTACGGATTTCTTAGAGAGTCTTCAGGGTGGAGTGGGGCCTATATAGGAAATAATTTACCTAAGGAGGGATAAGTGGGTCCTCTTTTACTTTTAAGTTCACTGAAAGTTTGCTGTGCCTAAATTTTAAACAATTTTTCTATAAAAGAACTGCTCATTGTAGAAAGTTTAGAAAATATGGAAAAGCGTAAAGAAGAAAACTAAACTTACCCATAATCCCAACCACTGCTAATATTTTGATAGTCTTTTGCCATTGACTGTGTGTATGTGTATGAACATATTATATATATAAACAAAAATGGATCACTTTGTTCAAACTGCTTTATAACCTGCTTTGTTCACTTAACAATATATTGTAAGCATAGGTTGATGTTATTAAATGTTCTTCTATATCATTTTATTTTATTTTATTTTATTTTTTTTTTTTTTTTTTTTGTGGTACGCGGGCCTCTCACTGTTGTGGCCTCTCCCGTTGCGGAGCACAGGCTCCGGATGCGCAGGCTCAGCAGCCATGGCTCACGGGCCCAGCCGCTCCGCGGCATATGGGATCCTCCCAGACCGGGGCACGAACCCGTATCCCCTGCATCGGCAGGCGGACTCTCAACCACTGCGCCACCAGGGAGGCCCTTCTATATCATTTTAAATGGCTGCCACATATTCTGTGATGTGGGCATAACATGATTTATTTAACTAACCCCTTATTTTGGTTGTTTCCATTCTTCTCTATTATAAACAATGAAGCAATGAACATCCATATAGCAATCCCTATCAAAATACCAATGGCATTTTCCACAGAACTAGAACAAAGTAGTTCTAAAAATTTTATAGAAATGCAAAGATCCCAAATAGCCAAAACAATGTTGAGAAAGAACAAAGTTGGAGGCATAATGCTCCCTGATTTTAAGCTATACTACAAAGCTACAGTAATCAAAACAGTATGGTACTAGCACAAAAACAGACACAAAAATCAATGGAGCACAATAGAGAGTCCAGAAATAAACCTGTACACATATGGTCAATTAATCTATGACAAAGGAGGCAGGAATACACAATGGGGAAAAGACAGCTTCTTCAATAAATGTTGTTGGGAAAACTGGACATGTAGAAGAATCAAACTACCCCGTATACAAAAATAAACTCAAAATGGATTAAAGAATTAAATCTAAGACCTGAAACCATAAAGCTCCCAGAAGAAAACATAGGCAGTATGCTCTTTGACATTGGTCTTAGCTATAAATTTTTGGACCTGTCTCCTCAGGCAAGGGCAACAAAAGCAAAAATAAACAAATGGGACCACTAAATAAACTAAAAAACTTTTGCATAGCAAAGAAAACCATTAACAAATGAAAAGGCAACTTATAAAATGGGAGAGGATATTTGCAAATGATATATCTGATAAGAGGTTAATATCCAAAATATACAAATAACTTAGACAACTCAGTATAAAAAGATGATTAAAAAATGGGCAGAGGACCTGAATAGACATTTTTTTCAAGAAAGCCATGAGATGGCCAACAGACACATGAAAAAATGCTCAACATTACTAATTATCAGGGAAATGCAAATCAAAACCACGAGATATCACCTCACACCTTTCAGAATGGCTATTATAAAAAAAGACAACAAACAACAAGTGTTGCTGAGGATGTGGAGAAAAGGGAACACTTGTGTACTCTTGATGGGAAAACAAATTGGTGTAGCGACTTATGAAAAAAAGTTTGGAGGTTCCTCTAAAAATTAAAAATAGAATTACCATATGATCCAGCAACTCCACTTCTGGGTATCTACCTGAAGAAAGCAAAAATACTAATTTGAAGATATACGCACCCCTGTGTTCATTGCCGCATTTTTCACAACAACCAAGATATGTAAGCAACCTAAATGTCCATTAATGGACGAATGGATAAAGAAGATATTGTATGTATGTGTATACACACACACACACACACACACATGCACACACACAATGGAATATTACTTAACCATAATAAAAAAATGCAATCTTGCCATTTGTGATAACATGGATGGACCTTGAGGGCATTTGGCTAAGTGAAATAAGTCAGACAGAGAAAGACAAATACTATATCACTTTCACTTATATGTGGAATCTAAAAAGCAAACCAAAACAAAGCAAGCAAACAAACAAAACAAGACAGAAACAGATGCATAGATACAGAGAACAAACTGGCGGTTTCCAGAGGGGATCAGGGTGGAGGCCTGGGCAAAATAGGTGAAAGGGGATTGAGAGGTAGAAATTTTCAGTTAGAAAATAAATAAGTCAAAGGGATGTAATACACAACATAGAGAATATAGTCAATAATATCGCAATAACTTTGTACAATGACAGGTTACTAGACTTACCGAGGTGATTAATTCACAATGTATAAATGTTGAATCACTATGTTATACACCTGAAACATAGAATATTCTATGTCAACTATACTTCAATTTTTAAAAAATGTCTTAAAAGAATTTTTAAAAGGACGGGTATTTTGTCTCAGTTACCTGTCCCAGCATCTCTTCCTTGTCTACCTTCCTTTTAAATGAAGGTGTTCCCTGGGCTCTTTTATTTCTATTCTGGCCTCTCTTTGGTTGAGAATTAGCACTCAACTGGCTGAGTGCCACCCCTGCCCCCATGCCGGTTTCATATGTTATCTGTGTATAGGAAACATCTATAAATTTCACATTATTACTTGGGGACCAATAATATCCCAGTTTAGAAACTCATGTAAACTTTTATCCAAAGCCATCCAACGACTTTTAAAACAAACGTTAACTTTCCCCTTGCAAAATCCAAACTTATAATAAAACTTTAGCTTTCAAAAAACAAAATTTCTGTTTAAACTTACTCTCTTATTCCCTGCCCCCTACTCACCCCCCCAACACACTCCCCAGCAGAAGTCTCTATATGTAGATAATTTCAGATACTTTCATAGGATTTAAATTTAACAGGAAAAAAAAAATGAGTCCAGTTCCTCGCGCCCAAAGACTGTTTCCAGAAGGTTTGAGGCTATATCAGTCTCATCTTCCAAATCGTGGATCATCCTCCAAAATATTTAACTGAAATCAATTTTTGAGTTTTGAAATCTGGTTTGATTTTTCCTTACTTCCTAAAAGAAACAAGAAACAAAAAGGGAGCACACACACACATATTCCAGGAGAGTTGGCGCTTCTTACTGTGAGCCATTTATCGTGATCCAAAAGATTTACTCAGAGGCATAATTAATTGGAACTTATTTCAGTGGAAGTTATTTCCCTTCATCTCATTACAGAAACAAAAGAAGATTATAGACCAGGGGATCCATGAGGTTTCAAGAGAGTCTATTGATGAATGAAGTTGGAAGGAGTTGACACACGGTCAGAGATGGTTAACATCCAGAAATTCTTACAAAGAAACAACAATTCTTCTCCATTAATCCCACCTTGCTTCTTTGATCTTGAATGGTACCATGGCTGTAAGTTAAGTGCAGAGTTACCGTGGCATTAAAGACCCCCAAAGACCTTGCCTTGGAGAAGCATTCTTCGAGAATTTGGAAGATTAAAAATAACAACAATAATAAAAGCAAACAAACAAAACAAAAAAATGTGAACAAGCAGAGAATCCGGTAGAGAGATTTTTAAGCTATTATACTGTAAATCTGCCACCTGTGCTCATTAGGACAAGCACATCTGCATTAATAGGGAAATGGATGATGTTGGGCCTGGAAAATTTGAGTCACGGTTGCCTTTTTCTGTAAGATGAAGTAATTAAAAGAAAGAGAGAGTTGGGAAAAGATACAACTGGAGAGACACTTCAAGGATTTTTTAGCAAATCACCTACTCATTTGTCTTTTGTCCTCTTTTCAATTTTCCTATGGTTCTCCGAGCTTCTCCGAGGCTCTCAGAACTCCAGTAAAGGAACACCTGGAAGTTTAAGAGCCCTAATATTTTCGGCAACTTTTTGAGATGCGAAAACCAAGTCGGGGCTCAGGGGACCTGTCCTCTCAGTGTGTATCCTCTCGTGACCCAACAGACTGAGCCCCAAATCTTTTAACGTTCTTTTAACTCTGCAAGTGGCCCGAAGCCATTAAACATTCCTTTAATTCTGGAAGGGGTGCATGTGGCTGGAGAGTGAGGATGTTATCACCCAGCACGGCTGGTGGTCAGGCTTCATGCTCAAAATTGTCCAATTAAAGAAATAAAAATGTAGGCTCTGTTGGGAAAAAATGCAAATAGGTGGCTTGGGGTTAAGATTTTGAGTGGTTTGGTGGTTAAAATTATGCTCTTGTTTATGGGGGAAATGGATTTTTTTTTTAAAAAATCTGTATACAGTGGGTAAATTAGGCAACCATCTATTATGTAATTGAGTAACAACATAATCCTTCATAATGGGAGGCAGGCCAAAGCCGGTGCAAATTTCGGGGACTTTTTCATGCTTCCTCCTTTAGCACTTAAAACAGCAACAGTTTGGGGGAATTAAGTCTCTCTTTTTTCCTTTCAGAGGGTGATATCTAACAGTGCTTTCTTGCAAATTGGAATTCTTAGGGGGTGGGGTGAGGCTGCAGGGACTCAGGCAGGACCGGGTGTGTGTGTGTGTGTGTAATCCTGCATGTGTGTGCACCTGGGCACGTCCTAAAGTCTATTTATAGTGGATGCTATGGTGCACCCCAGATTCCTCTTTAGAACGGGGGTGCTTATTAACGCAGCTGCTGGCAGGGATGACTGCTGGCAGCTCACAGCCAGCAGCTGTCCTCAGCCAAAGGGAGCTGCTTGTTTGACTGTATGCCTAGTCCCTGTGGCATCTTGAGTTTAATGACTGGTCCACGTCGGGGTATACGACCTCAGCCCCCTGTGTGGATTCAGGACAACAGTGGGGGCCGTCCTGGCTCCAGAGCCCCCGTGGGATCAGCAGAGGCCTCTGTTGTGACTGTGCAGTGGCCCAGCCTCTCCCTCAGCCCAATGCCACTTCTCTCCCTATGCTTCCAGGTGTGGATGGAGGAACATATGCCCCAATATGCCTCCCGCACAAGAGCACCTCTGAGTCTCAGTCTGTTGTCCAGGGAAACTGCCCACTGACAGGTGTCTTCTCCTCTTCCTTCCAGGTGGGTGGTAGATGGGGATTGGTGGATCTGCTGTTGTGTAATCACAAAGGCAGCTTGATTCCATAACTTCACCAGATGTTTCTGGAAACAAGGCTGTTCTTGTCGGGACCCCTGAGATTGCTGACTGTGGTGGAGCAACCTCGGGGGTTTGAGATGTTGCAACGTTTCCTCTCATGTGGCCTGTTATCCTGCCTCAAATGCTACCTTTTTTCACTTGTTTCTTTTCACCAGATTATCCTGTCGCAAATCTCTTAAAGATGCAGTGTGGCTCTGTGGAGAGAGAGATCAAGTCCGAGGCCCAGCTCTGCCACTTACCTGCTGTGTGATCTTGGAATCGACGGAGCACCTGTCTGGGCCTCAGGAGGTGGGGCTTCAGGGATGAGACCTGCCTACCTTACAGAGCAGCTGTGAAGTCGAGGAGATGCTGTGTGCAATATGGGGAAGGGACAAGGCCTCAACACACTCCTCAGTTAGCATCTCAGCTGGACATCAACAACCAGCCCCAGGCAGGCCCTGCCAGAGAAGGGCTCGGAAGAGAACTTAGGAGGGGCCCTGGGCAGAACCTCCGATTTGGGGACCAGGCAGAATCGAGTTCACATCTCACCTCTACCATCCATTTGGGCAAATTATCAATACTTGGCCTCTTCTGATTCAGCTTTCTTATACATATTGATATATTAGTGTAACTATTATAGGGTTGCTTGTGAAGAGGAAATGAAGGAATGTAGACAACGTGTCCAGAGCACAGTTTATGAACTCAATAAATGCTGGCTTTTGTTAGTGGCAGAATGGAGTGGACCTCCAGCTCTGTTACTTACCAGCCCAGTGACTTCAGGTGAAATAGTTAATAACTCTCTGAGCCACAGCTTGTTTATTTGTAAACTGCAGTGATGCTGCCTATTTTATATGGTGATTTTGGGGGCTAACAAGAATGTATACAAAGGGCGTGGTACTAACAGGGTCTCAGCTATTATTATTCATGTTGTTCTTTTGAGGAAGTTTATCTTTGATTGAGGGTCCCAGATAAATAGCAGCAAAACAATGGGCCAATGGAGAAGTTAAGTGGGCCATTATGTGCAGAGAGCCCCAGACAGAACGGGTCACGGCTTTCTCACTGATGGTGGGAAGTTCCCCAGTGACTTCGCCTGCCAAGTTATTTGTTTCCTAGCAGGGAAATAATACATGGAACTTGGCCACCGTAGGCTGGAGTCTCACTGTTTTCTGGGAATCACCTGATGTCAGGATTTGCAACCTGAGTGCCTGGTCCAGAACAGGGAGCTCTGCCAGGCCACAGACAAAGGTCCCTTTGGTCCCCAAGCTGGCATTAGCCACTGCCTGCTGAGGGGCTTGCAGGCATCATGTGACTATCCCTACTTAGATCCTCAGATAGAGACTTGGGCCATTCTGGGCATTGTGTCCCATCCACAACTTTGTGAGGCTATAAGAAAAATTACTTTTTTACTACAAAAATACGTGGACAGATCTACTTAATAATACTAAAGAAATCTGCCTTATTCCAAAGGAGGAAGCAGACATTGTGGTGCCACAGAAAGAGCCCTGGGCTGGGGGTCCACCGGGCAGCCTGCACCCTCTCTGGTGACTCGGCTCAGGGATTGCTGGTTGCAGAGAAAAAAGCTCTTTTCATTTAGTTCAAATAAAAAATATCGGCCTTACTGTAAGTATTCAGGGTCAGCTCCTGGGACCCCCACTGTAGGAAGTTCAGCCTGACCTCACAGCAAGTGGGAAGGCACCACCTCTCCCGGGCACACAGGGAAGCCTGTTTCCACAGCATCCCAGACATCCCAGCTCAACTCTCCTCCTGTGTATGACTTTCCCTGCTGGGCCTACTTTCTGCTCCTCCTTAAGCTGTCTCCCCATGGCTTTGGCTGACCTCGGCAGTGATTCCAGACTGGACACTCTATTCCTCACAGCTCACAGACACAGTTGAGACCAATCATCACTTGGTCTCAACTTTAAATACCGAGGAGAGAGAATTTGATTGGCTGAATTTGGATCAGGTGTTGGCTCCTGGTCGGATCAACTGTGATTAGGGGCAATGGTCCCATGAGGCCGTGGGCAGTTCCTCCTGGGACTGTGGACAGAGCAGGCTCTCCAGTCAGGGGATGTAACAAAGCAACCATGGACATATGAGAAAATTGGTTCACCTTTATGGGTTGCATTTTCTTCAACTGCAAAATAATAATGATTATTATTGTATTAGCCATTAAGTGTCAGATTAAATAATTTTACATATGGAACCCAGTTGGCCTCCCCTCTTTCCTGCCAACTCCTATACCTGTTCGGTCATCTGTGGCCACATAACAATAATCCAAATCCCCATCTCATAGGATAAAGGAAGTCCACTCTCCAAGGAAGTTCTCTTCTCTAGGGTATTTCTGGGAACCCTGAGGAATGTGTGTATGTTCCACAAGTCTACCCAGGTGGTGGCTTGTCATCCCTACCAGCCTCCTTGCTCTGCGTTATTGCTGTCCTTGAGCTCAGCTGGCATCTCTAGCATTGTGTTTTCCAGGCTGTTGACACTCACCCTTGTGTATCTGCATCCCTAACATGGATGTGAGCTCCTTCCCTCAGTCCCCAAAGCATAGCTCAGAGAGGATGGAAATGGTATAACTGCCCTCTCCAGCTTTATTGAGTTATAACTGACAACTAAAAATTGTATATATTTAAGTGGTACAGCATGATTTTTTTAAAAAAATGGAAATCTTGTAACTTTACTGAATGTTTGGGGACAACAGAATTTAACAAAAAGACTAAGCTTGGGCTTGCATAGCTGTTCCTGGGCCTTCCTGAGGCTAGAGGACCCAAAAGGTACCCTCAGAATATTTCTGCCAAGGAGTTCAGGCCATTCTCAGAGAGAGGAAGGGCTTCATCCCTTCCAGTCCAAAGGCCACCTCATCGCCTTCACCAGGATTCAGCCCAATTGCAGGAAGCCTGGGAGTGGGAACCTCCTTTCGCTCCGGGGGAAGCTCCCACTCCCACCTGTCAGGTTGCCATCTGACACACCCACAATCACCACAGACCTTTCTGGTTTCATCAGGTCTGCTTCCTCAGCTTAAACAGTCCTGCCGGGGCAACTCAACAGCCTCAGCCCAGTACTGGGGGCCAAGCCTGCACCTCCCTCCTCATCCGGGTAGGTCCTGGCACTGGATCGCTTGTGAGCTCATTTTTGGTCAAAACAACAAACTCATCTCCCAAGAGCATACAGTGATTTTTTTCAGGCATTGGACACTGAAGTTCCAAGTTTTACATTAAAAAAATTTCTGATTTTAGGATTCATCTGGAGAGTCTCCATTTGACATTTGTAAATAGTATACATTAGGATGGGAACTGGCCTTACCAGTAGGACCAAAATGACTCAGTGCTGTGGCCCCTTCTTAAACAAAGGGAATGTCTGTTCCGAAGACAAATTTACTTTTTTTCCCCTCATAAACTACAGAGACTGTCTGAAATTCCTCAAATGGCCACTTTCCAGCCTCAACTATTTAAAGCCCTAGTCACTTCCAGGTGCCTTGTTCTAGTAAATTATCTCCTTTGATCCTCCCAACAAATTTAGGAGGGAAGGTATGGTTTCCTTTGTTTCACAAAGAGGAAACTGAGGCTCAGAAGTGTGGGATAATTAGCCTCCAGGTGGTAAACAGTAGGGTGGGATTCAAATCCAGCATGACCTTTGTCCTACAGCACCCTCGTCCCATGACCCTTTCTGCTTCCCATGGTCTGCAATTCCGAGGGCCTTATGATACTGGGAGGCTCTGACCCTGGCCTGGGAGAAGGCAACTGTGACTCCCAAGACTTGACCCCAAAGGACAGTGCAAGCTGCCTAATTTGCAGGGCCCAGTGCAAAATGGAAACGTGAGCCCTTATTCAAAAGCGGTGAAGAATGCAACACCATGAGAACAGAGCGTTAAAGCAGGCACAGGTCCTTGTGAATGCTGGGCCCTGTGCGGGTGACAGGCCTGTGAGCTGACAGCCAGGACGAGTCACCTAGCTCTTGGGAGAAGCATGGGCCGCGGGGCGACCTGGTGCTGGAGGACACTGGGATGTTTTCCAGCAAGCCTGCTCTGCCCTCTCCCCTGTCACGTGGCACGATCGTCAAAGGAAGCAAGAGACCCATGGGTTGTGTAGACCAGATAATTTGTGTAGTTTAACTGCTTTGATTCCTCCACTATTGTTGTTGTTTTGAATAATCTGTGTGGCTTTTGAAGAAATGGCCTGAACTGATTTGAGCCTTATTAAGGGGTGAAGAAGTCTCAGGCAAAGGGGGCCTGGTGATGAAAGAGGAGCGTTCATTTGGCGCTGCAGGTCTCGGGAGTGGAAGGAGCCGGTGCTGGGAGCTCAGCAGAGGTAGCGGCGCTGGGTGCTCAGCAGAGGTAGCGGCGCTGGGAGCTCAGCAGAGGTAGCGGAGACAGAGGCAGCTGGAGAGCTGTGAGCGACAGTGCTCAGCTCTAGACAGCAGAACGACAATCGGAAACATAAAAGCCCAGGCGGAAAGTGAGAAAGAAGCGAGCAAAACAAACCCTCAACTCAACTACAGCCGAAAGGGGGGGAAGTTAAGAGAGGAAATGGCTCATCAGTATTGCAAATGGGTGGCAGCCTCTGCTGGAAGACGGGACCCCCCAGTTGTCTTCCCCAAGGGCAGAGGCATTTGGGCACTTGGCTGGGTTTCCCCAGGAGGTGGGGTTTGCTAGAGGGAGTCTAATTCTGGCCAAAGCCTCCCAAATTCTCAGGCAACTGGTTTGATCTCAAGCTTTGAAGGCCTGCTTCCAGCTTTGTGACTCTTACCAGGGTCAGTGAGCATCCTGTGTGTAGGCTGGGGGCCAGCCTTGGAGTACAATGGCTAACAGTCAGGTGTGGTCCCTGCCCTCCTAGAATTCTCAGTCTGGAGGTGGAGTCAGGAAAATGAGCCGGCAGGTGGACAGGCAGGGGAGGTGTTGGGGGGAGCACAGAGGAGGAGTGCCTCACCAGGAAAGGTCTCTCCCCAAGAAAGCCACGTTCATACAGAAATCTGAAGGATGAGCAGCATTTATCCAAGTGCTGGGGATGATTGAGGTGAGGAGGGGATCCAGGTTAAAGGGAAAGCATGTGCAAAGGCCAGGAAGTAAGAAAGAGGGTGTTGCATTTGAGTGATGGACATTGACTGCTAGGAGAGACCTTCCCACCCACGCATGTTAGTTGAGTGGCTACTACCTGCTCCGTGCTAGAGAGCCTCCTATACACTCGATTGTGCCACTCTCCATCTGTTGCTTTTCCCATTGCAGACCCTTTCCTGCTTCTCTGTTTTCTTGATTCTTTCCATCCCATACTTTGAATGGCTCTCTCCCTTGGATTTATTCCATGTATTAGCAGAGTACAAGTTCAGCTGCTGTTTCAAAGATCAAAATAACATTGGCTTAAGCAAGAAAGATGGAAGTTAATCTCACTTTCATGAGATTGCCCAAGAATAAGCAGTTGGTTGTGGAGGTAGCTCTGCAGAGGTGAGGACCCAGAATCTCTGGCTCTTTTTCTTCCAGCATCCCTGAGGTATTATTCTTGAGGGCATGCTCCAAAGTGGCTCTCTACCTTGTCAACTTTCCATGAGGCCAGATAGAGACAGAGGAGCACGCTCTCCTTTCTTTAAAGGTCATGGCATGGAAATTGTACACATCATTTCTGCTCACATCCCATTGGCCAGAGCTTGGTCATGTGACCACACCTAGATGCAGGGAAGTCTGAGAAATGTAGTCCAGCTGGTGCCCATGCTCAGTGAAAGCTCAGAAGTAAATGGATATTCAGATAACCAGCAGCCTCTATCCTATTCTGTTTCTGGTTTGTGATCTTGGAGATCTGTCTTCACAGACTAATACCCCAGTAATGGCTCTCCTATTTGATTCAGCCCTGGGCTCCCCATCTCTCATGTAAACACTAGAAAGGCAGAGGACATCAATGCTGGAAAGCTAAATATCATCCTGTGCTCAGCTAAAACTTACAAAAGACAAATCAAGGGGTAGACCATTTATGGGATGTGTTAGGTTAATAAAAATTCCTCTTCTAAGGCCAGGACAAAGGAGGTCTACTCACTTTATTTAAAGAAGCTTTGTTGGTTAGATTAAATGCTGGGTTAGTCTTCTTTTGGGCCTTAAAAGCTCTCCATCCAGAAGAGATGATGAAGCCACAGACTTGCCCATAAGCCCTTAATCAAGGCTCAGCCTGAATTCCTCAGGATTTGTTTCTTCGAAGGGCAAGAAAGGAAAAAAGTGACGGATCGACAAGGAAAACTGGCAGGTGGTGAATGTGTTCCCCGCAAAGAGCCTTCCAGAGCGTGAGAGTGCTTATGAGTGAATGGGTTCAACCTGACAGAAGATCCAGATAATCCAATAAAACACTTCTTGTTTTTGTGACTAATCCAACTGTCATACTCCATTTCCAGGAGCTCGAACCATCTAAAAGTGACTCTGAGCCTTAAAGTTCACTTTCTGGTTTGTACAGGATTAAATTTTCATCTCAGCCCTATCTCCAAGCTGTCTACTTTTATTTTAGGCAATAACAGACTAAGTAAGAAGAAATTAAGATGGGAGTAAGATCATTTTGTACACTCTAGATCTCAGTGCTTATAATTTTGGGTTTAGCTGCTGTTTTGGATTATGAATGTTTCACAATTCCCTGTCCTCTTACTCATACTGGATAACACCAAGGTTATTTTTTTTTAATTATTATTATTTTTTTTTATGGTATGCGGGCTTCTCACTGTTGTGGCCTCTCCCATTGCAGAGCACAGGCTCCAGACGCGCAGGCCCAGCGGCCATGGCTCACGGCCAGCCACTCCGCGGCATGTGGGATCCTCCCGGACCGGGGCACGAACCCGCGTCCCCTGCATTGGCAGGCGGACTCCCAACCACTGCACCACCAGGGAAGCCCACCAAGGTTATCTGTGTACATGTCTACCTCGTACACCAGGTTAAGGGGCTTTTGAGGAACAAGTCTCCATCCCAGTTTGTGTGGCCTTCCCAGCATCCAGGTTGGTGCCTGGCACATGGTAAGTATTGAATCAGTGTTGTTGAATTGCTGACTTCATTCAGAAAACCAACGTTGACTGTGGCTCTTTTAGTTAATCCACTGTGCCATTGTTGGCAGCATAAGTTATCAGAATGCCATATTTCTATCATATTTGCATGCTTTCAAGCTGTGACTTCATCTTCCCATCCTTCCACCTTCACTCTAAGAGTCCACTGCCATCTTTAAAAAAGGAAGGAGTGCTTAACAGAGGCTGGAAGAATCTATGCATCATAAAAATTAATGATATGGGAAAATTGTTTCATAGTTTCTTATCAACTAAACATACACTTACCTTAAGATCCAATAGTCACTCTCTTGGAAATTTATCCCAGAGAAATAGAGACTTATGTTCAGACAAAAACCTGTACGTGAGCATTCATAGCAGCTTTATTTGTAATAGCCTAAAACTAAAAATCCAAACGTCCTCCAACGGGTGAATGGTTAAACCTTCTCATATATCCACACAGTAGAATACTCCTCAGAAATAAAAAGAACAAACTTTGCAGAAATCCAATGTATTGATTAGCTAGTTGCTGTAACAAAGTATCATACAACTGAGTGGCTTAAACAACAGAAATTTATTGTCTTAGTTCTGGAAGCTAGAAGTCCAAGATCAAGGTGTCAGAAGGGCCATGCTCCCTCTGTAGGTACTAGGGAAGGAACCCTTCCCAGCCTCTCTCCTAGATTTTGGCAGTTCCATGGCTTGTGACAGCATAACTCCAATCCTGACATGGTGTTGTCCCTGTGTGCCTGTCTGTGTCCATATTTCTCCTTTTTATAAGGATACCAGTCATATTGGCTTCGGGGCCAATACTGCTCTAGTATGACTTCATCTTAACTAATTACATGTGCAATGACACTGTTTCCAAATAATGTCACATTTTGTGGCAGTAGGAGTTAGGACTTCAACATATAAATTTGAGCGAGACACAGTTTAACCCATAACATGTAACAACACGGGTAAGGGCATTATCCTTAGTGAAAAAAGCCAATCCCCAAAGATTTCATACTGTATAATTCCATTCATGTGACATGCACAAAATGACCAAACTACAGAGATGGAGAACAGATGGGTGGTTGCCAGGGGACAGGGACAAGAGTGGGTGGGGGTGAGTCTATACAGGACAGCATGAGGGAGTTTCTTTGTGGTGAGGAAATAGTCTGGATCCTATTTGGTGGTGGTTGTATGAATCTATCTGAGGGATCAAATAGCACTGGACTACACCTCCTTCCCCCAACACACAGGCGTGCATATAAAAACTGGTAAAAACTGAGCAAGGTCGGTAGTCTAGTTAACACTATTGTATCAATGTCAATTTTCTGGTTTCAATATTGTACTAGTTACACAAGATGTCACCATTGGGGGAAGCCGGGTGAAGGGGTTCATGGCACTACTCTATGTACTATACTTACAACTTCCTGTGAGTCTGTAATCTTTTCAAAATAAAAAGTTACAAAAATTTAACAATATTGCTATGTTGGTGGATGGGAGGCAGGAAATGAGAGACTGGAGGCGTAGATTGGGTTAAAAAGTTTCTCTTGGGCTTCCCTGGTGGTGCAGTGGTTAGGAATCCGCCTGCCAATGCAAGGCATACAGGTTTGAGCCCTGGTCCGGGAGGATCCCACATACCACAGAGCACCTAAGTCTGTGCGCCACAGCTACTGAACCTGTGCTCTAGAGCCCAGGAGCCACAACTACTGAGCCCACGTGCCACAACTACTGAAGCCCGTGCTCCTAAAGCCAGTGCTCCGCAACAAGAGAAGCCACCTCAATGAGAAGCCTGCACACCACAACGAAGAGTAGCCCCCGCTCGCTGCAACTAGGGAAAGCCCACACCCAGCAACGAAGACCCAACGCAGCCAAAAATAAATTAATTAAAAAAAAGTTTCTCTTGATATGCTCATAATCCTAAAAAGGTTCTTTGCCTCCTAAATTCCATGACATTTGCAGTCACACCACCTTCCCTCTCTAGAACAAAATGAGGAGCTATGTTTAGGTGAGATGGCAGCGGAGGGCAGAGGCCAGAGCACAGATATTTATTTATCTCCCTGTAGACTTCTACCCAGGACTTGATTTTCCAGATTTTCAGAAAGATCCTCTGATGGGACCTCGGCTTCTCAGATCAGCAATTGCCCAAGCCCACCTCTTTCCTTGAAATCCTTGTGCCTGGGGAATGCCTCACCTGCCCTGAAGGCCTGGGGGCCCAGCTTCATCATTCAGGCTGGGGGGTCTTGTCCAGCCCATCCCCTGCCCACTCCCAGCTTCACCCATGCACAGAGCAGGGACACTCTCCCAAGGCAAACTTGCTCCTGGTCTCACCTGGATCAAACCAACTCCCAGAAAGTTGGCTTTGCAGGTTCCAAGCCTTGGTTCGGATGACCCAGGTTCCAGACTGGCTCTGCTGCATGCCCTTAGGCAAGTTGCTTCTCCTCTCTTAGCCCCGGTTTCTTCAGCTGTCCAGTGAGAGTAAAGCCCTCCATCTAATCTTGAAGTCTAGAATATCCTAAAGCTTAAACATTATAAATGATGGGAAGGTTTCTTGCAAATGCAAGGTTCTGTTATAATGATCTCATAATAATTTAATAGTTGTTAATTATTTAAGCATCTTCCACATACTAAGTAAAAATATTACCTCTTAATTCTCGTAAGTGTCATGGACCTCAGGGATTATACCAAGCACATTCCATGCCTGCCCAGGAAATTGCCTCCCTGACCCTGTTCACCCCGGCTGTACCTCTAAAAGCTAAAGGAATCTTTGTCTCTGAGTCTTGATCCAGAAGACTTGGAGCTTTGTTTGCTTTCAAGAGCCCACATCAACCTTATACCAAAGATCCCTGGGGCAGTGGAGTGACTGAGCCAGCTCGATAGGCTCAGGAGGGCTGAATGTGCTAGACCTCTTCCTGGGTCTGGGTCACTGACATCACTCTGTGGCTTGAAATCAGCCATGGTGAGAGTATTTACACTGTGAAAGTTGGCACACACTACAAATCACGACTCCGTGTTTGTTCTTCCAGAAAGCCAGTCTTCCTGTCTAGTCAGATCCATTGCAAATGAGATTTCAGGTGGTATATTAAGATATCTACCAATTCCCAAGGTGGATGGGAGGATTTGGCCACCGACATAAAATAGTAATTATGAACATAATTGAGGAATCTGCTCTAGAGCTTACTAGCTATGTTCCCACGGGCAATTGACTTATTGTCTCTAGGTTTTTGTGGTTTTTTTGTTGTTGTTTTGGGGTGTTTTTTGATTTTATTATTTTTGTTGTTGAAGTTGATTTACAATGCTGTGCCAATCTCTGCTGTACAGCAAAGTGACTCAGTACATATGTACAGACAGTCTTTTTCATGGTAGGACCTTGTTGTTTATCCATCCTGTATATAATAGTTTGCATCTGCTAATCCCACACTCCCAGTCCTTCCCTCCCCCACCCCCCTCCCCCTTGGCAACCACAAGTCTGTTCTCTATGTCTGAGTCTGTTTCTATTTTGTACACAGGTTCATTTGTCTCTAGGTCTTTGTATCTTCCTCTGTAAAAATGAGGGTATTGACAGAGTCTACCTACCACTTGTAAAGTACTGCTCATGTTAGCTTTTCTTTTTTTTAAGATTTTTTTTTGATGTGGACCATTTTTAAAGTCTTTATTGAATTTGTTACAATATTGCTTCTGTTTTATGTTTTGTTTTTTTTTTTTAGCTAGGAGGCATGTGGGATCTTTGCTCCCCGACCAGGGATTGAACCTGCACCCCCCTGCACTGGAAGGTGAAGTCTTAACCACTAGACCACCAGGGAAGTCCCCAGCTGTTCTTATTGTACTTTTGGTTGCTACTATTTTTATTATGAGATTCCTGGTCTCTATAAGAAGGTAGCTTTAAAGCACTTGACCATCCCACTCTTCTGAGAGATAATCCAGTATAATATTGAGAGGACAGACTCTGGAAGCTCCCACCTGGGTTCAAACAGACTCTAGAAGCTTCCACCTGTGTTCAAATCCTCACTCTACTACATATTAGCTATATAACCTTAGGCAAGTTACTTAACCTCTCTGTGGCCCAATTTCCCCATCTGTAGGGGGGAAATTATAATAATACCTACCTCTTTGAGTCATCCCAAGAATAAATGAGTCAGTGTGTGTAAAACACATAAAGCAGTGCCTCATTCATAGTCAGTACTATTAGGAATGTGTTATAATTATGCTGAAAGTGATTGTACTTGGGGGTGATTAGCATCTCCCAAGAATTCATAACCTTCCCAGTAGCTCAGAATGTGATCTTATTTGGGAATAAGGTTGTTGTAGATATAATTAGGTGAGATGACATACTGAAGTGGGGAGGGTCCCTCATCCACTGTGAGTGGTGAGAAGAGGCGAGGCACAGAGCCAGACACACACAGAGGGAAGGGATGTGAAGATACACAGGGAGAACACCATTTGATGACAGAGGCAGAGATTGGACTGATGCAGCTACAGGCCAAGGAATGCCAACATTGCTGGCAACGACCAGGAGCTGGGAAGAGGCAAGGAAGGATTATCTCCTAGAGCCTTCAAAGAGCAAATGACCTTGTCAACCCCATGATTTTTGATTTTTGGCCTCCAGAACTAAGATAATACATTTTGTTGTTTTAAGTCCACCAGTTTGGGATAATTTGTTATAGCAGCTGCAGGAATCTAACACAGGGATCCTTATGGAGAGGTTGGAGAGGTTGCATACAGATTTCCCCCACTCTCCAAAAGTAGAGAGTTCCTATGAAACTCGAAGTAAGCCAAAATGGCATAAAGTGAAGAAGAAATTACCTTTGTTTTTGGTAAAAGTAAAAACAGGTACTCAAGTAGGTCTTTTTGTAAAAGCAAAGTGGCGTAAATCGAACTTTCGAAGAGTGAGAGATACCTTATCCACTGCCTTGCTTTTGAACCCACTGTTTGTGTGTATTTTACGATCCTTTCTGTTTTTGCTCTGTTGGCTCTTTCCCCAGGGTCTGGGCTCCAATAGCAGCTGAACCCTTTGCAGCTACATAGTGGGGCTTGGGGGCAACTTGGCCCTTGCCACCAACTGTAATCAGCTAGTTGCTTGACCGACTCATTTTGCTCTTGTATTAATTACTTTAAAGCCTTGTCTTGTTATGTGTGTGTTGTATTGTTAACTGCATATATTTTTTATTATGATTAGAAGAATTCTGGTATCTAACATTTTAGAGCTTCTTACAGACTTTCTTTTTAAAGAATAATTTATTCAGATGAAATTCATATAACACACCACTGACCATTTTAAAGTCAATAATTCCACGGTATTTAGTACATTCACAATGTTGTGCAACCACTACTTTTTTTTTTTAGTTCCAAAACATCTTCATCTCTCCAAAGTAAAATCCCTTACCCATTAAGTAATTTTTCCACATCCCTCCTTCCCACGGCCCCCAGCCCCTGGCAACTACCAATTTGCTTTCTGTCTCTATGGATTTATCTAGTCTGACTGTTTCATACAGATGGAACCATACAATATGTGTATGTATCTGACTTCTTTCATTTAGCATAATGTTGTCAAGGTTCAGCCACTGTTATAGAACGTATCAATATGTCATTCTTTTTTATGGCTGAATAATAGTCCTTTGTATGTGTGTACTATGATCTGTTTGTCTGTTCATCCATTGATGAACATTTGGACTTTTCTGCCTTTTGGATATTGCAGAGAATAGCCAGTGGGCTTTCTTGTATAGCATTTTGCTTGATTTATTTTCCACCAGGGTGTTACCAATGGGGAAAACTAAGTCTCGGAGAATCAAAGAAACTGCCCTTTGCATCAGTTAGGGAGAAAGGAGGAAACAGATGGTCCA
This sequence comes from Hyperoodon ampullatus, assembly GCF_949752795.1. Lineage (NCBI taxonomy): Eukaryota > Metazoa > Chordata > Mammalia > Artiodactyla > Ziphiidae > Hyperoodon > Hyperoodon ampullatus. The sequence continues at coordinate 212,437,361 of NC_136914.1, forward strand.
TGTCGGGGGTTGGAGGTGGGCAGGGAATGAGGGAGAGTTGATGAAGGTGCCACTGATGGCAGATGCCAGCAGGGGCAAGGAGACCAACAGGGATGGGGCAGTGCCCAGAGCTGGCAATAGCAGGAAGCCATGACTGCCCCAAGGCCTGCAGGGTCAGAGGGAGAAGCTATAGCTGGCAACAGGAGAGGGTTGTGTGATAGGGCTGCCTGGCTGGGACTAAGCCCTGCAGAAAAGAAACCCATCAGCTAACAATCCACAGCCTGGAGGTGAGGGAGCTGGGGGCATAAATACCAGCACTGCCCGCTCCTCACACCCAGCAAGCTCCTACATCCACTGGCCAAATCCAAACGGAAGCCTAGGGCAAGGGAGCCAACCTCCAGCAGAGAACAGGATGGGGAAGGACAGAGAGTGTCTGGGGGGCAAACAGAACCTATAAAGGATAGCTCTCGTCACACGGCCTGAGTTGGGACTTGAACCAGGGTCTTGGTACCCGGATCCCACACTCTTTTTTTTTTTTTTTTTTTTTTTGTGGTACGCGGGCCTCTCACTGTTGTGGCCTCTCCCGTTGTGGAGCACAGGCTCCGGACACGCAGGCTCAGCGGCCATGGCTCACGGGCCCAGCCGCTCCACGGCATGTGGGATCTTCCCAGACCGGGGCATGAACCCGTGTCCCCTGCATCGGCAGGCGGACTCTCAACCACTGCGCCACCAGGGAAGCCCCGGATCCCACACTCTTTCTAGTCCCAAAGGTAGGTGCCAACTGGCGCATCTCAATGCATCACTCGCGTTCCTGCATTTCCCCTCTGCTGCCCTTCACTTGCCCCATCCCTCGGGGGTCCTGGGGAGACGGGGGTCTGCGAAGGTGCCTGGTCTGGTCTCTAGGCCCTCTTCTCGTCTTCCCTCTGCCTCTGCCCGCAGAGGGCTGCTCTCAGCGTCCAACCTCTGGCTGTGCTCCCCGGCTCTGCACATCAAGTGGGGCAGACAGGGGCCCCTGGGGCCGGGGGCTTTTCTTCTTTCTCCCTTGTTCGCGGTCATTCGGAAGCCATAAGAGAGTCGTGGAGAGAAAGAGCTGAGAAAATCAGAGGCCGAGAGTCTGTTGTGAAAGGAGTCCACGAAGACAATGCAGCGAGTGCTTAGTGAGGCCTGAATGCAGGGCTTAGGGCGCAGAGCCCTCTGAGGCCTTTGTGTGCCTCTCTATTGACTGCTCCTAAGCCCTCAGTGTGCCCCCATTGTGCTCAGAAGAAACCCAAACCCACCCAGGCCCACAGGGCTCCGGCCACGTGTTGTACCACTCGCCTCCCTCTCCTGCCCACTCACGTTCCTGCAGTCCCCGCACACCAAGCCGGTCCCACTTCCAGACCTTTCCACCTGCTGGATCTGCGGCCAGGGATGCACCTTCCTCTCCCCGGGTGTGGTTCCTACTCCTGCTTCAGATCTCACACGAAATGTCACCTCCTTAGAGAAGCCTTTCTTGGCCTAAACGAGACCCCCTTCTTCCCCAACCACCAATTTTCTCTCTTGGACCCCTGCACTGATCTATCTGTCTCTCCCACGGGGCTAGACGTGGAGCTGGCTGGTCTTGTTCACTGCTCTGTCCGCAGAACCCAGCACAGAGCAGGCACGGGAGGTGTGTTCATTGGATCACAAAGCGGGTGACATTTTTTTCTAATGCCTCCACCACTTAGATTTGACCTCTATTTGGATTTCTGCTTTCACATACGAACAACATACAAAAGCATCTCTGAACATTTGACTTGGGGGCTGCACACTGTGTCTTTTGTCAGCAGAGGTGCTACATTTTCCTCTGTGGTTTCCTCCATACAGACCCTCATTGACTTAAAATAGGAGCCTGGCCTGATAAACCCATCATAGGCTAAAAATATTAGGTCATAAATGTGTTTAATACAGTACACCTAACAAATGGAACATCAGTGCTTAGCCTCACCTACCTTCAACGTGCTCAGAACACTTACGTGAGCCTACAGTTGGGCAAAATCATCTAACACAGAGCCTATTTTATAATAAAGTGTTGAATATCTCATGTAATTTACAATACTGTCCTGAAAGTGAAAACCAGAATGATTGTCTGGGTGCAGACTGGTTGTAGGTGTATCGGTTGTTTACCCTTGTGATTGCGTGGCTGAGTGGGAGCTACAGCTTCTGCCCAGCATCATGAGAAGAGGATTGGACTACGTATCAGTAGCCCAAGAAAAGGTCAAAATTCAAAGTACGGTTTCTACTGAATGCATATCACTTTCACATGATCGTAAAGTCAAAAAATCATTAAGTCGAACCATTACAAGTCGGGGACTCTCTGTAGCTGTTAGGATTCAGGAATATCCATTGCTCATGTACTGTAATAGCAAGACTGTACTCATCACGGCTCTCTGTGGGTCTGAATTCTGTTACTAAATAGTCATGGGACCTTTTGATTATTTAGATCAAATGATGTGATGTTGACCTTCATCTACTGTACTAATAAAGAGTATCTGGCTGGCACCCGCTGGTAACCGGTAGTTATTGAACACTGATGGGTAATTTGCTACTGATTCTAATTTCTCAACTCAGTTCATCTTATTGTTAGGATCTGAAGTCTCTTCTAACAGTGACCTGAGGGTTTTGTAATGGAGAGGATGGCTTGTGGGATACGTCACCACAGGGCCATGGCAGGGGGGTGCTCTGGATGAGTGACAGCCTGGGGAAGGGTAAATCAGAGCTTTGTCGCAGTTGTATCCCTTCCAAGCTGAGAGGTGTAGGCAATCTCTTCACCTCTTGGTCTTTAGTTGCCTTGGTTTTCTTATCTATAAATGAAGATGTCTAAATGTCCCTTCCAAGGCCAAGGTTTCATCAACCTATCACCACACTACTTTTGTGTGATAGCTCTGCCTTCTTCATCTAATCAAGAAACCTCCAAATAGAGAGCCATTGTCAACATATCCGAGGCAAAAACAGACCAGGTAGAGAGACTAAAGCCCATGAAGCGACCCCTGTCCACCAATGAATATACCTTCCTTTTCTCCTCTTCTTTCTCTCTCTTTCCATCTCTCCCTCTTGCTCTCTTGCTCACCCCTCCCTCCACCCCTTTGCTTTCTTCTTCTTCTCAAGACTCAACACTTCCATTAGGACTTGTATGATCTGTTACTTAGCCCCCAGGCATTTCAGACTCAACTTGTGTGCTTTGGGAAAAACCTAAAAAGGACAGGTTATGGTCCATTTTGCAGTTTAGCTATGCATAAAGGAGAAATACTCCTGTCCTCAATGAAGTGCAGCTATTGTAATCTTGGGTAAAAGAAACAATTGCTGTTGTTCATATGGGCGCTGTTGTTTATATGCAATTCATTCAGTGTGGCATTTAGCATGCAAGACTCCTTTAAACCTCCTAGCTCGGGATCCATTTAGTTTTACAAGTTAAGCCAAAGTCCTTTTTCCATAAGTGCTTTTTCTTATTCTTGGATTAAAAACAATAAACCATGAAATATCTCTATTGAAAAATGATATGACCAAGCCCTCCCTGAGAATTCAAGGGTTAAAATGTGGTTTGAGGCATAAAGGCCCATTAAGGTAATATTGGACTATGGTGAAATTCTGCTGAACGTGAACTTTACTGCATTTTGACTTAGAAACGTAATCCAGCTCCAGGTCCTCAACATACAGACGCCAAATACTGCTTTTAGAATACATTAGTGCTGATGAAGGCAGCAGCTTGGCATGGCGGCTTTAAAATATGATTCTTTCAGTCTCTACTTTCAATAACCTGGAAAGAAAATGATTTCCCCACTTGGCACTGGGAGAAAATGGTAACTTAATTATCAGCTAGGGAGTGTTATGAAATTAATATATGACACAGGTAAATTACACATGAATTTTCTTAGGACGCCACCATCTTGGTTTTGAAATATACATCATAAGATTTTGTTTTGAGTTAGTGGAAACTCTATGTCATCAAATCGAGTATTCACATTTCACACATGTGGAAACCAGGGCCCCACAAGGGAATTGACTTGTCCAAGGTCTCCCACTGGTAACATCCTGCTCAAAATGGTGAAACTGGAGTTCAATGAATGTGATATTTAGTACTTTTCAGAAGGAAAGTTTTAGCCCAGGAGATTTTTTTTTTCAGCAGTGAAGGACTGTGTTATAGTGAGATGGGAGAGATTGTACACTCTGGAGTTACACTGTCTTAGTTTCGAGGTGCAGCCCGGTCACTTACAGCCCTAGGTAATTAGAAAGACCCCTAATCTTTCTAAACTTTAATTTCCTCACCTGTAAAATGGAAATGATGGGAATGACAACAGAAGCTGCCTTGTGGGTAGTGGTGAGGATTTAGTGAAACAGAGTAGTCAAGCTTAGCTTCATACATGGCAGGACATGTGATGAAGTCGTGGACTCATTGATAGCATGCTTCTCAGCCATATCTTAACTAATTCAGATTTCATAAACAGAGTCAACAGTCTCAGAGAGAAATTAATGCTCTACTTTATGTGTTGCTGTTAGTCTCTGTGTTGAATTTTTAGAGGTTAAAATAAGAAATGCGACTTTACCCTGTATGGGGAGTTCATAGTGAAATGCTCCAAATAGCAGCTCTCGACTGATGCAAGATTGATGTTCATAATGGCCAGATGGGCATGTCATAGAAATTAAAGAATTTTTGAATATAAACGCCTGGCACACAGAAAGCAACCAACGAACGTCTGTTGAATTAAATTACATGGAACAAGGAGGCAGGGAGGTCTTGCCACCAGATTTAACAGAACCCAGGAAACAGACGCTCTATTTAAACCTTCTGATTCCATGCAGCAGGGATGGCAAATACCACTTTCATATTCCATACCCAGAGCAGACATCACTAATCCATCCTAGCACTCTTATTCCCCAACCTGATATTTGTTTCTGTGTGTGACTCTGTCATAAGGTGATGAGCCCTTGGAGAGTGTTGACTGGCTTCAGTTTCTTCTTTATCTTCCACACATCTCATATAATAGATGCTTAATGCTTGCAGAATGGATGAGCTCAGAGGGGTTTCAGAGGTTGCCCAAGGCCCCACAGGAAGTTTGGCACTCACTGAGTCTGACACCAATTGAGAAATAGACACAGGAGTAGGCAGATGGAGATGAGAACGCCATCTTTCTTCCCTTCATAGGGAGGTTGGAGGATGTGACTTGGGTCCCATGGAAGCCGGCAACAGTGAGCTGTCAAGTAGTGAAACCCAGATGGAGACGGACACCCTCTCAGACACAGGCAAGCCTGAGGTCCAAAGCACACCTCCACTTAGCGGTCCCCCAGGAGCAGAGCTTAGCAGTTAAAGTCAGGGAGTGGAAGGACGGAGCTGAAGGCGAACGCTCTGCAAGCAGGCGGATCCCAGATAAAAGCAGGGGAAGGGGCGGAGCCGCGCTTGCTCTGTCCTTCTCCCCCCACGTCCCATGGCCGCCAGTTAAGTAGCTCTTGCTCGAGTGGAGCGGGCAGGTGGGGAAGGAGGCTGGAAATGGTACCTGATGAGGAGGGGTTTCCCTCCACACACGAAGAGGATAGCAGTGTTCCCCTAATAAGCCCTGGACAATAAATCGAATCCTCACCTGAAATATTTAGCACAGTCCTGGGGGCACGGTAGGTGGCTCCAGATGTTAGCTCCCTGCCCACATGTTACTGCTCCGGAATTCTTATAAAAGGATCCAAAATGCATGCTACTTACTTGGAAGTAAATTAAGAGCTTCCAATATTGCTGGGTCCAGTCAGCGTCTCATCTTTATTTTTTCTCCCACTTCATCATCTATAAGCAAAGATAAAGCGGCTTTTGGCCGAGCCGGACTCCTGGTGAGCATGACGACACAGCAGCTTGCCAAGCAGATATTGACTTGAGCTGCACGGGCGCAGCCCGATCAATGTGCACCGTCCCGGCCACTCTTCACCTCACGGGGCTGGCTCGGCTCTGAGCCGCCGGCTGCAGGGGGCACCGGGTCGGATTGTTCTCCACTCCACAGCGGTGTCACAGCCGTCGTCTACAGTGTGGGAAGCTGTATTTACAGAGCAAAGAGAAGCCACGCGGGGTCAAGGAGGGACACAGCTTCTTCTCCAGCTGGGCCTTGGCGAAGATCCTCTTCTGGGCTTCCTTTCTTTGGCGGATCATGTTCTTCCATGGCACCCACATGCGCCCCACCTGTGTTCAAGCCTGGAGAAATAACAGGGGAGGTGATGCCCTAAGCTATCTGCCTTGTGAGGATCCTGTTGTATGTAGGGTACGTGTGCGCCACCTGTGTTCAAGCCTGGAGAAATAACAAGGGAGGTGATGCCCTAAGCTATCTGCCTTGTGAGGATCCTGTTGTATGTACGGTGCGTGCGCACCTGCGTGTGTGAGTTTGGATGTTGCCGGCTGGCTGACCCTCCACCTAACCTATCAATGCCAACAGCGTAGTAGGTAAGAACAACAGCCAGCCCAGAAGCAAGACTGTCAAAAGTCAAACTTGACCCCGTTACTCCCGGGTAACCTTGGACAAGTAACTCTTTATGCCTCAGTTTCCTCATCTATGAAACAGGAATGATAATACATGTCTCCACCATGTTTAAGATGTATATAAAGCATTTAGTCCTCAGCACATAAAAACAATCAAAGTTTAATTTTTCCTGTTATACTATTAAGACTGTCATGTCAGAATGAATTTGAGATATTCTACAGAAAGTACATACAACAAAACATGTAATTAAACAAAAATTGCCAGTAAAAGAAAAATGGTAATAAAAATAAGGCATGAAGACTAAGGCAAATTAAGTTAAAACTGGAAGGGTAGGCTGTGGTGGGAGGGGGTGGCAGAGGAGAAAATAAGGAAATAGAATTAAAAAAAAATTAGAGTATAAGATCATATACAGTTGTTATGATAAGTTGTCAATTTAGTTTCGAGCTTCCTTGCAGCCAAATCAAAAAGGGAAACAACTCAGTCCATGTGGTGCAATCTTAAATGAAAAGTTAGCATATAGAAGGTTCCAGTTCACCTACTTTCTTTCCTGAAAGATCAAATCACAAAGTTAACAACATAGGATTCCTCTCTATTTCCTCTCACAGACAGTTCCCCGAAAAGATTTCTTGCAGTTTAGTCCTATGTTGGTGTCTGCTTCTCAGAGGACCCAGACTAACACACCATCTGAAGAGTTGACTGGGCTAGACTTTAAAAATGACTCCTCACAGTTCTGGCAGCTGAATCTGGCTGTTGTTTGAGACCTGAGCTGGGCCCACTGATAGGAGTACCTGTAATGACATCTCTGTGTGGCTTGAGCTTCCTCACAGCATTGTGGCCTCAGTGTAATCAGACTTCTACCTTGATGGCTCAGGGCTCCAAAAGAGGAAGACCCAGTGAATAAAGAAGAAACTGCATAGCTTTTCCCGACCTAGACTCAGAAGTCATGCAGCATCACTTCTGCTGCATTCTATTGGTTACAAGTCACAACTCTGCCCAGGTTCAAGAGAAGAAGATGTAGACCCCACCTCTTGATGGGAGGTGTGTCAAGATTACATCACAGAACAGCACATGGAATAGAAGATATTGTTGGAAAAGACAATTTGACATACTAGATAAAGGGTTATTAGTCAGGGCAAGAGGATTATTCTAGTTATCTATCTCTGGGTAACAAATCACCCCAAAACCCATGAAAACAATTCTTTTATTCTGATTACCTTAACTTTTTGGAGGGCTCACAGGGCTCAGCTAACAGGTTCTCACCTGGCCTCTTTGTACCTTTGCAGTGGCTGGGCTGGAGTCATCTGGAAAGGAAGGCTTCCTCCTGTATGTGTGTAGCAGAGTGTTCTGACAGCCAGCTGGACCCTCAGTTGGGGAAATCATCTGGAACACCTACACCTGGCCTCTCCAGTTGGCCTGGGCTTCCTCACACCATGGCAGCTGGGCTCCAAAAACAAACATCTTGAGAGAGAACCTGCAGAAACCATGTCCCCTCTTAAGATCTAGTCTTGGAAATCACACAGCATCACTTTCACAGTGTTCTGTTCATTAGAAGCGAGTCACTGAAGCTTGCCCGTATTTAGGAGGAGGGGACCCAGACTGCACCTCTCGATGGGGACATGTTTTAACCCACCACGAGGAGTGTTGCGTTGGCCATTTGCAAGGAGTCTTGTGGTTCAAGGGCACTTTGAGGTTCCATGTCTGAGTGCTGACATACTTGCCGAAGAGGTAGGCAGGGCTGATGAGCTGAGGGTTGCTTTGCGGCAATCAAAAGTCATCTTGTTCCCTGCGTGCTTGTCCCTGAAAGGTGATTGGTGAGTTTGTTTTACTCGAAGCCTGAACCCCAGCCATGTGGTTTGTTGGTAGAAGATGCAGGACTCGAACATGTATCTCATCCTCGCTCTCATTCTGGGTCTCTTCCCGTTGTGCTGGGATTGACCGAGATTTAGGTTTCTCCATCACTTCACCTTCCCAGTCTTTTCCAGAGAAAAACACCAGGCTAGATCCTGATTTGCTCTAGGCATCGAGACCTCTAATACCAAGTGCCGCTGAATTTTTCTTCTCCCTGTTAAAGCTGGCAGGTTCTTACCACCGACTATGAATGTATATATTTTTAAAACTCACAGCAGTTCCTTTGTTGCTATCTGTTTTCATTTTGCCTTTCTGTCCCCCAGGTCACCCATTAACGCGTTTTTCAAAAAAAAAAAAAAAGTGAAGAGAGTGAAATTAAATCACTGACATCTGCACTCAGTCTCACTCAGCATCCTTGTTCCTTGGATTCTTCTGGATAGAACTTAAGACCCTTTGTTATCACTAGTTTTTACTTTCTTTCCTTTCTGGGTGGCAGGGAGGGGACAGTAATGAGAGAGAAAGTAGACAGTTCAGCAATTCCATCAAAAGTTTCACTTCCGGCCTTCTCTGGTGGCACAGTGGTTGAGAGTCCGCCTGCCGATGCAGGGGATACGGGTTCGTGCCCTGGTCTGGGAAGATCCCACATGCCGCGGAGCGGCTGGGCCCGTGAGCCATGGCCACTGAGCCTGTGCGTCGGAGCCTGTGCTCCGCAACGGGAGAGGCCACAGCAGTGAGAGGCCCGCGTACCGCAAAAAAAAAAAAAAAAAAAAAAAGTTTCACTTCCCATGAGTGGTGATAACTACTTTCATTTTTCACTTGGTATAAAAAAAAAACACCAAGGTAATTACTAAGGTAAAATATATGGATGACAAAACTGTATTACTTGACTAAAGTCAAGAAAAACTCTGAGGATAGAATTATTTATTAGTACAATTAAATTGAATAAATAATTATGTTTTTACACCCTCCTCTCCTAAAAGGCAACATCCTGACAAATCAAGTCTGGAATAACCTTTAATTTCATAACTGGGGACACGTGAATTCAATTTTTGCAGCAGGGCTATTGTTAGACATTCAAAGGCTGACTCTTCAATATTCGAAGATGTCATTCCAGGGGAAAAGAAGAGAAAATTCTTATTGTTTTTTCAGTTGTGACAATAATTCACATTATGTTAAACAGGCAATCACTGTTACAAATAACTAATAGCAAATCTCCAGGAAATCTGGCAGTTATTATTATAAAGCTTTCAAGTTTTGTTTTGTTTTTTTTTTTTGACTGAGATATTTATTTTCTGTGATGCATACTTTTTGGTCACCATTAGGGTTTCCATATACATATTTGGTTGCATTTGACAAAGAAGGACGCTAAACACTCTTTCATTGGGTTCTCTGGGTTGTTATATGACACTCCACTAGGATTCTTGACAATCCAATCCATTTCTCCAGCCACAGCAGCATTCCATGCTGTTTCTCTGGACTGACATCTCCAGGTATTGAGTTGCTCTTTTAAAATACAAGGCAGAAAATAGAACTACCATTTGATCCATCAATTCCACTGCCACGTATATATCCAAAGAAAATGAAAACTCTAACTCAAAAAGATACATGCACCCCAGTGTTCATAGCAGCACTATTTACAATAGCCAAGACATGGAAGCAACCCAAGTGTCCCTCAACAGATGAATGGATAAAGAAGATGTGGTACATATACACAATGGAATATTACTCAGCCACAAAAAAGAATAAAATTCTGCCATTTGCAACAACATGGATGAACCTAGAGAGTATTAGGTATTAAGCTTAGTAAGATAAGTCAGAGAAAGACAAATACTCCATGTTATCACTTATATGTGGAATCTAAAAAATAAAACAAATGATTATATATAATGAAATGGAAACAGACTCACAGATACAGAGACCAAAGTCGTGGTTACCAAAGGGAAGACAGAAGGGCCAAGATAGGGGTATGGGGTTAAGAGATGCAAACTACTATGTATAAAATAAATAAGCAACAAGATACATTGTATAGCACAGGGAAATATAGCCATTATGTTGTGATCAATTTACATGGAGTATAATCTCTAAAAATATTGAATTACTATATTGTAGACCTGAAACTAATATAATATTGTAAATCAACTACACATCGATTAAAAAAATACACGGCAGAACTTGGAGCAAAGGGCAAGCTCTGTAGGTGGCTCTGGGCCACTCTCTTGGTTAAGGACCCTGAGTGGACATCAGTGGAAAGATGATGAAAGAAACAGACTTTGGGGAATTCCCTGGTGGTCCTGTGGTTAGGACTCCTTGCTTTCACTGCTGAGGGCCCAGGTTCAATCCCTGGCTGGGGCACTAAAATCCCACAAGCCATGCAGCATGGCCAAAAAGAAAAAGAAAAAAGAAAGCAAAAGAAACAGACTTTGGAAATCTCAGCATTTCCAGGGGGTACAAAGCCCACCCCCATCATTTTCCTCACAAGAAGTTGAGAGTTTCCTTGGGAAGCACAGCAAGAAAATAGCAGAGCCAAGACCAGAACCCCAGTTTGCAGGACCCAAGACCTGACCTCGCCCCTGTACTCACTTCTGTGTTTGTGGCTAGACGCCAACCGGGCCAGTTCTGTCGTGCTAGACCTGAGCTGGGAAGCAAGGCTGGGGCATTCTTCTCCAAGCTTCTAGGCGTGAAGTGGAAGAAGAAACAGAAAGAACAGAAAGAAAAAAACAAGAGAATCCCACTGCCTCACACAGTTCCCAATCTCCAGGATGAATTAGAAACAGCCTGCTACTGACATTCAAGGCAGAACTGAGAAGTTGTGGAGATTGCTTGGAGATACCATTGCGAGGTTTATTATTCTGTAAGGTGGTAAGCAGCCTGCCTGTGCCTGATGGTGTGAACCCAGGGCTTTTAGAAATGCCTAAGGAAGAGGGAAGCTTTTAGAGTAAAGCACAGTCTTTGGAAAACATAAAAATGAGTAGCAGGGCACCATGGGGGCTTGGGTTTGCTTTGCTTTTACATGAAAGGTCGTCCTTTCTCACTGCCTGCAACAGCAGACTGTCCTTTCCAGCCAGCTCCATGCACTTTGTTTTAAAGGTTTAAAAATAGAATGAGAAGGTCTTGTAGAGCTGTGAGGAAGCATGGCTCTATCTTGTACATGTGCACTGTGCAAAGGAAAGGCAGCCTGTGTTGAGCTGTGTCTGACCAGGCAACATCACTCCTTACAGTGAGCCTTAGATGCCCTCTGGGTGCCGTTCACATGCTGATGTGTGACATCCAAGGCTCCTCTGGATCTTGGAAAACACCCTGCAGACTCTCAGACTCATTTTTCCTCGCCTACTTGGTTCCGACGTGTCCAGCTTGAGTCGCACTGCCTTTCTGGCCGAATTGCTCATGTCTTCTCCCTGGCAGGCTCTCTGCTGAGACGCCTGACTTCCTGCCGGATTCAGTGGCTAAACTCTTATTCTTCATGACTCAACTTAGGGCCACCTCCCCTGGAAGTCATCTCTAACAAGGTCTTCCCTCCCTGAAGGGATGAAAGGGACAAGGGAGGATCCAGAAATTCTCAGACTTGCAGAATTAAAGGATGTATCTCCAGCCAGCAAAATATTTTCAAATTAAGACACAACCTCAGGAAAAAGATCAAGGTGACAGCCTGGCCATCATGCATTTGTTATGACCTCTGATTGGTTAAATGTTCTCCCTTCAAGTCCTTGCATTTGCACACATATTTCAGGTTAAAGAGTCCTAAGGTAGTCCCACAAAGGCCTGATAAGTTCAAAACACCTGTAAGTAAGTCTAAAGAAAGAAGCAAGTCTGGGAAAAGATTGTGAGTCTGCTACTGGCCCACAGAGCTTCCTGGAATCAAACTGGTTAAGTAAAAAAAAACACTTAACAGAGTTTCTGAGACAGAAACTGGTCCGAAGTGCCACCAGCCTGGACTAAAAGAGACAGTGATTATTCAAGATGTAAAACAACCCTCTGACCTCTACAGTTTATGGGCTGCAAGCATGCTGTGAAAGCTGCTCAGCCCCCAAGATGGGCATATCCTCCAATGGAGGATAAAGGAAAAGGAAGGGCTTCCCAGAGAGTGTGGTCAGGAGCCATGGAGAGCAAGAGACTGGGCAGCTGCTCCCGGGAAACATAACCAAAGTCTAACACACACACACACACACACACAGAATTGGCTCATGCAATTGTTTAAGCTTAGCAAGTCCAACATGTGCAGGGTAGACCAGCAGGCTGGAGACCCAGGGAAGAGTCACTCTTCAAGTCCAAAGGCAGTCTACTGGCAGAATTCCTTCTTCCTTGGGAGAGGTCAGTCTTTGTTCTGTTAAAGCCTTCAACTGCTTGGATGAGGCCCACCAGTGTTATGAAGGGTAGTTTGCTTTACTCAAAATTCACTGATTTAAATATGTCTCATTCAGAAATACTTTCACAGAGACATCCAGAATATGTTTGACCAAATATTTGGGCACCATGGTCCAGCCAAGTTGACACATCAGATTAACCATCACAACTACTCACTGACTGCTATGTTTCCCTTTCTTCCCTTTCCAATTGGGAGTGTTTGTTGTAGCTGTCTTATCCTTGTATTGTGTGTGTGTGTGTGTGTGTGTGTGTAGGTGAGGGAGTGTCAGTAATTTGTATTTTAGTTCATAGCTCTCCAAAGCAAGAGGAGCCACATCTAAATCTGATATAGGTCATGAGGTCCTTGGCTTTAAGTTTGACTGAGTGAGACTTTTGGACTGTTTAAGGGAGGGGAGGTAGGAAAATAAATATCTGTGACCAGAAGGGCAGACTGTAGTAGACTGGATAACGGTACTCAACTATAATCACTCTCTCCCACTCTCTACAGCCTATCTCTGTCTCATTGTCCTTGGTCCTGGCCATTTGGCTTGCTTTGATCAATGAATATGAGCAGAAGTGATAGTGTGCCAGTTCTGAGCAGAGACCTTAAAAGGCATCACAAATTTCCACTTGTCCCCTTGAGCTTTTGTTCTGCACCATGAGGACCTGAGACTCCTTCCACCGAGGTTGCTGAATGAGAAGACACAAGTTGCTGAGCTAAGCTAATGGCAGCAAAGCCCAGCAGAGCTCAGCAGAGCCACAGCTAATCCACAGCACTCACTCTCCCTGAGCAAGAAATAAATGTTGGGACTTCCTTGGTGGTGCAGTGGTTAAAAATCCACCTGCCAATGCAGGAGACATGGGTTCGAGCCCTGGTCCGGGAAGATCCCACATGCCGTGGAGCAACAGAGCCCGTGTGCCACAACTACTGAGCCTGTGCTCTAGAGCCCATGAGCCACAACTACTGCACCCACGCGCCTAGAGCCAGTGTTCCACAACAAGAGAAGCCACCATGATGAGAAGCCCGTGCACTGCAACGAAGAGTAGCCCCCACTTGCCACAACCAGAGAAAGCCTATGCGCAGCAACAAAGACCCAACACAGCCAAAAACAAACAAACAAACAAATAAATAAATTTACAAACAAAAAAATTAGCTCGTTTAAAAAAAAAAGAAATAAATGTTGTTTGAGTCACTGAGATTCTGGGGATGTTTGTTACTGCAGCAAAAGCTGACACATACAATCAATGTAGCTCACACATTTGGGTAATTCAGATCAAGTGAATGAATACTCCTTTCCAAATGGGAAGGTCTTAAGTTAGACTTATGCAGATACTGTCCTGATTCCTCATCCTATTTTGTTCTTATTAAAAGGGCAAAGATCTTTTAAAGACCTTTTAAAGGCTTAAAATATATTCTTGCTATGGAATTTTGGACACCACTGTAAACTCTGGGAATTTAACATGGACCTCTCAAAGATTTCAGCATTGAAGGAATAGAGACAGTCCATAGCTATCAAGCTATGAAAGACTCCCCAAGCATCATCTTGAATTGAGTCACCGTGATGTCAAAGCATCAGATGACTCAGGATGACCTTCACAGGGAAGTCTTTACTTCCTCTTGTCCTTCCTTATTCCTCTTTCAGCTGGTGTTTGGGCTTGATAAAAAGGAAAAGAAGTTGAAGTTTCTCTTCTTAGCTGTGTCAACAAATTCCAAAGGGCTTCTTCAATAAAAAATACAACTTGAGAAAGCACAACTCTAGCCTAAATTACTCGGGTAACTTTTGTTTTCTGGAAATAATAGAAAGTCTTAAATATCATTCATTTTTTCCCATTCTTTCCTCCAGCTCTTTGCTTAGTTTGGACTGGGAAACAAAACTAGTCATTTTCAGTTCTGATTCCGAGACCCAATTCCTCCATAATTGAGTTTAAGTTTCCAGCTCTGTGGGAGGATATAAAAATTATTTTTGCTATTGTAACTTGGATTGAGCTTTTTAAAAATGAGAATATGCATTCTGAGCAATAAAAGACTCAAATTCACAAATGAAGAAGTGACCTTGCACAAACAATCATGATGCTGGATCTTATACAACCCATCTGGATATTTTAAGAGCAGTGCAGACCTATGAGTGTTCATGTAAAAGGTTAGAGAACTAGGTTGAAGAAAAAAAGGTATCCTTCTCATCAATGTGACTCATCCACTTCCTCGGGACTAGCAAAATGACTCAGACTTTTAAGTAGGTGACAATGCTTATACAAAAATATGACCTAGCGGTTTTCATCACGGCTCCTCAGTTGGCTGGTTGTCATCGTTTTGATTCTCCGGTGCCCCTGAGGAATTTGGGGTATTTTGGGCCTTTTCACAGAAGGCTCCAAAGGACCCTGCTGACAGTTCACAAGTAATCCTCTGAAGGTCTAGATTCCAACCTTCACATTCACAAAGGCTGTGGTTGAAAGAGTTGAAGGAAATTTCTGATTAAACTACCAAGAGAAATCAAGCCCCAAGGTCATATTTACAAGCCCACACAGGCCTTCTTGGAGCGGACCTCACTCAGATCCAGAGTCAGTGTCCACCTTAAGCTGAGGTTGGCTCCAGGAGCACAGCCAGATTCCCAGGCCCTGTGGCCATGCCCTTTGCCTCCGTTCCTTCTATCTGGAAACTGGAGGCATTGGTTTGCAGAAAGCGGCCACCAGGAGGCTGGGATTTCATATCAGCTTTGCCCAGGCCAGCTTGGGTCACTTCAGGCTGATTTCTTTTTGGTTCATGTTCTTCACCAGCTGAATGGGGATGATCCTATCAGCCTCCTTTCTTGGGTTATAGTCACAAACAGTAAGATCATGTGCTTGGAGCCTTTGGAATGTTAGGGAACACAAAGGCGCACTCAGAATTTCAGCTATTATGTTATTGATGAGAGGTCCTGCTGTTAGGCATGCTGATGGGTTTCAGGCAATTTCTGTGTCTGCATCAGTGTGCTCAGAGGGCTTACGGGTAGAAGAAAATAAAACTGGGATTGGATTTGGTGGACATACACATGCCCACAGTATGTTCCCTAAAAAGGACCATTTGCCACAATGTTCCGGGTGGCATGTTCCGCGCTCCATGCCCTGCTTCAGGCCTTGGAGCATCCTCAGTTCCCATCATGGGCTCCTTTTCCTCTTCTTGAATGCTGCAGACCCAATCCTTGGGTCCTCTCTGTCTTTCTTCCTTTTGGGCCACAGTCTTTTCATCTATCCAAGGATGAATCCCGTTCATCCTTTCTCACTGGCCAAGTATAAAGAAAGTGTCACCCAAATCAAATTGGTCCATGTTTTGCTACACTTAACCCTGGTTAGGCACCGTCACAAAAGGAGCACACTTTTGAATCCAAAGACCTCAAGGAGTAAGTCACTGCAGAAGGGATTTTGTAAAGGGGCAGTGAGGGGATAAATTAAGGAACACTACTCCCGTTAAATCTTTATAAAAGTGCTCTTTGCTCCTGTATCACACCCCTTCCTTGCTCCACTGGCCTCTCTCTAACCAGTTCTCTCTCTTACCACTGTTCACCTCTCAACTCTTATGTGAAACAATTTTATTCCCTTGGGGCTTCTCCTATCTGCATATCTACCTATTACCTGAAGAAATGACATCAACAAAAGTCTTCCTGGTGGTTGGTTGGTGGTTGGAAGGGGGCTGAATTTTGGGAATGCTGGAAGAAGGTCATTTGAATTGACTGGTCAGGAGCAAGTCTTGGTCACCTCCACTCCCCAACCTGCCTTCCAGGGGTGGAGGGACTTGTTGGTAGTGTGAGTTCCTTATCTGCTCTGTGGATCAGAACACAGAGGCTGAGCCCTAGGCTGAGAATTTGACATGGGTGGGGCTTGACAGGAGGTCCCAGAACCATCGCCTGCATCCTCCACCTTCCCATCTCCTGTTCTGGACTCAGCCATTCTGTGAACCAGCTATACCATCCTGACATCCAGGGGACAGTGTGCTTGGCACCCAAAAGAGGATGCAGGTGCTGTTCCTCCTGGTCAGTCAGCACAAAACCGCACACTAATCACACCTGACACTGGGTGATAGTTTCCAATTTGATCCAGCTTAGAATTCTCAAAGCATTTTTATAGACATAATTTCTTTGATCCTCCGACAGCCCTGTGAGGTAGTCACATCTTTCAATCATTCAACAAAACTTGCTGAAAGCTCTGTTTAGGATGACTGAGGGGGTTGCCGGGATGTGGGGCTTTTACTTTTAAAACTAAGACTGTCCCAGGCAAACTGGGATGAGTTGATCACCCTTCTGCCATTCTATACCTTGGACCTGCCCCCACCCTCCACCCTAAGATGAATAGGATAGAAGCAGTCCCAACGCACATGGCACCTACATGCTGGTGATTTTCGTGCATTTGGTTTTCTCTGCATACTGATTGAGCTGCTGCAATCTGAAGTTCAGAAACTGTTAAGTTCTTATCTCCATTCTTTAGAGTTCTGATTCATTCATTAGGCTCAGAGCTAGTCCCTGCATAAGAAAAGATAAAATGGTGAATTAGGTGTTGTCTGGTTTTTGAAGGGCTGATGGTTTGGTGCTAGTGTGGATGGAGCGACATTGGGAAAGCAATGAACTTCTGGGGTCTTGGGTCAAGTCTTTGATGTACCCCAGTCCACTCTTGCCTTTGCTTTCTCTTTTGATTCCTTTGCTACTTCCTGCCCATCTCCCCATGCATCCTCCACCTCCTTCTCTGCCATTTCTTCCTCCCATGCTGACCTAACCATCTTCCATGTCTGCAATTATTACCTCTATACACGTGCCTTCTATTAAAATGGTGATTAAAGGAACAAAATTGATTGAATGCCGATTATGTATATTCAGTGAGAAACACTCTGATCTCAAATAGACCTCCCAGGAAAATTCCTCCTGGAGGGGGTACTATGTTGACCAAGAGATAAGTGTTTCTGTCCAGTTGTCAAGAATGTCATTTAGTTGCTTTTCTGGGCCAGATGAGCTTAGGGTGGGTTTGGGCGGCAGGAGCCAGATTCCATGTGTCACAAGACTCCCTCTAAAAGTCAACCACTTTTCCTATACATTTCAGAACAACCAGGAACCTTGCTAATCGAATAGTGTCCCATTATGTGACCAGATCATGAATTTCCAGGAAGACAAGAGTAATCCAATTTGTGCTGAAATGTCAGCCCAAGCTGCAGATACTCTTTGGTATGATCTGTAGCCTTTTCTTTGGCTGTTGTCAACAATGTGGTTGCTTAACTTTAAAAGCTATCTAAGGCATTTGGCGTGGATCCTCATCTGCTTGAAGAAGTATGACTCTCAGCTCATTGTTTTTCTCAGGAGTCATGCTTTCTCGTGTTCTCTGGCATAGTTGGCTGGGTGTTTTGAAGGGGTGGATTGATCTCTCCCTAAAATACATGAAAAGCCTCATAGAATGAAAGATCTTTGTCATCCTTCACTTAGGGTGTGGTGGTTGTCATCCCGTAAAAAACTGTGTTCAGTTGTTTTGGCTCTTCATTCCTTCCTTCTTCCATAAACATCCATGGAGTCCTTACTATGTGCCAGGCATCCTTCTGGATGCTGGGAAGACAGCAGAGAACAAGCCATTCTGAGGAGGTGACATCCAAGTGGAGATCCAAGTGATATGAAGGTGCCAGACATGCAAAGATCTGCATGCAGAATGTTCCAGGGGGAGGGAACAACAAGCACCAGCCCCTAAGGAGAGAAAGAGCTTGGTTGTCTGAGGGTCAAAGAGAAGGACAGTATGGCTGGAACAGAGTAAGCATGGGGAGACATGGTATGTAATGATGAGGTCCAGAGGGGTAGACAGGAGCTAGATGGCATGGGGATTTCATTCCAAGGACAATGACAAGGCACTGCAAGATGTCTAAATAGAATGAAGGGCCTGATCTGATTTTTAAAGGATTATTCTGGTTGCCTTATGGGAGAAATACTGCAAAATTCTAGGTGAGAAATGATGGTGGTTTGGACCAGGGTAGTGGCAGTAGAGCAGGGCAGAAGGTGACAGATACAAGATATGTTTGGGAGGTAGCTCTTGCTGACAAGAGAAAAAGCAAGAATGAGTCTCAGGCTTTAGGCTTGAGCGAAATGGTGGATGGCAATGCCATTCACAGAGGTTCAGGGGACCACAGAGAACCTGGTGTGTGGTTCATGCCTCCGGGCACAGCTGCCACCTTTGTATGTTGCTTTTCCTGGGCCAATGATAGGCGATCCTTTTTGTTTCATGTTCCATCAGCATGGGAACAAAATTCCAGTAAACTATAAGAAGCAGTGAATAGGGAGTCAGAAATGATTTCCTTCCTAGGAAGAAAGGAAGACCAAGAAAGAAAAAACATCTTGAGTATCTACTGCGTGTAGAATAAACAGGACCTCGCCTAAGATGTCACTTTTGAAGCACCGTTTCATTTTTATCATCACTGAGAATAGAAACAGTGATAACCAGTCTTTAGTGAGTGTTTGCTAAGCTTCAGGCGTGGTTCTAAGTGCTTTACATATATCATGTCATTGTTTTCTCAGGAAACCTAGGAGGTAAAATGGAGATTTTACTCTACTTTTAGATGACAAATTGAGGTGTGGAGGTACAGTAACCACTCAAGGTCACACAGAAGGAAGTGACAGAGTCTGGATTTAAACCCAGGTCCCTGACTCCTGGCTTGTGCTCCTTGGCACCCCACTCTTCAGTTCCCTTTGGACCATTGGACGAGATCCCACCCCATCTTCAGGGCTGGGCTAGGAGCTCAACGGGCATCCAACCACAGGCAGCCGGGGGCACCTCCACCAAGTTGACCATCTACGGTGGTGTTTATGCTCAATCTCTCATGAGCAGAGCATACTATGGTGCGACAGGGGCAAGGAGAATTCACTATGGACGGAGGCTGCCAGGAAGACCTTTTGTTGGAAATGGGGTTGTACCTCCAGAGTTTGGAAATGTTTGGAGGCATTTTTGCTTGACCCAGTGCCTGACATTTAGTGTGTTTGTATGTGGGGAGAGGGGGCAGGAATGCTAAAGCTCCTGACATGCAGAGACGAACTGTCCCACCCGAATGCCAATAGCAGCATTGAGACCTTGGACTGCTGCGTGAGTCTCTGAAC
The DNA here is from genome assembly GCF_949752795.1 of Hyperoodon ampullatus. Classification (NCBI taxonomy): domain Eukaryota; kingdom Metazoa; phylum Chordata; class Mammalia; order Artiodactyla; family Ziphiidae; genus Hyperoodon; species Hyperoodon ampullatus. The sequence goes on from NC_136914.1 coordinate 212,457,090, forward strand.
TCTAGATACTGAGTGGGAGGTAGCTCTCTTCTTAAAAGAGGCCAGAAAATATTGATGACTGTTGACTGTGCTCACCACCCAATTCCTGATTTCGGATTTGGATTGAAGATTCATCTTCACCTTCAGGGATCTTGTAAAAACTTGCACAAACCAAAGTAAATTTTGGATGTCTTGTGGGGCTAAGGTGTTTTTCCTTTTCCTCCACTATTTTTTTTTTTCCCCAGTAAGATGAATACTTAACTGGGAAGCTACAGCTGGCATAGCTGGTATTACAATCCACTTGAGATCCCTTAATGAAGAATATTTGATTATACAAGGAAAGTAGAATCTGTTTGTTTTCTGTTCATTTAATTAGATGTTTTAATGATGTTACTAGTTATTTGAAATATTCTATTTCAATATATCCTTTATTTATTGTACTTGTACCCGGAGGCTTGCTGGCAAAGAGTGACATGTTTAAAAGTCTGCCCTCAAACAATAAATTTCCATTGGAAACCAGAAGCAGAAAGGTTTTATATTAGGAATGCTTTAGAATATGTTTTTAAAACCAGTCCAAATTGAATTCTAGAGATAAGCACAAGGGGACTTTTAAAAAATAGTTTTTAGATTTTTTTTAAAATATAAAAAAACAACTAGAAACAGAGTAACGCTGTGGATCAGATAAATGGAGACACAGGGCTCTAGTTCCAATTGTTGGGAATTAGAAAGTTAACAAATAGTATCTTTGAAGGCAATGGCAGGACTGGTTTTACCCCTCTTCTTCCCGTTTTTATTTCAAGCCAGCTGGGACTATCTGTATACGTATTTGTTCACCTCTTTATATGCTGTCTCCCCACTCTGGGTTGCAATGTCTCTAAGCAAGGAACTTATCCCTTCATCCTCTCCCACATCTCTGGCACTCACAGTCTGGCACTTTGTAGCTTCTCAATAAACATTTGCTTGCTGTGATAGGCAGTATAATAGCCCCCAAATGTCCGAGTCCTAATCCCCAGAACCTGTGAATATGTTCTGTGCCATGGCAAAGGGGACTTTCGGGTCCAGATGGAATTAAGGTTGCTAATCAGCTGACCTTAAACCAGGAAGATTATCCTGAATTATATGAACGGGCCCAGTGTAATCATAAAATCATAAATGTCTTCCAGTGTGGAAGAGGGAGGCCAAGGAGAAGGTCCTCTCCTCTGATGCCATGTGAAAAGGACTCAATCCTCCTTTGCTGGCTTTGAAAACAGAGTAAGAGGGTCCCAGGCCAAGGAATGTTGGGACATCTAGAAGCCAGGAAAGGCAAGGGAATTCGTTGTCTCCTAGAGTTTCCAGAAGGAACATAGCCCTGCCAACACCTTGATTTTAACCCCAAACTTCTAACCTGTAGAACCATAAGATAATAACTTTGTGTTGTTTTGAGTGACTAAGATCGTGGTGAACACTTACATTAGCAATAGATGTGTATGCACCTCGTATAGGAACTGCAGTGTAATAAGCATTTGCTGAAAGACCTACCATTTATCTCTAGGTTCTATAGCAGGTACTGTGTTTATCAGTGCTCCTTTCCACCTCAGGGCCTTTGCTCCTGCCATCTCTTCTGCCTGGAATGATTCTTTTATCTCCTTGCTGTCTTTGCCACACTAGGGAAAGTCTTTCTTTCAGTCCCTGAAACTTCTCCTTCGAACCATTTACATCAATTGTGATATTTTTAAGAAACGAAATTGAGCTATTTGTAATGAGGTGGATAGACCTAGAGTCTGTCATACAGAGTGAAGTAAGTCAGAAAGAGAAAGACAAATACCGTATGCTAACACATATATATGGAATTTAAGAAAAGAAATGTCATGAAGAACCTAGGGATAAAACAGGAATAAAGACACAGACCTACTTGAGAATGGACTTGAGGATATGGGGAGGGGGAAGGGTAAGCTGTGACAAAGCGAGAGAGAGGCATGGGCATATATACACTACCAAATGTAAAATAGATAGCTAGTGGGAAGCAGCCGCATAGCACAGGGAGATCAGTTCGGTGCTTTGTGACCGCCTGGAGGGGTGGGATAGGGAGGGTGGGAGGGAGGGAGATGCAAGAGGGAAGGGATATGGGAACAGATGTATATGTATAACTGATCCACTTTGTTATAAAGCAGAAACTAATACACCATTGTGAAGCAATTATACTCCAATAAAGTTGTAAAAAAAAAAGAATTAAACTATCTATAATTGTAAAAAAAAAGTTTGTAATTAAGTTTTTAAAAACTTTTTCCCCTGTAAAATATAACACAGATGCAGAAAACGACATGAAAAGTGTAGCTTCAAGGGTTATTAGAAGGTGAACAACACTGACACCACTACTCAGGTCAAGAAATAGAATGTTGCGGGTCAACCCTGATGTTCTGCAGAGGGTGCTTCCCTCCGAAAGTCACCACCCTCCTGATGTTTATGTTCATCTCTTCTTTTTTTATTACCTTCCTCCTTCTTTGCTTTATTACCTGAGTGTGCATCCCGAGATCCTCTCCTTTAGTTTTGTCTCATTTTTTATGTCTTTAAATTTTTTGTTTAGCTATAGGTTCCTCCACTGTCTCCTTTTTTGCCCTTGCAATTTATTTGTGAACAGACTCAGCTTGTTTGCTCTGTAGAGTTTCCCACAGTCTAGGTTTTGCTGACTGCAACCCCTTGGTGCAATTGAACATGTTCCTCTGTCCTCTGAATAGCCTATAAATATAAATTGAGAGTTGGCTTTTAAGGCTTGATTGGATTAAGGTTTGATTTTTTTTTTCTTTTCTCTATTACAAGACTCCTTCATAGGAAGTGATGACTTCTTCCCTCAAGTGGCATATAAAGTCTGGTTGTCTCTCTCTTTGATGTTAGAGGTCTTTGATGCTCAACATCTAGATCCATTCATTTGTTGTAAGAGTTGCAAAATGGTGACATTCTAATTTTTTTTCTTTGTGTGTTAGCTAGAATATTTCTAAAAAGATAAACTTGCCCGCCAGTTCTATTTAGTTATCCAAAGATACAGTTTGTATTGGAAGGGCAGGAAGAATGCGTGACACATAGTTTTTATTTATTTACCTTTTCACTAATTTTTATTGGAGTATAGTTGCTTTACAATGTTGTGTTAGTTTCTGCTGTACAACAAAGTGAATCAGCTATACATATGCATATATCCCCTCTTTTTTGGATTTCCTTCCCATTTAGTTTACCACAGAGCACTGAGTAGAGTTCCCTGTGTTATACAGCAGGTTCTCATTAGTCATCTATTTTACACATAGCAGTGTATATATGTCAATCCCATGACACATTCTTTTTAATTGCCAGGTTTCAAATTAATGATTTGGCTCCTAACATTCTTATAATTAATTGTTTAGTGTCTTTCTCTCCTCTGACATATACCCCAAAACCCCTGTGAGAGCAAGGCCTGGATCACTTTTAGTCACCATGGAACCCCAGCCAAATACAGGAAATACAGTCCTATGATGTAGTCAACATTTGCTAGGTATTTATTGAATGAATGGAGGAGTGAATGGGGTAACTTCTCTCTCCTTTCCTATCTCTTCCATTTCACTGCACCTCAATTTATCTTAAATTCTCCTTCAGCCCCACATAGCTAAACCATGGGTCAAAATGATTTGGATCAAAAACCTGAAATTAGTGAGGAAATACCCTCCAAGTCATCAAAAGGGGCTGCTCTACAGTGGCTCTGAAACAAAATACTAATTTAGAGCACTGAATGTGGATATCTTGTAAGAGACCCAAATGGGTTTTTAAACAGCATCTTCTTGATTCTTTTGCTTGTCTTCTAAGCGATGGCACCTTAGGGGGCTTCCTAATGAGATTCCTAAGAAGATGTAGAATTCTTATGGCTAAGAATTAACTCATAATAGAGTCTGCCTTTTGAATGGTTCAAAGTGATTCCATATTGAATATTCAAATTATCCTCTAAAATACCCCTGTGTGTGGCCCTGCCAAGGAGGTCTACAGGGAGGGGCAAGGATTATCATTCTCTATTAAATTAGGCCTAGGGAGGTAAAGAGACCCACCAATGTCTCCCAGGGGATGCAATTAGGACTAGATATTTGTCCATATACTGGATTAGGTTCTAAGTAGCTGTAGAATTTGGAGCAGAAATGGACCTTAGAGCTCATCTAATGGCACCATCCATATCAGTTACGCATTGTCAGAATAATGCTGTATGACAAACAGTCACGAACTTTAGTGGCACAGGATAACAAGCATTTAGTGCTCTCCTGTCCAGGGTCAGTAGCACTGTTGGTCTTGGCTGGACTCACTCACATATTTGGGGATTGGTGGCTGTCAGCTGGCGGAGGCTGACTTTGGCTGGGGAGACCAGGGTGACTCAGCTTTGCTCCGTGTGTCTTTCATCCCCCAGGACACTAGGTTAGAGGGTAAGCAGAAACACCAAAGACTCACTTAGAACTGACACCTCCACTTCTGTGGCATTCTATTGGCTGAGCAAGTCATAGGACCAGCCTGGATTCCAGGAGTAGGGGAGTGGACTCCACCCCTTACGTGAGAGGCGTTGTAAAGTCACTTGATGAAGAACATGGATTTGGGGTGTGAATTGGAACAGGGATTGGATGTGTGAAGAATTGGAGGACTTAATGAAATCAGTGGACCACCACGCCATCTCATTTTATAGAATAGCAAACTGAGTTTCCCAAGAGGACCAACCACTAGCCCAAGGTCACTCAGAAGACTGGGGACTAGAGCCTGAGAGTCTTGCCTCCCATCTAGTGGTCTTTTCTTTGACCCCGCAGGTTCCCACTAAAGGCGAAAGGATGTGATGGGAATTGGCATTCATTCAGGCATTCAGCAGGTAATTATTGATGTGCCTCACTGCTGCATGCCAAGCAGTCAGAGCTCACCAAAGGCTGGAGTGTGCCCAGGGGCCACCTCCTGCGCTCCGAGCCTGAGCCTTGCTCAGGTTCCTGGGCGCTCAGTGTGCGGAACCAAATGAAAGACCTCATCCCTGGGGGCAAATCTTCTGTGCCGGCCACTTGCTTCACCGCATTCCAAGTGGGAGATGCTGCTCTCTGGCAAGACTTGGACCAGCAAAATTAGGGACAAGAAAAGATGAGAAGGCTCCCATTCTGGTCCTCCTCTTCTGATATTTCTCCTTTTGGTATTCTGTGCTCTCTCCCACTCCCTTTCCAAAACAACTCTTAGAAAAGGTCAAGAGGGATTTTCCTGGTGGCACAGTGGATAGGACTCCACACTCCCAATGCAGGGGCCCTGGGTTCGATCTCTGGTTAGGGAATTAGATCCCACATGCATGCTGCAACTAAGAGTTCACACGCCACAACTAAGGAGCCCGCCTGCTGCTACTAAGACCTGGTGCAACCAAATAAATAAATACATAAATATTTAAAAAAAAAGAAAAGGTCAAGAGAACATCAGTCATTTATACCTGAGTGTGAATTTTAGTCAAAGCATCACTTCTCCCATTCATCCAAAGGTTTGCTTCTGGATTATAGAATTCCAGGCAGGTGGAGAAACAGGTTCCCGCCAGTCCTTCCTTGGTGTCCTAAAAGTCTCATCCCTGGGAGGTTGCCTGTTCCACTGGGGTGGGAGACTACCCCTGACGTGTAGAATAAAATCCCTCATTTTTCCACTTTGAATGGAAAGGTCACCTCTGTGTCTCAGGAATGATACCCCTTCCCTATCATCCAACAGGTGGTTTTAGCAAAAGTGGGTTTTTGTGCCAGAGTTTCCCTTTGACTCAAGGGGAAAATAACACAGTCATTTTTGGGGTCTGTTTCATCTCAAAGGGAAACAACTTACTAATTGGGGTGGGAGTCTTTACAAAAATATGTTTTCGATTCCACTGATGGTCAGTTACAAGCGATAACACTGTTAAATGTAGTGCCTAATAAATCTGGAAAAACTACCCAATAAATGTAAGTAATAACAATGATTAACAATAAATTAAATGCAGAGAACCAGGAATGTACCACATTATTTTTAACTAGTTTGGGCCATCGGGTTCTGATTATTCAGTTTGTCCTGTGCACCTGGAGTTTATTAGGCTGTAATACAAACTAAACGGTCCCTCAGAGAGGCCACTGAAAGGACTTAGCATAAAACAATATACAAGTTTAATAGTGGTAACTGACCTTTCTTTCTTTTACAAAAACATATCTTTGTAACTCGAGCCCCAAGGAAATGTAATGTTTTTTACCTAATCCTGATTGTTAATTTTCCTTTTATTTAATTTAGAAGGTTTCATTTGTTTCATGAGATAGGAAGATACAATTTATATTCAATAATTCTTCCTGCTCTGGAAAGAGATCCAAAATGGCTAAATATGTCTTTCCTTCTGCCGTTTCTATTACAAGAAGAAGGAAAAACAGGCAAGCAGCACACTCGCTATTAATGGCAGCTGGTTAAAACCCACATTTAAAAATAGCCAAATGAAATGGGTACATGTGTTTATAATCAAGGTGCATTTGACTAATTTTCCCTAAATCTTTAAATATTACTCATTCTCAAATGCCAGAAAATTGGGCTCTTTGTCAGTTGAGGACAGGAAGGCAATGCCAGGCTCTCCAGTGGAGGAACTTTTCTCTAATTTCCCTGAATACTTATCTTTCAGATGCTATCGAATGGAACTACCGTATTTCAATGACAGAATCTTCCAATTTGAGAGAATCTCTGTGGGTAGAGGCCTTTCTCATTTCCAGTTCTTTTTTCTAGTATGTTCTCAATGTTTTCTAGAAGAAGGATGTTTTTACTGACCCTCTCGTTGGGGTTTCCATTCCACACTCAGTCCCCAAACTGAATGCATTTGCAACAAAAAGAATCTTAACCGGAGTCAACTCCAGTAAATGTCTGAAACGTGAGGTACTCCCAGCAAACACGAGGTCTGGCAAATAGAGTCCATAAAACCCTGCTTTAAAATAAGTAAATGAAATGGTCACCAGGGAGGGCAAGAATGGCATTACCCAAGGGCATCAACAGAAAACCCTATTTTCTTCAGCTCACCAATCAATAAGGTTGGCCTCAGACCTCCTGCACCCCTTTGGTGGAGCCCCAAATCTCACATCTCACTGGCTAACAGTCAGCCTTCATTTTATAACCAAAAACATTTTTTTTTTCAGAAGCTAGTCTTTATCTCAAAAAGACTGAGTTCAACTTACATTCAGAAGAGGAATTCTGCTCCAAAGGGAGGATGGCTTGACTTTCTAATCAGAAGGTTCCGGTCAAGCAAAAGGTGGATTGATTTCTCCACCTGTGCTCTGAAGGAGCATCGTGTAACTCAGCCTGGCTCTCCCCTTGGTTGGGTGGGGATGGAGAGGAGGGGGAAGGGAGGAGAGAGAGATGGAGTTTCTAGAAGCTGCAGGAATCTCCTCGGAAGAACATGACTGGTTATCCCAGGATGGAACTGAGACCTGGGTGTAGTTCCTCAGGGTGACCTCCACCTCTCCTGAACTGCTTAATAAAATGAGACCTGCTGTTCTCCTGGGATTGTTTGGGTGCCAGCACTGTGCTGGATGCTGACGTGCATTTCCCCATTTAATCTGCACAGAGACTCTATGGGGCATGCGTTATTAACCCCGCCACTAGACATCCCAGTGGCTCCCCGTGAGCTTCCCTACCCTGTTTTGGAGCCAGCAAGGGGACAGCCAGTTGTGGTGACTGTGAAAAGCCACCACCCAGCATGCTGACTGATGGCCATCGCTGTCTCTCTGGATCCACCACTGATCTGTGCTGAGGCCACACTTCCTGTGGGCTGCTCCCAGCCAATGACCTAGGGTGGGTTCCCTCAGAGGCCCATTTCCAAGAGATCCAAGACTCTTCCCACAGGCAGCTCTGCTTCAAGGAGTCCCCGTCAGCCTGGCCAAACCCTCCTCAGAACTGTGCCACCAAGACTCTTCCCACCCAAACCTTCCTTCCCTCCTCCCTCCCTCCCTCCTTCCTTCCTTCCTCCACTGGGGTCAGGCTGGCATTGCAGTCTGAAGGCTCCCCTGTTCTCCTCACAGGCATTGCCCCCATAAAGCCCTCATACGACTAGTCCTGTCTTGGAGTCTTTCTCAGAGGATCCAAAATAATACACTAGTCAGTATAGCAACAGCCATCACCATGGGTAACAACAGGCTCAGGACTTAATTTTTCATTTGTTCTGGGTCCTGCAACAGCCTTGCCAGGCAGCCTGAGAGTCTAAGAAGGAAGTGATTCTCTTTTCAAACTGGGTTTCTCTGTAGGGAGATAGCACCCAGCTCCCTGACTCTGGCTTGTTTGGCCTTCTTGGACACCTGTGGTCGTTTGCCCTCTCTTCCCCTCCGCTGCTCTGAAGCCTGTTTCTGGCCCAGTTCCTGTCATCACCCTTTGTCCAAATGGGGCCCAACCGCCTTCCCCTTCGCTTACGTTAGAGAGGTTCCTAGCAGGACCACGGTTCTGTATTTCTCAAGCTTTACACTGTCCCTCTCTGGATGGACCCTCTCCTCAGTCCTCCAAAGTCTAACTAGCATCTCTCCCGTCCATCTCAGAGATGGGGACGGCCACAGTTCTGAGCACTGACATGGACAGGATTGGGAGCCACACTGAGCAGGTTCAAACCCCAGCTCGGTGACTTAAGTGCTGTGTGATTTTGGCAAGTTACTTAACCTCTCTGAGTTTCAGTTCCTTTGTCAAATTAAGGAGGATAGTACTATCTAATTTGAACAGTCCTTGTAAGGATTAAATGAGGCTTTTAATGCAAAGCACTTAGCTCATAGCCTAGCACATATAAATGCTCAATAAATGGTAGCTATTTCTTGTGGATAGAACTATTATATTATTATCCACCCAGCACCTCTAGGGATCAAAGTTAGGAGTCCAGATCACTATTTCTACTAGTTTATAGTTTGATTTTCTTCTAAAACAAATCAGAGGGGCTGCTTCCTAAATGGAATATTGACAAGGATCTCCATATTTAGGATCAAAATTTCTTCCCTGGGATTTTGGGGTTGAAGGGGTGAACTTCTCCATTTAAGTCCTGGGGAAACCTTGGCAGTTTGAATGTAACCTTTAGTTTCTGCAGCCGTGGAACTCCTCTCAAAGAGCGACTCTGGGGCTTCCCTGGTGGCGCAGTGGTTGAGAGTCCGCCTGCCGATGCAGGGGACACGGGTTCGTGCCCCCGTCCGGGAAGATCCTACATGCCGTGCAGCGGCTGGGCCCGTGAGCCATGGCCGCTGAGCCTGCGCGTCCAGTGAGAGGCCCACGTACCAAAAAAAAAAAAAAAAAGAGCGACTCTGGAGGAGGAAAGGGCCTGCTCATGTAACAGCTTGTTTCCGGGGAGAACTGGAGACATCTTTGTGGTCCTCCGAAGAAACAGAAAATGGCGCTCCCAGGCCAGGCCTCCCTTGCTTTTTAGAGATGAAAAAAGAGAAGGTTTATTAAAGAGAGTCACTTTCACTCACCAGATTTTGTGGAGAATCGCACTTACTCCTCTAGAAATATGCTAAGCTTCCCAGGCAAGGAAGGTGGATACTTGCCGAAAAGACATAGAATGTTCTTCAGACTTGGCTGTTCCCCCGATTTTCTCAGACACAGTACAGTTTCATGTTGTAACCATTATTTCGTGGATCTTGCAGCCAATAAAATAATCACAGAGAGATGGTTCGGTCTTGGTTCTTAAGTCAGTAAAACCTTTTGTGCCATCAGAGATGGAGGGAAACACACTCCAACTTTAGTTTTGAGTGACATTGGATGAGAACCTGGCTCTGGGCTTGGACCAGAGTTATCTAGCTGTCCTTTCATCACACATCCAGAAAGCCACTCACATGTTTCTCCGGCTCATCTGTGCATTCTTGATCTTGCCTCTAACATTTTATTTCTAATTCCCCTGATGGTTTCAGTGAAAGTTCCCGGCAGAGATTGATTGCAGGGCATGACCCAAATTTGTAACTGGCCACAAAACGCTGTAAAACAAAGTTCACCGAATACCTTCCAGCTGATTGTGAGTAATTTTCGAAAAAGATCTGGATACGTTTTTCTTCTTCTTTTTTCTTTTTCCACATAAAATATCTGAAAAGGAGGGCTTTTTGCCAAACTCTGATTTTTGTAACATCATCTATAAAGCATGCTACACAACAAAATGGATTGCACAGAATTGCCGGCAGCGGCTGCAGCTCTGCCTAGCAGGTTGATTTTTGTTTGCTGAAGTATGATTATTGACAGAGAATAGAAGCAGGGAGTAGGTGTGGTGACAAGGGAGGCCGGAGACCTGGTTTCTATAAGGTCTTAGAAGATTCCTTACTGTCCGTACAAGGCATTTTTCTCATTTGTAGAATGCATAAGAGCATTTGTCAAGCTACATCTTTGCAGAACTCTTAAACTCTCTGAAAATGGGATAAGAGAGGGCTTTCCCAGATCTGCAAAGTATAATTAAATTACTTGAGAGGAGCTTCTCAACTTCAAGCTTTTGCCCACACAGTTCTCTTACAGCTTTGACACCTGCTACTTGCTACGAATGCACAAGCACTGAAAGTGCTAATAAATAAAAATTTAAAAATTAGGAAGTGTGGTCTTGAAGGAAGTATTCACTCTATCATGGTGTCCTGAATATATAGAGTTTAGTCATATTATTGTCGGCGAGATAGTTCCTGGCTCACGTTACGGAATGGAATATATCAGAGTGTATCTGCTCTAGGATTCAGGCACATCTGGGCCTGTTGGGAGCCTGTGGGCTGTTCCCACCTAAAATCTGTTTTACAAGGAACTGTGGAGCTGCCTGCTTACAAGCTTGTCCTAAGAAAGAGATAGTGAGAGCCATGGGTTAGGGCTGGTGGGCCAGGGCTGGGAAATGGTTGGGATTCTCTCATCTAGACAGTCTTTTCATTCCACCTCCAAAATCTTAACCTTGTTTTTCAGGCATGGGGGCTCTGTGGACACTAACATAGAAAAGGCACCAAACACCCAAGACCTCTAATGGCATTGGTGCTAAGAGCTGTAGCAGCCTCAGGAGAACGAGTCATTGGCACTCTTGGCATCGTCTCCTGCCTCAGGCAGGGTTGCTGCAGACTCTGGCTGTCTTCAGTGGGCAGCGACTTTGCCCACTCAAGTCAGATTCCATCAGGATCTGAGATAACAACACAGGGCTGTGAACATCAGAATTCACTCTGATGACATCTACAGGAACCGGCAGTATGTTTGATGTTATAGGGCATTGGCAGCAGGGTCGCCTTGAAAGGACAATGAGCTGACCCACTGCGATGTGGCCTGGACTGGGGCTTGGAGAAGCAGCTACCCTGTCCTGTGGACAAGAGGGAGCCATTGAAAGCTTTTGAAAGAGAGACTCTTGGTCAAAATTGGTCTTCCAGGGGATGCTCTGGTCTGGTATAGACAGGTTAAATGGAGCATCAGGGGAGGTTGGAGGAAGGGAGACCAACTGGGAGGTTGCTTACAATTGTCTACTTCAGAGATTCATACTGGAGACCGAGCAAAGCTGAGGTTTAGAGGGGCCACATGAAAACTTGAGCGGACACCAGTTGAAGGGGGAACTGCGTAGTTTCCAGACAGGGAAAAAACCCACCATTTTACTTTTAATATTAAAGAACCAGTACATATGCACTGTATAAAATCAGAAAATGCAGACAAGTAAAAATAAAGAGATGAAGAAACCATATATCTATTATGGCTGGCAAAAAATTCCCCCCTCTTCCCAAAGTATCTGTATCCTAGTCCCCAGAACTTGTGAATATGTTGTCTTAAACAGTAAAAAGGATTTTGCAAATATGGTTAAGTTAGAGATCTTGGCTGGGGAGGTTATCCTGGAGTGTCTGGTGGGCTGACTATAAACACAAAAGTCACTGTAACAGGGATGCAGGATGGTCGGAGTCAGAGAAGACAATATGACAAAGAAAGCAGAGGGAGAGAAGAGTATGTGACGAGAAGGCAGAGGTTGGGGTGAGGTGGGGCTGTGAACCAAGGAATGCAGGTGGTCCCTAGAAGCTGGAAAAAGCAAGGGAAGGAATTCTCCCTTAGAACTTCCAGAGGTAGCCTTTTGATTTTGGCTCAGTGAAACTGTTTTCAGACTTCTGACTTCTAGAGCTATAAGATAACAAACTTGTGTTGTTTTAAGCCATTAAGTTGGCGGCAATTTGTTATAACAGCCACAGGAAACTAATACCCACCCCAAGATCACCAGTATAATTTAGTATATCTGTGCATATCCTTCCCCATCTTTACACACACACACAAACACGTGTGTGTGGTTTTTAAAATTTTTGTGATCTACTTTTTGCTGTCAACTATCTCCACCTTACCATTTTAGTAAATTTTGTGCTCTTCTAAAAGCCAGACCATATTTAAATTCTTCCAACTGATCTCCAAATGTCCATCATAGCTGTTTGTCCAAACCACTATATAAATCAGTATTGTACATTGCACTTGGTTCCTATGGCCTTCAAGTCGCTTTGTCATCTAGGATCTCCCTTTTCTATGTTGCTGACGTGTTGAAGAGGTCAGGCCAGAGGTCCTGTGGAATGCTCTACCGTCTAGAGTTGTCTGGTTGCTTCCTTGTGGTGGTGTTTAACTTGTTCCTCTATCCCCTGTTTTTCTTGTACGCTAGATGTTATATCTGAAGTCTTGATGGATTCAATTCCACATTTTGGGCTAAAATACAACATAAGTGATGCTATGTGTTTGTCGTTGCATCACAATTTCTAGCTGATCTACTAGATCATTTGCTTTTCTAAGGACTATTCCTAGGAATGGAACACCAGGTGCTATGTACGTTTTTAGAGGAATGTGTGATTCACTCCGATTCTGCTGACCTATTGTTTATTAAGGAATACTATTTCCAGAAACCGTTTAACTTGAAAGCAGCTCACTTGCCAACCTAATGGAACAGAGCCCCAACTCAACTCCAAAGGAGGGCAAACCACAGGGAATACAAACTGCAGACCACATTCAAACTCATAAATTACTGGGAATAAACTTGAAGAAAACAAGCAGGTTCAATTTCAACAGACCTTTCCCAGCTAGATATACCAACCTCTGACTGTTTAGACATCATTAAAATACATTGCACCTAATATGTTTACCCACAGTCATTTGTATTACGGGGCAGGTCATTCATCAGCTTGTCAGTTGAAATGGATTTCTATATATAAGTGACTCTCTAAAGTGCAGAGAACTTTTAAGGAGAAGCGTATTGTACCAGCGTGTTAGAAAGATGCAAAGTACCCAAAGCCTTGTTTGAGGGGAACATCCCCACTCGAATCAAATGAGGAACGATATTTTCTGCTCAAACTACTGTTTCTAATTTTTTTTTTTTTTTTGCGGTACGCGGGCCTCTCTCACTGTTGTGGCCTCTCCCGTTGCGGAGCACAGGCTCCGGACGCGCAGGCTCAGCGGCCATGGCTCACGGGCCTAGCCGCTCCGCGGCATGTGGGATCTTCCTGGACCGGGGCATGAACCCGTGTCCCCTGCATCGGCAGGCGGACCCTCAACCACTGTGCCACCAGGGAAGCTCTACTGTTTCTATTTTAAACTATTATTATTATTACCACCACAATAATAAAAGCATCATAAAGGGTTTATAAATAAGACTTCTTTAGACGAAGCTTCTGAAATTGGCATTAATCTCTTGGCCCAGGATTGAACGACTGCATTTTGCATGCATGTGTACATGCGCTTGTGTGTGTGTACCTGTGTGTGTATTTTCCATGCACCCTATCCAAACATTTCTCTCACATAATTAAATGCCTTGATGACATCACAGGAACTGAGCCAACCTTGGGTTGATATCATTTTCAGGAGATTATCAACTCTAATTCAAGCTTTCCAAAGTCTGACCAAATCTGAGGTGCTCTCAGCAGGAATACAGCACTTCGAGGGTCATCGTAATGCGTAATGAGGCATGCTTTGTGTGCAGTCGGATTGTTTGTTCTGCCTCTTTCCTCAGCCCTAAAGCCTAAAATTTAGAGGGGTCCTGGTGAGAGACTTAGAGCATAAAAAACATGCTTTTGACAAAATGTACAAAATAATCGTGCTATGTATTTTACTGTTTGGGAAAAGAGGCTGAAAAGGAAACTTTGGAAATTAAAGATATGAGCAGAATAAAACTAACTGAAGAGTGCTAGATAGATTTTTTTTTAAAAAAAGAGAACCTTTGCAAAAGACATTGGAAGACAGTGTAATCTTCAAATTACGGCACTGATCTTTAGGATGAATTAAGGACAGCGTGGGTCTATGAATGGACATCACTTCCTTAATGAGAACGCCAGATGTCCACATGGAGGAAATGCAAAGAAAGCTAAACCCTTGTAAAATTTTATATATTATCCCTTTCACCAAAATATGAAAAACAGATTAGAAGGGGGAAGGAAAAGAGTTCTTCTATAAATAAATTTGAAGAAACACTGGACCAAAAGAAGACACTTGTTTAAATACATTGTCCAAGGAAGAAAAATTGTCAAATAAACAAGAATCCCTACTTTCGACAGAGCAGCCAAAACATTGCGTGTCGCTAGGCTCTGAAGCAGAATTGTCTTCACCCTGCCCTTGGAGTATGCCTTTCTGAGCCCAGTCTTCTTCGGCAATCACATTTCTTAGGGATAAGACACAAGAGGAGCTGTGATCTAGAGCCTTCTTTTGACGACATGGAGACATTATAAAGATGTTTTTATCAAGTGTCTATTGAAATCTATAGGTTTATGTTTGGCCTAGATCCTTGAATCACTTGTTGCTTTTCTTAGACTGCTTTCCCCCAACTTTTTCTTTCCCTGCATCTTGGATCCTTGCACTCTCAAATCATAATTTGCCATTTGCAGGGTTGTCATTGAACTTGTGAGAGAAACGCGCCTGGGGGCTAGAGGCCCCGTCAGAGACCTTGCTGAAGATCTAAGCATGCACAGCAAGTGCCTGCTGCACCCGGTAACGAGGACTCTAACTGCAGGAAGGGAGAAAACACATCAAATTCATGCCTGATGGCTTTAAAAAGATGACAACTCTCTGTTCTTGGAAAAACCGAAACAGTACAACAGAGACATGCAGTTTCCCTTAGTCTCAACGATGTTTCTAATGGCCACGAAAGGATCTGAACCTGAAACACTGGGTGGGAAATTTGTCGGGGTGGAGTGGAGGGAGATGGCGTGGTCTGGGCATCTTGTGTTTTGGAGTTAGTCGTTTACAAGTTGTGTTATCTTAGGCAAACCGTTTAACCACTCGGAACTTCTGTCTCCTCATCGGTAGAGGGGGATGACATGCCTGTCCCTTTAAGTCAGACCTGGTGTGGAGTGCTGTCTGGTACCTGGGGAATCGTCTAGAACCTTCTCCTCCTACCTCTTGCTTGTTTCTCACTGGCTTCTGCATTGGTCCCATCTAAATCCAATTTGGAACTCTTGACTTTGTGACCCCAGCCTCCGGCCTGTCCAGGCCCTTTGGAAAGGTGTCCGCTGGGTATCTGCATGTTGGCCTTGGTGTTCTCCTTCAGCTCAGTTTGGCTCACATCCTGAGTCTCAGCCTCTCCAATTACATCAAGTTGGAACTCTCCACGCAGCTGGCACTAGCACCCCCTTCTCTCCCCACTCTACTACTTGGCAAGTTCCAGCCCTCTGGGGAGGCAGCTTAGTAATATTAGCTAACACTTACTGGGTCCTTACCAAGCACTTTATTCATCTCATAACGCCCTGTGAGGCAGAGATTAGTGTCATGTCCATTTTATAGTAGAGGAAACCATGACATAGAAAAGTTTACTAACCTTCCCAAGGTCACAGAACTCATAGGGGGTGGAGCTGGGATTTGAACATAGGTCAGCGGTCAGCAAACTTCTGGAAAGGATCAGGTGGTCAGTACTGAGCCTTGGTGGGCTGAATGGCCTCTATCATGGCTACTCAACAATGCCATCATTGTGCAAAAAATGACAGGCAATATATAAACACACGAGCAGGGCTGTGAGTCAATAAAACTTTATTTATTGACATCAAAATGTGAATTTCATATCATTTTCATGTGTCACACCATATTATTCTTTTGACTTTTTAAAACCCTTTAAAATTATGAGCACCATTCTTAGCTTGCAGGCCACAGAAGATCAGGTAGAAGGCTGGAGTAGGCCCATGGGCCATAGTTTGCAGACCCCTGACCTTGGCTATCATTTCTAGAGCTCATGCCCTTCACCAGCACAGGACGCTGCATCTCAACAGTACCACTCTCACCCCTTTCACAGGTGAGGAAACTGAGGTCACACAAAGCTGGGAAGGAGGGGGAACTGAGAGCCCAGACAGACCACACCCAGTGCCTTGGCTTAACCTCTAAGTTATGGCAAGGAGATGAGGTAAGCTGGACTTGCCCTGCCCGTTCTGTTGCATGAACATGAAGATCAGTGAAGTAATGTACTTGGCATACACAAAAAAGGGACACTCAAGTCATTTTTTTGTTTGTTTGCCTGTTTTTAAATGCGTGGAACTCCTCTAAACTGTATAGTATAAACAACAGAGGTTAGGCTACCTTCTAAAAAACAATCTCCTAGAGGGAATGTATTAATATTTTTCATTCAGTTTACAAGCAGTTATCTAGTGCCTGGTTTGTGCCAAGTACACTGGGCACTGGTAGGTAACAATGGAGGTGATGGGCAACAACACCTAGTCCAGTGGGGAGAGACAGACTTGCCCATAAATGATCTGGATCCAAGGGTTAACTGCTACCATGAATGGGGTGCAGGTGATTAAACCACAGCCACCTCCTTGTGGGGGGTGGTAGAGCACAAAGGAAAGTGCAGTGAAACCTGCCATTCAACGCAAATGGAGAAGAGACTTACAGACTGAGGGAAGAGCAAAGACACGGACGTATGGAAAGTCAGGTTGGCTGTCACGTAAGGAGTCTAGGGTGAGTGGCAGAAACGAGGTGGCGAGGAAGGTAAACCCAACTGGATATGGGCCTTGTAGTCTCTGCCAAAGTCCTGGACTTCAAGACTTGGCTCCTTAAATTAGGATTGCACAAAGCCATAGGATAAACACGAGGCAGCTCTCCAGGGCAACATTTGTGCTCAAAGAATTTTAGGGGAAAATCATTGTTTCTAAATGGGGGGAAAGAAGTGGACATATAGAATAGAATTAAAAACCCATATTAAATTTCAAGACAAAGCATGAGATTTCAAAGAAATTCAAAGTAGACAGCTTTGAACTCCATCTCACACTCCATAGCTTTCCTGTTAGAGGGAATGAGATGGAAAGTTTTGAGAGGCGAGCGGTGGAGAATGGGCAGAAAGTTGTTAAACAGTGCAGTGACATGATTGGATTTGTTTCTGTCAAATTAAAATGCTTGTGACAGCAAGGAAGAGAGATGGGAAGGAAGATATTAGAGGTCCAGAGATAGGAAGTTACTGCAACAACTAGGGCAGGGGCAGGTGGGACTGAATAGCTTAGAACAGAGGGGGTTTGATTTTGTCATTAAATGCACATCCCCGTTCCACTGAGAAGGAAAGGAAAGAGAAATAAGCACTTGCTTTGGAGTCAAAAGCCCAAGATCTGAACCCCTGATTTTGTCTAGCTGTGTGACCTTGAGCAAAGCACTCAGTCTCTCTGAATTTCACTTTTCCGATCTTCTGAAGGAGG
The DNA here is from genome assembly GCF_949752795.1 of Hyperoodon ampullatus. Lineage (NCBI taxonomy): Eukaryota > Metazoa > Chordata > Mammalia > Artiodactyla > Ziphiidae > Hyperoodon > Hyperoodon ampullatus. The sequence goes on from NC_136914.1 coordinate 212,474,633, forward strand.
GGAACCATACCTGTCTTGCCTACCTCTAAGAGTCCTCGTTTGGACATCTAAGATAACATCTGTAAGAGCTCTTCGTCAAGGGCTTCAACGTGACTTGTGTTTCAAGGGAACAAAAGGCCAGAGCTCTCTCGGCTTGGTGACCTCTCCAAGAAAAGGCAATTGCTATTTTTTTCCCCTTCTCTTCAGCTCTTGGAGCTGCAGATCAATTGCAAGCAGGCTCAACAAAAAAAGGTAGTCATACATGATCAGCAAAATGCTCCAAATGATGTCATCCATCAAGATGGACATCGCAATTTGCCAACTATTTTCTCATAAATCAAACCGTGGTCCCTCAAGGAAGAGGGGCAGGGCTGGAGGAGCCGACATGGCAATGCTTATCGGGAGACCAGACGCAGGAAAGCCAGGGAAGCGCTCCCTTAAGGATACGGTAATTATTTTCACTCGATGGGAAATCAAGAGGGGCACGATGGGAGGGAGGGCTGGAGAGTGTCTGCCTCACTTCATTACAACTCCCCAGGCAAGGGACACAACATATGCTTTTCATTGGGAAGCCAATAATTTTGAATCGTGGGACAGGTAAAAACTTAAATGACATTTGCAAACCTTGATTTATTTCTCTGCTTAACTCCGGAACATGCTTTAGACTCAGCTCTATACGTTTCCATAGATTGGTGGGCAATGTCAAGAATTTTCAATGACATATTCAAGTGTTTCCTGTCCCTATCAGTTAATTAAATATTTTCAGTACTAATCTCTTCTTATTGCAATGGTTTCCCTTCTTTCGGCTATGGGTTGGGAAAACAACAGATATGAAATATGTGCTTTATTGAAAACAAAATAACAAAAATAAAAAAGAATAATTTTTCCCCCATGTGCTATTTTACTTGCTGGAAATCTCATTAAAAGTTATTTATGAGCTGTTAGGGATCTCATAAGGAATACACCTAATTCAGTCTGTAAAGTTTTTGAGATTTTTTTACATGAAGGACCTCCTTTCCCGTTATTCTACTTTGGTTTGCACCCAAATAAATACTGGAGACCAACTTCTTGGCAGAAGAGGGCTCCTTGGTCCCTAAACTCACCAATGTCCCTCACGGGACACAGGCAAAGTTTGTAACTTCTTCCTCCCCTTTCTGCTGGACCCGCTCTGCTATGACCAGGGTAATCGACTGAGGGCAAACTTGTTGCAATTGATAAATTATTATTTATGATATTATATACATTGTAGTGAAGGTGGCGGAGTTGTAGGTATCATTTATATCCCTGAGGTTTGTAGGCTCTGCAACTAATCATGAGGACTAACTAACTAATGGGTTAGTCCTAATTGACTAACCCATTTTCCCCTGCTGCTCCTCCCCCAATTCTCTCTGAAATAAGCAAACTGAATTTGATCAGAATGAGTAATTTCCCAGTCCTTTTTATAGGACCTATGCGCTCATTATTTTGCTGTTTCTCAGGCATCTGAACCTCAGTTCACCAAAAATTGAAATGCTAATCTAGGCATTTTTTGTCCTTCTAGACCCTTTATTAAAACATGCCAAATAGGGGCTTCCCTGGTGGCGCAGTGGTTGAGAGTCCGCCTGCCGATGCAGGGGATGTGGGTTCGTGCACCGGTCCGGGAAGATCCCACATGCTGCAGAGCGGCTGGGCCCGGTGAGCCATGGCCGCTGAGCCTGCGCGTCCGGAGCCTGTGCCCCGCAATGGGAGAGGCCACAGCAGTGAGAGGCCCGAGTACCACACAAAAAAAAAAAAGCCAAATAAAGATGCTTTTAATTTCCAAAGAAATCTTCCTTCTGTTCATATTTCTAAGACACGAGGAAGAATGTAGTCATTCAAGCTGAATATTCAAAATGGAATTTTGTCAGGTAAGAAATTGGCATAAAAATTTAGTAGCAATAACAGCCTTGCTACCATACCCATCAGATATACAATATACTCATGTAAGTGTTAGCTACTGTTATTACCAGTGCTCCTACTATCTTTTCTATCAAAAGTCTGGCCCATGGATGGCTTATTTCTCTCCAGGTGTCTACATACTCCTCATACACCAGCTCATTTCTCTAATCGAAACACTAATAATCCCAAGTCCAAGATGAACCATCCAGCCAGATTGTGTATAAGCCTGGAATGTCATTTTGGCCACCATGGAAATAGACAACAACGGTGTCTTCACTTACAAATCTTTCCCTCTTGGATCTCAAAGCATTTACAACTATTGTACATGAGACTGAAACCCTAGCCTACACTCCTCCATTTGGGCAAGAGTTGGTCCTCCCAAAAGTAGTCCAACACTAGGGCAATGGCTACATATTTTAGGAGAGAATGTATTTCTCCTTAATCTCGACCATCTGGAGGATTTTAACCTTCTATATTCTTTAATAGAATTCTATATAAAAGATCAGTTTAACTTGTTAATGATCATTGACGCATCCTGAGTATGTTGTAAGCCCCCAGATGAAAAATGTCTCTCGGGCTAGACCAGGGAAAACCACATGGGTTGTTTGTATGTCAGTCTAGCACAGTGGTTCTCAACCCTGGCTGCACATAAGAAGACAGACTGACTCTGCCTTTCCCCACCCCCAGCATTGTTGTGTTTGTTTTCTTTTGTTTGTTTTTGTCTTTAGGATTCCCAGGTAACTTTACAGTGGCAGCCAGGCTTGAGAACCATGAGCCTAAGTTTAATGAGAAAGACAGGTTGGGGTGATACTATGATAAGACCCTCCCAGAATCCTCAGTGCCTGCCCTTGCTATAATTAGGAGCAGAATGAACTTATAGGGCTCTGACTTACCTCTGACTCCAAACACAGCCTTAGAGTTGTCACCCACCCACTTTTAGTGAGTTGAATTATGTGTTATGGGTTGAATTTTGTCTCCACCTAAAAAAGATGTTGAGGTCCTATAACCCCCAGTACTTGTGAATGTCACCTTATTTGGAAATAGTCTTCATAGATGATCAAATTAAGGTGAGGTCATTAGGGTGGGCCCTAATCTAATACAGTTGCGTGCTTATAAGAAGAGAAAAGTTGGACATAGAGACAGACACATACACAGGGAGAAGGCCATGTGAAGATGAAGGCAGAGATAAGGGTGATGCTTCTGCAAGTCAAGGATTGCCAAAGATTGCCAGCAAAGCACAAGAAGCTGGCAGAGAAGCCTGAAACAAATTCTCCCTCAGAGCCCTCAGAAGGAACCTACCCTGCTGACACCTTGATCTTGGACTTCTAGTCCAGGACTGTGACATAAAAATTTTCTGTTGTTTAAGCCACCCAGTTTGTGGTACTTTGTTATGGCAGCCCTAGGACATTAATACACCCAGTGAATAAACTCAACATACTTTTAAACTCCAGGCAGATAAAGTTTACTCAGATCAGGGCTCAACCTTGAGCCCACACAATCCATAAGAACAAAGTATCTGATTAGCTCTAATAGTCTACAAAGTGGGGACTACAAACGCATTCTTCCTGGGGCTTCTAGGAGGAGGTGGCGTCACCTGATCTGAGCTTTGGAAGAGTATTCTTTTTGACAAGAGTGAAGGGAAGCAAAGACATAGAAACAAGGATGTTCCACTGAAGTAAGAGGCTGCCTTAGTAGTGAGCAGGGAGTCTGACAAGAGGGCAAGAAGGAACAGCCTCTGTGTGTGTGTGTGCGTGTGTGTGTGTCTTTGGGGTGGGGACTTGGGCCAAACCGACAAGAATCAAAAGCACAGTGAACATCCATAAAGCGTGCACTCTGAATGAAGCACTGTGCTGAATCATATTCAATCTTAGGGTTGAGTCAATGGACCTCAGAGACTGTTACCGCCATTTTACAGAAAAGAAAAACAAAGCTCCAAGACTTCTCTGACCCCTGCAGTTGCATTCCGCATGTTTCCTGCTACACCGCATTGATCACTAGTTTATACCCGCAGTGGGGAGTTATGAATAGAGATGGAGGGATGAAGATGGACTTCAAGTAAACACACATCTTTGCTGGGCTGGGGGCTCGCACAGCCCCGGAGGTCCCGTCCGTGTGTGGGTACAAGGCTGCCCACCGCACCCCTGCTGTTTCCGGTTGCAGTCCCCCTTCTGGGGGTTACTGATAAGCCAGGGAGACCCATACAGAGCAAGGTGTGCTTTTGGATTGGAGTCCAGCTTTGTTCTTCGACTCCAGTGCTTTAGGGGAAAACAGAGGAGGGAAGAGAAGGAAACATAAAAAGTTCCAGCATATGAGTAGCATTTGCAATGTAATCTACGTGTTCGGAGCCAAGTTACTGTACACGCTCTGGGGAGAATTACAAATAAATGACGAAACGTTTTGAAACATGGCTTATACCTAATTAATCATGGAACTTACAGAACAAAGAAAGCATTTCTTCAAAGTTTTCAGCGTCTTCTCTATTAAGTGGAACGTGCCGGGGAGGGGAGGGGAAATCTCCATGCCCTGTAATGGATACACCATGCACTTCATCTGGGGAGAGACGTTCTTAATCTTCTTTGGCCTCCTGAAACCTCTGAATCCTTACATCTTTAATACTTTATGTTGAGTATTTTCATATTAAAGGAAACTGAAAGTTTCCAGATCATGAAATATCCCTCAGCTTTTTGTCTCTTGATCCCTCAGCCCAAACAATACCGTTTTTGAGATTATGAGATCCTCAGGCATTTCTTAAGGACCCATGATATTGTGCCCTGAGATTCCCGTGTCCCTTTTATATACCGCCACCACCCAGAGACATCTGTGGGCGTGTTCTGCTTTGAAGGCAAAGCTCTGAGGCCCAGGTCTTTGCCATGTCTATGCTATCCCCATGCTCTTAACCTCTGGACCTTGATTTACCTGTTTGTAAAATGGGGAGAGTAATCGATAGTTACTCTGGTTTATTTTGACTGTTAAGTAAAATAATGCCACAAAAGCACTTAGCCTAGTGCTTAGAACATAATGGAGTGTGCAACTGAATCTTCCAGATACTTTTTTTTTCATTCTCTCCTTAACCATGGACTTGGCTGAGTCCCCATTTTGCTTGGCCAGCCAGGGCACTTCTTTAACGTTCTGTTGTACCAGTGACAGATATGGAAATCAAAAATCACTTTGCACTTGGTAGCCAGTGTTCACTGTTCCTACAGGAAACCACGGTTCCACTCTTTCCTCTGGAGTTTTTCCATAGTCACCCCACGAGCTAGTGTGGACACAACTTACAGGGAATTGGAGAGGTGTGGGTTTTCATTCCGGACGTTGTCCCTTGTACCCTACATGGCTTTGGACAAGCCAGTCAGGCTGCTTGGAGGCAGGCTCCCCTTATCCTGCCCCCTTGTTGAAAAGGCAGCAAAAAATGCAATGCATTAAAGTGGTTGTAAGAAAAGCTAAAGCCTGAACTCGCCTCTCTCCCAGTGCTATGTAGAGAATGGGAATGAAGAGCATACTTGCTAAGAATTTCCAAGAGCATCTTCCAAGGTTTCTAAGTATATCCTCTCTTCCCGCCCTTGGGCAGCTCAGCCATGACCATATGGCTGGGGGCTGACCATTCAGAGGTGCAGCCTGTGCTCCTGAATCTGGAGGAGGGCAAGGCAGAGGCTCATAGAGAAGGTCTCGTGTAGGGTGGTGGCACCAAATGGCCGGTGGTGGTGATGCCAGGGATGGCACTGTAGCCAATGCCTTAGGCATAACCTCAACTGTGTCCTTTGCTCTCTAACCCCTCTTGGTTCCAGCTGATTTTTCATCTTAGCTCTCAGTCTTCCTGTAGACTCTGAGCCACCCAACATTGTCCTTATAAATTCATTCTCTACTTAAGCCAGCCATTAAGCTCCTTTGCTCATAAATGAGAATCTAGACTGAGACAAATTAAGATACGCTCAGTGCCTACTATGTACCAAGTACTTTGCAGATGAGGAAACTGAGACCTGGAGAGTTAAGGTAACTTGCCCAGGTTGGTCAGAGGTGGTGCTGTGATTTGAACCCCTGTGTGTCTGCCTTTTTCACTCAACTCTTTTCACAGAGAGAGTGCTGAGAGATAAACCTGGAGTCCATAACCATCGGTATTGCATTGAATTTGCCTTGTAGGTGGGGCCTTTGGAGGTTTACAGCTGTGATTGGACACTACATTTTCATCCCCCACCCTCCTTCCCACCCACTCTCCACTGCGCCCTGGCGGTGAGCTGTTTGTAAATTGCATCAAAAGTGAAATGCCTTCCAGTGCTGAGAAGCATCCCTGGCCTGTGCCTATGAACCAGACAACAGAGGTGACGGATAAAGGGACAAAAACAGTGGAAGAACTTGGCTTTTTGTCCTCCACAGCAACTCTGTATTGTTCGTGTGTGCTGCTGCTGATCCTTGGTTCACGTTCCCTCAGCCGATGCCTTCAGAAATTAAAAGCACGTGCCTTGCACTGTGTGGTGAGAGCACTTGGCTCATTTGGTTTGCATTTCACCTGGTGCCCTTATACCTGCTGTTGCCCCAACAGATGGCATGGTCCTCAATCCTTGGTGTCCACGGATGAGAAGTCAGATGTTGCCATCTGCCTTTGGAATCGCACTCCACTGGCACTTCTCTGCAGGGGGGGTAGCTTGTCAAAGAACGGGAAGCCACCAGAATGGCCATCCACATCCACGTTCCCATCATCTTCTCTTCCTCAAAACAAGGAGGGGGCTGGCCACTCTCTGGGCACCCAACTTCCAACAGCTTCCCTGGAGACAGACCCACATAAAACTTCTTATTCTTGACCTCATTCCAGTGTATCTGCAGAGCATCAGTCTGGCCAGCACTTGGTCATCTTGTTTCTTTTCCACTGATTTTTTTTTTTTAGAAGCCAATTATTAAAGATCTCGGGTAATAAAACCAGTTTGAACTTCATTATCCCTTCTCCAGTATTAGATACTGAAGACCTCGGTCAGCGATACTGTGTATAAAACATGAAGCAGTGAATTAAATGCAACTTGATGGTACATGTTGTACTTTAATGAAAACAAAGGCTTGGGAACACTGTTTGTGAACATGTTACCCAATAAAGTGTGAGCGAAGGAGCTCATAAAGCTGCCAGAGGGATTTAACCATTGCTAGAGCAAGAGAGAAACGCTATTCAGTTGGGCCGGACACAGAGGGAGGTCTACAGGCTTTATCACAGACGCTGGAGGTTTTTATTTAAAACACATGGAAGAAAGACACTTGGGTTTGGCACCAAAATGTCTTGCGGTAAAGAAAAAAAAATTAGAAATATCCAAAAGAAATTAGAAATATCTGGGTTTTTTTCTGGAGGGAAAAAAACCAGATGTGAAGAAATTAAGACAGGATGACATGGGGTGCTGCGTTAGCCCATTTAAAACGGTGGCGAAGGGAAAGAGCAATTCTCCATGGCAGCTGATAAGCACGAGCAATTGAACAGTTCATACCCTCTCTGTCGTCCTTGTCACAAGATTTGTAGGTCGTTCTCAGCCAGCCACTGGGGCGAAAGGGCACAGGTTGTGACCTGCTGTTTTGCCAAAGTATGATCAACTCACACAAATTACAGGCATAAGAGAGTCCTGACAACTTCAATATGATGCGCAAGGAACACAATTATTTGTGACATGTGAAACCAGTGTGAGACCAGAATTCTGTCGCTGCGTGACAAGGCATTATTAGCCGGGGCAGGCAGCGGCTTGAACCAGGAGCAGCTGGAGGAGAGGCAGGGAGAGAGAGAGGGAGACAGAGGGAGAGAGCTCCACGGGGAAAGCCCATAACGGGCTTTCTCTCCCAGGGCTGCGAACAGCCAGGGTCCCTTTGTGGAATGTGGACCTGCTCAGAGGACAAGTCACCTGCCCACTCTCTGGTCACTGGAGAATGAAGAAGGGTTGGTGGGAAGGACAGAGGGGGAAGCACACCCTTGGCCTGTGGCTTGCACAGCCAACGTGTTTTCTTTGACATTGGACGTGATATTTTTCAAACTGTGTTGTTGTTTCAGTGGGAGAAGAGATAGGGGTTGGGGTGCCAGGCAGAAACCTCTGCCCCCCCATGGTTCCTTCCCACCCAGTCCTCCTTGGAACCTGTAGTGAAGGAGACACAGCCCAGGCCCCCGGGGTTTCCGCAGCCCTGGAGATCCCGCTGCCTGCACCACCGTGGACTTTGTAGGGGATCAGCTCAAGGTAGGTGTAGGTATTTCCTTTCTGATGATGGTTATGGAGGGTTTGGCCCAGGGGCGTGTGAGAGGAGGGTGGCTGGGCCCCAGGAAGGTTTCCAGGCTGCGTGTGGGGGTCACATGACAGGTGGGTCACATGACAGGTGATTCTCCAACTACCGTATTCATGAAGCAGGAAGTGAGATTGTGTTCTGCTGGTCTCCTGCAGAGGGTAGCTGCTTCTTAGCCCAGTGACTGTAACCCCAGTGTTGAGTGGTGGGCGGTCATGACATGCATTCATGTAGTCAGTCAATGAATGTACTGTGAGCACCTACTGGGTGTCAACCAGTGCCCAAGGCATAGAGAATCTGAATGAGAAACACCTCCATCTGCCCCCGAGAGCTCTCAGACAGTGAGGATTGACAGATGAAAACAAAATAATTAAAACATGCTATGGGAATGGGGCAAGCTCTAGGAATCATGGGTGTACTGGGGGAGGCTGACTTCCTCGTATCATTTAGAGGTCTGCTCAGATCTCCCAGGCAGCGGGGTCCACTCCAACCACACGGTCCAAAACAGGTCTTCTATCTCAGGCTATACTTTCCACCTTGCTGTCATGACTTGTCATGGCCGAAGGCAGGGGCTGAGGGCACACAAACCGAGGATAATCAGCTGCACGCACGCACAATGCAGAGCTGCTAGGGAGCAACTCTTTCCAGCGGGAGTCAGTATTTGACCAAAGAGCACTTCTTTGCGCAGATTCATTGTTCCTCCTCTTACAATGTAAGCTCCAGGAAGGCGGGACATTTTCTCCTCAGTATTTGTCTCCCAGTTGCCCTGAACAGTGGGCACAAAGTACTTGCCCAGCCAACATTTTCTGAGGGCCTGAATGCCAAGCACTGTTCTAGGTGTTCTTGCTTTCAAACACATTAGCCTGTTTAATCCTCCCAACCACCCAGTGAGGTAAGTTTGCTAGTTATCTGTTGCTTCCTAACAAATCGTCTCAGAACGTAATGGCTTAAAATGATAACATTTATTATTTCTCACAATTCTGTGCCTTGGTTGGGGTTCAGCTGGGCCTGTTCTTCTTCTGGTCTCGCTTAGAGTTTGATGAGGCTGCATTTCTCTGGGAGCTTGGTCATGACTTGATCATTCGAGATGGACACTTGGTCCTCCAGGGTCCCTAATCAGTTGCCAGTCTAGCCTGGACTTCCTTACAGCGTGGGGCTTGGGCTTCAGGAGAGAAGAAGCAGAAGCTTAAGGCCTGGGCTCAGAAGTCCCAGGTCGTCACTTCCTTCCTGTTCTACTGGCCCAAACAAATGCCGAGGCCAGCCCGCCTTCGAGGAGAAGGAAATAGACTTCTCTTCTTGATCCAAGGAGGGCATGCACCTGCACAGATGGGAGGATTGTGTTTGGAGACTATGCACTACAGTATTATTAGCCTGCTTTATAATTGTGGATACTGAGGCTTAGAGGGATAAAAAGATGTGTACAAAAGTAGGAAGAAAGTGGCAGAGCTAGAATGTCAGCCTGGAACAGTCTAACTCCATCTCCAATGTTCTTTACTTACTAGTGACTCTTCTCAATAGCCCCTCCTGAATCTTGTAGGGCAGAGCTGCTATCTTCCGTGGCTGCCCCTCTGCTTTTTACTTTCTCAGAAGAGCGGCCAGGGTTTAGGGGGCATGGCAAGCTCTAGACCTGGAATTTCATCCAGCCTCTACAACTCACTAATTGAGTGAACTTGAGCAGATTTCGGAACCATTTGGAGTGTCTTCCTTGTCTGTGAAATGGGACAGTACTGGTATCTACCGCACAGGATTGTGGGAAGCTCTATATGTAAGGCACGCCACCCAATGCATGGCGTATGGTCATCGTTCAAAGGGTGACAGTTTTAAGGTGCCAAGCTCTCCAGCTGGACCCAAAAGGAGGCCTCACAGACTGGTTTCATAACTGAATTTAAAGTGTAAGAATTCCCAGATGGGTGAGCAAATACCCGCATTTACTGTTAATCCAAAGATACATTCTGAAATCCACAAAAATGCTTTTAGGGACTGGCTTGTGGGGATAATTCATCACACTCTCCCCTGCAAGAATCTAACTGGTCATCCTGACTTCCTGTTCATATAGGGATGAAAGAAAGAAGAAAGAAAAGAAAAGAAAAAAAAGGTGAACAGAATTATATGCAGCTCTGAAGCTAGGATTTAAGAATAGGCATAAATCTAAGTTACCAACAGAAAGCTAGGGAGAAACAAACAAACAAATATCCCCTGAGGGCCACTGTGTCTCATCCTTGACTCACTGGATTAGTCAGGACTCTTTGGGTTATTAGAGGTGACCTGCCCACACTGACTCCAGACAGCTTAAAGCAAGAGGGGGGATTTATGGTCAGGCCTGGTTAGATCCAGGAGCTTATGCAGCATTGTCAGAAATCACTGTCTCCATGGCTCAGATCTGCTTCTCCAAGTGGCCTTCGTTTCCTCTTCTGTAGTCAGGCTCCTTCCTGGGCAGCCTTTCATTTGCTTCTAGTTCTATGACTCCAAGGGCCAGGCCCTTTCTCCTCCTGTTTCTTACTAAAAAATTCCCAAGAATTAGAATTGGTTGAGGTTGGGCCCACATGTGACATGACCAACTTGAGTCCCAGAGAGTGGAATCTGGTTGTCTAGCCTACGTCAGGGCCTGCCTTTGTGGCCCAGAGGTAGGAATTCTGGGATTACTAGTCCTATGGATTGAGGAACAGTTCGTCAGAGGAAGTGGGCACATTTAGCAAGTTCTTCTGAGGATGGTTCGAATATAACTAAGCTGTGGATTGACTAAAATCTCTGGGGAAAAAAAAAGCTTTTGTCAACATGAACACAGCCCTTGTGTTGCTCGTGGCTTGGGTGGGGGCATTTTTCTATCGATTATTTCTTTGTGCCCTATTTGCTATATTTACTTGTGGATATTTATTTTCCTACCAGTCTTAGTAAATGCTTGAAATAAGCATATACCCATGAACCAAAGTTCTAATTTAACACCTAAATGTCACAACAAGTATTCCACAGCCCCTGGATTAAGCAGCAGTCCAAAATTTGTGAAAACCAAAATTTGTAAACCAAAATTTGTGAAAAAAGATTATATTTCTTTTATTTGTCCCCAAAAGTTTCCATTGTATACCAAAAAAATGAGACAGTGTGCCTTTTGGGGAGAAGAAGTTTCTACTTTGGGTTTAAACCAAATAAAATAATATTTAAGGAAATGTTAAATAAATTATTTATCATGTTGGTCAACGTTTTGGGGAATATAGCTTAGATAAACACATTTTTAAGGTCAGCCACTCTAAGGGCTGGGTTTTATAAAAACAGCCTCTGAGGAGCTTTAATAAATCTAAAAAGAAAAAAAACATCAAGCACTTGTTTTCATTACTGAATCATTTTCTCTTGCTGAATAATGATCATTCAAGAGGTAAGCTTAACCAGGAGGCCCTGATAGCCACACTGGGAAACTCGCATATGATGAAAAATCTCTGTTGATGGGAAGCACTGTTGGCCATGCTTGGATTTCTGTCAAAGCGGCCCAGTCTTTTGGTTGCATTTTAAATCAGATAAATGGACGGAGCTGGCTGATTTGGGTCATAAAATTGTCAAATGAAGATAAATTCATTCCTACTCAATGGGAAACTTCAGAGTAGACTTAGAATATATGTAAGTACAAAATAATGCGTTTCTATTCCCTCAAAATAAACAGTGACCAGATTCATCAAGTGCATTTAATTCACCTCCTGGGTCCTCCATCTTTTCCAATTGCAGCCCAAGGCATCTTTGGGGCCCATTTCTACTCTTAAATGGCATTCACAGCCAAAGGAAGGCATGGGATGGAGAGGAAAGGATGTTTGGATTCTAAGAAATGGCAGTGGAAGACGTGAGGGGCAGGGGAATTCTAATGAAGAAGGGGGGCAGGGAGAGCAGCCAAGGTGGGGCCGTGAGGAAGGGAGACCATGGGAGGAAGGATAAGAAGCAGAAAGGAGAAAAAGTTCCTTTGCAAAAACTGGGCAGAGACCAGCTCTGAGGCACTGCTTGCTGTGGCTCTGGTTTCATTTTTGTGTGGTTCATCATTTGTCTGAAACTTGAAGGGCTCTCATGACCCCTTCTTATCTATACAAGGAGGCAACATCCCTGGATGTGACCCCAGCCCCACCTTGGTCTTGAAAGGAAAGCCGGGGATAGGAATGAGGCTGGAGGTTCTGAGTCTTGTCTCTTCCAAGGGTGGAACCTGCAGCAGAATTTCATGGCTTCAAAAAAGAAGATACTTTCTGTTTATGAGCAGGAAAGCGTGTCACTGAGGAGTTGGAGGAGTGGAGGTTGCATTACCATAAAGTGCCTCAGGCCCTGAAAGTTTAGGAGAAGAGAGCCTGACTTAACCACATCTGGGGCTTGAGGTTTTATCGAACTGGTAAAAAAAATAATCTCTGCAAAATATTTTGAAAATATTTGATGAACACAGACTGAAGCTACTGCCTACATGCATGGGGGACAAAATAGCCCTGAATTCAGAGTAGCAACCTGTTAGCAACCAGCCAGTACTTGGGTTAGGCACAAAGTAGAATGATTAGAAAGGAAGGCTTCACAGCAAGACAGAACCAAGCCCAAATCCCAGCTCTACCACTTGTTAGTGGTATAAGCATGAGTGTGTGACTTCACCCATCTGTGCCTCAGTGGCTTCATTCATAAAATGGAAATGAATGCTCCTTCAGTGGGCTGCCATGAGGACCAAACTAGGTAAGTTGTATGGAAATGATATTGTGATAGATTGTCAAAATGGCCATTTCCCCTTCTACATCCACTTCCTTATGATATCCCATTAAGAGGTAGAGTCTATTGCTCCACCTCTGGAATCTTGGTTAGCCATGTGACTTGGAGCATTAGCAAATGCAAAACTGGCAAAGACTTGAAAATTGCTTGTCTATTGGAGGCTTCTCTCTTTTGCTGGGCTTGGATCCCCGAACCTGGTATGCAAATGAGCCTGAACTAGCCTGGTGGAGGATGAGAGGCCACATGAGCAACCAAGGTAACCAGCAGACAGTCTGTCATCTCCCATACATGTAAGAGAAGCAATTCTAGATCATCCAGCTACCAGCCCTCCTATCAGCTAACTCCAGATCCAGGGGAGTGACCAGCCACAGAGATCAACTAAGCCAGCTCAGAGCAGAAGACCACCCAGCCAATCCAAAGAACTGGAGCTAAATAAAAGGTTGTTGTTTTAAACCACTAAATTTTGGAGTGGTTTGTTATGCAGCAAAAGCTGATTGATATAGGTGGTATTCACTTATTATAACTCACTAATTGGATCAATCAGTCATTTAAATTGCCTGATTTTTGTTCAAAATGATTTCTGTCTGTAGGGAGAGACTGGGGCATGGCAATCTTTCTGGTAGCTATTTTGTAAAGTCATGTGGTTTAGGATTAATTGCAAAAGACAAGAAGATTTAAGACATCAATAAGGATTTTTCTGAAAATATTTTAAAGTCTTTCCTCCCATAATATTTTAAAAGTTTGACATCAACATTCTACAAGCCAGAATAATATACAAAGCAAACACCAAACACTGAAGCTCACTAAGTTTCAACTGCAAGATTGGTCGAAACAGAAAGTCAGGGCTTCCCTGGTGGCGCAATGGTTGAGAGTCCACCTGCCGATGCAGGGGACACGGGTTCGTGTCCCAGTCTGGGAAGATCCCACGTGCCACAGAGCAGCTAGGCCCGTGAGCCATGGCTGTTGAGCTTGCGCGTCCGGAGCCTGTGCTCCGCAGCGGGAGAGGCCACAACAGTGAGAGGCCCACGTACCGAAAACAAACAAACAAACAAAAACAGAAAGTCACTCTTAAACAGTTCTGAAGCTCTTAACCCAGGGAACCAACTAGAACCAGAAGAAATGAGATGGAAATAAAAAGGATGAAACTGGACAAAAGGGAGGTCAGTGCCTTGGAACCCATCCACATTCTCTGGTGGGAGTGACAGGCTTTGCCAACTACCCAACTGTAAAGGAGATAAAAGAATTTATGGGCCAAAGCAAAATGAAGAATTATCCAGATAATTTAGGCCAACTGAGCACTCTCACCTGAATTTACCAGTGAGTTGTAACCAAACTCTGTCTGATGGCTTCTATTATCTAGACAGCTGTCTCATTCTTCCGCTTTGCTTGGAATTTGTATGTTCTTTGGCATTTCAACTGCTTTTTATTGCCTACATTCTTTACCCAGGTTGTTGCTCTCTGAGGTTTTGATGGTAAGAAGCATGGATAAGTTTTGGAAGCAAATTTTTGGCCTGAAGACTCTAAAGCATTCGTTCATTCAACAAATATTTATTATTTAATTATTAGGTGCTAGAGACAGTGCTAGGCATTGAGGATGCAACAGTGATTCAAAGAAACAAGATACCTTGGCTTGCAGCTTAAGTTTAGTGAGGGAAAAGGATCCATCACCAGATAAGATAATGTGAGAAGCGCTGTGACTGGGGAAGTACAGGGCATTGTTGGAGAATATGGTACGCAATTCAGACTTGGGCTCAGTGGTCAGGAAGCACATCACAGAGGAAGTGGTGCCCAAGATGAAAGATAAAGAACAAGCATTAAGTAGTGTGAAGAAGTAAGGGAAAGAGTATTACAGACTGAGAAAACAGTATTACATCACTCAGCCTGAGAGAGTATTGCAGAATTAAAATATTCAGTATGGGGCTTCCCTGGTGGCGCAGTGGTTAAGAATCCGCCTACCAGTGCAGGGGACATGGGTTCAAGCCCTGGTCCGGGAAAATCCCACATGCTGCAGAGCAACTAAGCCCACGAGCCACAACTCCTGAAGCCTGTGCTCCTAGAGCCTGTGCTCCACAACAAGAGAAGCCACTGCAACGAGAAGCCTGTGCACTGCAACGAAAAGTAGCCCCCACTTGCCGCAACTAGAGAAAGCCCACGTGCAGCAATGAAGACCCAACGAAGCCCAAAATAAAATAAATAAATACATTTATTAAAAAAAAAAAGTTCAGTATGGCCAAATGCTTGCATTAGCACCAAGTAGTCTGTGGAACCTCAGTACCATTGAGTGAAATGATGGTGAACACTAAAACCATGGCCAAAGCCTTGCCATGACCTGCCTTCCCAGGTCTGCCCTAGAGTCATGGTTAATTTCAGGTGGTGATACTGGTTGGTGCTTTTAACAGCTGTGTCTGTGTGGCCAGAGTACATGCAAGTGGAAATAGGCTGCCTGGCCAGCTAGTGTTCCGAATGGAGGTCAACCCAAGACAAGTGTATATCCCTCAAGGTTAAGCCAGACTCTGCATCATCTTTTCCTACTTCCAACCAATTGAGACATAAGAGAAGGGTGAAAAAAAAAGGGAGGGAGAGATAGAATATGGTGAGGCTCAGAATCCTAAGAAATTGTGACTGTCATGAGAAGGGTTTTAAACTCTGTTTTAAACTTTAGCAATCCTTGTAAAAAACATAAGCTACTGACCAGAAGCACAAATTCAGAGTGTGAGCTATATATAAAAAGACCCCTGTATTAGTTATCTAGTGCTGTGTAACAAATTACCTCAAAATTCAGCAACTTTAAACAGCAAATATTTATTAGCTCTCAATTTCTGCAGCTTAGCTAGGTGCCTCTGAATTATGAGAGACTTTATGGTCTCTCATAAAGTTGGAGCCAAGCTGTCAGCCAGGGCTGCACTCTCATCTGAAGGCCTGACTGGGGAGGATCTGCTTCTAAGCTCATTCATGTGGTTGTTGATTGGATTCAGTTTCTCATGGGCTGTTGGACTTAGGGTCTCAGTTCCTTGCTGTCTATAGAGGACTGTTTTGTTTTGTTTTGTTTGTTTTGTTTTGTTTTTACCATGCAGACCTCTCCATCGGGTACTTTACAGCCTGGAAGCTGGCTTCTCTTAGAGCTAGCAAGTGTGAAAGTGTGAGAGAGGATATGCAAGACAGAAGCCGTAGTCTTTTTATAACCTAATCTTGGAGGTGGCATCTAATCACTTCTGCTCGTATGTGAGGGTGATCTGGCTGCGACATCTGTCACCCCATTGATCGCCAGGGTTGATTCGGCTGATCTGGCTGGCTAGGCGGGTGTCCCTTCCTCCCTCACTGCTCCATGTGCATCCCTCCCGAAGCTGCGTGCTCGGTCGAAGAGGACGACCTTCCCCGATAGAGGAGGACCGTTCTTCGGTCAAGGGTATACGAGTAGCTGCGCTCCCCTGCTAGAACCTCCAAACAAGCTCTGCTATATTGTATTAGTTAGAGGTGAGTCAGTAAATCCAGTCGACATTCAGGGAGAGGGGGTTATACAAGCCCATGAATACCAGGAGTCTGGGATTGATGGAGGCCATCTTAGAGGTTGCCTAAAACAGCCCCCAAACAAGGAAATGATGTGTGTATATTCATCCTTTTCTTTCCTCCTCTCCTTTCCTCCTCCTAGAAAGAATAATAACACTTAGCCTGTAAAATTTTTAAAGGATGAAATGAGGGAATAGCTGGCAAGTGTTGGGCATGTATTGGACCACATTCAGTGATGGATGTTGAATGGGGAAGCATCTCCTCTTCGCTTATATTTAACATATCCATGGGCTATTGTCACTCATGATCAGCCAGTTGAACTTTTTGGATGAATTAATCTCAGGAAAAGCTGATTTGACTCTTTCCCCCCACACAACCATTAAAAGCCACAGAATGAGAACAATGGTATATAGGGGGAGAGTAAGGAGAACAGATAAACGAGATGCAGGGCTGGTGGGGCTCATCAGAAGATAGGATATCCTCTGTTTTGATGTTCTCTCAGGAATAAACTTTTGCAATTTGTATACTGCCTCAGAACAAATGGGAGTCACTGATCTTTGTTGAAAAATTACTCAGTGTCAGGCATTGTTCTAAGCATTTCTTATGTATCCTTTAGTCCTCAGACAACCCTATGAGGTAGATGCTATTATCAACCCATTGTAAAGTTGAAGAGGAAGAAACTTGCCAAAGCTTATATAGTTAGTAAGGGATGAGGTTAGGGTAATTCCAGAAGAGGTAGTTATCACAAAACTCTGTACCATACTGTGTTGCATGGACCACAATGTCTGTGGTTGATTTTGCAGACTTCTGATGGGCTTGGCACAATCTTTTGCCTCGGTGGGATATTGGCAAGCCACCCCCATACATTGTGAGGATGCGAAGCCCTTAGGCTCCCCTGATGCTACGCTCATATGACCAGTCATATAGAGCCCACTCATCTTAGGTTCCCTTCCATTTTGCCTAAGAGCTTAGGAAGTTCCTTTATTCCGACTGGGGTCTGAAGAGCACACATCTTGCCCAGGGTCTCTGAGGCCCTGGATTAATGGCCCCAGCCCCACCCACTTAGGTGAGAACAATTAGATAGTGATCTCCATCTAAGCAAGGGCTGAGGCAGCTCAGAGGGCAGGGAACTCACAACTGCTCATGGCATCCCCTCATCTTTTACAACATAAAATTAATTATTTTTCATTTTTCAGGCCAAGAGAACTTTCCTCTTAGGTTTATTTTTAAATTAAATGCATTTAGGGCCTAATTATTTATCTTTGCCTACTTCCCTTCACTAAACCTGCTTTATAACTGCTGCAACCGGAAAGGCACACTGCAGTTGGGAGCGAGATGAGGTTTTACTCTTTGGAAAGAGTTCCAACATGTTTAGAAACCACTGACAGAGAAAACTGTTTCTACCCAGGACATTCAAAACTATGCCAGGAAAGTAGAATAGAAATTGTGGAAATATGGAGGGACCAGTGAGATAAAAACATGGACTGCAATTAAATTCAAAAGAAAGTTGGAAGAAACCCCACTGAAAATGTTGGCATCTGGTAGATTTCAAGCTTAAGGATAAAATCTCCAAGTTAGGAGAGCAATTTTTGGTTTTCCAGCAAGTACCTCTAGGGGCAATAATTTTCAGGGAAAGGTAGCTCATAACACTGAACATAGTATTAACATAGCAGGCTGCTTGCCCAAACTTACTTTATTTTCATTTGCATTATTGGTTTGAAAACTCCGCTGGGTTCGTGATCCGTATCATGTTGGCACCTGTCCTCATAGAAACTGAAATGCTGAGCCTGCATTTTACTCTGACTGTTTTACTTGACTTGGGAGAGGCCCAGAGAAATTTAGGTTGCTACAGGAAGACTGATAAAACTCTCAGCCTTTCTCCTCAGTAGATCATTCCCCCGAGGAGATATTTGAGGGGCTGGATACTTTTCAGTTGAAACCCAAGAACATCAGCGGTTATACAAAAGCCTCTAGGATATGTACATGTGTGTATATGTACATAATGCATGTGTGTGTGAATGTATATATACATACATACACACACATGTTTTTTGCAAGAGAATTGCGGTGAGAGGTTAGTTATAATCACATACAAATTTGGAAAATTGCCGATGAGGTGCCTCTAATGGTGATAGCCAGATCTATTGGTATGATGTTTTTTCAACCACACTTACGACTGTGACATTTCTATCTTGGTAAATCGGGTGAGTGATTTGTCACGCCTATTTTACACAGGAAGAAACCGAGATCTGCCTAAAGCCATAGAACTAGATGGTGGAAGACAAAACTAGGACTCTTGACTCTGTGACCTCAGCCTCTATCTTCAATTCTACTTCCCTCTTACTCTGAATATCCTGTGGTGGAAAAGAGCAAGGCATCTGTGTGATCTCCCGAGGAAAGATCCCAATCAGTATAAGCCGATCAAGTTTACTCTCTTCAGCAAGGCTGGAAACAGACAAGAAAAATCTCCCTCCCAGGCTCCACTCCAGCCCAGAAGGGGGCCTCAGAGTCTCTGCAGTGCAGCCATCATGCATGGCTTCACGGTGAGACATGGACACTGGTGGCCACTGGCCCCCTGGAGTCTTCTGGTCAGAACTAACCTCTAGCCCATTCCCCACTGCGTGAGACATTTCTTTCCTGGTTGCCTACAGCACCTTGAGTTTCTTACAGGGAATTACCTCCTTCCCCCATGTGCCATTTTGTGAAATCTTGGCAAAGATGTAAGTCAGGGTGCTCACTTCCCATATGGAAGCTGAGAGTATGGGTTCCTTCCTCTAGCTGCCCAGGCAGAAGGGGGATCAGACTCTCTCTCCTGGTATTTGAATAGAAGCTTTCCCAGCCAGTACTGCCTACTGGGTCTCCAGTGTCCTACTTCCTATAACTGTGGAAGCAGGAGACTGCCTCGGGAGAGGAGAGCTTTTCCTATTTCACCATACTTCCCAGCCTACTCAGAAGAGGAGCTAAGATTGGGTGTCCTGGATGCCTTTTATTTACTGGGGGCTGTCTGGCTGGCTTCATGGAAGAGGGAGATGGTATTGGAAGTTGGAGGATATGGAAGACTTTCTCGATAGTTGGAATGGCCTGAATAAAGGCCTGGAGGTCGAGAAGCAATGAGTCTAGTTTGGAGCACAATATATGTACAGGACAGTGCTGGGAGCTAAAGCTGATACACCAGATCGGCATTAGCGTTTGGAAGGTCCTGAATGGAAAGCAGGGCATAAAGAGGATGGACATTTTCACAGTCAGCCCTGTCGGATCCTGCTCCGTGCCTTGGCTGCACTCTGACAGTCAAACTGGAGCTCTGTGGATGACCACTGCATTTCTGGAAGAAAGAGTGGACTAGACCTTCCACTTCCACAATGGGAGGCCAGGAAAAGCCTTGCAGTTCCTGCCGAATTCCACCCTATGTGTCACCCTATGCGTTTTCTCCATTAATACTATCTCTTCTCTCTCTCTGCTTCCCAAAGCTGATAACCAACTCCTGAAAATTCTACCCTCCAAGTATCTCTCATAACCGTCACCTCTCCCTCTCTAAGTCATGAGTCAAATCAGCACTTAACACACACCTCCTGGCACAGCGCACTAGGCATCTAACTGAACTTCTAGCTGCAGATGTACAGCCCCTCCCACAATGTCCTCAAGATCCAGCCACCACAGTCCACCACAGGGCTCTCTCTAGAGCTCAGTCCCATGACACACTAGATATCCTTCATGACTAACCACTGACTCTGGATATATCCAGTCTCATGAATTTGGCACAGAAAGCCCGCTGTGATGTCCTAGCCTGGGATCATGCCTCCTTCCCCACTCTTTCCTCCATAGATCTCTCCCGCATCGTGTGCTCTGTGTCTTTGCTGTTTCACACCTCCATGATTTTACACACGTTCTTCTAATGCCTCCTTTCACACTTAGGTTCCACTTAAGCACTCTTTCTCATCTTTCTAGATTCCACTTAAATATCATGGGGGTAGACGCAAGAGGGAGGAGATATGGGGATATATGTATACGTATAGCTGATTCTCTTTGTCACACAGCAGAAACTAACACACCATTATAAAGCAATTATACTCCAATGAAGATGTTAATAAATAAATAAATAAGTAAATATCATGGTGGGCATATATAATAATTACCCATTGAGTGTTTGTTGAATATTGATCTCAGCAAAACCATGCTGCCTTCCCCTTGGCCCCAGCTAGTCCTTTCTTTGGACTCCTAGGGTTTTTTGTATGTCTACACCTCCACTGTAGCATTTCTTACATGGGGTTGTAATCTCTAATTCTCTCATTAAATGGTAGGCTTCCAGAAGTATAGTGTGTGAGTGTGTGTGTGTGTGTGTGTGCACTTCCCTGCTACCCCGCATCCGTTCCTCCTTCCTAGTAACATTTTCTTCTGAGAATTCTCACTCACTCTGCAGAGTCCTCTGTAAACATTTCCTCTTACTACCCAGGGTGGCCAAGCAGTGGTTGTATAACCTAAGTTTGGCTAACTGGACCCTTGACTGTATGGCAATGATGAAAGGAATGGCTTGCGCTCCTTTACAGTGGCAATACCCAGGTGAGATGATCAGGAGGTTCCTACTACAGAGACCTTACCCCTGGTTACTGTCTGTCCCTAGCTGGATTCTGTGGCTTCCTTTTCCATCCCTGGGTACCTCAAATTTTTCTAGTAGATATACGTTTTTGTTGTTGAGTTCATCAGTGTTAGTTTCTGTTGCTTGCAACTAAAGCAAGTCTTAACTGATGTAGGGGAATGAGGGGAGAGCTAAGGTATATTCTCTGAGATTCTGTATCTCTGCCATTGCTGGTGGCGCCAGAAGAGGAAGGTCCTTTCTTTCTTGTATAAGAAATAGAAATCAGCTCAAAGCAGCTCTAGGAAATAGGAGAGCTAATTGGAAAAATACCATCTTTGTGGGAATCTAGGAAAAGTTGAACTATTAGGTTTGAAGTAGGAAAGGAACCAAGAACAGATGTTTGCTCTCTGCATCTGTTCTGTTCTATTATCTCTCTATCTGATTATCATAACTTCAGCTTGCATATAAGCCCATATAGTGTTGCTGTTTGCCCTTAATAAGTGCCTTCCACACTTACCACTTCTGGGAGAACAACAGTCCATGTTTTAACTGCCAGCACCTGTGACTCTGTTATGGCGCAGATCAGAAGTCCTAGGGAACCTACATTTCCAGGAGCAGTCCTCAAGCAATAACTGACAAGAGTTGGAGGATAAATCCCCCAGCTCCCTCCCCTCTTGGCCAAGACAACTCTGAGGCACATGTTCTACCCTGGCTCTCTGAATTCCCCAGTAAGATGAAGCTCCATTTGCCCACCGTGGAAATGTGCTTGACTGTGTTGATCCCTTTCCTTCTCTCTTTCCCTTTCCCTGACCAGTGTTTTCTGGGACCACCTCCCAAATAAACTCAAGGGTCTATACTTCTGGAGGAATACACTAAAACAGCCCATAATGGTCCCAGTTCAGCATTTACATGGCTAGGCAATGGTAGGCTCCACCACTCACAAGCACCTTTATTCTGTCTCACTTTGTCCAAATTCCAAAGAGAGAGACTGGCTCTCTTTTTTGGTGAGAGAGAAGCTCATCTTTTTAAGTCAAGCTGCATTCAGAGGTGGCCAGTATGTCCATGGATGGCCACCCCAGGCCAGCTGATCATCTCTAGCCAGGAGGGGGGAGTTGTAAGGTTTGCTGGTCAGTCCACAAGCCTGTGGGCAGGAAACGGAGACCTTTGAGTCTCAACTGGGGCCATTTGCCTTTCAGGGAACTATCACCCAGGTGGTTGCATGGGAAAATCAACACAAAAGGCTGTTTATTGGACATCAAGTAATTATTTGCAAACAATGCTTTGATAGGTTAAGCACAAAAGAATCAGAAACATATGGATTAAATTTTCATTGAAATACACACTTGAGTTTGAAAATTAACAGGATACGAGCTTAGGAAGGGATTTTTCCCACTTTCTTTTGCCAAGCCAGATTATTTGCAAAATAACTCAGGAATTTTTTACAGCTCAGGCACCCTCTTACTCCCTCCTTCCCTTTTCTTTAGCTTTTCCCTCACACGGAGTTAATTAATAAAAGCAACATTTATCAAAGAGGACAAGTCAGCCTGTTTGCGTGTCATGTGGTGACGGGGGGTGGGTGTGATCATCTGCAGCATGGATGCATTTCATGGAGATCTGAGGTCATCAGTGCTGTGATGACCAACACCCAGTGCTCACGTCCCATGTGTCAAGCACACTTGCTAAGCCCCCGGGAGACCCCCACCAGGTAGGCGCTGTCACCATTCCTCATTTACAGAATAGAAACTGAGACTGAGGGTTAAAGGTATTTTTCCCATGTGTAAACAGCTAGTAAGTGGCAGAGTTAACATTTGAATTCTCTCCTTCTGTCTTCTGAAACCACTGAGGGATCTTACCCTGTGAGTGGGGACTCAAAACCTCTGAGTTGGAAGAGAGTTCTAATACCACCCCTTCACTTTATTAAAGAGGAAACTGAGGCCCAGAGAGGCAAAAGATCAAGCAAGATTATTATGCTTGGGAGCCTGGTTTAGACAGACAAGTTATGAACCAGAAGCATTGCCTTCTCCAAGTGTTAACTATTTGAAATACTCAAAGGAGAAAACCGTAGCTGTAGCTGTAACATCTAGTGCTCAAGTCCCAGTCCCTGACTCTTTAGATGGGAATTGTTTACATATGAGATACAATTATAAGGACAAGATTTGTTTAGCACCAGCCTCGTGACATATTGGGAGTTCCCAGGTCTGGTCCTCTACCTAAGTCAAACAGATAACTTTACATCAAGAGGTGATCTGAAGGCCACTGCATGGCTCACCCACCCCAGAATATCTCCCCCAGCCCCGGCCTTCCTATCTAATATTGCCAACAATAGTCCCTGCTTTGTAGTACTGTGGTACTGTGTGGTGCCACCAGTGGTGCAAAAACGAATGGAAACATGTTGCAAGGGAAGAAGAACAATTAGATTCTAAAAGTGAATCAACTTAATGGATTTAAGTCACAGTCTTGAGGGAGAGGGATGTGCTTTGTCCCGTCCAGGAAGCCCGGTGCAAAGGAGAACCTTGAGCTGACTGTTGTCCCCTGCTCAGAGCCATAGCCACACAGAGGCATTGTCATTGTCAAGATTCTTCTGGCTACAGGGAAAAGAAACCCACTCAAACTACCCTAAGCCCCAAATGGAGGGCTTCAATAAGGACGCAAGGGTTTCTCATGCAAACCAAGGAAGGAAATGCAGCTGAGCTCCAGAACCAGAAAGGCATCAGATATCAGGGCAGCTACTATGTCTGACTTTCCCTGGTCCAGGGTTGCATGATGCCCTGTCCCTGTTTCTCTCAGGGATTCTGCAGACCAGTTGTCTACCTCTAGATGAACTTGGCAGAGGACATCCTCTCCACGGTACCCACAATGGGTCCAGTTTGAAAGACTAATAACAGTCAATCACTGTATCTTAATTCCAAATTCTTGGGAGAGAAAATATAATTGATCCAACTTGAGTTTTCTATAAACCCTTCGTCCCATTCACAGCAGCCAGGCAGTCTGGGTTCCCACTATGAACACAGTTATGTGGATCAGCTCCTGTGAATGGAAGGGAGATGTGTGGCCTGGAAACAAACCCCCAAATCTCCAATGCCTTGCAGAATGTTGCAGAGACTCCTAGCTGTTCCCCAGTATCTCTTTTCCCTTTCTTCCATAGCAACAGAATCCTTTAATATTCAGCTGGGCACACGGTCTCCCAAAATAAAGACTGTATTTCCCAGCTTCCCTTGCGGGTTGAGTCACGTGACTCAGCTCTGGCCAATGGGATATAAACAGAAGTGTGTGTACAAGTCCCGGGGAAGGGTCTTTATAGGGAGGAGTAATGCCATCTCCCTCCCTTTTATGGCATGTGGACACAATGTTTAGAGATGAAGCAGACATCCCAAACCAATGGAAGCCACGCGTCGCAGATGGCAGAGCAAAAATAATGACAGAGTCTGAGACCCCGCTGACTGCAGACGGCTGTTCCAGCTTGGACGGCTCAGGCCCATTTCCCTGTGACAGAGAAATAAATGTCTGTCTTGTTCAGACCGTTGCTATTTTGGATTTTCTATCATGCTCAGCCAAACCTAGTCCTTTACGCTAGAGGGCATTAAAGGAAACAAACCTGGGGATGTGTTCCCTTTTCCCATTTTATTGTTATAGTGCCCATTTGTGCCACACACACACACACACCAGTCACCATAGAGCAAGGCTGGAGAGAATGTTTCTTTGGCTTGCATTGTCCCTCAACTCTCTCTCTCTCACGTCTGCAGCAAGGCTTATGGCTTCTGAATCGTCATCCTTATGGGCAACTGCAGTTCACTGAGGGATTATTTGGGGAGATATTCAAGATCTCTAGGGAGAACTTCCTGATCACGGGCAGATTCTTTCTCCTCCTAATGATAGGCGAGCTTCTGGAGAGCACCATGGCCTTTGTTCTTTGTTTTCAAGGAGACAAACTGTTATTTCTTGCCTCTGAAGAAGCTTCTAATATGGGTGAAATATCACAAATAATTAGGCCAAATAGCAATGCAAGTCCCACTAGAAACAATGCATCCATTATTTCATTTTATCCTCATCATTAGAGCTTCTGCCTGATTTAAGTTGGTGTGAAGATAGCTGTGGGTATTCCCTGCCTGAGAACTCTAATCCTACTCTTTATGGAATATTTACCATTTCTCATTTGATTCTTCCTCTCTTGATCCATTGTTTCACAATTAAAAAGTTCTGATGCTATTTTGATCTCACGTAAAAACTCTGTAGTTCTGCAGATGCCTTGTTTCTGGGCTTCCCTTATGTCTTTGGGGCGGGCATCTCAGGGTGGGGTTGAAAAGCAAATGTGTTGTGGAAACTGGGAGTTTTAGCAGTTACCTAAATATGAGGGAGGGGCTTTCTACAGAGTCACCTGATGCTCTGAGTTAAGGAAGCCATTCAGACACCCAAGACCAAGGGCAGGCATGAGGACCATCTGGACCAGTGTCTCTTTCTGCAAGCCAACAGTGGGGTTATGAGGGGGGGGATATCTGTCCAGAAATTGGCCCCCCAACAAATATTTGCTGATGGACTGAATGAAATGCATGAAATTTTTGAAATAAATATTGCCCATACAAGACAAAGTGTTGATTAAATTCTGGAGAAGGCAATAACATCAAAGGTATATGAAATCTAGCTGCAGTTTATGCCTCAGTTCTGAACCCTGAGTTGTTGCTCCTAAGGAAATCCTTGTGATGTCATCAACCAATAAAGGAGTAATAGGTGAGTCCCCACTGAGTGCCCAGCACTTGCCAGATATCATGAGTCACACAGAAACAAAAGATGCATTTTCTGTCCCTGGTGGGGGACCCTCCTTTACTCAATAAGGGAGTAATATAACAAGGGTATATTAGATGTGTTTATAAATGATAAGAATGACTCCACCAGCCAGGACATTCATTACCAAATGGTGGGGAGCCAGCTGAAAGTAATATCAGGAAGCAAAGATGAGCAGCATGGTTGAGAGCTTCTTAGAGGTATTAGATCTCATACCAGGTCATATGGGCAGACATCATATGAGTATCACAGATGAGATATAATACAATACAATACAATGCAGGTGGTAGTGTTCTGAAGCCAGGCAGACCAGGGATCAAAACCCAATTCCTCTACACGCTCGCTGTGCCTGCAACCTTGACTAAATTACTTAACCTCTCTCCTGAGCCCCAGATTCCTCATATAGAAAACAAGCGTAGTAGAAACAACAGAATCTACATCACAGGATTTTGTGAGGATTAAATAAGACAGAACACATAAAGTACTTGACTTACAGTAAGGCTATTGGATCTTAGCTCTTGTCATACAGTAATGATAGTAGTAACAAGCCTAAAGCTAAAGGTTATAGCAAATACACATTCAATTAATCATTGATTCACTCAACAACCATTTATTGAGTATCAACTTTGGGGCCAGGCCCTGGGGATACAGTGATGAGTGGAAAAGGATGAAGATCTGCTCTTACCAGGTTATAGCATAAAAGGAGAGAAACACATCAATCAACAATGACACTAATGGATGCATAAGCATAAACAGAGAAATACTTTAAAGGAAATAACCAGTTTTGTGAGAGCTAACGCCAAGGAACCTCACCACAAGTCGGGGTCCACGAAGGCTTCCCAGGCGAAGTGAGGATTGAGTTAAACCTCTGAAGAATGAGAGGGAGTTTGAAAGGGGAGAGGAGAGGAGACAGCAAGGTGCAAAGGCAGAGAGACAGGCAGGAAAAAGAGTGGGAAGGCGAGGCACAGTCCAGGGAGGGGGCGGGTAGTGGGAAGAGTGGTAAAGCTGGAGGTGGGTGAAGGTGTCCCAGGGATAGTCAGAGAGGGAGATCAGCAGAAGACTTGAAGCTAGAGATGGGCTGGCAGGAAGGAGATGTCCAGACCATACTGGCCGTTGGAAACCACATGAGGGATGTCGATCTTTAATCTTGAGGAGGGTACATGCATCTGACTGGAGTTTCCAGAAGGTCATCTGGAGGCATCCCTCAAAGGTCTTCCTCCCAGCACATCATCTGAACCACTTACCTGGAGCCAAATCACACTGAATCATGTGGAAGCTGCTTCTCCTGCTTCTGTCTGGTCTTCCTACAGAGATCATAAACTCTCCGGGGGCCAGAAACACATGCTCTGAGTGTTGCCCACACTGACTCACACAAAGTCTTGAAAAGAGTAGGTGCTTCAGGTGAGCATATGCCCAAGGAAAAGGCAAACCCCCATACAAGGCAGAGTCTCCCTGTCCAAAGAGAAAACCAACCCAGCTATGTAAACTCTTGTGAAATAGTAAGACACTTATTTCCAAACTTCATCAATGAATTTGTTTGCATATGTGGCATATTACATAGAATAGTGTAAGCATTTAGAAATATAATGTTCCCCAATCTTTTAAAAAAAGTTTAGATCATGGACTGATTGTGTTCAGATTCTTCTTCCCAAAAGACCTTTATCATGTGTCTTCATCATCACCGAAGCCGTCTTTGAATCATCATCGAACATATTCTCCATCACACACCACCTTCACTTCAAATTGTTCAAAAAAGGGCACTTTGAATCCATCTAAGATGCTGTTACTGAAAATTTTCTTTCAGTGCTCAAGCAGTTTTCTCATTTGTCCTCTGGGTGGATATTTATGATCTCTAGAAGGTCACCACTTACAATATTCTTTTTTTTTCTTTTTTGGTAAAATGAACTTTGAGACCTGCTTAAAATACTTTCAATATTTTTATGATGAAGTCATATCTTCAAAAATAAGCACCAAATCTGTGTTAAGTATTTTTGCTGCTCTTTCTCCCATGGTGTTATCAGATGACATCTGTAGGCCTCCGGTCTCCTCTCCCCCACTGTCATTGGTTGAGGCCCCCTGGGGCTAATGTCATCCCCCAAACACTTCCTTCATGTTCAAAATAAAGTAATTGAGAAAGCATCAGGAATGAGAAATTTTGTAAGGACTTACATTCTATGGAACAGTTTTGGGGGAAACACTTTGCCTTACAATCAGACTTGTACAGTATTTACGTGTCAAATGAATATATTTGCTTACCTCACCTTGTGGTCATGGCCCAAGGGACACAGGAGAATGTAGGAACTTTTGCTGAAAGAAGTATTGTGTAACTTTTAAGAATATATTTCAGGGGCTTCCCTGGTGGTGCAGTGGTTGAGAGTCTGCCTGCCGATGCAGGGGACGTGGGTTCGTGCCCCAGTCCGGGAGGATCCCACATGCCGCGGAGAGGCTGGGCCCGTGAGCCATGGCCGCTGGGCCTGCGCGTCCGGAGCCTGTGCTCCGCAACGGGAGAGGCCACGGTGGTGAGAGGCCCGCGTACGGCAAAAAAAAATATATATATATATATATATATATATATATATTTCATTTAGCTTAAGCCAGTGGTTCTCAAGTGGGGGTCAGTTTGCCCCCAAGGGGACATCTGGCAGTGTCTGGAGACATTTTCAGCTGTCACAACTAGGGGAAGGGTGCCACTGGCATCTGGCGGGTAGAAGTCAGGGAGAGTTGGTCTATGGTCCTAGGTCAGGTGGGCTGCATTAGAGTCCTCTGAGGAAGATTTCTGGGTCTCATCCATGAAAGTACCTGGGAATACATGTCTCCCCAGTTTATGTTGCTGCTCAGCCAGCCGAGGTAACAATTTTGTTACAGCAAGTAATCACAGAACACTTCTTGGTTGTAATTAGGGGAAGACAGTAGCATATTGTGAGGGCCAGCTAAACACCAGACACTGTGTCAGGAGGCTTTCATGCATGATGGATTCCTGAAAGCCCAAGAACCCATTAAAGTAGATATTATCATCCTAATTTTCACACAGGAGGAAACTGGGGTGCAGAGAGGTCAAGTAACTGGAAGGGACAGAATTGGTACAGCGTTCAGCCCCACTGACTCCAGAACCCGTGCCCTTAAAGCCCCCCCACGCTGCTTGGATATTGATGGATTACGAGCTCATTGGATTGCTTCTCAGTTAACGCTCCGATTGGTGGGGCCATTGCCTTGTGCTCCTCACGAATTTTTGGTCATTCGAGTTTCGAATTTCTACGCTCAAAGTTTTGCCTGACTGCAGGGCTTAAGGTACAATGTAAAAAGAAAAAGTGAGGGAGCTTTAGGGGAAGACGGATCATGATCACGTGATCAACCTCCTGTGAAAGGTGAGCCAAAGAGACCCCCGTACAAATCTCTCCGCAGGCAGCGTTTTACTGTTTGCTATTTTGGTTGCTCCTAACTGACAACTAATAAGCCAAGGCTGTTTGGCCAGTGCTCAGAGCTGGCTGGGGAATCGTCAAATAGTCATTTAAAGCACTTCATCTTAGACTTCTCAAAGTCCCAGAAACATAGCCTCATGCCATAAAAAATATGTAGTGCTGAACCCTTTGTCCCTCCCCTGCCCTCTGTGTCATGGATAAATACACAACCTGAAGACCCGAAGGTTGGAAGGCTGCCCTCCACGGGAGCTGCTTCCGGCTGCAGGCGTGGTTGCCTGCTTCCCACCAAGCAGGCTTGTGTGAGCTTCCATCTGGCCTGTCCTCAATGGCGAACAGGGAAGCGAAGACGTCTATCCATCATCAGCCTCCAGTTAACCCCCTTTTCATGTCAACATCGGTCTCAGACAATTTGAACACACTTTCAGGAAGAACTGCCTCTCCCTTTCCACAGTGATCCTGATGGGTACTGATGTTTTTATGATTATTAATAAAATCTCTGAGACAGAATTTTATGGGCACACAGAGACTCTAAAAAGTCACTCTTTGCTTTGGAAAATTGTATATGTTAAGGACAATGGAGGAAATTTTTAATAAGAATGTTTAAGTGGCTAGGGTGTGAAAGACAGAATTTTAAGTATCTCCTGTGGCTCCTTTTGACATTGAACTTGCTTCCTGCAAAGGCCTTCATGGGATGTGTTTCCTGAAGATAGCACAACCCCAGGAAGCGGCTTCCACAAGAATGCCCCAGTGATGGTTTCAGTTTAGGTGCGAGGCCAGGTGACTCTTTGGGAAAATGCATCATCATTAACTATTCTTTCGTTTGTTTTTACATCATCTGCTTTGCTTTCTCCCCTCTCCTCCTGCCTTCCCTCCCTACTTAGTCTATCAACATTCTCTTTGGAGA
This sequence comes from Hyperoodon ampullatus, assembly GCF_949752795.1. Classification (NCBI taxonomy): domain Eukaryota; kingdom Metazoa; phylum Chordata; class Mammalia; order Artiodactyla; family Ziphiidae; genus Hyperoodon; species Hyperoodon ampullatus. The sequence goes on from NC_136914.1 coordinate 212,504,664, forward strand.
TTCATGGATCTGTTTCACCCAAACTGTGTAAAATCAAAGTGACTTACAAAGAAACCCTCACTCCTTAGGACCTTCCAAATGAGAATGGGTTGAAAAGGAGGCAAATGCAAGGAGCACAATGAGTAGACATCGATGCCCCCTGGGTGAACAGAAAGGGCAGAGTGCTTGGCATCTGGCTGGAAGTCAGTTTCAAAATTCATGCAGAAGAAAATTCCTCAGCCAAGCCCAGAAAGACTTAGCTCCACTCTGTGCAAAGGAAAAGGCTGGCACTGTTTCCACGTGCTGTCTTTGCTGTAGGAAGGAGAGTAGCTAGAAGCAATACTAAGTCTTACCTGCAAATTCTTCACCATTTCTGCCGCCTCCACGTTCCCCTCATCTGCCAGCTTTGGGGGTTCCTACCAATCCTGTATTTAAAACAAGAATCCTGAAAAAGTGGGTCATCACCAGCATCTAATGACAGGTTGGTTAATGAATGGTGTGCCTTCAAAAATGGGAGTTGGACAAACAAGGCAGCTAATTTTGATAAGGAACGATTTGAAACAACCAGGCGACAGTGTCCTTTGCATGTAGTTCCACACCAGCCATGTTTTTGTTTGGATTCTGTGTTAATTTTAGAAACTGTAAAACACAACATGCCAAACTGGTTGATTGAAATAGTGCTATTTCCTGCCCCTTGCAGGAGGTTGTCCAGTGAGTGTTTGCTCAGTTGTAGGCATGAGTTTCATGGAGAATTGAGTTAACTGGAAGCTTTGAGTATCATGATTCTGCTTTACGTCTGCCTGTATATCCCTCCATTCACGCATTCTTGCTTCTATGCATTGTTTATTGGTTCTATTCTCTTTGCCAGTGTAGAGCTGGACTATATTTTGATCTAGAACATTGCCTTTTTAGTCAAAGTTATATAGAGTGTTCTCCCTAAAGACCTCTCAAGGAGGTTGGTCATTTCACATAATCTACAACTATTTATTCCTGAAGGGAAGTTGAATTTTTATGGAACATTTAGACACAACAAGATTCAGCACTGGGTTTTCAAATGAATGTATGGAAGGAAGGGAAGAGGAAAGGAAGGGAGGGAGGGAGGGAGGGAGGAAGAGAGGGAGGGAGGGAGGGAAGAAGGAAGGAAGGAAGGAAGGGAGGAAGGGAGGGAGGGAGGAAGGGAGGGAGGGAGGAAGGAAGGGAGGGAGGGAGGAAGGGAGGGAGGGAGGAAGGGAGGGAAGGAAGGAAGGGAGGGAAGGAGGGAGGGAGGAAGGGAGGGAGGGAGGAAGAGAGGGAGGGAGGGAGGGAGGAAGGAAGGAAGGGAGGGAGGAAGGGAGGGAGGAAGGAGGGGAGGGAAGGAAGGAAGGGAGGGAAGGAGGGAGGGAGGAAGGGAGGGAGGAAGGGAGGGAGGGAGGGAGGGAGGAAGGGAGGGAGGAAGGAAGGGAGGGAGGAAGGAAGGGAGGGAAGGAGGGAGGGAGGGAGGGAAGGAAGGAAGGGAGGGAAGGAGGGAAGGAGGGAGGGAGGGAGGGAGGGAGGAAGGGAGGGAAGGAAGGAAGGGAGGGAAGGAGGAAGGGAGGGAGGGAGGAAGGGAGGGAGGAAGGGAGGGAGGGAGGGAGGAAGGGAGGAAGGGAGGGAAGGAGGGAAGGAGGGAAGGAGGAAGGAAGGGAGGGAGGGAGGAAGGAAGGGAGGGAGGAAGGAAAAGAATGAAGGAGGGAGGAGAGGTGGTTTGGTTTGTGATTTTAAATTTAGACAAACTCTGAAGAAACACTTACTCTTTCTTTAAATAAATAAATGCTGACTGCTAAGTTATATTGTTGGATTTTAAATCATATGATAAAGTGGTACTTAATGGAGCTGTAAACAATAAAGATAAACATTTTCCTCTCATGGGACTTCTATATAAAAGTAGGAAGGGTCGTTTCAACAGAGCATCATATAATAGCAAATAGGATAGCTGGCTTATTATAAAATTATAAATGTTAATTTTGGAATCACATTTTACAAAAGTCATCACTGAGCATGGTTATATATGTCAGTTTGGTTGTCAGTGTCACTAAAAGAAGCCATTCACTAGTAAGACTCAACACTGAGCAATACTTAATGGGAATTAAAACAAGTCCCTATTTTCAGGGGAGCTTTTGCTCCAGAGAAAAGTCCCCTCAGAATATCAGGGAGATACTTCAGATAAACCTTTAGAATTGCCTCTAGCTAAGCAAGCAAGCCAGGGAAAAAAGAAAAAAAGAAAAAAGGAAAAAAAACCCTCAGCCAAGACCGCCATGGCAATTGGGAAGATTTGGAATGGTTCATAATTTGGGCTCTTAGCTGTTTAGCTGGGTTGTTAGTATTTGATTTTATCCAAGAGCGATTCTGGATTTTAAGGCATCCTTCCTTGTTGCAAAGATAAGTAAATAGAAAGTCAGGCATTCAGGGAGAATTGGACTTTCATTACCTTCTTCATTAGAACCTATTTGGGCCCTCACCCCACCTCTTTTTCATGCCTTTCCTTTTTGCTTCATGCTAACTGTTTAAGAAAGAAAAATTGGCACGGATCAAACAGCAGTGAGAACCTTGGGTGGAGGCTCCTGTGAATGTATTTAGAAAGAAAACACAACTCTTCCTTTCCCCTTAACGAGCATCTCGGAGGTCCTACTATCAGGCCATCAGTAACGAGAAAGAGGCAGGATTGTGATTTACTATTGTAGTTTAAATAGATTTGGAATCCAGGGATATTGTTTTGCTCTAATTCTTCTCTCCTTCTTTTCTCAGTTCACCGACTTCTCAAAGAAAGACTTCCCCAAAGTAGCTGGCAGTTTCCAGTATGATAAGGTAAAGTAGGGAGAAAGTTTTGTTGTGGTTTTCTTTGTCCTGCTTCCTCCCCACTTCAAGAATCTGAGGCCCCGTGGAAATCCTTAGAGTGCGCTTGGTGAGTATGGACCTTTATAAATGAAACACAAATCAAAAGCATCATCCTACCAGCTCCTTTAGGTTCTTAAGCGGAAAGAATGTTCTGATCACTGAAGCCGTTTCAGGGCCCGAAATTAGAAAGTAATTAAAAATATCACACTCTCCCTGGTGGGTAGTACATTTAATTGGTTCCCCAGCAGGAGGCCAGCCCGAAGTCAGAAATGCTTACTTTCCAGATCTCTGCTTTGGAAGGACTGCCTGCAAACACGACAAAAGAAGTAAGCGGTCGAGCGAAGGGAAACCAGAAAACCAGAGACAAATGCAGAAGCAAATAGCTTGAGGCTAGAAAGAATAAAGAAAAAAATGCATCAGCCCCAAATTTCTTTAAACACAAAAATCTGCACACCACCACACCAGAGCAGATGGCAAGTTTCTGCGTTTAGATCAGCCTGGACCAACATCCCTGTTTAGGACTGAAGTTATTCTTGGGATTAAATTCTGGCTGCAGGACGTTCTTCGGGAGAAAAAGTGCTCCCAAGAATCCTGACCGTTTGGGATTTGTCTTAAAAGACTGGCCAGAGCTTTGATTCGCAGCTCGCTCTTGGCCAAAGCACAGCTTTCCCTGGCCGGTCTGGTTAAACGTGCTCTCCAAGCTTGGATGCCAAGGAGAGGGGACTTATTGCGTTACCCAGGACTGCTCGGCCCACGGAGCCTGATGCTCTGCTGCCACCTTCTGTCCTAGCTGTCGCACCAGGAGGCTGTTAAACTTTGGAGAACCCGGTGACTGTCCCCACTGCCTTTGAGAGTCAGGCCCTGGGTACCCTGTATGCTCCTGAGGCATTAATGATCCCTCATGTCCACCTGGGGGCTTAAGGCTTTGGGTTCAGCGCTTGGAAATGGCCTCTTCCAGAAGGAACATCCACTTGTTTGCTTGCCTCCTTCCCAGATCTCAAAGTTTCCATAGGTAGAGGGGTCTGGAAAACAAAGTTGAAGGTAAAGACAGGGCTTTTTGTGTTCAAATGTCAGCACACTCTTGTCTAAATCATTGCCAAAGACAAATGGGATGAAGTAGAGGAAAGGAAAAGTGAGATTGAATAGCAGGAAAAAAGCCCTGACAGCAAGATCTATCACCCTGTGCAGAGGCGTCCTCAGGGACAAGCTATTGGTAGAGATATTTAAAACTTGAGTGGACAAAACATTAGACCCTTCACTGCAGGGAACAATTCAACAGCAGCTCCTGGGACCTGACCCTTGTGAGCGCAGAGGTCCTTCCCAACTCTAATTTTTTGTGATTTCTCAATTGACTTCCCTTTCTATAAAAAGTATTCAGTTGCTGCTGAGGAATCCAACTGCTCTGACATTCGGTTTGAGGTGAGGATGATTTTAGTACACTTTCATTTTTATGCAGCATGAAAAACGCCTCTACACCTACTCTCTTTGAGCCAAAGGAAAGCAAAATTCACATAATTAAGCCTACAAATACGTATTTTAGGCAGGGGATGGAGGAATCGTCCCTTGACAACTGGCCAAGACGTGATCAGAGCAGCCGTGGCTTCCGTACAGCCTTTGGCAAATGCTGACCCCTCTGGAGTCTCCAGTTTGGGTTTGTTTGTCTCATCGGTCAGGACGATGATACCTGATGCTAGTCGTGAACATTTTGGACGGACTGTGAGGCGGAAGAATTGTCTTAGCTTTGCCTTTCATTGCTAGTCGTTCCTTCTTTGTGGGGACTTTATACTTCTTAGCTCGCCGGCTTGGACTGCAGGAGAAAAAAGGGAGGAGAGAGAGGTGGGTTGCGCAGTCATGGGCTTTGCTTGCAGTCTCTTCCTCCTTAGGGTGACTTGGTTCAGCCATCCAACCAGTAGTGATTAGGCTCCCATTAACTGCCAGGCACTGACAGCTGGGAGCTGGTGTGTCAAAGTGGAGGTGAACAAAGACAGGGAAGAAAAGCAATGGAGTCCTTGGGATAAATCTCTCAGTGGCTTGGAACTGTTCTTAAAGTTGAACATCGCATATTCTGCAAAGCGTCACACGATCTCGCCCCTGCCTGCTTCTTTGATCTCGTCTTAGCCGTTCTTCTGGGTCTACTTCTCATTTCATTGGTGAGCTCTGTTCCCTCTCATTGCAGTGCCTGCCTCAGTGCTCAGCCCAAAACTTAGCTGGTCTTCCTCCCACCCCCTTTACCTAGTTAATGCTCGCATCTCTTAGTTCCCAGCTGAAAGGTCACTTGCACAGAGAAACCCTCCCAGGCCTCTTGACCCGTGCTAGGTCTCTCAAGTGTATGCTCCCTTGACACTTGGCCCTTCTCCATCAGAGCTCATGACATAAGGACAGCTAATGAATCCAGGACTGGGAGGTCACTGTCCATCTCCCCAGCCAGAGGGCGCTCTAGCAAGCAGGCACCTCACCTGCCTTGCTCATCTTCGCTCCCCAAAGCCTCCCCCAGGGGCTTGTTCATAGAGCATCTGTTGAATAGATGAACAATGAACAGCTGAATTAATGAAGTGCTATAACACTGGTGGCACAGAGTGCTGTTGGATCACAGAAGAAGAGGGAATGAATTCCACCTGGAAGGGATTCCAAGAGGAATTTACAGTTGAGCTGGGTATTTTTTTAAACTCCTGTTTTATTGAGATATAATTGACATATAGCATTGTTCAAGTTCAAGGTATACAGCAGAATGACCTGACTTATATATACTGTGATACAATGACCACAGTAAGTTTAGTTAACATCTTTCATCTCGTATAGACACACACACACACACACACACACACACACACAGAAAGGAAAGAAAAAATGTTAAGAAAAAAGAAAAAAAGAAATGTTTTTTTTTTTTTTTTTCCTGTGATGAGAACTCTTAGGATCTGTCCTCTTAACACCCTGAGCTTCTTCATCTTAAGGGAAAATTTAGAGTTTCCCTGCTGTGAAGGGCCTAGGAATAAGGCCACCTTTCAATTTCTTATTACAAAATAATACATATCTGTGGTAAGAAATTCAAACACTACTGAAATGTACAAATACTGTAGGTTACCACCCTTACTTCCTGCCCACACCTCCAGGCTTAACCACTAGTCACATTAGCCCTTCCCTTCTTCCTGCCCAAACTTTTTTTTTTACACATTCCCTCCCACCCCCGTAATGAAAATATTTTAAATAAAGTTTTATTCCACCCAAAAAGGTATATCTGCATTGTCCCCGGCAAGAGCCTGACTCCCTCTTTCACTTAACTTTGATCTTGGGCAACGCTGGAGGAGTTTTTAGACCATTGCTTATTTCCTAGGAGCTGTGGAAGATGCATTGGAAGAGATTTTTACATTGTTACAATAAAGCAGGTCTGGTCCCAATTTCCCACCTCTGTGAAACAGAGGTTTTGCTCTGGAGAGATCTTTTCATAAGTACAGTGGCTACTGGGTTCTATTACAAAGAAGACTGAAAAATAAGATGTACCAGGAAATATGAATAGAATGGAAAATATGAATAGTTTGAATGCATTTATTCTCAATAATTCCCAAGTTCAGGGAGCTGACATATGTTGAGTGTCTGGCATTAGGCTAAGTGCTTTACATGTGTCGTTTCATTGAATCTTCATGACAACCTTGCAAAATGGGTCCTATTATTATCATCCCCATTTTGCAGATGAGGGAGTTGAGAGTGAGAGGATTTACACATCTTTTCCTAAGGTCAGTAAAGCAAGTGTCAGCTGGGACTTGAGCCTCAACAACCTGACACTAGAGCCTGCAAGCTTCCGCACTAGGCTATTTTGGCCTCTGCTAAGTCTAAGAATGGGTAACACGGACTTAGAAGGCCTAACTCTAGTCCTTAGCTTTGGGAATTGGAAATATTTGAATTCCTGAGTCTCCATTTCAACCCAGATAATGGGGATAATAATTGTCATCCCCCAGGTTTGCTGGGGCTACTAAATGGAATCATATGTAGAGGTATTTGGTCAACTCTAGCACGTTCTAGCGTATTCATGAGCGTCTCTTAGCTGATTTCACAGTGGCACTCTTCAAGATGGCTAAAGTTGGCTGAGAATAATGCTGAATGAGAGGATGACCCACATCAACGTTGGGGGTGGTTGGGAACAAGAGCTGTCCTTCCTATCAAGTTATCCACTCTAGCTCTCGTCCTCATCCCCCATCTCCAGCTGCATTAGCATTATTGATGTAGGTTTGTGCCCACTTTTTTCAAACAATTATTTTATTTTCTTTGTGAAGTCATTTGAGCGTATTGTGTTAAGTCTGAAAACTCAGAAAAGTAAAAATAGCCATATTTTTAAAAAGCTCACCTCTGTGTTTTCAAGGTACTTGATCTTTTGATTCTTGCCACGTGGGGGATAGAATCTGTATTACCCAGAACAGATTTTTTAAATAGCATATGAATCCCACCCTACCCCTGAGTCTTGTTGAGGAAAGGCTCATTGTGAGACGTTAGTAACAGAACAAATATGGAAAGAGAACTTCCTGAACGAAGCAGGTGGGTATTCCCAACCCTGGTAGCTTGGAATCAGATTTTTCTCCTGCTTGTTCTTGTCTCTTCAAGACCACGCAGGGGGAAAGCTGATGCTGGTTTATAATATGCCCTGTGAGATGTCTATTTTCTTTTCTTTAAAAAGCCAAACACTTGCAGAGAAAGTAAACATGGCTCCTCTCCTGCCCCATGGCCTCTCTCCTCCAGAGAGCATGTGTGAAATCTCACACGTATTCGGAGCATGGAGGCCGACTGTCTGATTCAGGATAACAAGGTTGTTCTCCATGCGTCTGTCAGAGGCTCCAAAGTCCCGAAGCCAAACGAGACAAGATGGGAAACCACAAGACCGGCCCCCTGCCTTCTGTAGTGTGTTGTCACCTCATTTGGGTGTGCATCAGGTGAGCAGGCTGAGGGCGGTCAACCCCATTTGTGAGCCAGGCTTAGCCAACGGGACAGCTTTCCACACCTTGCTCGTCCTGCCGGCTTCACACTCCCCTTAGACTGACCACCTGAAAGCCACTGGCTCTCTCCCTCCCCCACTGCCCACCGCTTTACCTTCCTGAAACAGAACAGACCCTGCAGGAGAACTCAAGTGCTCGATGGGGGAGCAGAACAGGTCGTCAGCAATTGCTCGTCATGGGCTCGTGAGCTGCCTTCCTGGGTGCAGTTGAGTGAGGCCGGTGGAGACCACGGAGTCTTCATACTTGGGCTGTTTCAACATCTGGGTGGATTCCTTGTCTCAGCGGAGACAGGGGCATAATCCTAGCAACATGCAGAATCTCTTCAGTGCTTTCGAGCTCTTTCCCATTTGTGACCTCCTTTGACCCTCTTGACCACAGCAAGCAGAGCAAGGTGGATGGATCCCATCCCAGTCTCACAGAGGAAGATACTGGGATCAGAAAGGCTGAGCGGTTTGCCCATGTACTGATGGGGCGAGCCTCCTATACTCCCCACTCCCTCCCCCAAGCACATCTTGAGAGTTCCCCAAAATGTGTCCTTTGGGGAGCGGAAGACGAACTTGGAGAGATGACGTGAAGCTGCCACACCCCCTGCCTCCCTCATGCCCCCCTCCCCTTCTGGCCCTATTTTCTGTCCCCATCTGGGATCTGTGCGGGATGGTGTGCCCAATGCCTAGGGTGGCTGCGTGGCCTTCTCCTCTCCACGTGGCAGCTTGTCACCATCTGAGCAGAAAGTTGACAGTGACTGGCAGCTGACATGTCTCTTTGCGGAGCAGTCAGGCTGGCATTCTTTTACTGGCTGTCCCAGGTGATATTTTTCAAACCTGTTTTTGAAAAACCGAAAAATCAGGTCTGGTTAGTGTCTGGTTGTTCCAGAAGGAGTGGCTGTAGGAAGCATCAGACGAGGTGATCCTGAATTGCCCCAGGGTAGAAACAATCGCTGAGAGAGAAACATGGTTTTTGACCTGCAGGAATTTGAAGACGCGACACACACGGGTTGTGTTGGCCCTTGGTGCCAGCACTCAGGGCCGATCAAAGACCCCAGTGTTTGCCGTGACCCTGGCCACTCATTTCCACTTGAATTTGTTGGTGGACCACACTCAAGTGCATAAAGTCTTCCTACAAAGGCCAGCCATTTGGTTGTAATATGCATAAAATTCTACCAACAAATATCTGCCTTATTTAAGCAGTCTTCAGTCTCAATTTCTCGAAGAATCTCACCCTATTTTCCCACAGCAGGCTTTTCTCCTGCCCTTTCCCAGTCATCACTGTCTGCTTCTATCAGAAGTGACAGGCAGAAGGGTAGCTGGGGTAGGAGCAGTGCTAAGTATATTTGTTTGCTTGTTGGCTGAATTTGAAAAAATATATATTCCTTTTATATTAATAATAATAACGACTTAAGCACTAGGCCAAGAACTTTAAACATGATCTCATTTAATCCTAAGACTAATTAATTAGATGCAACTATCTGCAACTATTCCCAACCTATGTGCAACTATCCCCAACCTATAGGTGAGAAAATTGAAATTCAAGGAAGTTCATTAACTTGTCTAGAATCATACAGTAGCAGGGAGAGCTGAGATCCACACCCAGAACTCTCTCACTCCAGAACCTTGTACTCTGAGCCACTGCCCAATGTAGGCTAGTGATTCTCAAATTCTAGATGCAGGCTGGCAGCAGTATTTATATTTTGTCCTCTTTTATACTTCTGCAAGTAAAATGTTACTAACAACCCCATCAGTGACAGAGCCTGGAAAGCAGGGCCGTTCTCCCAATTGATTCTGGAGTTGGTCTATTCTGCAGTCAGTAACTCAGCCACATTGGAGGTTCAACCCTGACTATATGAGGGCTCCATGCTAGCACAACAGGATATAAAGCCTTTGAATACAGAGCTCTGATTTCCTGAAGCAAGGGTTGTCAGACAAAAATACAGTTTCCCAGTTAAATTTGCATTTCAGATAAGCAATGAATATATGTTTAGGGTAAGTATGTCTCATGATATGTTTGGGATATACTCATCCTTTAAAAATGATTCACTGTTTATCTGAGATGCAGATTTCATTGGGCATCCTGTATTTTAATTTGTTAAATCGGACAGTTCCCCAGGAACTTGAACCAAATATATCTGAACCAACCAAAAAATATGACATGAGTCTGGTGTCCAAAAGCATCCCAGAGACATAATTAATATGGTTACAATAATAATAATAGGTAAGGACTGGAACATCAAGATTTCTGAGAAGCTTCCATGGTTTATGTGGCATCAACTTGACAGATACTTGAATTACAAAATCTGGGACAAATGCTTGCTCTGTGTATAGGGGTGACTTTTGACTTTTGACCAGTGATTTTCAGTCCTAGCTATACATTGGAATCATCTAGTAAGCTTTAAAAAAAATACTCATGTCTGGGTCCCACCCCAGATTCGGAGGTAATTGGTCTAGGGTTTGGCCTAGGCATGGAGACGGCATGTGGACAATAAAAGATCCCTAACATTCCCCAGCTTCACAAATGGTGTGGATGAAACTGTGGTACAGGTGTTCAGAAGGCAGATGGTCTATGACTGGAAAGGTCCCAGAAACTTCCTGGAAGAACAGGAAACCCAGCAGTTTGAAGGGTGGGGAAGGTTTGGAAGAGCAGAGAGGAGCAAGCAGAGTATGCCAGGGGAAGGGAATGACTTGGAACAAATGGGTGGCCAAAAAAAAATGTTCAAGCCAGGTACAGAGGACAGACCAGTCAGATAAAAGTGGCACAGCAGAGTAGGAGTGAATTTTTTCATTTGAATGGTTTTTGTTTCCGTGTATAAAAATAATACATGAAGTTGTGGGAATTTTAGAAAATACAGTAAAACGAGATGAAAAAAAGTCATTGCCTATCAATCTATCATTAAAAGGAAATCACTTTTAAAGAGTGATTATTTTTCTATGCCTTTTGGATATTAATGAGAACATATTATAATTTTATAGCCTACATTTTAAATTTGGCATTATATCACAAGCATTTCCCCAGGGCGTTAGAAATTGTTCATGAATATTTACACTGGCTGCAATTATTGCCATGATATTGATGTAGCATAAATTTCTCAACTTTTCTTCTAAAGTTGGACATTCAAGTTGTGTCCAATTTTTTACACATTGAGAGGGTTGATTTCAGACTTGTAAGATGTGAGTGGGAGAGTCTGAATCCAGGGCTATTCCTAGTAGTCCATGGACTGAAAGAATCTGCAGGACCCTTTTTCACTCTGTGCTCTTGTAAGCCCTGGAGAAGAGCTTTGAAGTCTTCAACACCCAAACCAGACATTAAGTTCATCCTCAAAGTCAAAATGGCACCCACCTTGGAGAACGCTAAGCGATGTGCCCCAAATCACAACTTCTAGCAAAGAGAAGTGCTCCTTCTTCCCATTACAGACTGCCATCTGGGCGGGAAACTACTGTTGGGACCTAAGATTTTTTTTAACACCCAATTAAATTGGTGTAATTGGACAGAATTGCAACTTCGTTGCCTCCAGCTATGCACCATAATCTGTTTCACACCTGAATGTTGTTTTGCTTGATTTTTAGTGCTTTTCCCAGAGTTGTGGAGATAAGGTAGAAGGAGAAATCCTTTTCCCACTTTCTGATGTATAGATGATTTCTCCTTCATTTTGAAGGAGACACTGGCAGTTGGACTATCACTGTTAACCTCCCTTGGGCTAAGAATTTACTTTGATCCCAAGGTTTTAGCATCCACTTTTCTCTGGGGCCTGCTGTTTAAAATGTCTCTGCAATACAGAAATAGTCCAACCAGGAAAGAACAGTTGGTTAAGCTCAAGACTCAGCTCATGTACCAGCTATGAGCAAAATGGAATTTTGTCCAAGACTCTTCTGGCCCAATTCCCAAGGCTATAGGAATGACAAGTAGATCATGCTACTATGTTAAATTCTGATTGGTTTTAAAAACATGAACCAGATATACATTTTGTGGGTCAGAAGATAAACTTAATTGAGCAAGACCAAAGAAGATTGAAAACCACTCTTAATATTTAATGATTTTTATCAGAGTTCCAGTTGAATAAGAGGGTACAAAACGAGGAGTATCTTGGTTTCAACCCAACTGTATTACCTGGACCCCTTTTATGCTTGGGACACCCTGTGCTTATTCCTGACTTCAGCTGATAGTCATTAATTCTATAGATGACTTGGATGTTGGATCAATGGTGCTCAGATCTGAGTATGCACCAGAATCATCTGAAGAGTGGGAATTGGGCCAGATGAGCCTTAACAAAATTCCATTAAATTCCATGGTATACTCCAGATTGCTGAGGCCCATTTCTGATTCAGTAGGTATGGGGTGGGGTCCAAGAATTTGTACCTCTAAGAAGTTCCTAGCTGATGCTGATGCTGCTGGTCAGGAGACCAACTTTGAGAATAACTGTGTTGGATTTTGAAGATTCTTTAAGAGCCATCTACTGTTATATTTAAAATGGATAACCAGCAAGGACCGACTGTATAGCACAGGGAACTCTGCTCAATATTATGTAGCAATCTAAATGGGAAAAGAATTGGATATAGAATAGATTTATGTATATGGGGACTTCCCTGGTGGTCCAGGGGTTAAGACTTCACCTTCCAATGCAGGGGGTGTGGATTCTATCCCTGGCTGGGGAGCTAAGATCTCACATGCCTCAGGGCCAAAAAACCAAAACACAAAACAGAAGCGATATTGTAACAAATTCAATAAAGACTTAAAAGAAAAAGATACATGTATATGTATAACTGAATCACTTTGCTGTACACCTGAAACTAACACAACACTGTTAATCAACTATACTCCAACATAAAAGAAAAAGTTAAAAAAAAAGATATGTATGTGAGGTGATGGATGTGTTAATTAACTATGGGCGGTTGGGACTCCTTTCACAATGTGTATGTGTATCAATCCACCGCAATGTACATTTTAAATATCTTACAATATTATATGTCAATTTACCTAAATAAAGCTGAAAAAAAGAACAACAAAAAAAAAAGAACGATCTAGTCAGAGTATTGTGATTTCATCACAGCCATTTTATACCTCCCTCATTTCCTGGCCAGGCATCACTAATCAGTCCTGCTGCTCTTTCCTCACGGGTCCTGACTACTCTCAAAATGCTTCCAATACAGCACTTTACAACCTTGTTCCCTAAGGTGTGCTTTGTGGACCAGCAGCATCGGCATCACCTGGGAGTTGGACAGAAATTGGGAATCTCAAATCCCACCCCAGGACTACTGAGTTGAAATCTGAATTTAAGAAGATCCCTAGATGAACTGTGTACACAATAAAGTTTGAGAAGCACGGGTCTAAGCAACCACAGTTATAGTAGAGCTGGAGAAGCACGGGTCTAAGCAACCACAGTTATACTAGAGCTGAAACCCATTTGCTTAATATAGTCCAATGATTTCATTTTAGAGATGAGAAAACAAGAGCTCATACCTCAAGGCCAAAAAACCAAAACACAAAACAGAAGCAATATTGTAACAAATTCAATAAAGGTCAAATGACTCACCTTCCTATGAGTAGCAGATTTTCCTGGACTTGCTAAAGTGTCAGCTTACTTAAGGTGTTAGCTAATAACCTTAAAAATGCAACATCAATCCGAAAACCTACCACCTCTAGTAATGTCACTGCATTTTTATTTATTTATTTATTTATTTTTGCGGTATGCGGGCCTCTCCCGCTGCGGAGTACAGGCTCCGGACGCGCAGGCTCAGTGGCCATGGCTCACGGGCCCAGCGGTTCCGCGGCATGTGGGATCTTCTCGCACCGGGGCATGAACCTGTGTCCCCTGCATCGGCAGGTGGACTCTCAACCACTGTGCCACCAGGGAAGCCCTGTCACTGCCTTTTTAAATGGGTCTTGGAAATGGGTCTTAGACTTGAAGGGAAGTATGCTAAGGACTGAATGGCAGTCAGAAGGGTCAAGACATACACTGCTTTCTCCCAATTGATGCTGTACACAGTTACTAAGAGCTGTTAATAATGAGGCTAAGTAGTCCCCAGCCCCCACCCCTACCTAATTCCTGGCTGAAATTCGGGGCTACAAGGCCCCAAGCTTGACTCTGTTCATTGCTGCTCTCCACAGAACGAGGTAATAGACCCTGTACTCACTCGTCTCATAATCCTAAAGAGACACTTGTGTTTCTTTTCATGAAAACATTCCACAAAGCCAACATTGCAGGCAGGTCCAGATAGAAGAGAATATTGGTTTTAGGATGTAGTAAAAAGGTTGTGTAACATCATTCACTCTGTTAAAGATGAGAAGGGAAAGACTGGACACAGGCTTGAACATAGAGCTGGAAGGTCCATGGTGATGAGCCAATGCCCAGGTCCTCAGTCCTGGCCAGCAAAGCCACTTGTTGGGAACAAGCCTCAGGCGGGGGTGTAGGCTGCAGAGGGTGTCCAGGGCTGGGAGTGGGTGTTTATGGTACAAGCAACCTTGATTGATGTGTCAGGCCGGGCTGATTTAACCTGTCTCACTACCATCCTCAAATATTAAAGAAACTGAGAGTGGCTCTTTAGTTTATTTTAATTATGGAGTCCTTAGAGAATCTGGTTGAAGCTGTGGACTCTCACTAGACATAAGTGCACATTTGGGTCATGTACATTTGCACCTACAATTCAGGAGTTTCATAGCCCCTGCAGCCCACCCATGGATCTCCAGGGTACCCAAAGACCCCAAGCAAAGAACTCTTGATCAATGGTCTAAGTAAGTGCTTGTTCAAAGTCACACAGCTGGTTAGTGGCAGAAAGGGCACCAGGCCTCCTAACTCTCTGCTTAGGGCTCTTTAGAAGACCCCAAAGTCTACCATTCAGGGAAACTTAAGATAATATCTTAGATTTAGGAGCTTAAGCTAGTTGAGCTTAAACCTCAAAATAACATCTTTCCTGTGCATTTTTGAAAGTTAAATGAAAAGCAAAAGTCTAAGTTGATGTGTTCAATCTACAAATATGCATTAAGCACCTACTATGTAAAAGGCTGTGTTCTAAGCACAGGATAAAGCGGCAAACCGGTCAGATACCAGCCCTGTCCTTGGGACGTCTATGGTCCAGCCAGGAAGACAGAAAAGGAACAAGTACTAATTATTACAAGTTGCTGCTTAATGAGCATTGTAAAGTTATCTTGAACTCTTTTGGAGAAACGGTGCTAAATAAATAATTAACTTTAATACTATAAATAGTGTGAAACCCTCATGTTCATGAATAATTAAGGATGCTTCCATTATAGAAATACAAAGCTCGGGCACCTCTCTTGAGCTGTGCCTTCTAGGAGCAGTGGTCCCAGGCTGCAGCGGCAGCCCCAGCGTGCTCCTGGGGGTTTTGCTTCCATGTGTGTGCACTGGCGCCTGGCTTGCCTGTCGGAGGGATGTGGGGTGAGCCGTTTGGAGCCAGAGCTAGACTCTCTGATCCTAGTCATCTGTAAATATTTACAATATTTGCAGCACTTCCTTCTCACATCAGATGCCAGGGGTAATCAGAAAAACTAATGAACTCAAGCTGACCCCATGTTACACTCGGATAAATATTTAGACGGTGCATTTGGGAAGGCTGGTGATGGAGCTGCTGGGAAGTGGCCGTGGCCACTGGGTCCTCAGGAAGAAAGAATCAACCTCACTCTATTTCTGAACCTCCAGAACGAAGTTAGGGGAGAAAGAAACATCCCACTTGGGGAATGGCTGATGTTGGGTGCTTTTTGATTTTGGTGCTGGGAAGCATAGTCTTCACATGTGGGTGGTGGATTCGTGGGCAGCCGGTCTTTCTGGTACAGCTGTTGAGTCCTCCAGAGATGGGAGAGATGGCGGATGGAACTCTGTCCTTTAGGCTCCTCTAAGTTTATTGTAAATGCTCTTGGCTTTTTTCCCCTAAGTCCCAGGTATATGTGAAAATTGCTGGAGGAACCCATGCCCTGAATGCGTGGCCAGCCTGCAGTGTGAGGCCCAGTGTGCTATCATGGTAAACGTCTTAGTCCATTCAGGCTGCTGGGACAAAAGACCACTGACCGGGTGGCTCTTGAACTACAGAAATGTATTTCTTGCAGTTCTGGAGGCCGGAAGCCTGAGATCAGAGCCAGCATGATGGGGTGAAGGTCCTCTTTGGGGTTGCAGACTTCTCATGGGGTGGAAGGAGCCAGGGGATCTCTCTGGAGGCTCTTTTATGTACCACACATCCCATTCATGAAGTCCTACCCTCCTGACAAGTGCCTCCCGAAGGCCACTCCACCTCACCCCATCACCTTTGGGGGTTAGGATTCCAACATGTGAATTTTAGGGGGACACAAACACTCAGACCATAGCTGGAAGGAAAGACCCACAACCCAAACCTTGAGTTGAGAGGTACTTGCTGAGCCACACTAAGAAAAGTGTCCACAATTTCCAGGGAATTTTCCTTCCCTCTAAAAGACCTGGGTGAGAGAGTATGGCTATAAGCCTCCCTGCTTGCCAAGCCGAACCTCAGAGCACTCAGAGGTGCTGGAGCTCGCCCGGCATCCTGGCATCCCCGCATACCTCTTGTCCTCTTCACTCACCACTTGGCCTGTGCTGGGCTTGGCTGCCCCCGACCCTGGGCCATCCGGAAAAGCTGACTGAGGTCTCTGCGGCCCCTCTTCCTACCACCACAAGGGGAGCACTAATGCCAACGCGCTTTCCGGATGGGCACAGCGGTCTGTTTTCACATCCCGTGTCTCGTCTCACATCGGGGAAGGACATGCTGAAATGACCCAGGAAAGCTCTGAGATGGAGCAGAAGTGCCATCTCCTGAAACATCTCTTCTCAAGACTTTTTCTAGGAAAGGTGCCCAAACCGTCAGAATCCAAACCCTAGACTGGTCAAGATTGGGCCCAAATCAACACAGGTGGGGCAGGTACAGGGACAAGGAGAGGCACATAGGTTGTGACTTCAACCCAGGTTGGATGATTCATATTTAAATCCTTTCTTCTATCCCAGGTACAAGAGAGTATTCTTGCCAATATTAAAAAAAATTCAATCACGTCTTTATTTTGACCTACACGTGTGGACACTGGTATGTGTGTAAGTACACCTGACAAGATTGGTCCCTTACTCGCTCAGATCATTAAGACAATAGAAATAAAAGTTGTAGTTTTTAATAAAACATTGAAAAAAACACTTGACTTTGGGGGACTGAACCAACCCACAAAATCAGTCAAAAAGATTGAACCAGTTTAGAAAAAGAATCAACCCTTCTCGCCAAGCTCCAAGCATGGCGAGGTGGCCGATGTTGGCATGCCCCCATCCATGGCTTTGGGGTGAAGGCATCGCCATTTGGTAGAGATGTCTCCTTCCACATGCTTCCTGTGCTCCATCCGTCTCCTCCAGG
Source organism: Hyperoodon ampullatus (assembly GCF_949752795.1). NCBI lineage: Eukaryota > Metazoa > Chordata > Mammalia > Artiodactyla > Ziphiidae > Hyperoodon > Hyperoodon ampullatus. The sequence goes on from NC_136914.1 coordinate 212,521,822, forward strand.
TGTGTCTTTGCCATCCGGGAAAACCCATTTCCTGCCAATCTCTTGGAGACTTTAAGCTAATGGTCTGTTTCATAGTGTGCATTTAGGGTTTGCTCCTAGCTTTTTCCTGAATGGCTTGAGGAAGGTGGTCATGTATTAAAGGACTGTGCTCAGCCAAATAAAGGGAAGCCAAGATTATCTCATGGAAGTGAGAAAAGGAGTCATTGCTTTGAGGAACATGAACGAGTAGATTTTCAGACCTGGGCGATGACCTAGGCTGGGCATTTTTAGCAGCAGAAGCCAAAAAGGAAATGCCCTGGGCGACACGATGTCTGCTTTCTCATAGCACGGAACCTACCCATTCATTAGCCTCATTCGCTGAGTGGCTGGGGATGGAAATGGAGAAGTCCACGGGCACCGCAAGAATCAGCAGCCACGGTCTGTAACTGGGTGGATTGTGACAACATTTTCCATTAGCGCACAAAAAGCCAGGGGATGATTCCATTCTAATTCTGTCTCCTAAACCCTTTTGACTAACACCGAGGTACCTCCTCTCTGCGGCCGAACTGTGACCTTTGTCGAGGACTTGTCCCCAGGATTTTGTGGTTCTGGGCTCCCCAACTCTACTCACCCACCTGGTCCAATCAGCAAAGGTTCATGGCAGGGCGGATGATGGGGGACATCTAGCAGGAGCGAGTGAGAGAAAGCGATTCTTCGGTTGTTTCCATCTGTAAAATGGATGTTTCTCACCTCTTGGCGTGGCTGGCAGCAGGCAGTGAGGCAGTATGTGTGACCATGAAGAGAAGTGTCACTTAGGCACAGACGATGCGCACGGGGATATTCCAGCACCTTTCCTCTGTGGCAGGGCAGGGCACCACATACAAATTATGGGGTGGAGGGTGCTGGAGGAAGGGGGAGGGACCCCAGGCTCTGCTGCGGTCACCTGGATGGTAAGACTTAGGGCAATGCTTCTTAACCCTCTTTTGTGACATAACCTAACTGAAAATCAAATGAAAGCCACGGTCCCTCTCCATAGTAAATAAATAAACAAATAAGGAGGAAGGATGGCAACCTTTACTGAGCACCTACTGTGTGCTGAGCGCTATGCTGAGCTCTTCCGTCTCTGAACAACCTTCGAAGGCAGACACTACTTATTATTGCCAAATGCAAATATTGCGGCACAGAAAGGTCAATTTTCTTGGCCACTGCTGCACCTAGGACACACTTAGTGTCCTAGGGTTTCCATAACAAAATATAACCAAGTGACTTAAAACAACAGAAAGCTATTCCCTCACAGTTCTGGAGGCTAGTAGTCCGTGATCAAAATGTCGGTGGCAGGGCCATGGTCTCTCAGAGGTGCTAAGGGAGAATCTGTTCCATGCATTTCTCTCAGCTTCTGGTGTTGCTGGCAATCCTTGTCATTTCTTGGTTTGCTGCTGAATAACTTCCGCGTCTGCCTCTGGTGTCACCTGACATTCTTCTCCATGTGTGTCTCTCTGTGTGTCTTTTTTCTTGTCTTATAAGGATGACAGTCATATTGGGCTAGGGCCCGCCTTAATGACTTCATCTTAACTAAGTACATCTGCAAGGACTTTGTTTTGTTTTGTTTTGTTTTGTTTTGCGGTACGCGGGCCTCTCACTGTTGTGGCCTCTCCCGCTGCGGAGCACAGGCTCCGGACGCGCAGGCTCAGCGGCCATGGCTCACGGGCCCAGCCGCTCCACGGCATGTGGGATCTTCCCGGACCGGGGCACGAACCCATGTCCCCTGCAACGGCAGGCGGACTCTCAACCACTGCGCCACCAGGGAAGCCCCAAGGACTTTGTTTCTAAATAAGATCACCTTCTGAGGTCCTGGAGGCTAAGGCTTCAACACATCTTTTTGGAGAACACAATCAACCCTTCGCAGTAGTAAAGTCAGGATTTGAACCCAGGTAGTCTAGCTCCAGAGCCTGACCACTTAACCACAGTACTGAACTACTTCTGTAACAATACACATATGCACACACACCAAAAAATTGAGTACCATGTCGAGGGCTCTGGACTCCTCAAAACAAAACCCACCACGGACCACGAGGTGGTAGAGTGGCCTTCTCTTCCCATCCAGGAGGCGTCAGCTCAGGAAGCCTGGGTTGCAGAGGCAGTGCGTCTGGAAGGTTGTGTGCAGGAAGCAAGGACAGGTGAGGGAGGGCAGCGGGAAGCTTGACCACAGCGGACTCCGGGGGCAGAGCTCCGGAGCCTCAGCCTGGGGGATGGTGCTGAGTGTGCTCTGGACACATGGGCACTGTCCACAGAGCACCAACCAAAACCCAGGTGGGATAGGACCTCTTTTTTTTTTTCTTCACCACCATTATTTTTTAAGCACCTTCTATGTGCCCAGCCCAGTGCTGGGGAGCAGGGATCCTAAGGTAGATTGAAAAGCCATCTTGGCCCCCCAAAGTTTAGGACCCAGTAGTGCATAAGCCAAGAGATGCCATGAGTCAGAATCTTGGTGAGTGGGCAAGAGCCATGCAGACAAGCCCACCCAAATCTATGGAAGAGTCAGCTTACCTGTCCGAACTAGAGATGCCCAGGAATCAAAGAAGGGGATTAGGGCTTCCCTGGTGGCACAGTGGTTGAGAGTCCGCCTGCCGATGCAGGGGACGCGGGTTCGTGCCCCGGTCCGGGAAGATCCCACATGCCGCGGAGCGGCTGGGCCCGTGAGCCATGGCCACTGAGCCTGCGCGTCCGGAGACTGTGCTCCACAACGGGAGAGGACACAACAGTGAGAGGCCCGCGTACCGCAAAAAAAAAAAAAAAAGGGGGGATTAGGAACAAGGTGGTGAGAATTCAGGACAACCCTGGGTGGTGGGCTCTGAATGCGCCCACAGGTGAGGTGATGCCTGAAACCCAGGCTTCTCTTCTCACTGTTTTCAGGCCTGCCCCATGGTCTCATGCCTCTGCGCCATTGTACATGCTGTGCCTTCAGCATGAAATGCTCTTCCCTGTGCCCCGCTCCGTGTCTGGCAAACTCCCTTTCATTCTTCACGTTTCCTAGAGAACCGGCTTCAGTGCCACATCCTCAGGGGGCTACTCCCCTCTCTGTCCTGCCATCCTCCGTTCTGCTCTCATTGGGGGCCGTCATTTCCCTGTTTCTGGCTTCCCTCACCCAGTAGACAATGGGATCCTTGAAAACAGAACATCATCTTCTTCCTCATTGGGTCCCCAGAGCACAGGGCAGTGCCTGCCTCCTAGTTTAGATAGTCCGTGTGTGGACATGTTTGTTGACTGGATACATGAAGGTTTTGTAATAGGCTAGAGCTCCTGGGTAAGAACAGAGAATTCTGGCCATATCTGACTGAAAAAAGTGGCTGGTGAGAGATAGGAAAATAGGTAGGTATGTCTACATCTGAGGCTTCTATGGAAACTATGCCTTCATGGTTCAGGGTACAGCTTGAAGGCACACATCCCAGGTTCAAAACCTGGCTCCTAAACTTCTGTGTGTCCTGGGGCAAGTTACCTGACCTCTCTGATCCTCAATTTTCTCCTTTGCAAAGTGGTAATATTAATGATACTACCTTCCTATTTGGCAGAGGGGAGTGTGTGGAGGGTACATGTGAGAGATGAAATCACGTAACCTACGTGGTATAATACCTGACATGCAGATAAGCACTCAGTAAATAGTTATTGTGAAGAATATCATTGCCGTTATGATAATAATCATTATGATTCAATTATGATTCAAACTGAAGATACTGAAGTAGACCAGGGCTGGGCTTGCAGGTTAGCTTAATAAGGAGCATTTAACCCAGCCCCTTTCCCTGGGCACAGGAAATGACAGCCACCGAAATCCTCTCAGGATCGAAGGCTCTTTCAAATGATGTGGCCTCGTGACACAAGTGATATTTTCAAAACACAAATGTTTCTTGAAAAATTACATTTTCAGGGGTCTATTACCTTTTGACAATAGTTCACAAATCCCGAAAGTGAGGTGTTTGATCCTTTCTCCTCAGAAGGATTGAGATGAGGAAATTATATTCACCGTCCGCGCGGGCTGTGAAATTGGCAGAGAGCAGATGGAGGGCAGTGCTTTGCGGGAGGGCACGCCCCCAGCGCCGGATGAAAAAGGAGCCTGGAAAGGATGGTTCACCCAAACTTCTCACCAAGAGACCCTTGGAACTTTCTTCCCACACATTTTAAAGATCTCTTTTTCTTCTGAATCCAGGCCTGTGTTTCTGAGATGTAAGAGTTCGGAGGCCATTCTGAAATGACTCAGCACAATGTGGTAGATGTGAGCTCTGGTCCTCATCTTGTCGCCAGCTTGCTGTGTTTCGCTGGGCAAGTTACTTAACCTCTCTGAGCCTGGTCTCCTCACCTGCAAAAGGAACATGGGACTCATTGATGAAGGCACTTGCCAGTTCCGGCCTTCGCTGATGTTTAGGTCAGGGAGGTAACTTTTCTCCTGACCAGCTTGTGTCCCTCTCATGGTGTGAAACTCCCATTCACGTTCAAAAGGTTGGCCAGAGCTGGGTTCCAATCTCAACACAACTACTTAGCCAGCTAAGGGACTTGGGGCACATGTCCTACTATCACCAAACTTCAGCTTCCTCTTCTGTACAATGGGCTGCGGGGCTGTTCTGCTGGGCTGGGGGAGGGCTTAATAAAATAGCATCTAAGTTTCTAGCTCAGCACCTGGCACCAGCCAGGCCTTGTTTCTCTTTTCTTCTAACCCCCATCATCTCCAGCTCCCTTTCGGGGTTTGGATGCTCTATCATTTTCTCCCCATTCCTGTGAAGCCCAAACCAGGAAGGTGAAAGTCATGGGAAATAATCCTTCCCCCATGAATCCTTGGGCCAACCCTGTTTTCCATTCCCCTCCCCAACTGTAGTTAAGTGCTCTTTCCAAGTTCATGAACATTCATTCCCCTTCTAAGGAGGATAATGCAAATTACATCCATTGCACATGGCAGGCTTTGTGTGCTTTAAGGCTGTTCTTTGCATTCTTTTGCTTCTCACACAGTGAGGATAGCATTATACCCATTTAATAGATGAGGAAACTGACGCTCGAGGATGGCTTAATAACTTGCCCAGTCAGCAAGAAAACAGTCCAACAAGCTGGGCAGAAGTCCAAACTCTTTTTGGAAGGTGCCCCTCCCTGCTGCCCTGGTAACTAGCTTCCTGCCTTGTGAGAGCCTGAGCATTTGGGTAGGGTTAAGTCCAAGCCTTCAGCCAGACAGGAAGGAAAAGTATGTGTGAGCATGATGGGGCCAAGGAGGGTGGGCAGCCAGGAACTGTGGTGTCTCTAGGCTGGGGGTGAGGCTGTAGCCTGCTAGACCTTCCCCCCAGTGCCTACCTTCTTGGCTCTATGACTGCCACACAGAGAAGGGTGACCGCCCAGTGGCACTTACAGTGCACAGCCCTGACTGGTGCGCGGGCCATTAACTCCAGCAGTCCAGAAGGTGGTGCACGGAGCTGGGAGCTGGGGGTGATGAGGCCTAAGGGTTACCGGCCTCCAGCTGTGACCCCGGGTGGCTCAGCTTACACCTCTGCATGTTTCTGCCTGGGAACTGGGAGAAATCCAGCCTCCAGGATGGGAGTTGTCACTCTCCTTTGTGTGTGTGTGTGGTTTTTTTTGTTGGCTGTCAGGTGCTCCTGAGTCTGCAATGTGAGGATGGTCTGGAAATGGCTGTGGCTCCTCCCTGGTTGAGAAGACTGGAAAAGAGGAAAGAAGGGCCCATGAACCCAGAGGCTGGAGAGGCACTGCCAGCTAGGACTGAGCCGAGCTCACCGGGCTTGGGCGAGGGCCTTTCTCCTTCAGGTGTGTGTGTCCTGCCAGAGATCCCATGCTCCCCACGGGATCAGCTTACTTCCTGAGGCCGAAGGCAGACTTTCTCTACTCTGGACCCAGTCCTTTTCCAAGACATGATCCTGGGGTGGGGATATCACAGCAGTAGAACTTAGGGATTCAGAGTTAGTTTTGCCGGGTTTGAAGCTTAGTGCTGCAGGGTCCGCTCTGTAACATGAACAAGTTCCTGAAGTGCTCTGGGCCTCAGTTTCCTCATCTGTAGAATGGGGACATAAACAGGACCAACCTTTTAGGTTCATCGTGTACAAAATGGAGGAATGTAAAGCACTTGGTCCCAGCTGTGACATGTGATAGGGGCTCATTAAATGTCACTAAGCATTCAGATTCTTATTGGTAGCAGATCCTGCCCAATCTCTAAGATGTGTCTATGGGTCATAACATTAATCCTACTTTGCAACTTTGCAGAAATCTACTAACCCACGCTCCCAGATCTAACAGTGTGCCCTCCCTGACAAACAGAGACAAATAGAACCTTCTGCCCAGCATGGGGCTTGGCGTCTCCACGCTACCACACACCGGGTAATGTGTATGTCTGCTAATGACAATCATTAAACTTTATCCAACCCTTACAGAGTTCCAGGCACAACAATGAGGGCATTTATTGTTTTTGAACTCATTTGATCCTTGCTATAAACCTATGAGGCAAGTGCTATTTTATCCTCATCCTCCCCCACTTTATGGGATGAAGGAATGGGCTCAAGATTACATAGTTAGAGTGAGGCAAAGTCAAGACTGGAGGCATAGTGCCCTGGGCCACTAGGTGATGCTGCTCCTCTGACTGTAGCTATGCAAACTCAAGTCACTTCTCATCTTGTAAAGCAGGTTCTAGAAAATCTGAAGAAGATTCTAGAAAAAAAGGTGAGGGGTCATTTTGTCTAAAGTTACTCTCCGCTTTGGGGCACAGAATTCTGAATCTCTGCAGAGGTGGCTTAACTTTTCCTCTTGGCATAAAAGACAAAGGGCATTTGCTTAACATTACCTGTGGTCCCCTTGAAGACAACACAAATGCCAAATTCTGCTTCAAAATCCACACTTCAACGCAATGGAAGGAAAATGTACAGCCTCTGTACTGCACTGAATAGTATTCCCCCAAGAGATATGTTCCTAAACCCCCAGCAACTCTGAACGTAACCTTATTTGGAAATAGGGTCTTTGCAGATATCATCAAGTTATGATGAGGTTGTACTGGGTTAGGGGGACCCTAATCCAATGACTGGTGTCCTTATAAGATGAGAAAATCCAGACAGAGTCATTGACACACACAGAGGAAGAACATGTAAGGAGAGAAGCAGAATTTGTAGGGTTGCAGCTATAAGCCAAGGAATGCCAAGGACGCCTGCAACCGCCATGAGCTAGGAAGCGGCAAGGGAAGATTCTCCCCTAGGAGACTTCAGAAGGAGCATGGCCGAGCCGACGCCTTGATTTTGGACTTCTGGCTTCCAGAATACATTTCTGTTGTTTCCAGCCACCCAGATTGTGGCAATTTGTTACAGCAGCCCTAGGAAATCAGTACAGTCTGCCAGAAGGGAAATGCTGGGGTTGCCTTGGAAACCGTTTCGTCTAAATGTGCCTGACAGATGGGGAAACTGAGGCCCAGGCTTGCACACAGGGCAGTGAGCTCAGGGCAGAGCAGCAGTCACACCTTGGAGGACCACTTTGGGATCAGGCCCGGGGGGGAGCTGGGCGTCCTCAAGTTCTCAGTGAACACAGCTACTACTCAATGTCACCAAGCACAACAGACCTTCTGCTCAGCATGGGGTCAGGGTCTCCACGACACCACACATCCAGCAGGAGTGCTGCAGGCCCTCTGGGAGGAAACCCCCTTCTTGGGGAGACACCAGTGCTTCCTGCTCAGCACAGTGCCCCCTCCCCAGGCAGACTGAGGTCTGTGCAGACCAGGTTTCAAACATCAAACAGGCTTTACAGGCTCCATTTTTCATGCTGTGGAGAGCGCCCTGGCTGAGTGGGAGAATTTTGTGCAGTTTTGTATCGGAAAGGCTTCCATATGAAAGGATGCCAGGACGATGGCATTGACTTGGCTCTTCTCTCCCGTGAGCTGAAAATATTGAATTCACCTGAAGACTCAGCTAATGATCTTTGCAGGGAGGCATTAGAAATCTTGCAGAGGTTTTCCGATGCACCGAAGGCAAGCCTGTCAATAACCTCCTGAGGCCACCTCTCCCCCGACCCCAGCCCGCCAGGCGCGGCGGGGGAGGGGTCCCAGCCCATCGTTCCGCCAGGTGGTGGCAACTGGGAGTCAGGCAGCTGCTGGCAGATTACCACCCTACAAGAGCCAAGCCCTCTGCCCTGTTTAGGGCAGTACACTTCGTGGCTTCAATTATCTGGATATTGGGGGGAATAGGATTTAGCCACACAGACAGTTGTCTCATTTGTTTAATTTTATAGGAGTGCCCTGTGCCAACACAGCATCCACCATCTTTGGGATATGGACGATTTCACCTGCTTCCCCTCTCATTTATTTATTTATAATTATTCACCCGTGTGCTATTAAATTTTTATTTTTCATGCAAATGTATGAGCTGTTCATTTGGAAAATTCACTGTGGGTAGTTGAAGCTTTGCCTTTTTATTAGATTTTGTTGTCTTCTCAACCCAATATGAGTCATATTTTCTTCTTCAAAAACTCTGTATTGAAATATGAAATTACTACTATTTTCCTCTTAATAAAGATTACAGTCAATTCAGTGATTGGCCTTAAGATCCGAAACTGTTATTTTAGGTTCAGATCACGGTGTGAGATGTGTAATCAGAGAACTAACTGTGCTGAGCATGCAGAGGGCTGGAGTGACTCCAGGAGTTTCTTTCCTGGACTAGAGAGAATCCAAGGAACGGAGGTGGACAATGACACTTTGACAGCTTTTACCCCTCTCTCTTGTAAGTTGTACTCTTGAAAAAAAAAAAGGGAGCTGCCCGTGCTCTCAACATGGAGGAAATGCTGTGCTTCCCCTGCAGACAATGGCTGGGGGAAACTTCCAGAAACACAGACATCACATAGGATGCTGCTTTCCTCAGCCCTTTCGGAAAGGCACTATCAATCACCTTGACTGAATTGATTAGATTATCAGGAAAAAAAGTATTTTTGACTGGGTCTGGGTCTTCCTCATTAACTGACTGGTTATTTGCCTGAATTGCTTTTTCCAGCTAGGCACAGGCGGGTTAGCCTCTGAGTTCCCGGGAGGATTGTACATCCAGAAGTTTCCCATGAATGCCATGGATTTCTCCAGATAGCCTCTCTCTCTCTCTAGTCTTCCCTGCTGCTTTCACCAAGTGGTGACAATTTGGCAGGAACAACCACGTTGGGCCCCTGCCGTCCAGGGCCATGAAGAAGATGCTTCAGGCAGGAGCTGACCCCTGGTGGCCCTGGTGAACCGGAGGCTAAATCCAGCCTGTCTACCCCTGCCCCAATATATGCCCTGGATAAAAACAATGCTTCCCCACCCCAAACATGTCCAACCACTCGTACGTTCCAAGCTGCAGAAATTCTGGCGTTGCCTCGGATTTCACGCTGTGTCCTTGCGTCAGGACCTGCAGAATCATTTTCCAAGGCAGGTAGGAATCACTGAGGGCATTTAGGTCCCAGAGCAGAATAGAAGCAGCACCATCTCTGCTCCCCATACCCATTAAGTGCACCCTACAGGTCCTCTGATGGTTGACCGCACAGCCTTCCCCAGCTCGGCTTCCTGTTCCAGGGGACCCCGTGAACTCCCCTTGGAGCCGTATTGCCCCTGCTCTCTGCCCTCTGTGTACTTTCCTGAATTCCAGGCATGGCTCCCGGCCTTGGACATCACTCCCCAGCCCAGAGTTGCCTCTCCTCAGCCAAGAGCCTGAAACAAGACCCTCCTCCTCCCTGGGATGCCTGTAAAGCCCTGCATCTCTTTCAAGAGGTCCGAAGGCGAGTGTCATCTCTCAATTGCTGGAGAATATATTAAAAATTCTTGATAGCGACACTTTACTCTTAAATACAAAACCAGCCCTTTTCAAAGGCCCCCTGACGGGCCAAGAACATGCTCTGACTATAGACAAGGAAACATTTTTATCCCAGTGATTTTTAAGCAGAGAAACACTCCCAATTGATTGGGCCTTCGAAGTGTGAAGTCATTTACATGGCGTGCCGGTGGCGGCAGCCACGGGGCTCCCCAGGCTGAGCTCAGGCCCAGCCGGTGCTTCAGAATCGTCCGCGCTGAGACTCAGTTCATTACCGCGCAGTGCTGGGCAGGAAGAGCACGGGACCGCCTCGTGCCTGCAAATTAATTGTATGCATTAATTGAAGCATCCGCTTAGGCTCTGGAATCTTCCTTCTGACACCTATGGAGATCCAGGCCTGGCTTCTGAGGCCTTCAGACTAAAAAATGGGACAAAATAGGGATGAGTGAGTTAGGAAGTAGAGGCAGAGCTGGACTTGGACTACCCATGAGCTAGCTGTGTGACCTGGGGCAAGTTACTTCACCTCTGTAAGCATTATTTCCCTGTCTGTAAATTGGGAATAATACTTGTAGCTATCTCCTAGGGTTGTTGTGAGGATTAAACAACACAAGACGTGTCCAGTGTTTAACACAGTGCATGGTACTTGGTGTGTACTAAATATTAGGTATCATCATATTCTTCATTACAATTCCAAATATGGTCTCAAGGCTCTTGACGTGGAAGGAGCTGGGAGCCAAGATGATGACCCGCCGCCCCGCATCCTACTCACTGCCCGTGAGAGTTGGTTCAGGTAATTTACCACTTAATGCTTCTGAGAAACGTCTACCCAGTGGGTTTTTTTTTCTTTTTGCGGTACGCGGGCCTCTCACCGTTGTGGTCTCTCCCGCTGCGGAGCACAGGCTCCGGACACGCAGGCTCGGCGGCCATGGCTCACGAACCCAGCCGCTCCGCGGCATGTGGGATCTTCCTGGACCGGGGCACGAACCCGTGTCCCCTGCATCGGCAGGCGGACTCTCAACCACTGCACCACCAGGGAAGCCCACCCCAGTGTTTTTTTTCATGGAGATTCAAGAGAGCTTTGTGGGAAAATGGGGTTCCATGGCCAACAAGGCTATAGGTCACCAGAGGTGTCCTAGCAGAAGCTGGTGACACTCCAGCTTGGGCCCCTTCCCTTCACATCCTTCAATCTGTGCAGCTAGGGGAACAGTAGTTTTGCATAATGTATCAGTCCATCCACGCGGGGCCATTGGTCTTTTGTCAACTGATTCATTTTATAATTTTTTTACTGAGCGCCTACTAGTGCTATACTAGGTACCAGGAAGCTTCCCATGGAGAGGGAAGAACTATTCCAAAATTTCAGGTGTGAGTGAAAAGACGGCCCAAAGGAATGAAACAGGAAGAAATAGTGCGGTCAAGGAAGCTCTCTCCCAGGAGGTGACATTGCGCCTGAGACGAGAGAAGGAGCCACCTTTGCAAAGAGCAGAGAGAACGAGATTCCAGGCAGGGGGCACAGCAAATACAAATCCTGAGAGGCAGGAATAGTTCCATAGGGTCAAGGAACTGTGGGCTGAATCCCAAAGCCAAGGGGAGCAAGCAGTGAGATGAGGATGGACCTGCAGGTGGGGGCCCAGGCCCTGCAGGGCCTTGTGGGCGGTGACAGGACCTGGGATTTTATTCTAAAGCAATGGGAGGTCACTGGAGGGTTTTAAATCGGGGTGACATCATTGGACTGACCCAGAGTAAACACCTTCCAATCCAGGACCACCCTTTGTTATTGTCTCTTTCAAACACTGAAAATTTTTTTGCAGGGGTGGACCAAAATAGGAAGGGACAACTCTGCTAATGAATCCACAGAAGGAAATAAAGAGACCAGAATCCTGTTTCACAATATAATGTGCTTTTGAAATGCTGGAAAAGTATTCCCAAGTGACTCCTGAGTCTTTGGGACTGCTTTCAGCTCACTTGAGCTGTAATGAAGGTGGCCCTTATCAGTCTGAGCTTGAGCTGCCTTAATTAGGCCCAGATTCTCTATCTTTAAATTGGTCTTACATCAAAGCTAGAGTTACAATTGCAGGTGATGCATTTGCAAGCTGCATTGTTATGTAGAATACGGCTGCCAGCAGGTTTTGTTGGGATTATTGAAAAGCAATTTGCAGGGGAGGTCTATGGGGGAAAGGTAGTTCACCTCACTAAGCCTAAAAAAAAGAGCAATAGATAGCTGGAGGTCTTGGAAGAAACATGCTTAACAAGAAGTATTCAAAAAAAAAAACAACCCTCAGCCTTTGCCAGCTCTATTTTGCATGCACATATGGCTTAAGCCACTCCTGACACGTGGCTGTTAAGGTCTGCGTTGTTAGAGAGGTCATCGCTGGTCTGCATTCAGTGTGGCTGTGGGATTGGCTTGCGGGGTCAAAACAGGTTATCGGGGAAGCTCAGGCTGTTACAGGCGGTTCCCCACGCTAAATTTTGGAACTGGGAGATTTTAGGGTTACGAAGTGCTGTCACAGAAGATGCTTGACTTGATTTCTTTGTTTTGAAGGGAAGTTGTTTCTGTGGGACCAGAGGCAGAGTCTCACTGGAGAACCTCTTCTTGGCAGTGAAGGAAGACTGCCAGTCAAGCCTCGAGGACAACGTGGACGTGTTTCTAGGTTTAGAGGCAGTGGGGCGGGGGGAGATTGTGACTAGCTGAGTCTCAGGAGAGGAGAATGTCTTAGAACTTAGAAAGGCCACTCAGGTTAAAGGGTCTCTCAACTTCCAAAGCATGATTTCTAAAACTTCTGGGTGGAAACACCATTAAGGGAGAGCCGTGTTCAATCACTAACTACCGGTAATTATTGATATTTTTTGCATGTTGACTGAGGATGACCAAGAAGAGAGTACGGGAACGAGTCGAAGACGGATTTTGAGGAGTTTGCTTAACTCCTTGATTTGCTGTGCAGTGGGACTTAGCAAACTAACTGCTCCCGCCACCCAGACCTGGTTTGATAGTCGCTGCTAAATTAAGAGCTGTGCGTCGCATCTCCCAGAAAATGTTCAGAGAGGCATAATAAGAAACCCTTTACATACTCTCTCCCTTTTTTCCTCTATCACCATTTCTGGAGCTACTTTGTAAACATGAAATCGTTTTTCATAACAAACTCTGATCCTTGGGGTCACTGATGAAATTGTGTCATCCACAGTTGTATGTACAGCTTACCCAAATGACTGGGCACGTCTATGGGGTGCCGGTGAGGTTGGGGGAGGGGGAGGTGCAGCTGTGGGTCAAAGGTTTGGAAACACTCTGTTGTGTGGTTTGTGTGGCTGGACGTTTCACTTTTCAACTGTCTGTTCTGCTGGGGAACAGTCCTGGCCTCTGAGGAAGTAGGTGACCTCTTGCCTCTTAAATTGGGATCAAGTCCCTGAGCAAGAAGGCAGCTTTATCTCTAAAGAGTTTAGGCTTATGGAAGGTGAGGTCAAATTAGTCACCAAGGACAGGGAAACCAGGCCTTCACTCTAAACCACATGCGCTTTTCTAATCAAACTGCTCATATGATTCCAATTATGTTTCCATCCTCTCCAAGGGCAGTGGGCCATGGGGTAGGCTGATGACCTGTGAAATTTCAATTTTAAAGAATGAAACTGGTTTTGATTTATTCAAAAGTCAGCCCATTCCTCTGGTTCTGTGTAGATGTAGAGAGGGCAAGAAGAGCCACCAAAAGACAGGGTCACATCTGATGACCTCCCCTCCCCCAGCCTTGGCAGCCCCTCAGGCCGAGTTTCGATGCCCAGGACGCAGGGAGAACTCCTCTACGGCTTGAAAGAGAAGGGATGTGCAGCCATAGAGCCACACATACGCTCGTGCCGAGGCTGGCAGTGCAAGCTGGGTGGCGGTGTGCGAGGCACCGCAGACGTCCTAGAAGATGTGTGTTTGTCAGGGTGGAAGTGACTGGGTCAGTATCCAGTGTGCTTGACCTCCACCCCTTGCTTCTTTCCTTCCCCCATTTCTGGTTGACTTCGCCGAATATGCTCTCTGTGGGAGTCCATTCTGACTTCTAGGTCAGTGTGCAGGCTGGGGAGAGGGCCTAGAGCTGCTTCGCTTGGTAGAATTTTCCCCTGTATTCTCTCAGACTCCTCCATTGACTCGTCGATGAAACAACCCGCGTGCCCTTCGTCTTATTTGCCTTCACCCTTCCCTTGAAAAACTACCTAACTGTTCAAATAAATGGACTCAGCATAGGTGTGTCTCCACCAACATGGATGGGTCTTAAAAACATGATCCTGAGTCTTTAAAAACAGAAAAATAGAATGAGATACATAAGACACTATGATTTACCTAAATTAAAAGTAGATGCTCGGGCGTCCCTGGTGGCGCAGTGGTTGAGAGTCCACCTGCCGATGCAGGGGACACGGGTTCGTGCCCCGGTCCGGGAAGATTCCACATGCCACGGAGCGGCTGGGCCCATGAGCCATGGCCGCTGAGCCTGCGTGTCCGGAGCCTGTGCTCCGCGACGGGAGAAGCCACAACAGTGAGAGGTCCGCGTACCGCAAAAAAAAAAAGTAGATGCTCAGTATGCTGTTCCTTCTACCTAAAAAAGCTGCTCACCACCATCACCTAGTTCTCTCCCATAAATCGGTTAGACTTCAGCTCCAATGTCACTTCCTCCAGGAGATCCTCCCTGTCTCTTGTCTCCCTCTCTTCACCAGCTTGATGGGGCCATGCTAGGCCTATCCCAGGATCCCCAAGGACCTTGTAGGTTATGTTAAGGCATTTACTCTTCTACCTAGAAGAGAATAGGCAGTCACCAAAGTGTTGCCAGCCAGGAAAGATAAGATCAAATATGCTGGTAGGTCTGGGACTCAGAGAATTACGAACAGCAGGAAGCAGCTTACTTGGGACACAGATGACTCTTGCTCAACAAACAGTGGCCTCATGCTACCTCCCCAGGGTACCTCCAGTAATTCCCTATGGTAATGTTTTCCAGAATGGGGCATGACTATCACTGGGGGCTCTAGGGATAATTTTATTGGCATATAACCAAGTATTTTTCAAAGATGAACATATTTATTTCAATGGGGATTCAAAAATAAAACTTGCATTCTAAACCCCAAAGGAAAAAAAAGTAGATGCTCATAGAACAGCAATTCATGTAAAATAAAAAGATCACATGAAACACATTAGAAGAGCTGCCTATAGGAGGAGAGGAATGGAAATGGAAACTAAAGAGCAAAAGGAAGAAATAAAGTAAATGAATGAATGAGTCAATCTATCAGTGATGATAATGAACCAGGAGCTGAAGAGTATGATTAACTCAACACCCTGTCTTTAGGGTAAAGAAAATTATGAAAAGCAATGCAATTTGGATAATCTTCTAATGCTAGGCCTGAGGTTGAGGACCCAAGTGGCGCTATGACACCAAAATGTCCAGCTCAGCCTGAATCCTTCCATGCTCATGGGCTTCAGATTCAGATGCAAAGGACCCACCATGAGAAGACAAGAGACATGCTCCCAAAGAAGGCACCTTCCAGAGAAGGATGACAGCATCAGAGGGGGCTGCCTTCTCCTTTCCTGATCATGGTCCCTTCTCCCCAACCTTGAGATGTACGTTGTTATGGGGCCAGGAGCAGGCTGAGAGCTTCAGCTTTGCCATCTGTAAAAATGGTCATGCCAGTACCTCCCTCATCAGGCTGTTGTGAGGAATGAATGTATAAATGCCTGTTCTGCTCTCAGTGTAGTGCTGGGCTCATAGTCAGAGATTGGAATCTTAATCCATATTTGCTAAGTATAATAATAACAACAGTAATAATGATAGTAATAAATCATGTCATAGGGAGAATTTTTGGCCTTCTTGTGTAAACCGCGATCAGAAGGTCCATTTCTGGAGTTATTCTAAAGACCTTGGTGTCCAACCAGACAACATGAAATGAAGTCAAGGGAGTCTTCTGAGATTCTGGAAGAGGGGAATATTCTTTGTCATCTCTTTTTTTTTTTTTTTTTTTTTTGCGGTACGCGGGCCTCTCACTGTTGTGGCCTCTCCCACTGCGGAGCACAGGATCCGGATGCGCAGGCTCAGCGGCCATTGCTCACGGGCCCAGCCACTCTGTGGCATGTGGTATCTTCCCGGACCGGGGCACGAACCCGTGTCCCCTGCATCGGCAGGTGGACTCCCAACCACTGCGCCACCAGGGCAGTCCCCTTTGTCATCTCTTATGTCTCCCAAGGGTCGTAAAATGCTGGAGCCACAGCAGAGAAAATCCTGGCTGTCATATCAGACACTTCGGTGTGAGCAACCTGAGTCCAGAATCTCAGCAAGAAGGAAGAATTGGGAGAGAGGAAAGTCACATGTGATGCTGTAGCTGAATAATGACAAGCTGGGGACCCAAAATGCATGTGGTGGCTGCCTGCTCCTTCCTAATGGTGCCTTACAACTCAGAATTGTTCACTGTCTAAAGTACTTTAATACTTCTTATCTCATTTAAGTCTATGACACTCTCTGGAGGAGGTATAGAACTCCCACTCTACAGATGGCAAAACTGAGGCCCACAGTGTTCCAAGGCCAGGATGAACATTAATTGCAGACCTGGGGCTAGAACTCAGTCTTACTGAGTCCCAGTCCGGGGCATTCTAGAGTAATAATGATGAAAATGATAATGATAATGACAATTGATACTCATAAGCAGTTATATGAGCCAGGTACTTTTTACGGGGCTTTATATTCATCTAATCCTTACAATAGGCCTATGATGTGAATACTCTCCTCATTTCACAAATGAAACAGCTAAGGCACAGAGAGACTAAGTAACCTGCCTAAGGCTGCACAGCCCACAAGTGGTAGAGGCAGGACATGAGCCTGGATGTGTATCACTCTTGTCTTTTGCTGCCATGCTTGCCTTGAGGACAAGTCTCTGACACTCTGGGTCTTCTCAAGACAAGGAACTCCTACAGACCCAAGGGTGGTTTAGTGCCCACACCTTAATCCTAAGATTAAGGAGCAAAATCTTGTCCTGTAGGGCCATGGAAGAAGACAGGGCTATGGTTTCTTCAGAAAAGGGCTCTTCTGAACTTGGAGACCTGGACAACCACAGATCTTTCTGCTGTACACAGAACTCATTCCAAGTTTGGCTGGAGGTCTAGGGAACTTTTTAGGGGTGCTGGTAACTTACTTAGTGCCTGGTGCCCCTTTTATTGACTCTGTGGTGTTCACTGGAGTTCAGCCTGCCACGGAGACCTCCCTGCCCTGTGGCCCAGGCTTCGTCAGGCACATACTTCAGACTGTGGATTCATCACAGGAGCTGGTATGAATGGCAGGATCGGAGGTAAAAGCAAATCCCTATCAAGGGAAGTCGAGGTTGTGCCTTGATCATCCACTTGATACTCATCCATGGCTTAAGTTGCTTTTTCTCTTTCTTTTTTCTCTTTCTTCCTCATCATCCTGTTACCTTCATCTTGGAAACGCATGGAGATGACCGGGCAGCAGACCTGTTGAAAAAAGGTGAAAGTTAGATGTCCACATCTAAGAACACAGTCTGTCCAAGAGGGCCTGGAGATGGCAGGGGTGGCCACAGAGGATTACCTCCTTCTGTACCCTCACCCCCACCCCAGCATACTTGTTTTTTCCTTTTTGCGGTACGCGGGCCTCTCACTGTTGTGGCCTCTCCCGTTGCGGAGCACAGGCTCTGGACGTGCAGGCTCAGTGACCATGGCTCACGGGCCTAGCCGCTCCGCGGCACGTGGGATCTTCCCAGACCAGAGCACGAACCCGTGTACCCTGCATCGGCAGGCAGACTCTCAACCACTGCGCCACCAGGGAAGCCCCCAGCATACTTTTATTTTGCATCTGCTCTTTGTTAGAAAGTCTTTGTGGAAGAAAGGAGGGATGGGGGCTAGGACAAATAATGGATATGACTTAGACCATCTGGAGGACGGGGGAAGAAGCTAAAGGGGGAGGGTAGTATCATGCCAGCAGAAGCAAGAAGTGGGGAAGGGCAAGGTGTGATGGGGTTAGAGTGGTCACCAAGTTTGGCTGGAAGTGGGGAGGAGAGCCAGAAGGTAGGCCTTGAATGCCAAGAAGTACCTTAGACTTTGACTTTCCTTGCTTCTCCCAAAGCATGTGCAGTGGTACTCTGGTTAACTGGCATGTAGAGGGGTGCTGGGGAGGAGAGAAATCTGCTCACATAACTTTTGGAAACACTGGGTTAACTTAAATGCTCTTCTCTATTGCAGGATTTGTCAGAGCCTTTATTATAAAAATGTACACTGTGAATCTTCACTAGGGGAGGGTAACATGTGCAGCATTTCCCAAATTTATTCTACCAATGAACCCATTTTCTCAAGGCAGAGTTTGTGAGCACTCTAGAAAACGCTTTTCCATATGAAAGGGTTATGGGGTGATGGGGAAGGGAACCAATGCAAAAGCAATTCAACTCTTGGTTCACCATGAGGCCCACATAAGTGCCTTCCCTCCTCAAAACCAATTACCATAGCTCCCCTTTACCCCGGCTGATTGAGGGCTGAGTTCTATGCTTAGTACTCTGCTCTGTGAACTGCAGTAGGACCCCAAGCCTTGACATGGGGGTCCTTGCAGGAAGCAGGCCACTGACTCTCACTGCAGTTTTGAAATTATTATACCAGTCAATGGTTCTAAAACACTGAGGTCAGCAATCCATTTGGAAATGTGCTGGAAGCTAAGTAATCTCTTCCTGGGCTGGTGCGGGGGGGGCGTTGGTGTAGGGGAGCTCATTGATTCAAAATTTGCATACAATACTAAGGGATTTTCCAAACTCTTGAGACCCATCTATGGAATACCCACATATATACACATTGGCCCATTGGCTCCTTTGTTGGGTCATCACCATTTTCCTTTGTGCTGATTTCACTTGGTTGCTTAAATGGACAGCCCTGTTGGCCCACTCATAAAATTGGCTCTGTGGCCCGTATGTGACCTCTTTTCCTGGAAAATTATCCAAACTGGCCAGCTGGAAGCCATTTTTCTGGGGTGGTACTGAGAAGAAGCACAGGGAGACTTCTGAACTTGTTTTTAATTTAACATCATCACCTTTGTTTGGAAACAGAAAGGAGATAGATGGAATAGTCCATGAAGAGACTGCTGTGCTTCTCTCAGCTTCTAAAATTGGAAGGATTGGGGGATGAATGGAGGAGAAGCTTTAACGTGGAGTCTGCCCTGGAGATCCCAGTAGGATACGTTTTCCCTAAATGCTTTTCTTCAAGGTCACTGTGAGGATAGAGCCAAGTAACATTTTTTTTTTTTTAGAAATATATTGTTTCTTGGAGAGTGGGGACTGGCCTGGTAGCCAATCTCTCTCTGTTTTCCACACCCACTTCCCCACTGTTTTGGGAGCCTGTTTTATCATCCCTTAATTTTTAACCTTCTTGTGTTTATTTTAGATATTGTTCCTAAGTACCAAACATCAGTTTGGGGTATTTTTAAAATCCAGTCTAAAAGTCTTTATCCTTTAATATGATAGCTTTGATCCATTCACATTTACTGTGATTGCTCAGCAGCTTGGATTTATTCAAACCATTTTCTTCTGTGTTTTTTCATCAACTAAATCTTTCTATCCTCCCAACTTGCTTTGTATTGAGCATAAGGAATGAGAGACAACATTCTGTTGCTTTTTTATCTCACACAAAGTTTACACAAAGGTGCTTCCCTGATGTCCGCAGGAAATTCTGTCCTTTGTGTCCTGAGCCTCCCAATCTGTTTGTTTCCCTGAGGCCTGGAGATTTAGTATAGGAAGAGAAAACCTGGGTGCTGAGCCAAGAAGAGAATGGGGTGTTGCTCCCTTGGTCTTTCTGTTCACATAATAATAGGGGAAAAGGACAAGGGATGAGAACAGAGAGAACAATAAGCAGAGAAGGTGGCAGCAAGTGGCTTAGAGATCTACCAAGTAGAGCCAGATAAAATTTTACAACCTCAATGGTAGAACTTGCTTCACCTGTTGGGGACTCTGCTTTGGTGACAGAGGGATTTCAGCCTTCTGAATCCTTAGGACCAGCAAGAAGGGAGGAGGCTTTCTCTCTGCCCTTGCCCTCACTGTCAGCTTTTCTCTCCCATGACTGTGGAATGGCCCAGCACTTGGAACCTAATCCCATGGCATCCAGATGTCAGCAATAGCTTTTGGTTTCCAGAAGACTCAGCCAGTCCATTGCTAACTTATCCAATGGCTGTCCCAATAAACCAGTGGCCACACACTTGCTCCAAATTTGGCTGGGCTCTGGGGACAAGTGGTCAGGGCTGTGTGAAGCAGACTGTGTGTATATCTGTGGCCCAGCAGAAGGCTCTTAAAGCATGCCCTGCAAGACACAACCTATAATAAGGAGTTGTAAATTGTCCTATTCTTGTGCCACCAGCTGGAGGTCAAAAGTTTTCAGGGTTCTTTTCATGGAGAAGGAAGAATCCAGTGCCCTGGTGCTCTCTGAAAGCCTGGGGGCTCCTCCCTAGCCTGGAAGAGCTATGTTTACAAAGACAAATACTTTAAAGGACAGCATGAGGCAGTGAAACAGCAGGGCCCGGGGGGATCCTGGGTCCCTGAGCTTGCTTGTGTTGAAGAGAACCGAGCCAAGCCAGTCAGCCTGGGGCCCCATGGCTGACTTCATGCTTTAGTCAGATGGATACTGAGCTCCACTCTTGAGTGATGTCTGAGGCAGTGGCCTGCTTCAAGCTGGCTTGGCCAAGGCATAGAATACACACAGGCTGGGCCAGGGGAGCCCCCAGCAGTCTGCACACATGGGCTGCAGTTGGACCATCCATGCCTGGATGCAATTCAATTCAAATGACATCTACTCAAGACAGGGATCTCTGCTGAGTGTAGGGGGCCCAGCAGTATAAAAACACAGCCCTTCCAGCCTTCAGAGCATAACATGGTGTGGGAGAAGTGACAATGACACATGGACACTAGGAAACAACAGGGGAGCATAGGCCAAGAGAGCAGCCCTGGAGGAAGGAGTGTTCTGTGGGCTTCCGAAGCCTGGGAGGACATCCAGACAGTGGTTAGGACGTCAGGCTTCGGTGCCCCTCGGGGCTAGACTCTCTCTCCTGTTTCTGTTTATAGATTATGTGGCCCTTGGTAAGGCATTTTATTCACCCATAAGCCCACCTTATAAAATTTTGTGAAATTCAATGAGGTAATATCTGTGAAGCGCCTAGCACCTGTCAGGACATATAGTTAGTGCTCAATAAATGAATGAAAGCTATTATTATTCCTAGAGGAAGGGGTCATTTCCAGGCCACTGAGGCCCTTAAGGGAGTAGAGAGAAGGAGAGAGAACATTTAGGGTAAGAGGAACGGAGCTTGAATACAAGTTAATAAAAAGGACTTTGGGAGGGCGGGATTCATGCATTCAATAAATATCGATTGGTACTATTGGCCAGGCAGTGTGGACACAACGATGAATGAGGCAGAAGTAATCCCTGTTCCCACTGGTCATTATGGAGGAAGCCCTGGGAGAGGGTATTGAAATATTCTGTCTAATCCAAGACAATATTTGGGTCAAAGCTGAAGGCTTTGGTGTGGAGAGGATACACAGTGTACCTCAAGTTCACCATGACGTATCTTTAAAAATCTCATCTTCAGAACTCCATTCCTAGCAATCCCATCGTGCAGAGGGTTCTACAGAATTAACTGACATCATAGAACTTTCTAGAACTCCTGGAAATTCATGCAACCTTGAACATTAATTACCATCTAACGTGGGGGGCACCAAGTTGCAGAATGGTGGACAATGAGGCTGATTCCCCAGTGTCCGTCTTCTCTTCCCCTAACTGAGTAATTGTAGCGCCGTTTGTGATTTGACCACAGCTCTGGGGCTAGTCCTATCCTCCCAGCCAATGACTTTGAGCATGCAGCAGTTGAAGACCACGCAATATGAGAAGAAGTGGGCAGGAGGGCTTCCAGAGAGTGTCTCCCTATGTTATCTCCTGATGGACATGACAGAGAAACACTTCACCCAATGGCCATTGCCAGCCATATTATCAACATAATCATGAGGGAAGCCTGCCTTTGGATACGACAACTCCATGGATGCCAATGGAAAGACAGAAAGAACATAGGTCCTTCAAGATCTCGTTCATGGGCCAGAACCAACTTGGGAGCCCATCTACCTCTTAACATCCTGCACTTGGAGTATAATACATTCCTTAGTGGTTAGGCTCGTTTGAATATAGAGTTTTCTATTAGTTGTGGCCTAACACATCCTAATGGACACACTTGATAAAACAGAACCAGGAATTTATTTAAATGATTATACCTCCAACTAGCTTCATCAGGGCTTTGGTCTTTCCCAGAGGAAACATACTCAGCTAAGCCCAATCCCTGCTCATCTGACAGCCTGTACAATGCTCCTAGGAACTCTCATTCTTGTGTGCACAGAGGCTTGTTGGAAACACAAATTGTGGTGATACCAGCCTTCTGGATTAAGTCAGATTTGATCATAGCAAGCTCTTTTCCAGAGCGTGCTGTGCATCAGGGCCACGTCTGAACAGTTTATAGATTTTACTGACTCTTCTCAAAAACCCTATGAAGTTGGTCCTACCATTATATACATTTTATGATTGAGGAAACTGAGATACAGAGACATTAAGTAACTTGTCCAGAGATGCACAGCTAATAAGTGGCTGAAGTTAGACTCAAATTCAGGTAGTTGTTTGGCTTCAGTGTCTGTGCCCTTAGCTGAATTGTTTCTCATTTGAGGTGGTCCTATGATCCACAGATAAAAATATATAAAGGAAGAGGCAGAAATGATCCATTAAAATAGAGCTCACTTGAAATTATAAAATGGGAAAAACACATCTTTTGGATTTCATCCATCTCCAGGGAAGCCATGACAAGCTTTGGGGAACAGAGTATTCGTTTTAGGCAAATGCCCATGTTTCTCGTGCTCTGTTCCTAACCTCATCTCTCCATCATTTCTCTAGGACTGTCTCTCTTATAATCTCTTCATCTGTGTTAAGAACCAGTGAAACAGCCACCTACTATATCAGACAAATTCTGTAACCTCTAAGCACAGTCACTTTGATAAGAATTCTATATTTTGACCTACTATGCAGGCAAAAAGAAAGTTCTGATGTGAAAAGGAGCCCCATGTGAGCCTTCCACATTCTCTGCCAAATGGCTTGAGCTCACTCCACCTTTTTAATTTTGCAAAACGTTTGTGTTGTGTCTCCAATTTTCCATGGTGCAGCGGCGGGCCGGGTGACGGGAGGAAGGCCTGCGGGGTTGAGGTGCCTGGAGGGGGCACTGCACTGGGCTGCAGGTGCTCGGCAAGACTGGCCAATGGGAGTGACATCTTGGAACCAGCCTGACAAGTTCCTGCTGGCCCACGCCTGGGGCCTCATCTCCCTCTAGCTTGGCCCCAGGTCACCAAAAGGAAATGTATTTAATTTTCAAATCCCTCCTGGAGCCGAAGAGAATTCCAACAAAACAGCCATAAACATTGAAAGAGTCTTGTTTGATTTGGGAAAACATTCCATTGGATTTAAAATGAAATATCCTGTGACTAATCTCATGTAAGACTGGGAACGGGTCTAATTGTTCAATTTGGTGGTCAGCAAGGGGACTCCAGGAAGAGACCTGGTCCCTCCCCAAGGCCACTGTGGGATGGGCAATAAATCAGACAGGACTGAGTTTTCAAACAAGGATTGTGAAGGGTTTGCTGTTTGGTCCTCAAGCCCCCTTCTTCTCAATTTGTCATTGATTTCCCCTGAAGAGAGTCTGTGCGGCTGAATCCCCCATGCAATTCTGGCACTTTGTAAGCCAGTAAATAAAACCCAAATGTTAATTCTTATGAGCACAGCATTCCCTGCCAAGAAATGAATAAAGCACTGTGAAAGCAACGGCATTATGCATCCTTGGGTGAGGCAACAAGAAACAGTGGGGCAGCGCTGGGGACCAGGGTGTCGTGAGGGCAGTAAAACCAGGAAGAGAGATGCAAAGGGAAGAAGAAGGAACAAAACTACCTTAGAGTGTATCTGTCCTGTCTCCTTGACTTGAGTGTACGCTTCTGTGGCCAGCACCAGGCAATGACAATAACTAAGGATTATTTGGTTCCATGTGCCTGTTTTGTATGGAGAACTTTCCAGACTTGTTTTCTCCTCACAATGATCTATGAGGCAGGTTCTGCTGTTCTCCCCATTAACAGATGGAGAAACCAAGGCTCAGAGAAGTTAAACACCTTGCCCACATGAGAGAGAAGGGATGAGGCACTTGCTGGATACCAGAGCTGACTCAGCCCCACTGTGCTGTCGGCCCCAGAGGGGAAAAGCGTGGGTAGAGTGACTGACTGTCCCAAGGTGCCCAGAATTGTAGGGGCTCCCAGGAAGCAGCACTTCCACCGCTAAAACCAGGAATGTCCCAGACAAGCTGGGACGAGTTGTTCTCCTTCGGTGTGGGAGTTAGACTCTTTAGCTCCAAGTAACCTCCTTGGATGTTTATGTTAAAAGCTTTTTCAGAAAAGCAGGCATTGGTGTCTATAGCTCTGTCTCTGTAAGGTGAGCAGGCAAGTTGGTCTAGTAAAGACAATCCTATTTCTTGCCTATAGGGCACCCCCTAAAATACCTTTCTGATATATGACAAATGAAGAAGGAAATAATAATGATGACACATGCCACTGTTGTTTCACAAGACTGAAAGTTTCCCCTGGAATGATCTAGGCAACGACAGGAGGAAATCATCTTAAATTCCAGTTCCAGAAAGTCTGTAAGTAAATTATGATTTTTGTTTATTATTTATTAGCCAGTAGGTCATTTTCAAGGCCCAGAAGACTCTGTCTGCTTACCACTGGATCTGTGTAAGGCAGAAGAAAGAATTCCTAAGCAGAGACCTCATTCCCATTCCTGGGCCCTGCTTTATAAACGGAGGCTTTTTGCTTGTGAGTTATGCTACAGTCAAGCCTCTGACTCTGGGAGGGGTAAAGTCAATCTTGGATTTCATCCAATAATAATAGTTTCTACAACAAACAAAGCCGTGTGTTGGTAAACAGAGTTTTCACATGTGTTACCTGATTTGAGCTCCTGAGGACCCCGTGAAACAGGGGAGATGAGCTGAGCTCCGTGCTCCGTGTTCCATGATGGGGGGCAGGTGATGTATGGAAGATTGCACATTTAAGGAGGGAAGAAGCTCTTCATGGCGTCTTGCTAGTATGCCATCAGGATAGTCTAATTGTTTTAATACAAAAAAAAAAAAAAAAAAAGACTTACGTGAGCTCCTTGAAGTCAAGGGATAGGTAAAAAGTAAATATACCTTTCTATTGCCCAGACTGATCTGGGAAAGAGGCACACAGCAGGTAATCAATTACCCACCATGTGGCGGAGGAAGCAAATGAAAGATTTGGCTCCAACAGTAACCAGGCTGAAGCTTGAATCCTAGCTCGGCTGCCTACCCGTGACACTCCAGGTGCGTCACGTGACCTCTTTGAGCCAACAGACACCTCCCAGGCAGAAGGGCAGGTAAAAATACCCTCAGAGCTGTTGTGAGAGCTGAGGAGGGCTTGGCACACAGGAAGTGCTCCGTAAGAGGCAGCTATGGTGGTTTTCAGGCCCCAGGATCCTGGACAGGATTCCTTATGCCCAGGCCGGTGATGGAAATGGACGGCCCAGGGCACAAAGCTCTAATCTCTGGAGGCAGGCACCGGGCCAGATGCTTTTGACCTCCTGTCATGTTTAACTCACCTTTTCTACCAAAATGAGAGGGAACACTCTCAACTCAGGCAACACAATCTCAGTGCCGTGGGTGACCTCTTCCATATGTGCCTGGGGCCAAGCTACAGGTGATAATTAGCTCTCAGAAAGAGGAAGGACATTAACTCCAGTATCTTGACTCCATTCCAATTGCGATAATTAAATAAATGCCCACAGGTGGAGCTGGTTAATGAGGCATCAACTAGGTTGTGCCTGAGCCATCCAGGCAGCAGGCGTGGAGCTGGATGTGAGCTTAGCATGGCCGACTAAGCCGTGGGCATACACAGAAGCACGGAGCATCCTCCCGTCTCTCTTCTCAGTTGGTTCCTGCCCTCCATCCCCTGGGCATTTGGGTGTCCTCAGGAGTGCTCTGCTGGGGGTGAGGGATTTATGCTCTGGGCTCTTCCATGAGCTTAATCTTAACCTGGAGCAAGTGTCTCCAGTCTCCCTGGCTCAGTTTCCGGAATTGTAAAAAGAAGGCAGCAGCTCAAAAAAACAGAAAGAGGAGCTTGGGGACAAGTGAGTTCAGTCTCACTCTCTCCCGGTTTCCTCTCCCTCACTGCCAGTGTCTGCTGCTCTCTGCTTGGCCTCCTTCTCACCTCCAATACGACGTTCCCTCTTTCTTCCTCAACCTTCAGCAACCCCAGATTCACAGCAGGTCCGTGATCAGATAGGAGGCAGAGGAGACTGCCTCCCATTTCCTTTTTTCAAATCCTAGGGAAGGACCTGATTGGTCCAGCGTAAGTTACAGGTTCACCTTGTGGACCAATCATTGTGGCCGGGAGGGGACAAGCACTCCCATTAGTCCAGAGGCAGATTATTGATCTGTCACCAGAAGCCACTCATATTTGCATCTTTCACAGTGACGAAAGTGTCACACATATTGACTTTTCCCTCCACTAAGAAGCAGAAGCAGGTTGTGTTCCCTATGTGTGCGTGTGTGTGTGCACGTGTGTTCATGTGTGTGTGCGCCTGTGCGCATGTGTGTTGGTCCTTTGGAGCGGGAATACAGTTGACCCTTGAACAACATAGATTTGAACTGCGTGGGTCCACTTATATGTGGATTTTTTTCAATAAACATACTGGAAAAATTTTTGGCGACTTGCAACAACTTGAAAAACTCACAGGTGAACTATGTAGCCTAGAAATATAGAAAAAAATTAAGAAAAAGCTAGGTATGTCATGAATACATAAAATTTATGTAGATATACACGTAACATACAAAATATTTGTGACTTGACTGTTTATATTATTGGTAAGTCTTCTGGTCACTAGTAGGCTATTAGTAGTTAAGTTTGGGGAGAGTCAAAAGTTGTACATGGATTTTCAACAACACGGGAGGTGGGAGAAATTCCCTAACCCCTGCATGATTCTAGGGTCAATTGTATATTTCTTCATAGAAATAATGCTATGAATGGTGGTGATTCTTCTAGATCAGTCTAAGAATAGGTTAACTGGATGACTGGGCAAGTTTCTTACTCTCTCTGAGTTTCCTCATCTGGAAGATGGGGAATAATAATAGTACTAGCTCGTGGGTTTTTGAAGTAACTAAATAATTCAGGTAGACTCAGTCCTTAGCATACTGCCTTGGCATTGGTAAAAGTTCAATGAGCAGTAGCCATTGCTATTACAAAGTGAAATACTACATGCATGTGTTTTTTGAAAAAAAGAGTGGAGAACCTCACTTATAACAAAAGAGACCAGCAACACCCCAGACAAAAACACTTGTTTTCTTTATCTCAAGCACTGGTGGGTGCGGAAAGGCAGGTTTAATTAAAGAATGGTGAGAAGAGTCTGAAGTGAATCTTGGGCACTTTCAAGGACCTCACACAGTGAATGTGCTCTCTTGGCTAATTCTGCTAGTCACTTTCTTTTTCCTTTTCTGTCACTGACATGATTCATTTGCTTTTTAGCGGGTGTTTGAGAGTTTTAAGGGGAAGGAGAGTACTCAAAAATAGGACAGAGGGAGAGAAAAGAGACAAGAAGAAAGAAATAGAAATAAAG
Organism: Hyperoodon ampullatus; assembly: GCF_949752795.1. Lineage (NCBI taxonomy): Eukaryota > Metazoa > Chordata > Mammalia > Artiodactyla > Ziphiidae > Hyperoodon > Hyperoodon ampullatus. Next base: position 212,549,260 of record NC_136914.1, read on the forward strand.
GTTATCTTGATGTGCCTGGGAAAGAGTGACACAAAATGGGGATGAAGAATAGAATAGAATAACTATTAGAATAGTTAACTAATAGTAACTAATAGAATAGTTGTTGCTTGGTCTGGTACGTGAGACAAGGAACCGGCTGAGATGCAGTCAAGTGAGTTCCATGTGGTGGAAATCAGCAGAGCAGGGTCATCATTCGCCTAAAGAAGATGGGTGGGGAGTTTCTGGTGCTGAGCCCCAGCTGATGCAAGAGGAAGAGCCGTTTTATTGGCTCTTGAAGATCTCAAGGGGAGTGTGTGTCAAGGGGAAGCAGTGGCATGTGTAACTGACTCTTTCTTTGTGCTCTGGGCTAGAGTTCCCTTCTTTGATCTGATGGATGCCCTGTCCTGCAATCTACTCTGTCTGGGTAAGTGTTGCCTCCTTGGCCACCATTGCTCTTGGTACCATGCTGAGCCCAGTAGGCAATTGACAGCCATTGGAGGCAATGAGTATTTGCAAACCAAAGTTGCCCCTAACACTTCTCTCTGTGGATCAACTAAGGTGCTCCTTATACTGATGCTGCAGAACATAGGTAGAAGATCAAGGGAATTCCCTCTGAGTGGTTTCATTCATTCATCAAATATTTCCCGAGGACCTGATGTCTATAAGGCTGTGAGAAGTGCTGGGGACACATCCGTGAACAAGACTGGCAAAATCCCTGCCCTGCTGTAGTCTACATTCTGTTGGAGAAGAGAGAGGAGAGACCACCAACTACATATAATGCATGGTAAGTGGTACCAAGGAAACTACAGACTCATGTGTGAGAAGATATAAGGGTGCCTGATGTAACAACAAGAAGTTCATATCTTGGTCCCCGTTTCAAAATTAAGATCCACATTCTTTTCAGAACTTCGAATATTTTTATAAACGTGAAGGAAGTATAGACTCATTACAGAAAACCTGGAAAATATAAAAAGCGTAAAGATACAAAAATCTCCCATAAACCGCTGTTAAAACCACACTTATTTTATGCCTCCTTGGGATCATATTGCATATAGTGTTGGAACCTGCTTTTTCACTTCAAATTACATGTTGAACTTCTCCTTCAGTTGTAAAAATTTAATTTAAAACATCATTTTAAATAACTGCATCATATGCCGTTATATAGACGTGCCATAAATTATTTAATCATTCCCTATTGTTGAACACTTGGTTTGTTTCCACTCTTATAAATATGCTTCAGTAACTCTCCTTGTTCCTAAATCTTTGAGATTCTGTTGGTTTCTTAGAAGAGATTCCTAGCCTGTCAGTCTACAAATATTCATGGAGTGACTCTTCTGTCCCAAGCAGATTTCCTTTTGCTTTTCTAGCCTGATCCTGTGGGTGCTGTTAGGAGTACTTGACTATGCTACCCTTGATTTTGTTCACCTGACAAGGGGGGCCTGTTTACCCCCATCTTGTCTTGGCTTCATTTGTACCTCTGGGCCCATGGCATGTGGGAGCCTCTGTATTATCATTTGGTCTCTTCTCAGTATCAAGTCTGTTTTTCTCCTTGAACTTTCCTCTCCAGCTACCCAGTCTTTCTGGGACTATATGCTGTGTTCTCACACCTAAACTTTGTGTCTTACTCATTCTTATAATGTCTGGGGACTGTGGCAGGAAGTGTCCCCAGGAATTGGACGAGGGTCTGCCCCAAGTGTGTATGTGTATGGGGGTTGGGGGGGCAGGTAATCCCAAAGTGTCCTTATAGGAAGATAGAAGATGGAAGTCCAGGTGGAGATAGCAGAAACTGGTCTGACTGCCTTCTGACCATTCATTTCTTCAGATGGACTGAAAGAGGACTTGAGTTTCCAGGGCATGTCATTAACCTGTTCCACTGACTATTCCTAATCTGTGGACTTGAAAACCTCTGGAAAAGGCCAAAGATACTGTAGTAGAGTGATTGCACAGATGGTCCCAATTATGGTCTCCCTTTGCCTTGTAACTTTGTAGTCCCTTCCCACCCAGATTCTGGCTTAGCTATGACACCTGCTTGGCCAATGGGATACTAGAAAATGTGATGCAAGTGGAAGTTCGTAAGTGCACGCTTATTTCCGTCAACCCTCTTGTCACAACTCTGACACTGCCAGAAGAATATAGCAGGGCTAGACTGTTGGGGGACTGTAAGAGCTGTGAGGACCTAAGGCCATCCTAGACCAGCCAGTCCCCTGCCCCAGTCTGCCAGCTGACAGCAGACATATGAGCAAGCCCAGACAAGATAACAGGTTGAAGGTTGAGGCCCCTCAGATCAACCAAACTGACCCATAGACTTGTGAGAAAAAATAAAGCGTGTGTTAAGTTTTGGGATTGTTTGTTACTCAGCAATAACTAACTGGTAAATACATTAGTATTGAAGAGTAGAGATAAGGAGGGCAATGGAGGAAGAAGACAGGCAGAGGGTACAGTAACCGATCAAAGCTCTCAGAAAAACCCCAGCTCTGAATTCACATTAAGCACCACAATACAGCCAGGATTCCACCCTGTGGCTGCCCTTTGACCTCCAGGGTCGAGCTTGGCTACCCCTTCACTGTAGGCATACTCCCTTCTGGGTCTCCTACTTAGCAGTCCCAGGAACCAGAGTTGTGAACTCTTGGGAAGCAGATGTCTCCAGAGACCAGCTTGTCCTAATTTTGAGAAAGTTCTGGAACCGTAAAACCATCAGGAGAGAGCCCTGGAGTCCCTGCCTGAGAATACCGGGGACCTGCCCAGCAGCAGCCTGATTTCCTCCTTACCTTGTCTACACTTTTGTCTTCCCCCTCCCACGTGGCTGACCTCCCGAGCTCAGGCTTCGCTGGTCATCCCTCACCTGAAGCAGCCTGCAAGAGTGTATCCCATTATGATCCCATTACAGCCCCTCAAAGCTGGCAGCACCAGGTTGGGGGGAGGGGCAGGTGGTCATCGAGCTGCATCAGTCTGCCTCCAGCACAAATCATCCCCCTTTAAGCCCTGTTTGCCTCTCACGTCCTGGGTATGCACAGGGCTGCGAGAGGCACCCCTTGCGGAATTTGAAACACACAGATACAGCTCGTTCAGTGCAAAGAAATGGCCATCCTCTCTAGTTTCTTTTTCCTTCAAACTAGAGAAATGCAGGTCACCCTCCACTCTTCCCTCGATATCACATGGTGGTTTCAATCTCATTATTATTGCATTATGTGTAGCACATCTGTTCCTGCTCAGGAGCCAACTATTTAATTCTATTAGATACATCTATACAGTGAAGTGATAATCTACACCAGGTTTGTGGAACAAGTACTTAATACTTGGCAGCAAGCAGCCAGAGGCTTGATACTCAAGTAAGAGAGTGTAGGAGGCCCATCATAGCCGAGGGTCTCAGGCGGCCAGAAATCTCTGCGGCATTCTTCCCCAGGCCAACATTCCATTTGGGAAAGGAGTCCGTCATCAGCTTGTTCCAACATCTGCAAGATATTGACGAGGGAGGTGAGGAGGCGAGGGAGGGAGGGAACGTTTACCTAACCAAACGCTGACTCTTCCACGGGGATTCATGTCAACGCAGGCGAAATGATGTGAGAGTTTCAGGCACATGTGGTTGTATTTACCCCCCAAGAAATGGACACAGATTCGTGTCTTGTTCAGTAACTGCAGCGCCTTAGACGTGCCTTCTGCAGTTGCCCCCGAGTTCCTACACGTGTTTCCTGGCTTCATCTCTGCACATCGGGGAATGGGTTTGCTCTCAGCACTGGGGCACGCAAATAGGCGCCGTGCGTGGGAATCTGGCCAGGGCTCTGAACCCCTGGAAGTGCCGGTTGGAACAGCGCCCCTCTCCCCCAAATACCCCATCTTACCCAGGACCAGTCCACAGCCACACTTGTTGCCTTGCGCCCTAACTGGCCACTTTTTGTCAGCAATGTCTCTTCCTGCATTTTCACCTAGAGGGCTGGAGGGAAGGAGACGGAATGATGATAGGATCTATGTCTAGTTTCCCCTCCATCCAAGGGGAAGAATTACTTTTAAATCTCAAAATTGATGAAAGGGGGCTTCCCTGGTGGTGCAGTGGTTGAGTCCGCCTGCCGATGCAGGGGACACGGGTTCGTGCCCCGGTCCGGGAAGATCCCACATGCCGCGGAGCGGCTGGGCCCGTGAGCCATGGCTGTTGAGCCTGCACGTCCGGAGCCTGTGCTCCGCAACGGGAGAGGCCACAACAGTGAGAGGCCCGCGTACCGCAAAAAAAAAAAAAAAAAAAAAAATTGATGAAGGGAAGCGGGGAGGGGTGGATCGAGAAGAAATCAGGTCTCATATTTCATCGATTCTAAGTAAGATGTCATCAGTTTTAAGAAGCACCACCATTTTATATACCACTAGAAAAGAAAAACGCTGACTCCTCAGCTATGATACGCCATCAATTAAAAGCACATCCCAATTTCAGAGATGTTAAAGTGTGGGGAGAAAAATGTGCAACTGAGGATGCCCAGCCCCAGGGCTCCCCCAAGACTGGCCACTTATGAGCTGTGTGATGGTGGGCAAATTATTTAACCTCTCTGTGCTTCAATTTCCTTATCTGTGAATTGGGAATAGTGAAAGCCCCTGCCTCATACAGTTGTTGCAAGGATTAAATATTAATGTATGTAAGTGCTTAAAGGAGATGTGTGTTTACTTATTGTGTGACCTTGAACGTGTTGTTTCCTCAGCTACAAAATGCAGGTAGCAATCCTATTGCATTTACTTTCCTTTCATGTGGATCAATGTTTAGACCCGCACTAACCAGGTAACTAGGAAGGCGGGTGGATAGGGGAGCCATTTAAAGGAAAGAATCCCTTGTGATGAGTGGACACACATGCCAGCAAGATGGCCTGTCCCTCCCCAGTCCTCCCAGCTGTCTAGGCTACATCTGTGGGCACTGCCTTGCTGAAACCACTGACCGCACCAGGCTGCCCTCCTATCCAGGAGCTCAGGGGAAAGCCCTCGTTTGTCACTGGCTACCTGTCTTTGCAGTTGACGTGAACTGCAATTTACGTTCTAAATATGGTAAATTTATGCCCTTTGTCCCTGGGGTGTTTTAAGAATCAATCACCAAGCAATTTCATATTTAGTCTCATGGTTAATTTTCTCAATGGCCCTGTAAGGAAGAAAGAGTAAGTATTACGATTCCCATTTACTAAATGAAAAGGCTGAGGGCTAGAGAAATAGAATGACCACCCGGTGTCACATAAAGCTGGTTCTCTCAGAAATACGTTCGGGCGCTTATATTCATGGGTGGGTTGGACTCTGATTGCCCATATTCAGTGCCCCTTCCTGCAATGGCCCTCCCTGCAGGAGGATTATACATTCCTGCCTCAACTTCAGACTTGGCCAGGTGACTTCACTGGGCCAGTGAAATGTAAGCTCTGTCCAAGAAGAAGCTCTAAGAGCTCTGCGTGATTTGCCATATGTCTTTTCCTTCTGCCATAAAGTTGGCCAAGTTTCAGCTGGAGGCTACTTCATCAGCTGGGCTCCCTGGGGCGGCCAGCGTGGCGCAGAGTAGCAGTGGGCCCACAGCAGACACGTAGCCTGAGCAAGAAGCAAACCTTCGTGGCTGCAAGCCACTGGAATTGTGGGGCTGTACGTCCCCAGCAAAACCTAGCCTCTTCAAACTGATACGATGTATTTTTTTTCTTTTTTTAAAATTTTTAGTGGCGTATAGTTGATTTACAATATTGTGTTAGTTTCTGCTGTACAGCAAAGTGAATCAGTTATACAGATATCCACTCTTTTTTTAGATTTTTTTCCATATAGGTCATTACAGAGTGTTGAGTAGCGTTCCCTGTGCTGTACAGTAGGTCCTTATTAGTTACCTATTTTATATCTAGTCGTGTGTACACGTCAGTCCCAGTCTCCCAACTTATCCCGCCCCCCTTCCTCCCCTGGTAACCATAATATTGTTTTCTATGTCTGTGACTCTATTTCTGTTTTGTAAATAAGTTCATTTGTATCATTTTTTAGATTCCACCTATAAGCGATACCATATGATATTTGTCTTTCTCAGTCTGACTTACCTCACTTCACGTGACAATCTCTAGGTCCATCTAGATTTCTGCAAATGGCATTATTTCATTCTTGTTTGTGGCTGAGTAATATTCCCTCGTGTAGATGAACGCTTTGTGCACAACACCGACACCTTCTGCCCTCCATGAAACATTTGCTCTCTTAGAAGGTAGTTCAAGTGGCCTGCTAATGGTGGCCTCTGTTTCCTGTTTTAGCACACAGCTCTCTTCTTCATAATAGCCCTGATGAGCCCTCTCTGAGCACAGAATCAAATAATTCTTACCATGGACTAAAGTAGTATACTTTTAACCATTGTTGCCTCTTGTTACGGCATCAGTATACCTCCCACCCTCCTGCCAAATTCACACGTTGAAATCCTAATCCCAAGTACCTCAAAATGTGACCTTATTTGGAGATAGGGTCTTTATAGAGGTAATCAGGTTAACATGAGATCATTAGGGTGGCTTCTAAGCCAATATGACAGGTGTGCTTATAAAGAGGGGAAATTTGGACAGAGACATGCATTCGGGAATGCCATGTGAACTTGAAGATGGCCATCTGTAAGCCAAGGAGAGAGGCCTGGAATGGATCTTCCCCTCAGAGTCCTCAGAAGGAGCCAACCCTGCCAGTACCTTGATTTCTGACTTATAGCCTCCAAAAGTGTGAGAGATATGTTTTTTGTTGGGATACTTTGCTATGGCAGAGCTAACAAATATACCTAATACACTGCTCGATTTCTTAAGATCTTGGAGGAAGTAGCAAGTGAGTGGTAGCAAATTAGGTTAGAAGGAGAAGACATTTGGTAAACAAAAAGTAGGGGTGGGAAGAGATACTCCAGACAAGGGTATAGCATCAGCAAGGACCAGAGGCGGAAAGCCACCTTGTATGTTTGAATCCTGGAAAGTGCGCTGATTCCGCTCGTGTATAGGGCGGGAGATGCTGGAAGAAGGAAGGTTGGGGCCAGGTCATGGGAGGAAACCTTGGTCTTGATTCACAGGCTAACACTGAATACTTTCATTTTTGACCGTCAGGAACTGTTATAGCTTTCTGAGGAAGAATTTTCTAGAGGATTTGGGGTTTGTAAATGGTCAAAATGTAATCAGGAATAAGTCTAGCTGAGCAAAGGAAATCACCAAGTTGAGACAACAAGTAATAAAGTAATGAACGGTTTTCTAGAGTGATTGGCCTTGTCTGGCTACACAGCTGAGCATATTGCTTCCTGGGGATGTTACTTTGTTGGTTAAACTTCTGATACGTGTCATCACTTGGCAGTGACACCTCAATCAGCACCCCAGGAAGGGGCAGTTGGGATCTTGGCAGGGCTGGAGGCATCTGAGTAGGTTCATCTCTCCAGATTCTGACACCAGTCCCATTCCTTAGTCAGTCCACCCAAGTCAGGCAGAACTGGCCAGAAAGTGCGGTCTGCTATGAGTTGTGCTACCCTAGGGCTGCCATGGGGGAGCCCAGCCTTAACCTGATCTTGCCGTGTCTGCCCCCGGCCGTGCCCATGGGACACACTTCTGTCCACCTTCCTGGTTTTCCATTCCAGCTTTCCCAGCACTCTGAATTTGGAGCACTGAGTATCAGCCTTGTGTCTTGGGCCCTGATGACCCACCACTCCCAGGTTCTGGCTGAGGTTCTCCTTCAGATGGTATGGACCTCGTGCCTGGGGAACATGTGCCACTCCCTTGACACTGACTCCATCAGGTCTGGGTTCACTTGGCCAGGTTGTAGAATACAGATTGGACAATGGGTTACCCTTCTGAAAGGGAGTCAGCTGTCTCCCAGCCACGTCAGTCTCCAGACAGCTCCCCCACCAACCTGGACAACCGAGGAACCTGAATACGTCACCAAAAACCCCTTCCCCCAAGATTTAACCACGATGTCTCATTTCCTTGGAGAATGGGGCCTGCTGGCTCCCTCCTGATCCTCAAATGCATATGGAGGGCTAAGTGCCTAGTTTTGACGGTACCTGGGGACCGGCAGATAAATGATGGCACTCAGAAGCCGGGGCTCATGTTACCTGAGCTGCCCACAACTGGCTTTCCTCAGGCTACGTGCCTTGGCTGCAGTGTCTTTTCCAGCTGTATGCCTCTTGCTTAATGGGGAGGCTGTCCAGAGCTCTGGAGCGAAGGCCATGAGACCCAAATCCCATTCCAAGTGAGTGAGTGACAAGCAGCTAATTTCCAAAGCTGTGCAGCGGATATTTTTTCTTCCTTCAATCCTCTGGGAGAGAAAATGATGCAAATGAAATACCCCAAGGGGGAATAGCCTGTTGTAACTTATGATTAATCTTGAAAAACCACATGAGTTAAGCATTCCAGTCCTGGAGCTAACTTACAACCAGGAACATGATCCCGTCCCTCACACGCCCGCTCCCTCCCTCCCTCCTTCCCTCTCTTCCCCCCTCCCTCCCTCCCTCCCTCCCTCCCAGAAATCTTAGGTGCTCTGGCACAATGCAGATCCCCTGCCACTCAAACCAGCAGAGGGTACCTTTGCTGAGACCAGCTAAGAAAAAAGCAGCCTTGGAGTCTGTCTTGGGGAAAAGCTCTTCTAATCGGAATAATAGCCCAGGGCATCTTTATGGCATTTGATTGCATTGTTCTTCATGACAGCCCAATGTTGGGGAGTGTCTTATCCTTTCCTAAATCCAATGCAATGCTTCTGGAAGCATGTTGGGCCATGGCTGACCCATGGTGATGGCAAATGGTGTCTGGGGGCAAAGCATGGCCATCCCACCTCTAGATGCAGGGCATCTAGGCACCCTCAAAACGGTGCTCTGCTAGGTGTCCGCCTCTCACTGTGAGCAAGTCATTTTACCCCTTAGGCTTCTGTTCTTCATCTTGAAAGTGGGACTAACATCATTTGCCTTTCTTCCGAGATTGCTTGGGGAAATAAAGTCCTTGTGGCGATAATATCATCTATTTGTGCCTCAGCTTCCTCTCTCAGGGTTGTTATGAAAATTAAATGAGCTCATTCAAGTATGTAAAGTGCTTAAGATCATGCCTGGCACGCAGTAAGTGTTGAATAAATGTTGGCCATTATTTTTATTGGCTTTGAACGAAACCACACTAAGGATGGTGAAAAAGAGAAAGCGTGGCACCAACAAAAGCGTGAATTATCGCCCTAGTGTTACAGCTCGTAAGATGTTCCCCTGAGCAATCAGTGGGGCAAGAGGCTCTTTATCCCACATACAACCGGCAGCTGCCCTCACACACCTAGGTTGCCCAACAGTAAGGTGAGACTTTAGACAGGGCTGTTTTGAGTTAGGGGACATACTGCTGTTGAGCCATCATAATGCAGAAACACCTTTTTTAATTTTTATTTATTTACTTATTTTTTGTGCAGTACACAGGCCTCTCACTGTCGTGGCCTCTCCCGTTGCGGAGCACAGGCTCCGGACGCGCAGGCTCAGCGGCCATGGCTCACGGGCCCAGCCGCTCCGCGGCATGTGGGATCTTCCCGGATAGGGCACGAGCCCGTGTCCCCTGCATCGGCAGGCGGACTCTCAACCACTGCGCCACCAGGGAAGCCCAACACCTTTTTTTTTAAAAAGAATTAAAAGTAATGAGGACAATGTAAAATGAGATAGCAGTAGTATTGTTGGGAAATTATGTGAGATAGTATATTAATGTACAGCACTTAGAAGGGTATGTGGTTCAACAACAAAAATAAATAAATAAATAAATAAATTAATTAAAAAAAGTAATGAGGACAAGTGACCTTGAGCCCTGAGATTTCCTCCCTCCCTGAACCCAATCTTGTCCTCAAAACTAACCCTCTTGGAGTAAAGGAGGAAGTGTTGCTATGTCCACAGTTCGTGTTAATGACATGTTTTCTTTCTTTCTTTTTTTTTAATTGCAAGTTTAAGCGTTTGTTTTCTAGGCTTCCTCAGAATATCCTAGGTCAAAATGGTGATGTCAGATGTCTATGTTCTCCTGCAGACCACCCAGTCTTCTCAGGCAGCGCAGCTTTTTTGGCGCTTCCCGCAGGGTCACTGGCCTACCGGGCTCTGTCGGAATAAGTCAAGGACAGCGTTGGACAAGTTTTATGCTGAGGAGAAGGAAGCAGCATCATTGGCCACCAGCTTGGCAAAGGCTGAGCTGTGGTACTGGGGTGTCCAGGACCAGAAGGCGTTTTCATTAACTGGCACCCTTTGCAGCTTCCTTCCCAGCTCTGGTTTTAATTAGCTGCTTCCGGATTTAATCTCCCAGATGTTCTGCCTCCATCCTGTCTAATCCTGCCATCTGATGGGTCCTTATTTATGCACATCAATACTGTTTACAAACATGAAAGCCGCCCAGCAGTGTTTGAACTTTAGGCACTGCCATTGGTTATCGATAAGGAAAGGCAGCCCTGCAGGGGGTGCATCAATACCGCTGGGTCAATATTGCAAGTGCAGGCGAGATCCAGGCCTTTCTGCACGGTCTGGGGGAGGAGGCTGTTGTTGGCAGAGGCTCTGTCCGGCTTTGCTCTCTTAGTCTGACCGTCTCCTTTCCCCTTCTGAGTCGCTCGGTGATCCCCTATAGGGTGGATCTAGTTACCTAAGAAGCTTCCTGTTGCAATAGAGAGGAGGAAGCCCGCCCTTTGGAAGAATATCTTTTTCCCAGTGGACACATCAGGCCATGGTTCTCCTGGGGTACTGGGACTTGGGGTGAGTTTTCTGCCAAGGCCCCACACTTAAATGCGATATGAGTTGGGAAAAGTCAGGAGGTCTTTTGGCATCCCTTTTTAAATCTAGAAAATATCAGTCTCAATAGTCAAATGTGATAACATGTACAAAAGTGTTTTTGTAAGCTGAGAAGGGTCAAACGTGTTATACAATGGTTTAAGGAACCAGAGAGACGTAGGTTCAAACTCCAGTGCTGCCACTTACTGGCTGGGTGTTCCCCAGCAGTTTATACGAACTCTCCAATCCTCAGTTTACTCATATGATAAATGGGTTTAATAGTGGTACTGACCTCGAAGGCTGTTTCAGGACTAAATGGGATTAAACATTAAAGAGTGTATTTAGCCTAGTACCTGGACCTAAGAAACACTTAATACATACTAACTGTTGCTCCATTATGTTGACTATTTTTATTAAATAATAATAATTATTATTATTATTACAATTCCCAGGTCTGCCACTTCTTAGCTGAGTGAACTTGGAACCCTTACATTCCCTCCTGAGCCTTGATTTTCTCAGCTGTTAAATCTGATCATAACACTAACCTCTCAAGATTCTCTGAAAATATTGCGTGACCTGTGTGCCATATTTTAGGTCCTCAACGCATGTTAGTTCTCTTTCCCTAATTTTTGTTTTCTCTCTTTCCTTCTGTGGAGAGATGTAACCCTCCTTTCTTTCTGCAGCAACCTTTGCAAACACGGAGGAGGCATACTTAGTCATCTAATTTCAAGCCAGTCACCCCAGCTGATAAGGGCAAGCTTTCCACGTGGTGGCGTCAGGATGTGAGAACGTGGCTGATGTCCCTCAGGTCATGCCTCTGGTGGGCAATGTCCACAAGGCCCTTGGGGGATTTTTGTTTTTGTTTTATTATCACTTAAACATCTCAGTGATAAACAACAAGGACCAACTATAGCACAGGGAGCTAGATTCAATATCTTGTAATAACCTATAATGGAAAAGAATCTGAAAAAGAATATATATATATATACACACACATATATATAACTGAATCACTTTGCTGTAAACCTGAAACATTCTAAATCAACTATACTCCAATTTAAAAAATGAATTAAAAATAAACAAATAAATTTTTTAAAAACTTCAAATATCAAAAAAATAAAAGAAGAAAAAAATCTCCTCTCGCCTCTCTCTCTCTATATATATATATTCCATAAGTAATCTGTGGGGAGTGGCTTGGTTAACTCAAGACTTCCTTTTTAACAAGTTCCCACATGGGACCTCAACTTCCAAGGGCATGAGTCCCACGGCCCAGGTCCTGTGCGACTGAGCAATGCTGTGCTTCTAGTACTTCTGCCATCGGCACCACCCCAAGGCACACGTATACATTTAGCATCTGCTGATGCACTGAGAGGCCCCAGATTTTTACTGAGTTTGTTAACTTGCTGGGTGGTTTGGGATAAGCACCTCCCCCAACTTCAACGACTCTCCTAAACAGACAATTAAAACTCTGCCTTCCAGGGGGGTGACTGACTCATCCTGGATTTGCCTGGGATCTTCCTCCTTTGAGTCCTGAAAGACCTGTGTCCCAGAACCTCCTCCGTCATGGGCACCACCGCCTGCATTTGGTCACCCTACCTTTCAGGGCGGTCAAAGGATCTTCCCTTCCAGCTGATGATAAAACAAAATGGGGTTCATTGTGAGGTTTCTCTGGTAGAAAGGAATGGAGATACCCAAAGAGACCGTGGCTCCCTGCTCTGAGAACTGGGACTTAAATAGCTCCTCTTCCTCAGAGAGCGTATGAGACAGGTCCTTCCTAGGAGGGATTCTGTAGAAGGTTCTAGAAGGTATGACTGATGGGATGGGGCGTACCATTTGACTTCTTATGAAACAGAACAACCCTCTCCTCCAGCTCCGCTGAGTCTCACGTGAGACCCCTGGGGGAAGAGCAGTCCCCAAAGTAAACCTGAAGACAATTTTGATATCTCTGTGGGTTTAAGAGTCATAAAAACTCTATCTCTTAAAGGAAAAAAATAGCAGAAGTCACTGTATCGAATATGTAAAAGAAATTGGAGAATAATGTAAACATAAGCAAAGCAAACCCAATGAAAGATACTGATAGTAAGTTCCCGATGTCACTAATGTTTCTGTGGACGTTAGATCTTGGAAGAATAGAGTAAAAGGGGAAAGCAAACATGGGAGCTGAGGTTTCCTGAGTGCGTGTTGCTCACGGCTCACACCGCTTTTCACCTTTACTCCTGCCAGCAGCCCTAGGAGACAGGTACTCTTCTTATTTGCATTTCAGAGTTGAAAACATGCGTCTCAAAGATGTTGAAGTAGCTGGTCTAAGGTTGCCCAACTAGCAAGTGTCAAGGCCAGGATTTGGACCTTGATCATCAGGGCACAGAGCCCTGCACAGCCCTGACCAAGGTGCTACACCGCCTGCCACTGTCATGTCCTCCCAGCAAAATCAACCTCATCAACGCTCCCCGTAGACTGTTACTGTGATTTCCTGAAAACCCTTCAGAGATGCTTTGCTCAGGATGAACCCAAACAGTCAATGCTATTGTAATGCCAGGATACAAACACGCACACACACACGCCTACTAGTAAAAATACAGAGACTGTGTGTAAAACGTGTAGTTTTTCTTTTAACTTTGAGCTTTTCATGCACGTGTCTCAGTGTCTGTCCGCCTGAAGCGGGTGAGGCAGTCTACAATCCTAGGGACATTAGATGGGGGTGGGAGAGGGGTGACCAAAGGTGCTGGGCCAGCGGAGGGAGAGCCATGCAGAAGGCAGAGGCTCTGTGTGGGGTGTGGCCCCTCCCTCTCAAATCTTCAGGAAAGTTAGAACCTTTCTGATTGGAGGACTTCGGAACAGCAAAGGGCTAAAAGGAGGTTTCGGGCCATCCTGAGGCATCCCCCCCGCACTGGGAGCAGATGCACAGGACTTTACGGGGTGAAGACTAGGGACTGGAAGAAACTGGGAGGGGCACCGTGGACTTGGTGGCTGAGCCAGGAGGACAGACTGTGGAATCTGGAATGTGAGTCAAATGCACCTGAGTCTTCCCCGGGGAAGATACTCCAAGTGGTGTCTGGGTCACACACATTTCTTCAAGTCCCCAAGCTCCTGGCCACATGTTTTCAAAATCCCAGGCTCTGCCAGCCCAAGATTGAAGGTAATGAGTGCTGTCCTGGGCAGCTTAGCACTGTCCAAGTATCTCTGCCAGAACCTCAGCGGCTGGAAAAATCTGGTTCTGCCACAAAGGTTCTTTGAGTTCCTCACCTTTCCCTCTCCTCCAGCTCAGTGTGCCTTCTGCTCCTCCTCCCCCACCAGCCAAAGGATGCCGACCAGCTTATCAGATATTTGGGGTTTGCCAGGAACAGTGTGAACTGGAGTTAGGAAGCTGGAACTTTCAACTTCCTTCAATGTTCTCCCCTAATTGGACGAGAAAACCGAAGACAACTCCAGAAACTTGTGGGTGAGAATCAAGAGCTACTTCTCGGAGACACTCACCGACAGGGCTGAATTTCTCGAGTCCTCCATGAGCTAGAAGGCACTTTATTTACCTCTAAGGATGTTCCTCAACAGGACAGTGTAGATAGCTCTGCGTTTGGGGCCTGTTCTATGAAATTCTGGAAACGTTTTCTTCAACATCAACAAGTCCCTGCTGGGTCTGGTAGACGGTTGCTGCCTCTTTACCCAAACAAGAGGCAACTTCTGAAAACACCGTCTTCACAAGGTAATACATTAGGCTGGAAATCTGGACTCTTTTCTCCCTCTCGCCTGTCTACCTTCTTTTTTTTCTTGCTAATTGGCAGAAAATTAATGAACGAGGCACTGATTGAGCAGATGCTCCTCATGGAAAGAGGCAGAATCGGAGTTTTTCTTGCTCTCTTTTAAAAAATTTTTTTGAACACATCAAGAAAGTAGTAACATGTGGCAGGTCAAAAATTAAGAGAAGGTAACAGTACAGATTGTAAAGAATACAAAGGAATCGTGCGTGTGTGTGTGTGTGTGTGTGTGTGTGTGTTTTGTTTTAACTTCCTTGCATCTCTTTTTTTTTTTTAAGTTCATATTCGGCTGTAGCTCATAATTAGCAGCTAGGCCTCTGGGACCTAATTAACCAATTCAATTAACAAAAAAAGCACACAAGTCACCCTGACATTTGTCAGCCATTAGGAGGGATGTCAAACTAGCAGTTTCAGCCAGAACATTAATGGTGATTAGCTCATTTGCGACTCATTTTACTCCATTCTCCTCCTGGAGAGGCGGCCTCTAAGCCATGCTGCCCAGAGCTGTGGACCAGTGGCTTGACCTTCAAAGGTCACTAGAAGGCTCCCTCTTAGCTCTCCCACTGGGTCAAGGGGCCCCATCCCAACCTTACTATGACATGTCTACACTTCCCCCAACTTTTCACTGTCTCTTTGGATGCGCCCAATACTCTTGGCTATTTCTTCAGGGCCTGAGAATTCAGCAAAGGCTTCTTTATTAGGGATGAAGCTTTTAAAATCTTATTATTGTTATTATCTGGGGCCTATTGTTTCCCATATTTACTTCCTATGCTCATCAGGGTGGCTGTAGCCAGCTTGGCAGGCAGCTTTTTTCATTCAGACTCTGCCTTTGTTCTTGGAGTTGATTAACTCCAGTACCTTACATGATGCAGACAGGTATTTATATAGTACCATGACTATCTTTGCCTCTGATGTCCTTTAATTTAACTCCATTTCCACGGAAGCCCTGATTTAATAGTAAGCAAGGAAGCCTATGTAAATACAAAGCTCAAGTACACAGATGACAGATACAGGGGAAGGTAGTGAGGTCCTGATATATCAGAGACTGGGTGGTTTGCCTCCCAGTGTGTTCCTCCTTCTTCCCTTAGTCAGTCTCCAAGGAAGTTTCCAAGGGCTTGCTTTGCCAGCCTGAAGAAATAACAATCACCAGGTATTGTTTAGAGATTGTGCTTGGCTGCATGTAAGAGAAGTCTCAAGAAATGGGACTTAAACACACAGGTGTTTATTGCTCTCACCTGACCAGAGGTCCTGAGGGAGGCACTTACTGACAGTACAGCTGCTCCACAACTTCCTCAATCCCTTCCCTTCACCTCTTTCTGTCCCACTCCCAACTTGTCCTCATGGGTACAAGATGGCTCCCACACTTCCAGGCATTGCGACTACATTCCAGGAAGGAAGGAGAGGATAGGGAAAAAGGCAAAAGCTTTTGAAGTCTGCTTTTTTAATCAAGAAAAAAAACCAAAAAGCTTTCCAGAAAGCCCTATCCAGGAGACATCCACTTTTGATTGACCAAAACTATGTTCTATGGCCACTCCAACCTCAAGGGACACTGAGAAATTGGGATCTTCTTGGCTGAATACACTGCTGCCCTGAACAAAATTGTGATACTGTTAGCAAGGAAGAAAGGGAGGATAGACATTGGGAAACTAGTAATATCTGCCTCACCCATTTGTTGAATGCCTACTAGGGGAATATATTTTCTTTGCAAGAGCCCTACAGGGAGGTGATGATATACTCCTGTTTGACAGAGGAGACAAAGGATGCTCAGAGAGATTAAGTTGCTTAAGGTCACACTGCTGGTAAATGGCAGTGCAATGATTGAGATTCAGATGTGCTGGATCCAAAGCTTGTGGGGTTTTTTTTCTACCAGCACCACCATGCACTAGCCATGGGTCCTCAAAGACTCAATCTGCAGCCACATAGCAGGAATCCCTAAGGATTAAGATTTCATCCAGCTAAAAAATTGGGGAAGGGAAACTCAGAAGATGCTCTTGCCCTTCCAGCCAGCCTCTGTTGTTTGCCTGGTTCCAAGCCACATGCTAATAACCACATATATGGGTTTTATGTCTCCCAGAGTTCGCCCAAGTAAGCCCCCAAAGCCACTTTGCTTTTCACCCTCTGCCCTTTTCTGCCAGCCCCCAAGCCCGGCTCACACACAAAGTTGACCCATTCAAACTGGAGACACCCCAGGCTCTGCAATTAGGCTGGAGGAGAAAACAGACCCTATTTCAAAAGATGACTCCCTACCATTTTGAAATGAGACTTCATTAATTGCAGGCCCCTATTGATTCATTACCATGGAACAGCCTGGACTGGTCGCCTGTGGCATAACCTTTCTCAACAGAGGGAGCCGGACATTCTTTGCAGGTAATCTACAGGGTCCAACAGCAAATATCTAGAATCGGGACTATTCACGCATGAACAATACAGCAGCTACTTATTGTTGCATGCATTGTTCCCACACAAAGAGCAGCGGGCAGGTTAAATCTATTTTAGCTGAGAAGGCTACACAGAAATCCTTGCTGCCGAGCATTTGATACAGATCACAGAGTCACCTCAGGGAACAGCCGCTGAAAGGAGAAAGTCATCTTTATTGCTGAACTTGGGAGGTGACAATCTCTCCTCCGCTCCAGCTCCCCAGGACTTAGGTCTCTAAGTGGGAGTAAGGATTTTGTTTTGTTTTGTTCTTATGCCACTCAGTGAGAGTGAGTTTCTAAAGGTGGGTGATGGTACCGGTAGTCAGGAAAAATAGAAAAAGGTTTTCGCCATGTTGCATTCAGGCAACAGATGTGAATTCTGGATTCATTCAATGTAAAAAACACGTTCCCAGGGGAATCAAGTCTGAGGGTGTGAATTATAAGGAAGGGTGTGGCGGCTCAAGAGTCGGTGGGGGCTTAAGTGGTACCATTTGTAACAGCGGGTCTAGTGTAGGAAAACAGGGGCTTGATTCCGTCCTGGATTTGCCTCTCTTTGGCCAAGCAGTGGAAATGCCACTAGCTCGATTCACCCTCCTCCTCCAAGGGTAAGCCCATCAGTGGTCCTTTTGAGACTGCTATGATGTCCCCCATGTGAGGGCGGGGTGACAGTGGAGAGGAGGTTCAGCAGGGTTACATACAGAAGGGACCTAAGATGTTATTTACTCCAGCCCTCATATTACAGCAGCAAAGACAGGACCAGGGAGGGGGTGTGGCTTTCCAGGTTGGTAGGTGCTGGGATTGGAAACCAATCCACTACTCCTCACCCGTGGTAGTTTTGCGTAAGAAACACAGTGCTGAATTGAGGCAAGGGCCTCGAGCAGTCAGAATAGACACCAGCCATCAACAAACACTCATGCCCTACCAGTGCCTCATAGAGCTGCCTGTCAGGCCAGCTCTAGACCTCAGGAACCCATCACGGCACACAGCAGGGATGGAGCCTGTGAAGGAAACTCCAGCTGTAAAACGAAGAGGTTGGAGCCGCCCACGGTCACCCATTCACCAGCTGGTGTCCCCGGAAACAGAAGTGGGAAAGTGGGGGATACCACTGGTTGCTTGGAATCGTTTATTCTGCAAATATCTAGAAAGGTGTATGGAGATAAGAAAAGACTAACCAAATGAGAAAAGCAAAGGCTATTTTTTCAGAGCTATAGCAAGGGAGTCAGCCACCATCACTTGCCTTTGGCAGAGACTCAAAGGCGGGCAGAGGGGTGGGCAAGCTTTACAGCGGAAAAGAGGAAGCTTCATGTGTGCCTGGTCGGAGGCTGTTGGCCTGGGGAGGCTGGAGGCAGCTCAATAGAAGCGGGCATCCTGTCCTCTGTGACGGGTGAGGGGTGCATATTTGGCTTTTTCCGGTCGGTCCTAAGTTGGAAACAGGGACAAAAGTTAGGGAAGCTGTCAGTTACTAATCGAGTCGTGGTCATTTGGGGCCCATTGTTACAGAAGTTATTGTTTAGCTTCCTGGATTATCCCTAGAGATAGCAATCTGGCTTCCCATAAGTCTGACTCATTGCAGGCTGGCCTCCCAGGCTGTTTAGCATAGATGAGGGGTGCTGCAGGTTGTGGGTCAAAGTTCCATTTTTATGTCTGGTCCAGCCATTGTCTGTCTGTATATTCAGTCTCCCAGGTGTCTAAGGCCCCAAACTGAGGCTGGATTTCCTAAACTTTCAGGTTGCCTCTAGCTTGGTTCAATCCTTTCTCCCCCACCTTTCTTCTCCTCCGGAAAAATAAAAGTAACTCTACCAATTCTCCTCCGGAAAAATAAAAGTAACTCTACCAATTCACTTTGATGCGCCTTCTTTCTAACCACAAACCACTCCATGTGGATTTCAGTTTGAGTGCCTCTGAAACTTCAAGTTGGAACTGGCTGCTTCCTGTAGGAAAAGCCATTTTGCTTCCTCAGCCACCTTACAAGACAAGATACTCTGGGAGTCTCACATCACCTCCTTCTCCGTCCCCTGCACCCCATCCCCTGGCTTCCCACCCCATCCAGCAGAGTCACAGTCAGGTCCACGGAACATGCCATTTTGCTTTTGGCTTTGTGCTGCCCTCCTTATGGTCTTGGATCTAATGCTCTGTGCTGATATTGCCCACTATGTGGTAATGTGTGTGTGTCTATATGTGTGTATTTTTTAAAAATCGTTGTGAATTCATATAACATATATTAACTTGTATGAAATGTACCCTGTGGACTCTAAGAGTAAGAACAAAGAGTATGTGATAAAAAGTGCACCAGAAGAGGATGTGGAGAAAAGGAAACCCTCCTACACTTTTGGTAGGAATGTAAACTTGTGCATCCACTATGGAAAACAGTACGGAGTTCCTTAAAAACTTAAAAGTAGAGTTAGTATATTTAAAAATTAAAAATAGAGTTACCATATGATCCAGAATGCCCACTCCTGAGCATATGTCTGGAGGAAACTCTACTTCAAAAAGATACATGTACCCCAATGTTCATAACAGCACTATTTACAATAGCCAAGATGTGGAAGCAACATAAATGTCCATTGACAGATGAGTGGACAAAGAAGATGTGGTGTTTGTATATATATAAATATATATATATATATATATATATAAAATGAAGTATTACTTGGACATAAAAAAGAATGAAATAATGCCATTTGCAGCAACATGGATGGAGCTAGAGATTATCACACGAAATGAAGTAAGTCAGACAGAGAAAGACAAATATCATATGATATCACTTATATGTGGAATCTAAAAAAAATTGCTACAAATGAAATTATTTACAAAACAGAAATAGAGTCACAGACTTCAAAAACAATTTATGGTTACCAAAGGGGAAAGGTTGGGGGGGGGATAAATTAGGAATTGGGGATTAACATATACACACGACTATACATAAAATAGATAAAAGACAAGCACCTACTGTTTAGCACAAGGAACTATATTCAATATCTTGTAATAACATATAATGGAAAAGAATCTGAAAAAGAATATATATATATACACATATATATATGGATAACTGAATCACTTTGCTGTACATTGAAACTAACACAACATTGTAAATCAACTATCCTTCAATTAAAAAAGAAATTAATTTTAAAAAAGTGCACAGAGGGGCTTCCCTGGTGGCGCAGTGGTTGAGAGTCCGCCTGCCGATGCAGGGGACACGGGTTCGTGCCCCGGTCTGGGAAGATCCCACATGCCGCGGAGTGGCTGGGCCCGTGAGCCATGGCTGCTGAGCCTGCGTGTCCGGAGCCTGTGCTTCGCAACGGGAGAGGCCACAACAATGAGAGGCCCACATACCGCAAAAAAAAAAAAAAAAGTGCACAGAGACTTATACAGCGGCAAAAATAGCAATGTCCTTAGAAGATGATATAAAAATTGGTAGAGGTTGTTTAGTTTGTGACAGCAGATTTTTTCAAATACATTTTAATTTTAATATAATTGTAGACATACATGCAGTTGTAAAAAAGATAATACAGAGAGATTTCATGTAACCTTTACCTAGTATCCTCCCACTGTAACATCTTGCAAAATTATAGTACAAAATCACATCTAAGATATTGAGATGGCTACATCTACAGCTCTTATTCAGATTTCTCCAGTTTTACTTGTGCTTGAGTGTGTGTATTTAGTCCCATGCTTTTTTTTTTTTTTTTTTTTTTGCAGTACGCGGGCCTCTCACTGTTGTGGCCTCTCCCGCTGCGGAGCACAGGCTCCAGACGTGCAGGCTCAGCGGCCATGGCTCACGGGCCCAGCCGCTCCGCGGCATGTGGGATCTTCCCAGACCGGGGCACGAACCCGTGTCCCCTGCATCGGCAGGCAGACTCTCAACCACTGCACCACCAGGGAAGCCCAGTCCCATGCATTTTTAATTAAATTTTTGTTTAGTAAAATACACACAATATAAACTTTACCAACTTAACGATTTTTAAGGGCAAAGTTCAGTAGTGTTAAATATGCTGATATTGTCGTGCAACCAATCTCCAGAACCCTTCATCTTGCAAAACTGGAACTCTGCCCAATGTTCTATACAACTTTATCACATGTGGGTTCCTATAGCCACCACCAAGGTCAAGATACAGAATGTTTCCATCACCACAAGGATCTCTCCTGTTGCCCTTTTATAACCACACCCATTCACCTCTCTCTTGCCCTCAACCCCTCATCTTAAGTCGCTAGCAACCATATATTCTCTATTTCTATAATTTTGTCATTTCAAGAATGTTATGTAAACGGAACTGTATAGTTCCACTTACAGTTGACTTTCTTAACTCAGCATAATTCTCTGGAGATTCAATCCACGCTGTTTCATGTATCAATAGTTAGTCCCTCTTTCTTGCTGAGTAGTATTTCATGGTATGGATGTAGCACAGTTTAAACAAACCGTTCACCCACTCAGGGGCATCTGGGCTGTTTCCAGGTTTGGGGTATTATAAATAAAGTTGCTAGGAACATTCATGCACAGGTTTTTGTGTGAACATAAGTTTTCATTCTTCTGGGATAAATGCCCAAGAGTGCAACTGCTGGGTCATATGGTGATTGCATGTTTAGTTGTATAAGAAACTGCCAGTTTTTTCCAGAGTGGAGGTGTCCTTTTACATTCCCAGCAGCAACGAATGAATGATCTAGTTTCTCTACGTCCTCTCCAGCTTGGGTATTGTCCTTGTTTTTTTTATTTTAGCCATTCTGGTAGGTTTATAGTGATGTCTCATTGTGGTTTTAATTTGCACTTCCCTAATGGCTGATGGTGTTAAACACTTGTTCATATGTTTAATTGCTGTCTGGATAACCTCTTTGATGAAAGGTCTGTTCATGTTTTTTGCCCATTTTCTAATTGGATTATATGGTTTTGTGCTGTTGGGATTTGAGAGTTTTTAAAATATATTCTAGAAACCAGTCTTTTGTCAGATACGTGTTTTGGACATATTTTTCTTAAACGGTTGTTAAGAGGCTTTAAGCTTGCTCGTAACCTCCACTTGTATCAGTTTGACACACATAATAAATGTTCTTTGAATGAACAAATTAAATTGTCTGTTCAAGGTTACAGAATGACTTACTGCCTAGGACAGTTTTCCTCAACTATGTTCCTAGAAACAACAGATGGTAATAAGTATTTGAGATGAACAGGATTCTGTGATCAGATGAGGTTTGGTCTTGAAGATCCACAGTGCACATTAACAGGGTAAGGCTCTGAGCAAAGCACAGTAAAGGCTCTGAGAAGTCCTGCAA
The DNA here is from genome assembly GCF_949752795.1 of Hyperoodon ampullatus. Taxonomy (NCBI): domain Eukaryota; kingdom Metazoa; phylum Chordata; class Mammalia; order Artiodactyla; family Ziphiidae; genus Hyperoodon; species Hyperoodon ampullatus. Next base: position 212,571,354 of record NC_136914.1, read on the forward strand.
GAAAAAGCCCATTTAACTTTTTCTAACTCAGCGCTTTCCAAACTTTTTTGACTACTAGACCCTTTATTTCACAGAGCAAAAGATTCCACATCTCTCTGAGCCAGTGTTCCTCAGAGCAGAGTTCAGGAAGGTGGCTCAGGAGCTTGAATTCGTGTGGTAAAGAAAAAAGGGAGAGGATTCTGGGTGAACAAAGGGCCAGAGACAGGAAATCACGGGACGCATGGTAGTGGGAGCTACAGGTACTTTGGTGTTGTCAGAGTATAAAGTACAAAGTGGAGAGAGTAGGCCAGAGAGGCATGAGAGCAAATAAGGGCCCAGTCCTGTCGAGGGCCTTGTCTGCCAGGCTGGGGAGCTTGTATTTAACTGAGTGGACGCACACGGGAGCTCTGACTCTCTGAATGGTAGGATGATGTGGTCAGATTTGAGGTCTAGGCAGATTGTTCTGGTGGTTGGGTTGGAAGGTGACCAACAGGATGACCCATTAGGGGTCTGCCTTGGTGTTCCCATAGGAGAAGAAGGCGTCTGATGAACAAGCCATGCATTAATGGGGGGGGTGGGTCAGAGTAGATAAACTGCCATCCGGTACATTCCCAACCTCAACCAAAGCCTTGAGAAAATACTCCCAGACTGGTCTGAAAGCCTCTCTGCAGAGAGTTTGGTGGCGTGGAGAGCAAGGGAGACCCACTGAGAAGCAGCAGCCGGGCAAATGGCGTCATGACACAGGTAGAGGGGACACAGCAGCTGGGACAGTTTCATTCCTCTTGGCCTCTCATTACTTTGCAGTTTCGAACTGGGCACTCAATAAATGTTCTTTGAGTGAGTGAACAAGCTGACTTGTTTGTTCAAGGCTGTTTACCACCTTGAACAAGTTTACCACTTTTCAAAGAGAGACTCACAGCAGGAGCAGCCAAAACGAGATGCCCTTGGTTACTCCAGTGACCAAGGTCTCATTAAGTCCCAGCCTAAGATGATCTGTTCATTTGTTAAACATTGAGCATGAGTGAGGGAGTCTGGGACTTTGGGGGCGTGTTGCTAGGAGCAGAGTGGGAGCTCCAAGCTGGACCCGAGGCTCTCCACCCCTCCCACCCAAAGCCCGTATCGTCCTAAAGCATTGGTTCTTAATGGTCAATCCTGAGTGTATTTCAGGGGAAATTTAATCCATGTGGTTTTGATTCATTTACACTTAACTTATCAGAACAGTTTTTTTTCCCCCCTGGGAGAGTTTGTTGCCATTTGGGAAGCATTTTCAGATGTGATAAAAGCCTTTAAAATGATCCCAGTGAAAAGGCTGGGAGTTGGTCATGAATCTGACATGTGAGGCAGCTGAGGGCTTAGTACGGGCTTTCTTTGCTCTGGTTCAGAGATGGACAATGTTGTTCACATTTTTCTTTCTTGATCTTGGAAATACACTAGATTAGAGAAAGATGGAAAACTTGGGAGAAAAGACCCAAGCTGGAAGCAGTATAGAGCATGGAGGGTGAAGCCCTGGACCCCAAACTTCAGACTGACAGGCAGGGAGATGGGACCTTCTAATCCAGCTACCTGTCCATGTCCAGTTCTTATAGCCTCAGTCACCTTGGTTGTGACAAATCGAGAAAAAATGGTTCTTGATCTACATCTGAGAAACCAAAGACCAGAGAAGCAAGTGACTTGCTAAGGTCACATGTCAGGCTTGCAACAGGGTAGAGTCTAAAACCAGTCTCCTAAATCCCACTCTGCATCCCCCCCATGACTGCAGACATGGCCCTGCCCTGACATGTAACACTCTGGTTTACACTCCCCTCTCTGTGTTCTCCTTAACATTTGTTGAGATTTACTATGTATCAGCTCACTTGACAAGCACTTCGTGTACAATATTTTGATGTGTGACCTTGGGCAAGTGACTCAACCTCTTTTAGCTCAAAAGATAATAAACATGGTGGTCAGGAGTGGAAGCTCTGAGTCACGCTACCCATGTTCAAATCCCAGGTCTGCCACTTACTAGTTCACTGATCTTGAACAAGTTATTGTTCTCGAACAAGTTCTGCCCCTGAGCTCCTATCTCATAGGACTGTTATAAGGCCAGATATTCTTATTATTTCAGATAATCCTCCATAATGACCCAATGATGTAGCTACTCTTATTATCACCATATTGCAGGTGAGAGGAGTAAGGCCCAAGACAGTTATGACAGTCACCCAAGATAACTGGCAGAGCTAGAATTCAAACTCAGGTCTTTCTGACTCCAGAGAAGCAGGTCTGGGGGATTTATTAGATAATGCTGTACTGTATATTTGTTTAGTTTTGTTTGTTTTCTCCTTGATATAATGTAGGCATAGCAAAACATCTTTTACATCTTTAATATCTACAACACAAAACAATCATGATTGATATTAAGTATCAAAAACATTTCAAATGAAATTTCCCTTGTGTTCTCAGTACCCAACTCACTGGCATATTTTGGGAATGTTTCTACATCAGACAGGATGCTTTCAGGTCTAAGAGACAATAACTCAACTCAAACTTTCAAAAGCACCAAAAGAAATATATTAACTTACATAACTGGAAAAGACCACGGTTGAATCCAGCCACCCAGATGTCACCAGGAATCTTTGTCTCACCATCTCTTCTCTCTGCTTTCCTGCAGTCTGGCTTCTTCTCAGGTAGCTCTCCCCAGGTGGCAGTGACATAGCCACCAACAATACCAGGCTGATGGGCTACCAGCTTAACAAACTCCTGAGAAAGAGAGTGTGCTATCCCCAAATTCCAGCAAAACCTGAGGATTGACTCTCTTTTGGTCTGGCTGAGGATACACGCCCACCTCCGAAACACTCACTCCTCCAGGGCATAAAGCACAGGGATTGGTCAGCTTTGGTCACATGCACATCCCCAGAGCCTGTGAATGGAGTCAGTGCCATTCAAACCAGAAGACTGCGTGTGGATGTGATAAAAGGGGTGGCCCCCACGGGAAATCCAGGATGCTATTATGAGAAGGGGAATGGAGGCTGGGCCGGCAGAAGCATCAGCTGTTCACTACACCTTGACAAATGAGTGTTGAGAAAAAAATAAAAAGCTGTTGTGTCACACCTGACACCTCAGTGGACCCAAACCCTTGATCCTCAAACAATCTGGGAACAACGCTTGAAATTTCCTTTATCTGAGAAAGGCTTTAATCATGCCCTGCCAGGATGTCCTGAAAACCAAGGTGGCAAGAAGAGCCAGCAGGAGCTCCTGTGTGTGGGCTGAGCTGCCATCTGTCCTCTGGCCTGCGTTCACCGTCCCTATAGCCCTGTGGGTCACTCGACGTCACCGTTGTCCCAGTGAGGTGGAGGGCGATCTTTGGAGACATTGCTGTTTCCTTTCTCCGTTGGGAACCTAAAAATAGCCTTTCCCTCAGGGGTCTAAATAGGGTTGACTTCACCCCTGGTTGTCTTGGGACAATGAGATCTTCTTTCTGAAGGTCAGATGAGGAGGACACATGGCCAGAATGGTCTGTGCTCTCAGGGACACCCCGTCCACAGATAGCAATCCGCCCACCCCAGGCAGTTCACCCAGGGGCAGCTGAGCGTGGACTGGAAGGAAGCTAACAGCATCACGCAAGTTGGTGGAGTAGCCATATAATCATTTTCTAGCAGCCCGTATTTGTCCACATGCGGAGCCAATGGATGGCCCTTTTGGACTGAATCTGCCCCTTGGTCCAATTCAACAGGCACTTAATGCCTTTTGTCAGGCTAAGCAGTAACATTCTAGTAATTCCATCAAACCTCTCAGTCAGCCTTCAGGATCTGGGTGTAAGCCCAGCTCCGGCACATACTTCCTGCGTGACTTTGGCCTCCATTTCCTAATCTGTAAAATAGGGATGCTGAAAGAGGGGCCTATGTCCTGGGGCTGCCATGAGGATGACATGCGGTGACATATATCAGGGCCAGAAGCTGCCACTGTGGGTCACTCTACAAAAGCAGTGGCCTTCCCTCCTCCCCACTTCGGCCAGCTTTGTTGACCTGACTGGCAGAAGGTTGGACAGATCTTTTTCTGCTGCATAGAGATGGGCACGAACCATACCTTGAAAGCTGGGCACGGGCACGCTGCCTGGCCATCGGTATCGGCTTTCTCCACAACCCCTTCAGGTGGTGCTAAGAGGAGGCAGTTACTGGATGAAAATGGGCCATTAATTAGCCAAACACACACCTTAACAGGCACCCTGGGGCTTTACATATGACTCCAAAATGCAGACTTAAGGCTTTGATATCATGGCTTCTAGGTCTAATAGTAACAGACCCCAGGTACCAAGCTAACTACTTCCTCTCTTTCCACACCTCATTTAATCCTCACCACAGTCACATGATGATGTCAGCATTATTACTTCTTTTTACAGATGAGGAAACTGAAACCCGGAGAGGTTGTCAAAGCTGCCACCATCAGCTGTGTGTGTGAAGAGCACATGTGAATAGGTCCCCCTGCAGGTGAGGGCTGCACAACAGAAATAAAAGCAGCAGGCAGCTCTCACTGGGCATTTACAATATGCCACACATAGCCACATGTGCTAATTCTTTAACCCTCACCATCGTCTTATGCAAAATCTCAGGGACCATACAGAGGCCCTCGCTAACTTGTCCAAGGTTGACTGTCAATAAAGAGCAAAGCCTTCCAGAGTCCCCGCCAGGACACTTTGCACTTTGCCTGCAAAGCAGTTTTGTTTTGTTTTGTTTTGTTTGTTTTTGTTTTTGCGGTACGCGGGCCTCTCACTGCTGTGGCCTCTCCCATTGTGGAGCACAGGTTCCGGACGCGCAGGCTCAGCAGCCATGGCTCACGGGCCCAGCCACTCCGCGGCATGTGGGATCCTCCCGGACCGGGGCACGAACCTGTGTCCCCTGCATCGGCAGGCGGGCTCTCAACCACTGCGCCACCAGGGAAGCCCCAAAGCAGTTTTTATAATTGTGATTAATTAACTCCTCCCAGCCTCCCACCCCTGCAACTAGATGTAAGTTCTTTGATGGCAGAACGGTCATTCTTGTATCGCCAGGACACAGCAGAACACTTGGCTCGTAGGAGGCGCTGAATATGCACTTATTGAAAAGTGAATTACTGAATGAGTTAATGAATGGAGGATATAAGACAGATACCAGGAAGGATTTTAATAGCAAAAACTGTCCAGTCTTTCACCCCAAATGATTGGTGCAGGCATCCAGGCTGGTGGGGCTGGAGTGGGGACCTGAATGCTGGCCCTGATGCCAGGCCGTGCAAAATAAAATCCCCCGGAGCACACGAACTGACGTTTGGGTGGGGGGGATGTACTTCCTCAAGTGCCGCCAAGCTCCTTGACCTCCACACTACCTCTGGCCAAATAAACATGCCGTGCTTCAGACAAACAGACAATCCAGCCAACATCCAAAGTGGCCACTGGCCAACAGGCACTTGGGTTCAATGCTGATTTTGTTGAAACAGCTGAATGCTCACCGTGGAGCTCCAGCCCTTCTGCGCTGGCTCTCTTCTCTCCCATCTCTGGCTGAGGACAGAGCATCCCAAGCTGGGACTCTTAATCTTCCTGAACACGAGGGAGGATGTGCTCCTGACCAGGCGCCAAGGCACCCCAGCACCCTGAGAGGCGGCCCCTGGGTGGATCTGGAACATTCAGAAATGCTGCCATCTTGTGGCCTTCAGGCCGGAGCAAGATACTCTCCGGCCAACTTCAACAACCAGCTCCTGGAAGGCTCCTCCGAGTTTTCCTTTGTTCTCATTTTGTCCCATCTTGACCTCCGTCCACCTGCTCCGGAATGATGACCAATCCATGCTTGCGTATCATTTGGGGATTTGGAATTTTTCTTTCTGAAAAGACCTCAATCAGAATGCACTCTAGAATTCTTAGAAATTTTTTCAAATTCTTTCTCAAAAGAGAACACTTCACTGAGAGTTGGTCAGGAGACTCCCCAGCGTGTCCAGTGTCCCCCTGGGCCCAGCTCAGAGCACAGGCCATGGAGGACGGCCGTGTCTGCCACATCTTGGTCCGCCAGAGCTGCTTCTCTTCATGGCGCTGTCCGGGAACCCCGTGGTGGACGTGGGTATTTACGCTCAGCTTCTGAAAGCTGGATGGCATTCCCATTGAAAGATGCAGCCTGAATCTGAAAGGTCTTGTTGATCAGCGACCCCAGCAAACCCCTGAGGACCCCAGGTAGAAAATTGGCCTCCTGCCAGTTCCAAGGGGATGCCATTGAGACAGCAGATTATCCTTCCTACCATCCTCTGGCATCCTGAAAGGAAGAAGCAAAGCCTTGACTGGGTGCTTGGAGGCTGATTCCCAGAAGATGTTGCTCCAGATGAGGGTCTCACAGACTGTGCATGTTTGCATCACAAAAAGCATGGGGCAGCTTGTGCCCCCAACCTGTTCTGGGTGGATTATCTGCTTCAGGGCCAGCCTTGGGCAAAACTGTCAAGGGGAAAATAATGATCTTTGGCACATCCCAGCTCTCCTGGAATTTATCAGATCCGTACAGGGCAAGCCCCTGAGGGAAGCGGGCGGAACACAGGACAGGTAAGTTTTGACGGGAAAGGGATCTGGGTACGAGGTCTAGGATGCTCCCCCAAAGGGGGAAATGGTAATGGAGGGTGCTCAGTGCTGAGTTGAGTGGTTAGAATCAAACAGCAGTAAGGGGCTGTGAAATCGACTGACAGCAGTCCTTTCCACTGGGCTAAGTGGAAGCTGTCATGTAGGGCCTGGCAAAAACGCTACAGGCTACTTCCTGAGTTCAAGAAGATATATATAGCCTTTGTCCTGCAGGAAGGTGGGCAGGGACGAGGCTTGCTGGGTGCCTGCTGACTCTGCAGGGGTGGGGCAGAGACACACATTTGTATGTTATTGTTTAGCTGACTTCACCTTTAACCATGGGTTGGCCAGGCCTGGACTGTTTGGGGTTATAAAAAGTGAATCTGTCCCCATTTTACTGATGAAAGCACCAAGGCTCATGGAGTGTTCAGTGGCGTGGCCAAATGTTAGGGCCTGTAAGAGGCAGCATTAGAGGCAGGCTATATTCATCTTCTGTGTTGCTATAACTAAGTACCACTAACTTAGTGGCTTGAAACAACGCAAATTTAGTATTTTACGAGTGTTGGACAAGGGTCTCACTGGGCTAAAATAAAGGTGTCGGCAGGACTGCGTTCCTTCTGGAAGCTCTAGGAAAGAATCCGTTTCTTTACCTCTTCCAGCTTCTGGAGGCCACTGCCTGCCTTGGCTCATGGCGTCCTCCTCCACCTTCAAAGCCAGCAGCATTGCATCTCGCTGACACTTCCGTCGGGCACACCTCTCTGTCCACTGCCAGGAAACGTTCTTCACTTTTAAAGACGAGTTGCACCCACCCGGATAATCCAGGCTAACCTCCCCATCTCCAGGTCCTGAACCTTAATCCCAAAGTCCCTTTTGCCAGGTCAGGTAGCATATTCACAGGTTCTAGGGGACTAGGGCGTGGACATCTTTAGGGGTCATTATTCTGCCCATCGATGGTGGTCTCCACTCACTGGCTCTTCATTCAGAGATCTGGGCCAGACACACCAGCCTGTGCTTCCCCTCCCTTTCCCTCCACCCCTTTCCTGCCTCCCATTAAACACAGAGAGTGACTTCACCTCGGGCTACATCTGCTTCCAAACTGCTTGCTCGGTTCTCACCCAAACCCACCATTTGACTCAGAAATTACTTGCAGGACTAATTGTTGCTTGAGGCTACTTGTGAAAAGGGGATAGTTTATAACAAAAACCCCAGCACAAGGCTTCAAGGTATGAAATGAATTGTTCGGGGAGGGGCCAGGACACACACACACACACACACACACACACTCCGTTTGAGCGCAGTACTGCACCTCCCTCTCAGAACACTCCTTTAAGATTGTTTTCTAAACCCAATAATAAAATGGAAGCAGAAAGGCAAAGCAAAAATGCTGTGGACTTGGTCTGGAACATGATTATTCTTTCACTTGTCAAGTGAGTTTGAAGAAAAAATTGGCTGGATAAAAGAAGCAAGGAGGAATTTGACCAACTTGTTTAAAGATAGGTAGGCTTTTGAAAAAGAGGAATTTATAAATTAGAAATGTTTGTTGTTGATTTTCCAAATGAACCATTCAGGGTTAATCCCCAGTTGAATGTGGCCCAGTGCCTGTCTGGTTTACCCTAGCTGCCACGTAAAGTTAGGGCTCAAATGCAAATATCTTTCCTGAAAGAATTCTTTTACCTCTCCATGCAATATGACTCATAATCTTGTTAACTTTATTTGTAAGTGTTTTGTTTCTAACTTTATATGTTCTTCTTTTATTATCAGCCACGTCACAGGGTTTGGTCCAAGTTGAGTTAGGTATAATACAATGGGTGGGGCGTCTTAGCTGGAGTCTGAACTGCTTTCCCCTAAGGATGCAGGCATGTGGGGACCAGCCCCAGGGATGTGGAGTCCCTCTAGCAGGACTCTGCCTACCTGAGAGATGGGGTAGCCTCCTGAGAAAGGACTCATCCGAGAGGAAGGGAGAATGGACAGTGGTGGAGAAGATGGGGGTTGGTACTCCTAGTGCAGGCTGTCACTCATGTTAATCTCCATTTCACCCATCTAAGCTGGACCTCGAGTTCTCAGAAGGGGCCTGTGACAGAAGGAAGTGGATGGAAGCTGAAAAGGCAGGACAAGTGGATAAACTGACAGAGACTGCTGCTTGCTTCCCTGACCCCAGCCTTGCAGATGCCATGGAGGCCAGAGGAAGGTGGATGGAACTACAAAAGGAGAGTGAGGATGTGTGGAACCAATCCCTAAGAAGAAAGAAGTTGATGGGTCTCCAGGTTGAAGAGTGGGAACCCCCAGAGTAAGAGAGGGTCAGTTCCAAGGGTGTGGGAGAGCTTTGAAAGTTTGCTGTTTTCCCTTTCTCACACTGTCCTGGGCAGACCACTGATCTTTATCTCCTCTGCAAGGCACAGCAGTGCCCATCCAGCAGCCCTTGGAGGATAGAGGTCAGCAGCAAGTTGAGCTCCAGCTTAGCCAGGGTGGTGAGCCACCCTCCCCAGGGGAAGCTCAGCTCCAGCTGAAAATGCAATCTACTTTCCCTCTGCCCTGTTCTGTGTCCCTCATTCTCCTCCTGAGAGCTCTCCACTAAGACATCACTTGAACAAAAATCCCCGCTTCAGGGTCTGCTTCTAGGAACTTGACTTAAGACAGTAGAGTAAATGGAAATGGCTAAAGTGGCAGAAATTAGTCCTAGCATAATAGTAATTGTAACTAGGCTAAAGTCACTGATTTAAAAACATAGAGATTCCTGACTGGATCAAAAGTAAAAACGAAAAAAATGAATACAAACCAAAGTCCAGAAATACACACAATTAGTAAACTCACATTAATAGGTGTTTATAGAACAACATATGTAACACAGAATATACATCATTTTTTGAGTGCACATAGAACATACACAAAAACTTACCCATAAATTTAGGCATAAAAGAAACCTCAATAAATTCTAAAGAGTTAATATCAGGCAATGTTTTCAGATCATGTTGGGAAAAGAAGAAACCGATATTAGCTTAAACCAACTATTAGCTTAAAAAATTACATCCATTAGGTAACTAAAAATTGTGCTATTTAATTACTCTTGGGTTGAAGAGAAAATCATAAGGGAAGTTCTAAAATACTTAAAGCTAAATGCAAATGAAAACACTGTATACCATAATTTGTGCACCACATGAAAGAAGGAACATATGGCTTTAAATACATTTGTCCAGGGGAAAAAAAAAACAAAAACCGAAACAAATCATCTAGGCTTTGAGATCTAAACTTTCACATTTTTTCAGCGGCAAAAAGAAATCTCAAAAAGGCATGATGGAAAGAAATAATAAAAATAGGATAAATAGTAAGAAATAATGGAACTGGGAAAAGAAAAAAATTAACAAGACTAACAAGATCAAAAGCTAGCATTCTGAAAAGACTAATAAAAAGAGACAAATGGCTGGTAAAGTTTATTTTTTAACTGAAATTTTGGTTGAGAGAATTGTAGATTTACATGCAATCATAATAAATAGTATATAGAGATTTTATGTACTCTTTTCCCCAAAGGTAACATTTTGCAAAACCGTAGTACAAAGCACAACCAGGATATTGACAATATTGCAATACACTGATTTTAGTTAGAATTTTCCAGTTTTACTTGTACATATTTGTGTGTGTGCATGTGTGTGCACTTACTTCTATGAAATTTTTTCAACTTATTGCACCCAATTTATTTGGTTATTTTATTGATGTACAGTTGATTTACAATGTTTCAGGTATACAGCAAAGTGATTCAGTTATACATACATATATAGTTCTATGCAATTTTGTCACATGTTTAGATACATGTATCTGCCACCCCAGCCAAGATACTGAAGAGTTCCTTTATCATAAGGATTGCTCATGAAAAATTGATTTTGGAAAAAAAAGAGAGAAGATACAAATAAATAGATACATCATTAAAGCAGATAAATACCTATAGATGCAGGAAAAATTTAGAGAATAATAATAGAATATTATGAACAGCTGTATAACAAAAGATTGGAAAACTTAGGCAAAATGAATAAATTGTCAGAAAAAAATAAAAAGCCAAAACTGGGATAAGACAAATAGAAATATTGAATAGAAATAGCTAATAGAGTAATACAGTTGATTCTTGAACAACATGGGTTCGAACTGCATGAGTCCCCTAATTGGTGGATTTTTTCACTAAACGTGTTCTACAGTACTGCACCATCAGTCCGCAGTTATATGCATGGATGGAACCATGAATGTGGAGGGCCAACTGTAAAGTTATTTGTAGATTTTTGACTCCACGGAGGGTCGGCACTCCTAACCCTCATGTTGCTCAAATAACAGCTGTAGATATGGTGATCAAATAGATTTCCACTCTAAACTCCAGTATCAGTTTTAGAAGTAAGTTCTATTAAATTGTCAAATTAATGGTAATCCCTACCTTACACAAGTTGTTTCAGAAATCAGAAGGAGGGAAAGCTATCTAACATATTTTATGAGAGGAATATGCTAGAAAGATATTAGCTAACCAAATTCAATAATATAGCTAAACTAAATAATGTCAAAGGATAGCTTAACCTCAGAAAATCTAATGAAATTCACTATATTATGTACTTAAGAAGAAAAATTACATGGTTATCTCAATATATCCAGAATATGATTTTCATAAAGTTCAACATCTAATTATGATTTTTTAACTCAGAGAAAAGGTACTTTGAAAAAGCTTTCCTTAAATTGTTAAATGCCCAATGCATATACATGAGCAAAAGCTAAACTTAATGAAAAAAATTCAGATATATTTCATTAAGATTGCCAATGAGACAAATATATACTTTATCCTTTTAAACAACATAGTAGGATATTCTGCCCAATACTACAATAAGAAAATGAGATAAAACATGGAAAATTGAAAGAATTTTTTTGAATTGTACTTATTTGTAGATGATAATGATCATTCCCACAGTGAATCCAACAGAATCAATAGAAAAAACTCTTAAGACTCATAAGTGTCTGGCAAGATTGCTAGATGCAAGAGTAATTTATATACCTCAATGAAAAAAAGATATCTCTGACTTCTATTTATGGTTATGTTGAAGTCCTGGGACAGAACTTAACATCCTACCATAAACAACTAGAAAACAGGATAAAATATATGAAACAGCTGTTTTCAGGTATTGAATAGCAGGTAGCACAGGACTACGATCTTTCAAAAAAGGCAAAAAAATGAGGCAAAACTACAATCCCTGACCTGCCTGGAAGAATATTCTGGAATACAGTAGGAAGAGGGGCCTTCTCAAGCAGTTCATGGCTGCCTCACTGAGCTGGGAAGAAAGAGATCAGAGTTTGATGAGGCTGAGGAGACTGGAACTTGTGGGTAGAGAACCAGAGAGGAAGGAGGTTAGATAGAGGAAGAATTCCATGCCATATAAAGGAACAAAATAATGCCATTTGCAGTGACATGGATGGACCTAGAGACTGTCATACACAGTGAAGTAAGTCAGAAAGAGAAAGACAAATATCATATAATATCACTTATATGTGGAATCTAGAAAAATGGTACAGATGAAATTATTTGCAAAGCAGAAATAGAGTCACAGACGTAGAAAACAAACTTATGGTCACCAAGGAGGGAAGGGGGGAGGTGGGATGAATTGGGAGATTAGGATTGACATGTATAGCCTACTATATATAAAATAGATAACTAATGAGAATCTACTGTATAGCACAGGGAACTCTACTCAATGCTCTGCGGTGACCTAAATGGGAAGGAAATCTAAAAAAGAGTGGATATATGTGTATGTATAACTGATTCACTTTGCTGTACAGCAGAAACTAACACAACATTGTAAAGCAACTATACTCCAATAAAAATTAATAATAATAAAAAAAGAACTCCATGAGTTTCTGCTGACTACTAAAATGTGCCCATGTAGAACGAAACTCTGTGCAACCAGGAAAAGAAGGTTGGGGAACTGTAAAGTAAATAATTTCAAGAGTTTACACAGGGCAAGGAGACACTTGAGTTCTAACCAACTGAAGGAGAGAGTTCTTCTTGAACATCTGAAATTTTCAGTAGAGTCACTAGAAAAGTCATACCTTAGTAATAGGTTAAAATAGCCCAGAGTAAACATTACTTTAAATCTACCCTTAAAAATGGTTAAAAACAAGCCTCAAAAGGACAAGCTGATCTGCACATTACTAAACTGCCTACCAGACAAACCCAACACTCCAGAAAAAAAACAAGAAAACCTAGCACTACACAACATAAAATTCACAATGTCTAGCACCCAAAAGATATTACTCAAAATGGCAAGAAATAGGAAAATATGACCCAGAGCCAAGAAAAAAAATAATCAAAAGAAACAAACATGAAAATGACAGATGATGAAATTTGCAAACAACGTTCTTATATGTGAAATAGTATATTATTGCTAAAAAGACAAACTACAGGAAGTTACATGTATATATGGTAAACTCTAGAGCAGCCAAAAAAGAATCAAAGAGGTATAGTTAATGAGCTATTAATGGAGAATTAATTTAACGTGAAATAATACCCAATTGATCCACAACAACATGGGATATGAGAGAAAAATAAATAACAGATGAGAGGGGAAAAAAAGGAAATAACAAAGCAGTATATTTAAATCTAACCATATTGTTAATTACATTAAATGTAAATGATCTAAACACTCCAACTAAAAGACAAGTTTGTCAGACTGGACCCAATTATATGCTATTCCGAGGGAAATGAGAAAATATTTTAACTTCATGAAAATGAAGACAAAAAAATGTGAGATGCAGTTAATGCAGGATTTAGAGAGATATTTATAGCCTTAAATGACCATATTAGGAAAGAATAAAGGTTAAAAATCAGTAATCTTACCCTCCACTATAGTGATCTTACCTTTTGTTACAAGAAGTTACAAAAATAAGAACAAAATAAACTTAAAGTTAGTAGAAGGAAGAATATAATAAATATAAGAATAGAAATCCAAGAAATGGAAAACAGACAAAAAAAGGGGGGAAGAATCAATGAAACAGAAAGCTGGTTTCTTAAAAATGTCAATAAAACTGATAAATTTCTAGTTAGAGTCATCAAAAGAAAAAAAAGACAGAAATTACTAATATCAACTATAAATGAGGAGACATCATTATGAATCCTACAGACATTAAAATAATAATGGAATAATAAGGGAATAGTTTGAGCAATGTTATCAAATAAATTTAACAACCTATCTAAAATGGAAAAATCACCTAAAAGACCCAAATTTTCAACAACAACAACAACAAAAAAAAAAACTCAAGAAAAAAATCCCTCAAATATCTTAAATCAGTTAAAAAAATAAATTAGTAATTAAAAACTTTCCCATAAGAAAAATCCTGCCCCTGATATCTTTACTGGTAAAGTCTATCAAACAGTTAAGGAAGAAGCAATATCAATCTTAAGTTTTTTCAGAAAATAGAGTAAGAAGGAACACTTCCTAACTCATGTTATGAAGCTGGTATTACCTGAATATGAAAACAAGGCAAAAGAACCCCAGAAATTCTAAGAAAAGAAAATTATAGACCAATACTTTCCATAAAATACCTGCAAAAAACATTAACAGGATTTAGTAAATCTAAGCCAATAATGTATACAATGGATGATACATTGTGTCCAAGTGGGGTTTATCCCAGGGATGCAAAAACAATAAAAAAGATCAATAAACACAATTCACCTTATTAATAGAATAGAGGAGAAATCTTACATGATCATCTCAGTAGATATAGAAAAGACATTTGACAAAATTCAATACCCATTCATGATAATAACACTCAGTAAATTAGGAATAAGAAAGAACTTCCTCAGATAGATACAGGTTATCTATAAGAAATACCTACAGCTAACATCTTACTTTAGAGTGAAAAATGAAAACTTCTTCCTTAAGGTTGGAAACAAGCAAAGATGTCTGCTCTCACCATGCCTGTTCAGTATTGTGCTAGAGGTCCTAGACAGTGCAATAATATAGGAAAGAAATTTTTTAAATTGAAGGCATACAGATTGGAAAAGAAGTGAAATTCTCTTTATTTGGAGAATTTATTTGATTGTCTATGTAGAAATTCCCAAGAGCCAATAAACATGAAACTGGAACTAATATACTAATTTCACAGTATTTCATGATACGAGGTCAATATACAAAAATCAATTTATTTCCAGATACTATCAAACAAAAATTAGAAAATAAAATTCTTAAAAAGGCAATTCAATTCTTATTTATTGTGATGGAAAGCGAATCAGTGGTTGCCTTGGGTGAACAGAAGTTGTAAGGACTGATTACAAAGCGACAAGAAGGGACTTTTGCAGGTGATGTAAATGTTCTATATTTTGATTGTGGTGGTGATTACATAGGTGTACACACTTGTTAAACTCATTAAATCCTATAATCAAAATGGGTGCATCTTACTGTCTGTAAATTTTATTTATTTATTAATTTTATTTTTTTTTTGGCGATACACGGGCCTCTCACTGTTGTGGCCTCTCCCGTTGCGGAGCACAGGCTCGGGACGCGCAGGCCCAGCAGCCATGGCTCACGGGCCCAGCCGCTCCGTGGCATGTGGGATCTTCCCGGACTGGGGCACGAACCCACGTCCCCTGCATCCGCAGGCGGACTCTCAACCACTGCGCCACCAGGGAAGCCCTGTCTATAAATTTTTGTGTCGATAAAGTTGAGGTTTAAAAAAGTTTGGGCTTCCCTGGTGGCGCAGCTGTTGAGAGTCCGCCTGCGGATGCAGGGGACGTGGGTTCGTGCCCCGGTCCAGGAAGATCCCACATGCCGCGGAGCGGCTGGGCCCGTGAGCCATGGCCGCTGAGCCTGCGCGTCCAGAGCCTGTGCTCCGCAACGGGAGAGGCCACAACAGTGAGAGGCCCGTGAATTTATTTATTTATTTTTTTAAAAGAAACAAAACAAAACAAAACAAAACAAAAAAAAAAGTTTAAAAAATTTGTGGTTCCACTACACCAGTGATAACCTACTAGAAAAATATAATAGAGATCATGTCACAATTCATAATAGTCTACCATCACCCTCCATTACCAGGAGTATCTAGAGATTCACCTAACAATACACAAGATCTTTACAGAGAAAACAATTTAAGTAAAATAAACCTAAATAAATAGAGACATAGAACATATTTATAAATAGAGCAACTTAAATGTCAATTCTCCCCACATCAGTTCTTAAAATTCTATTCAATTCCAATAAAATTTTACCTTTTTTGGACCTTTATAAATCTTCTGAAATTAAGAAAAATAAAGCTGCACAAATATTGAAGATAATTTTGAAAAATAAAAAGGAGCAAAGAAAGAAAACTTTGCCCTTTTAAATATCAAGATATTCTACAAAGACATGGTAATATAGATAATGGGGTATCAGTGAAAGAACAGATAAATAGACAAATGGAATAAAGAAGAAAACTCAGAAAGAGACCAATAATGTATGATAAAGAGGCACAAGGATTCAGTGGAGAAAAGAAAGTGAATTATTTAGTAGATTCTGTTAGGGTAACTGGCTCAGTGGATGAACATAAATAAAGTTTGACTCTAATTCAAACCACATTCAAAAATAAACTCAAAAAAGGCCTAAATGTGAAAGAAAAATGCTGTGTATTCAATAGAAGAATATGTAAAAGAATATCTTTTTGACCTTAGGGTGGTAAAGCTTTCTTCAATAAGACAGCAAAAGCATAAACCACATGGCAAAAATTGGTGAACTTGACTACATCAAAATTTAAAATATCTGCTCAAACATGGCCACTAAAGCCATAATTAACTGATGGGTGGCATATTGGGAGGAGATAATAAACACTGTCTAAAACTAACAAAGAAGTAGACTCTAGGATATAAGATACTGCAAACTAAGAAGAAAAAGACAGAAAATCTAATGGGGAGATGTGGGCAGCTCCTAGAAGGGGAAGCTAAATGGCCAATAAGTTAATGGAGAACTGTTCAACCTCGTCAGTAATTAGAAAGATGCAAATTAAAATAGCAATGAATGCCGATTGGCAACAATTAGAAAAGTCAGAAGAAAAGACAAAATGTTAGTGAGGATATGGGGAAACAGGAAATTTCCAATGGCTCAATTCTCCAAAAATACAAGGCCCCCAATGTCCCCAATGAGCTCTGGGTTGCTAGCTGGGTGCTTGGTCAGGAATGGCATGGAGCCACTTCAAGTGATGCGAGGTGAGCTGTCAGTGAGCTACCAGGTAACCGCCAAGGGTGGCCTGGATGCACGCCAACAGGAGAGACCAGGGTGGCATTCAGGTCCTGGCACTTGTCCAGATCGGATGGGAAAATTCAGGAGAGGGTTAAAGAATACAGTATCTTTCTACTCGGAAATGTACAGGGGAGTGTGGGAGAAATAGAAGCCAGTTATGGGGTGTTGGAACATTAATACCTGCCCCCTGCCTCTCATTCTTCCAAGGAGGAAAGGAAGATAGCAGATATGAGTGAGGTCCGTGGGTCTGGCTCCTCTGGTGCTTTGAACATTCTCTGCGACCCTGTGTGGGGACTCTCCCTGCCTCAGAATCCTCATCCACACTGTGGGAGGGCTCCCTGCCCCTGCCTACCTCACAGGCCAGGTTACATAAATACGAAGGCCTGCAATTTCAAAATGCAAGTGGTGGGCTGAACCACTAGGAAGAGTTTGCTGGGCCGCTTTGAAGTTTGACCTATTTCTTTTTTACCAGGAGCTTTTTTGGAAACTCTCTTTGTTAAGGCTTTTCCTTCCTTCTTCCTTTCTTCCCTCTGATTTTGACATCAGCACAAAAGCCAGCGTGGGCAGAATTTGGGCGTTTAAGGACACTGCAGAGCAAGGAGTCCATTCCCGACCCCTCCTCCCTCCCAGGCCCTGGTCTCTGCAAGAGTCCCTCTGAAGTCCCAAAATGAAGGACAAGGCTCTTCATCCTCTGTTCCCTGGAGGTCCCACTTTCTGGTCTCTCTATTCAGCAGCCCAGGACTGGGGTCCCAAGCAGAAGCCTCAGGACCCGAGGTTTTTCCAAGGCCATCTAAGCCCAAGGCTTATCATACTTCTCCAATCCATCACTCTAAAAAAAAAAAAAAAAAAAAAAGAACTTTGGGTCTACAAAGTGTGCCCCCAACAGAACATTCAGGAGGCAGGATAGACTTGTCTATGGGATGAGACTCTAGCCACTAGCTTCACATCCCCTAAAATTTTCCCTACCTGGCTGACTGTGGTCTAAGAATTTGTCCTTAGCACTAAAATCAAATAAGGAAAACTTGAACCCAGCCAGGAGTATCCCATTAAGCTTTATCAGTCCTTTATGCCTCAGTGTAAATGAGATACTCAGAGCCTGAGGTAGAGTGTGAGAAGATTCCAGAAGACTGCCATGTAAGATGGAGACTTTTAAGGGGGAAGAGGGCACAGGTAGGACAGGTGAGGGTGCCAGAGAAAAACTGATGCACTCCTGCTGGCTCTAGTTGGGACTGGCTTGCCCAAAGGCTAACCAACTCCCTCCCACCCTGCCCCCCAGGATGCTAGTCCTGGTTCCCTCTCTTCCCAGGCTGGTACCAGCTGTCAGACCCACTAGCATCTCCTGACCCTACCTCTCCACTCACTCCTCTTTCACCTTCTCTCTCTACAGATCTCTCCATCCCTTTTTTCATTTTCTCTTTTCATGTTTTTCACTCTCTCATTTTTCTTTCTCTTTCTCATTTGTCTTTCACTTTCACATTTTATCTTATTCATTTCCCTTTTGACTTGTCTTTCACATTCTCTCTTTTACTTTCATCCTCTTCTGTTTCACTTTCACTTTCTCTATCTCCCTTTTCGCTGTAGTACTCAGCCTGCCCTTCGAGAGCATGGTGTGTCCTTCCTATGCGCTAAATCTGTTTTGATAGCCTTCACTAGAAAAGAGGGTTTTGTTCATGTACATGCCATTCGTCTGCTGAGCATCCACACTCCCTTTTTTGTTTTTCTCTTTCCTTTCTTTTTCCCTTTCCCCGTTTTCGCTATTTTCCCCTCTCTTGTCTGTGTCTACCTCCCCCCCTCCTTCTCTTCCCCCATCCTCTTCCTTTCAACTGCATGAACATCTCAATTGCACCATGTCGGCAGATCCTTGCCGGTCTGATATTTTATACTAGGTGCGTCTGCTTTAACTATTCTACTTAAAAATTAAACCCATCTGCCCCAAACTGAAAACAGCCTCTCCCTCACCAGGGACAATAAATATTGATGACTTGAGGCATGATTGGCTTTATGATGTTTGATGACAACTGATATCAGTTACAGAACTTACATCATTTAATAAAAAAATGAAAAGCCCTAGCAGGGATGTTGCATGTCAACAGACATTATTAAATGTCAAAAGAAATACATTTTCTTCAAGAGCCTGAAATCTAAACAATGTGAGGGTGCTGGGGGAGGGGGTCTGGACAGCTTTTATGTGCAGTTAGGAATATTGTTTCTTTTTGTGTCCACCCTAATTTGTGCCAGTTGATTTTTTTCTAGAGCACTACTATAGCCACCAGTACAAAACCTTTCTCAAGAAATCCTCCTCCTGTTCATTATTTGAAAAGCTGAGTCCATTTGAAGATGTTCTCCTTCCCCCAGGGGAGACCTCTGAGATGCTCCAGAAAAAACTGGATATACGGAAGGGCACCAGAGCTGGAAGCCAAGGATGAGGTGAGAACACTTGTGACTCTCTTTATTTTTATTGTCAGTACAAAATCAGGAGTGTCTGGCTCTGAAGTTGAAAGCACATAAACCAAAGTCTGGTATGTATGCCTACTGTGCTTCTATTTATACCCTGATAAGTTAAATATAAATAGCGTTATTAAAGGGGTGACTGCCAACATTTCTATTTGGGGTACATTCAGTCATAAAAAAAAAATAGAAGGGTGGAAACATTTACTGCTGTTTTAAATGTATTTATATGCTTTATGGAACTGGATTCTGGCTACCTAAGATACTTCCCGAGACTCATTTGGGTATGTTTAGAAGGATCATAAATTCTTGTGGTCTTGAGGGTGGTTCGGTGAATTAAGTCCCTAAAGGCTTTTGTAATTGAAAAGGTTAACATGGCACCTTCAAATTCCTAACTGACCTCCCTCCCACTCCCAGGAGCTTATGCCGTGGGAGAATCAGACAACGTTTTAATCACTGCAGTAGTCGTGGTCTTCCAAAGAAGGTTCTGGAAGAAGAGAACAGAACTGCGATGGGAATGCAGGGGTTTATGCTACTCGATCCTGCATCTGTAAAACAGGGTTATTATTCATACCCAACTGACAGAGTCATTGTGGAAGTCCCAGAAATATTGTTCGTGGGAGTGATTTGAAAATGGCGAAGGGCTGAGTGGTATCTCTTGTGGAGAAGCAGCACGTAGCTGGGAGATCACTGGACTTTGGATATCTAACAGTTGGGGAAGTCACATGCCCTCTCAGAGCCTCGATTTTATCACCTGTGAAATGGAGATGCTAATACCTACCTCTTAGGCCTTTAGTGGAAATTGGACACATTGTGTGTCAAATTAGACACAATGTGTGTGAAGCTGTTGAGTAAACAATGAAGTGCTGCATTCTTTCATTCGTAAATACTTCGCAACACTGACTGTTCCTAAGATGGGCTGCTGGGAGCTGAGGATGGAGACAGAAGTTGTCTGAGGGGCAGTTTTGACCTTGAGGTTAAAGGTCAGAGCTGCTGACCTTTGACCTCAGCAGCCCTGGCCTCGGAACCTAGAGGCCGCCTTCCAAGGCTGTGGGGAGATTTCATGGCTATGGGAGGAAGTGCCAAGGAAGGATGGGAAAGAATAACTGGGTCTAAATTGTCCGAGCTATGGAGAGTGGGGCGTGGGCGCACGGGTGCGTGGGGAGGTTGACCTTTACTGGTTGACTGGTTGTCCAAGGCCAGTGGATGCACAGGAATGGCGCCGAAGGGAAAGAATGATGCTGAGTTTGGATAAAGGAGGTATATGGAGGCTGGAAGGATGAGTTTCAAGACCTCGGATGAGGAGAATGGCGAGCAAAACACAAGGTGTGTTAGGATTTCTATAGACATCACCATTGTGCTCACATTTACAAGATTTGCTCTGTTTTCTCTTCATGCGGTTAAGGTTGGAAGGAAACTGGAGTGCTTCGAAGGTCCCACGTCCAGGTTCAGACAGGCCTTCTGCCATCCTGCCCATCACCCACATGACCTTAGTCCCCAGAGCTGGGAAGTGGGAGTGGACATTGACAGGATTCTCTCAGAAGTGACTTTCTTGATTTGTTCAGCAATTCCTTCCCTCAGCCAAACCAGAAAAACCGCTGAGCCTGAGGTATCTGGCATGGGTTATGGTGTTCTGGATCCTTTAAGGGCAAATAACTATAAAATGAAAATGGTTCCCTTAAAAGTTCACTTAGTCCTTGGAGAGAGAGTGTGTGTGTGTGTGTGTGTGTGTGTGTGTAGGGAAGGGGGTCTCACTTTTTCCAAATGAACTTCCCCCTAATTAAGAGCAAGTGCAAACAGATGGGGAGGGTGTATTTCATCATAGAAATGGGCTCTTCATGACTGACCACCAGCAAATTTTTAAAAAAATCACTCTCTCCTTGCTTTGTTCCTTTTGGATATCTACTCCTTTTGGAAATTGTCCCTTTAAATGAGGTAGACAAGCTGGAGTTGTTTTCCTCCAAGGAATTTAAGAGAATCAACATGTTTCCTTTCCTGGTTGCATCTGTGGTTCAGTTGCTTAAAATATTTCACTTCTTAAAGTAACCTCCGATTGTTACCGTGGTGGACTTGTTTTTTGTGTCCCCCCCACCCCGCCCTTGTTTTGGTTTTGGGTTTTTTTTGTTTTGTTTGTTTTGTTTTAAGGTAGAGAAGACCAGCTCCAGGAGAAGAAAACAACAACAAAAAAAAGACAACTTCTAGTTGTCAGAATCGGAATGCATATCAGTTATGCTGGGAGACAATGAAAACATCAAAAAGCACATGCAAGCCATAAAAAATTCAGGTCCTCTGAAGCAATGTGGGGCACGCTTGGTTGTGCTCCTCATTTGCATGTCAGTACCCACAATGCTCTGCAAGCTCCCAGATCTTTCTGAGCAGGCCCAGTGTCTGAGCTCTAGGGAACGAAGTGAAAGTTTCGCTGTGCTGGTACGTGAGGGAGGTACTTTGGTATCTGCGGGGGAAACGCAAGGCGGGTGCGGGGCTGTGGTGATTAGCAGCCAGCACTTTGGGGCTTAATCACAGGCTGGGGAGCCGTACCTTGCCTTTTGTGTTTTGGGGGGTTTTTTTGGTTTGTTTTTTGCTTTTTGCCTTCTTCTTCTTCCCTTTCCCCAGACATGCTGCGGTGGTGAAGTCACGCTGTGCAGAAAGAGGAGGACGTCAAGCTTTAGAAGTCCTGGCTGGCTGGGTTGCTATAGCACTCGCCTGGAATTGGAGATTTTTGTGCAATGTGTTTTCTGACTCGAATCCTCGCCCCAAGATGCACTGGCCTTTTTGGCATTTGGACTCCTGTGGACAGTCCTTACTTGGTTGATGCAAAAGACAGTGGTGCCACCATGACCCACTGGGGTCAGGGGTTTCCCCTCAGCCCTGCTAACAGGGCACCCTCTGACCTCATCCTTCCCACCCCGACATGATGCTTTTCCCTCCAAACCCTGCTCCGCAAGCCATCTACCAGAGCCATTATCTGGTTATTCCAAATTCCAGGGGTGGCTTGGGAATGCAGGCCTCAAACTAAGAGTTGGAGGAGGAAATAAATTTGGCTCCTAACTAGCCCCTGCCCCCAGCCTTCTGGGTGGTCTTAGGCGTGTCACTTAGCACCCTCCATTTCTCCCTGCCTTCCCCAGACTGTCCCAGGAGCTACAGAGGATCGTGACTCTTATTCCACTTGTGATTTTAAAATGGCCAAGCATTCCGGGACATGACAAAATACATAAAAAAGAAAAGTAAAGCTCAATCTTTGAGGCTTCTACCTGGAAGGTTTTTGTCTGGGTTTGTCCTTTGATTTTGGAGCTTTGCTTTTCTCAGTGCTGCAAAGGAGTTCTTAGGCTAGATTAATTTAGCAGTAGGATGATCTGGGCAGAAGAGTGAACGCAGATACGTGAGGGCTCTTAACCCAGCTCCTGGAACCCCAAGCTTCAGAGGTAAGATAAAAGTCAGCCCCCATCCAGAATTCAGAAGCGAGCTCCCCTGCAAGCCAGATCCAGCCGACAGATTTGTTTTCTTCAGTCTGTACACAGTGTTGTAAAATGTGTTGAATCAGTTGCCAGCATTTGAAAATCGGGAGCTTTTATAGCATCTCTTAAAACATCTGAAGATCTGGTCGCTCGCCGCCTACATTTCTTCATAGTAACGGCCAGGCAGGGTTGCATAGACAGCGCCCCCTGGGGGAGGCTCTCTTCTCCTGCAGGGCCTGCTGTCTCTGGTCCACCACAGGCCCTCAAGCCACCCACTCCACTTACCTATGTTCCTGTCTGGATTTGCAGGCTTTTGCATGCTCAGCCTCAGCCAGAATCCCTGAGTTTTTCTGCTTTGTTACCAATAACATTGGCATAGGGATGACCCAGCCCTCAGCTTGGACAGCTTTTCACGGTGGGAATAAAGGGGAGGAAGGACCAAGGGTCTTGTCTCATAAGCACCCCCAGCTTTTCTGTCCCAATCCCGCAAATGTGCTCTGCTTTAGCAAATGTGTTTTTCACCTGCTGCAGCCGGAGGAATCCGCTCTGGGCTCCCGCCTCCTCTTGGCATGCATATTTCCCTTCACTTGGTTGCCTAAAGTAGTCTGGGGTGAGGGGAGAGTTGCAAGGTTTGGATTTTTAAAAATTCCTTCCCAGATTTGTTGTATCTAATTTGGGCTGCAAATGGTTTTTGGTGTCAACGATTAACCACTGTTTGGTCTGCACAGCCATCTCTGTTGAACTTGGATGACAGCGAAAGCCCAGTTTCCCCAAATAAAGTCTAAATACATTTACACATTTATTCCCACATGCATCTTTATGTTTCTGCCTGTCTCACCACACCTCAGACACATCCATAGATGGGAGCATCCTGGGAAGAAAACAAGCAGGTAATTTGACCCTTTACTGTAAACTTCATAAAAGAAAAAAAACAGCAAGTTGACCCATCGAATAGTGAGTAAGAAAGATGCTTCAGAGCAAGGATGTTAGGATGAGAACTTAGATTGCAATTTGGTTGTTTCCTTATGACCTAAAGGACAGATGATATCCCTAGAGTGAAGAATGGGAAATAAAGTAGAGAGGAGAGAAAAATAAGTGAAAAGGTCACTTTTAAAAATTACCCCTCCCCCTGCTAAAAAACAATCGAATTAGGATTCTTTACCAATATCAGAACCTTAAATATGTTTAATATTCACCAAGTTATGAGACAGTTCTAACAACAGGTGATGCCAGGTTTTACTAATACTGATGATGACAGATGATGACAGTTACCTTTGACTGAAAGCTCACTGTGTCCTAGGCACAGGGCTAAGGGCTATCGCACTTTGACTCCTTTAATCTTTAGAACAACTCTGTAAGGTCGATGTGTTGTCCCCATTCGACAGGCGAGGAAACTGACAGCATTGTTAAGTAATATGTCCACAGTCCCAGAGGTGGAAAGGGATGGAGCTGGTATGCAGACCACACCACCCTGCGGCATAATCTGGGCCTGGACCCCAAGACGGATGCCCACCCCCCTCACCAGCTGGCCAGAGTAAGGATCTGGCAGACAGCCTGCCTTGGTCACGACAGGCCTGGGAACTGGCACACTGGAGAGTCTGAGAAGGCTAGAGGGAAACAAATGGTGTATTTGACCCACAATTCCATTGCTAAAAATGACCCCCAGGGGTGTACCATGGGAAGCCCACTGGCTCCCCTTCTATGAAACCCTTGATCTTCAGCGATTATCCCACTCTAGACCAATTGATAGAATAAGGCACCGCCTGGCAGGTTTGATGGTTTCTTCACCCTGAATATATGTGGCTGGGTGGGGGGGACGCAAAGGGTTCTTATTACTCGGCTGAGGTGACAAGGCCATACCGGAAGCAAGGCCAGGATTGAGAGGCAGTCAGAATTGAGAGGAAGCCCCATCTTCTACTGAATCGTATCTGAGGAGAATGGTGAGGATGAAATGGGGGTTTGAACCCCAAGGCACATGGCTGGAGAGAGACGAGCATCATCAGTGAACCCTGAGTCAGAACAGGGCAACTCTTTATATGGTGACTGTCAAATGTGGGTAGTTGCTGAAACAAGCTGGGAAAGACTGAAACCTCAGCTTTTATATACCCATGCCATGGACATTGAGCACCTAAGGAGAGGCATTGGGCCAGGGGCTGTGAGAGGGAGATACCAAAATGAACAAGGCAGGTTCTCTGCCTTCCAGCAGCCTACACAATTCCTCTGTTGCAAGGCAACTCTAACGGAGATGCAAAGTTCAGTGGGAGAAAACAGATCATTCTAATAGTAAAGTGGAGAACTGTGCTCCCAGGGTCAGGGACCATGCATACTCGCCTTTCCATCGCCCCACGTGGACCACAGGGTTGGGCCTTCATGGGCATTAAGTAAACGTCTATTGATGAATGACTGCCTCAGTCAATGATTGAATTTTTCTAGGGCCTCTTAGAAAAACTTGGGGGAGAGGTAGAAATTGAATGTATGTGTTAAAATTAGACTTGCTGCTAGAAACAGATAACTGAATTAATAGTTGTAATAAATAAAGATTTCTTTTTCTGTCATGTAACATGAAATCTAGAGGCTGAGAATCCCATGGCAGCATGGCAGCTTCATGATCATCAGGGAGCCAGCCTCCTTCAATCTTTCTGCTATTCTGTCTTAAGCTCATGAATTCCACTCCCAAGATTGCCTCGTGGTAACAAGATGGCTGCTGGAACTCCATTTATCACATCCATGTTCCAGGTAGAAGGAGAAAGGAGAGAAGGACAGCTTTCCCAGAAGACTCAGTTGACTTCCACTAATATTTCATTGGCCATTTGTAATTGCCAAGGAGACTAGGAAATTTTTTTTTTTTTTTAATCTGGGCACATTGTCAGTCTGGGTAAAGTCTTGTTTCTGATAGTAAGGAAGAAGGGAAGAACGGATAGTGGGTACACAAGAGCAAACGCTGTCTCGCAAGATTCAGCCTTCTTTACAGAGAAGGAGAAGGAAAGGAATTCACCAAAGTAACTCCTGTCTCACTCCTGTCCTGTGAGACACACAGCTGTGAGACACTCTTTACTGTGGCCTGATGATGTGGCAAATACAATGCATGGGTGCCTGGGACACATAATTAGTTCCTTAGCTATTTAAATCCTACTGCCAAGGGCTTGGCTAATTGCATTGACTTCTCCTTCA
The DNA here is from genome assembly GCF_949752795.1 of Hyperoodon ampullatus. Classification (NCBI taxonomy): domain Eukaryota; kingdom Metazoa; phylum Chordata; class Mammalia; order Artiodactyla; family Ziphiidae; genus Hyperoodon; species Hyperoodon ampullatus. The sequence goes on from NC_136914.1 coordinate 212,597,174, forward strand.
TTACTTGCAGCTGTTGAAAGTGCCTCTAAGAATGCTCAGCCTCTATTTCCTAATGAAGCTTCTGGTGAAAAATGGAATCTGACAGGTATGTGGACAGAAATGCCCTGCAGTGGCTGGCAGAGCTGGATGTGTTCACCAGGCAGATAGATGGACAGATAGGCAGATAATCTTCAGTAAACACCGAGTTTTACCCAACAGCAAACTAATCTCCTCTCAGTGACTCAAACAGCCTCTTACAGCATATTTGCCGACTTCTGCTGAACAGAATACTAGACTTTCTCACTTTTTTTAAGGCTACAAAAATTATAGCTACTGTATAAGACAAGTGCCAAATTTCCACTCATATGTTTGTTCAGCTTTCTTTGCTTTTCCCCCAAACCCAAACCAAAGAGACGTTCTTGGTTTTCCCTAGATGGCAACCCAACAGCCAGCCCTGTGTTCTTAGATAAGGAGGAGTCCCCTGACACAGAGAGCATAATGAGGCTGGGATACTTTCCAGTTTTCTTTAGCCCAGGGCTGGGGAAACTGGATGGAGATTTCTCAAGAGGAGCAGCAGGAATGTGAATGGAAACCCTTGGAGTTCTCCTGCCCGTTGTCAGCCTCGAAGGACTGCTGAAGGGGCGGACCACCTCCTGGTGAAACCTCAGCTTCTACTAGGCATTAGGAAATGACCAGTCCTTGAAGGAGGCTGAGATTATCCAAAACCCCGCATCTCACCAATATTCCCATTGTCATGGAGAAAGACTCATAGAAAGGAGAGAATAAATTCTTCATATCGTTCATGAGGGTAATTATGTACAAACATCTTCCTTTCTAGTTTCACTGTAAACTTTATACAAACAGAGAATATGTCTTTCTTGTTCTCTGTTCTAGCTCCCTGCTCAGAGCATAAGTAATGCTCAATAAGTATTAGTTTAAAGACCGTAGAGATAATGCTACCTAATTCTTTCTGGAACAGTGTCTGATTTGGCTTCTTTCATCTCCTTTTTTTTTTTTTTTTTTTTTTTTGCCAGGCTTTTGACATATTTTCTTCTGGGCATTTTCTTTGTGTATTTTTTTAGTGATTGAGGTTGTATTGTATATACAGTCAGCCCTCTGTATCTGTAGGTTCTGCATCTATGGATTCAACCAACTGCAGGTCGAAATATTTTTTTAAAAATCCAGAAAGTTCCAAAAAGCAAAACTTGAATTTGCTGCATGCTGGCAACAATTTACATAGAATTTACATTGTTGTTTACAACTATTTGCATGGTATTTACACTGTATTTGATGTTATAAGTAATCTAGAGATGAGTTAAAGTATACAGGAGGTTGTGGGTAGGTTATATACAAATACCGGGCCATTTTATATAAGGAACTTGAGTATCTGCAGATTTCTGTATCCATGGGGCATCCTGGAACTGTATACACAATTGTGTGTAATATAATACACAGAATAGTGAAATATAATGTGATACGCAATTATGTGTGATGCTTTGTCAAGTAGCATTATAGTATAAGCATGTTCCTGTATGTGTTTGTATAAGCTAAACTGCTATAATAAAGAGACTCAAAGATGCAGAGGCTTATCTTCAGATTTATTTATTCATAGGATTCATAAATCACAAGATTTATTCATCTCTTATTTTATAGTCTAAAGATAGGCTAGGGCAGGTAGACAGTTCTGTTCCACAAGGTCATCCAGGGAACAAACTGGACGAGCAACTCTCTCTTCTTTAACACATGGTCTCCATATCTTGGTCCCAGGTGGCTCCTCCAGTTTTCATCATCTCCAGGTCAGGGAGAAGAGGAAAAGAGAGCATGGAGGGCAAGCAGCTTCTTCATAAAACATGATTCAGTAGGTGTACCCTTCACTTGGGCTTACATCTCATTGGCCAAAACTTAGAACATAACTATAACTAGCTGCAAGGGAGGCTGCAAATTGTAGTCTCTAGTTGAACAATTATATGCAGAATCAGTGTTTCCAAATACCCAATGGATATGAATCTTCAGGGTTTACAAATGAGAAGTTGGAATTCCTGGGAATTCTCAGAAATTCCTGAAATCGTGTTATTCTTAAAGGACTTCCAACATTCTTCACAGTCTTTACTCATTACTATGGATATCTAACAATAATAGCTTAATAAATAAGAAATATTAAGTTTAGTGAATTTACAAACAACTAGAGCCTGTAGTAAATAATCAAACATTGGAAAATACCAGTGAACATTATTGGGTAATATTTAAATAATTTAACATTCAAATCTCAAGCAGGTAAAGCACTATATAGAATCACATGGCAAAATTGCCCGTTTAAGGGCTTATTTTGCTCCCCAAACTTGTTATTTCTGAGAACATAATTAACAAGATACATATATATATACAAAGTATATATGTACATAAACAATAATATTTATTTTATTTGCAAGAATGACTTGCTATTAGCAGCAGTCACAGCCACAAACACACACTTATAGCAGGACAAGAGCTACAAGTATGACTGATTAGATCATGACCAGTTCTTTCCTATGTGTTCCTGTTCTGGTTCCCAGAAGTACCAACCTTAACCTGTTTGTGATTCTGCTCTAGCTTTTGATTTGACATTGGTGGATTAAAACCAATAATGTCTCTATGCTGATTGTTAAGCTTCAATTCTTGAAGGAGGATTATTATACTTCTTCCTATTACTCCAGTTCCTTTACTGATTATTTTTTTTCAGAATTTGGAAAAACATAAAAATTTCCCAAGAAATACTGAAAAGGAATTCTCATGTGGAGAGTTTCGTCAGGATGAATGCGTATGTGTGTTGGGTTTGGGAAGTTCTACTACTAGAAGTCAGGAGAGGATGAATTTGGGGAGATATATCTGCTTAGGATCAGCTTCATAATTTCTGGGCTCAGTGCAAAATGAAAATATGGGCCCCCTTGTTCAAAACTTATTAAGAATTTCAAGATGGTGGCCATGGAGAATTAAACCAAGTGTGGAGCCCTTCCAAACACAGGCCCTGTTTCACTGCATAGGTCCCACACCCGTGAAACTGGCTCTGTCTCTGCTGTATCACATTATTTTAAAATCTTTTTTAATATCATTTAAAATGGCTGCACAGTATTCCATTGTATGGATTTATCATAACTGATACAACAATTTCTATATGTTTGGAAATTTTGGTGGCTTTTGACTCAGCAATCTTTTCCACCGGTTTCACTTTTCATTCTATTCTTGGAATTGGTTTGGTCTCAGAATATGTATGGAAATTTTGGGCATTCTCCCCAAGAGATAGAGCCTTAGCTTTGACATCCATTAGGAACTGCAGACCACTATTGAGGCATAGCCTCTTACCCACAGGGTTCAGGTGTGAGCCAAGGTCAGACAGGCAGAAACCAGGACCAGATGGGAACTCTGGACAGGAGGGCAGCATGACTATGAGTAATACCAACAGGCAAACCAAGCCGAGGCTGAGTGAAAAGACATCGGCAAGGGCAGAATGGCAGACAAGACAAATGTGGGCCTGTCCCCAGGGCTAGGACTAGGGATAAGCTCCCCTGGGGTGTCACTCAAGCAAGGGCAGCTGTTGTCCTTAGCTTGGGGCTATCTGGTTCTTCTCTAGTTCTTCAGTCAGCAAATCCCTGAGCTGATCTCTTGGACTTTAAAGAGGTATCTCTGTCCATTTTGGATGACAGTCTCTCTTATAAACCCCGGGCAGGCTGGGAGCCCTGATGTTAGGGGCTGGGAGAGGAGGAGGTGCACTGGATGACCACCTCTCTGGGACTCCAGCATCTCCTGCAGGCCTCTCTGTGTGATGGTCAGCCTGCGACGTTTTGTTCAGAGCAAATAAGCATGTCTTTCTTGGTTGACACATTTAACAGGAACAGACCAGCATGACAGCGTAAGAGGTTCTTCAGTGTAGGGTGGGGAGAAGCACAGGAAGAGTTTCTCTGGGGCCGGAGACCTCTCTGACACTCATTTATAACCTAAATGATTGTAGGTGACACAGCCTTTCTGTGCTTCTGTTTCCCCATCTGTAAAGTGGCACCAATGACCCATTTCAGGGTTCGACACACTTTTTCTGTAGAGGGCCACATAGCAAATGTTTTAGACTTTGCAGGACATAGGGTTTTTGTCACAAGTACTCTCTCTGTCCTTGTAGAGCAAAAGCAGCCACAGATGTAAATGAATGGCACTGGCTATAGTCCAATACATTTGTATTGACAAAAGTAGGTGGCTGACCGTTGCTTGCCCACCCCTGACCTAACTCATAAGATTGTCAGGAGAAGTAAACAAGACAGATGTGTGTAAAACACTTACTACAGGCGTCCCCATAATGGGGGTTACTCTCATGCAGGGTGGGGACAGCCAGGGAGGAGTGGGCTGGAGGGCTGTGAACAGCTCCTTGAGCTACGCGGACTGTCCCTCATTTGTTAACAAGATACCCAAAGGGTCCACTTTTTCTTCGTAGGAGCCGAAGTGCTGAAAGGAGGTATCTTGACATGCATCTAAACAGACAGGAGGGCACACTTCTCTACACTCTTTGTAATGATTTCTGAAGATGAACGCTTTCCAAGATGTACTGACAGGCACGTGGCTGCAACTACGAGAAGAGTCTTTGAGAATTCTCCAGCTCTTCTTTTCCACACTGTATGTTCTGAAAAGGACGTTTCCTCCCCAGTGCTGTCAGCTTGCTCCTCCAAGAAGAGCGCTTGGGGAGAATTCCCTTGAGCCTGGGACCCTTGGCTGAGCTGAAAAGGTTGGAGGTAGCTTAGAACGATGGGGACTCCAAGACTGAGACAGAAATTGACTCCTGCAAGTGTTTTCATCACGGAATTTCCAAAAGAGGATGTCAAGATGGAGACTGTGAATCTACTCCAGGGCAGGACCTAGGAATCGGTCATTAAATAATAATGTAAATACTACTAATAATTTAAATGAAAGATCCTCAGGTGATGCTGCTGCTCGGTCAAGCATCTGCTTAGCTTTTTTTTTTTTTTTTTTTTTTTGCGGTACGCGGGCCTTTCACTGTTGTGGCCTCTCCCGTTGCGGAGCACAGGCTCCAGACGCGAAGGCTCAGCGGCCATGGCTCACGGGCCCAGCCGCTCTGCAGCATGTGGGATCTTCGCGGACCGGGGCACGAACCTGTGTCCCCTGCATCGGCAGGCGGACTCTCAACCACTGCGCCACCAGGGAAGTCCATCTGCTTAGCTTTTGGCCAACCTCCCGGCTGTGCTCAACTCCCCTGTGATATTCCGAAACCCGCTCTCCCCCAGCGGGAGAAAACCCCAAGCCCCACAGCTGCCCGATTTGCCTCCTTTTTTCCTTGTCCACTCGCTACATTAGCCAGGAGGCAGAGGGCTTGGAAGGCACACTAATACCTGCCCCACGTTCCAAGAAGGAAATGATTTCACACTGGCTCGGCCGCTGGGGGTGCTGGAGCCTGAGTGCTCAGCCGTTGGACTCAGTAGAGCCTCCGGCCAGGAGGATTTCAGGGTTTCCAAGTCAATGCCGAAGGCTCAGACGCTGGGAAAGGTATTGATTTTTCTTGTGAGAAGAACTCAAGTGTATCCGTTCAGTGTCTTTCAGAACCCAAGCTTTGCCTGATTTTATTTTTGTTTTGTTTTGTTTTCTGTTCATTTGTTCTGAGAAGAAAAAGCTGCACTGACTAAAGCCAAGTCGTGGTGTTTTATTGTTTGGTGGCTCCTGGGGTCAAGTTGGTCACATCCCTCTATCAAATACATTTATTCTTCAACAGGTATAAATGAGCACCTACTGTGTGTCAGGGTGGGCGCTGGAGGGCTTTGAGAGAAGCAGGAGACCTGGTAGCTCCTGAGATGTCTCGCTCCTGGAGTCCACAGTCCCCTGGTCCAGTGAGGGACCTCTCAGTCCTAATCCCACTTCTACACTAAGAAACCAATCACAGACAAAAGTATTTTAAGGGAACTTGGGCTAAGTGCTCAATAAAGCAGGTTTGTTGTCTGGCCTTGATATTTTACTTCCTGCACCCAATTCGTGCCTCATTCCCAGTGAGCAAGTCTTTTACCCTCTCATTTACTGAGTGCCTGCCCTGTTACATGGTGCTAAGTGCTTTACACCTGTTATCTGATTTGCTCTTCCCACAACCATAGCAGGTAAGACCCATGATGCTCATATAATGGATGAGGAAACTGAGGCTCAAGAGAGATGTGTTGCCTGGGGTTTTTGTTGTTGTTGCTGCTGTTTTTTAATTTATGTATTTTTAAATTGTTGGCTGTGTTGGGTCTTTGTTTCTGCTCGTGGGCTTTTCTCTGGTTGCGGTGAGCGGGGGCTACTCTTCATTGTAGTGTGAGGGCTTCTCATTGCGGTGGCTTCTCTTGTTGCAGAGCATGGGCTCTAGGAGTGTGGGCTTCAGTAGTTGCAGCGCGTGGGCTCAGTAGTTGTGGCTTGCGGGCTCTAGAGCTCAGGCTCAGTAGTTGTGGCGCATGGGCTTAGTTGCTCCGCAGCATGTGGGATCTTCCTGGACCAGGGCTCAAACCCGTGTCCCCTGCATTGGCAGGTGGATTCCTAACCACTGGGCCACCAGGGAAGCCCTGTTGTCTGGGTTTTGAAGCCAGGTTGTCTGACATGGAAGCTAGTGCTCCTTACCCTTGTACTGTATGAACTCCTACCTTGTACTGTAGCTTCTGCAACTACATCTAATTGTGCTCCCAGAGCAAGATCTCATCTGTTCCTTTAGGGGCCTCAACCCCAGTCTTTAAAAATCAAGCACCCTTCCACCATCATGGGGAAATGGGACACTCATATCCAAAAGCACCAACTGTGTGACTAGAAAACCACTTTTTTCCTTCCCGGTCACCTTTCTGGGGAAGCACGAAGTCACTCTAAACCAGCAGTTCCCAAAATACGGCCCCTGCACCAACAGTGCCAGCAGCCCTTCGGAACTCAGAAATGCAGATTCTGGGGCCCCACCTTGTCCTACTGAATCAGAATCTCAGGAATTGCGTTTTAACAAGTTCTCCAGGTAACTTTGATTCACACTGAAGTTTGAGAACCACTGGCCTGGACTTGATGCTCAGACGTGCTTCAATACTAACAATGTACACTTTTCGCAGACTGTAGCTCTATGAGGTGTCTTAACAAAAAAACAAAAAAAGGTAGTGGGCAGGGGCACTTCTGTGTTCAAAATTTGGAAACACTGTACATTGTCTTCTCCTCTTGGAAATTCATGAAGGTACATACTGCCAGCCTATTCAAGACCAGGAAGAGTCCTGGAGTCAAAAGCCCTGTTGCACATCACTGAACTGGCCTTTCCTAAACTTATTTTAAATTTTATTTTATTTATTTATTTTTAAAAGAAATACCTTTTAATTTGAGTAAACAAAGCCCCAAGGGACAGCCCTGTGGGAATGGAGCCCCCTGGAGTTGTGCATCACTGCAGCCTGGACTTATAGCCAAATCTGGAATTAATGAGGGGCTTAAGAACTAAAATATTTCCATTGTCCAGAAATAACTTAGAATTAAGGGGTTTGGGGGAGTCTAGAGAGAGGGTTTCCAAGAAATTTAACTCTTTTAAACTGCATGGAAAATATTTCAGGATGAACTTTGCCAATTGTAACTATTCCAATACATGAAATCTCATTGAATATAGTCATATTTCTGCTCCTTTAAACCTAGTTCATTGTGCATTTTCAAAGCATTTGATGAGAACACTTTGTATTTAGGTCACATCTTTCAGCCTCAAGTCTCAAGAATCTACTAGAGAGATGATTGGCAAGAAATTCCCCAACCTGGTGGTCGCCTCCCTAAGGTGGGATCGTGAGTTTCTACCAGTAGCAGGAAATTCGGTGAGTCTGAAGTTACCGGCAAACTGTTGAAGATGGCATCAGAGCTAATCAGTGCACAGAGGAACCAGCCTGGACAACATAACTGAAGCCTTCATATTCCCATGAGTTAATTTGAGAAAAATAAAAGGAATAGATATTCCTTGTTCTCTTTGCAGTGCCCTAGAACTTCACATTTCATCAGGGGATGCTTGCTACTTTCAGGCCCCAGTCATGCCTGAGCAGTGCCCCAAATTACTTTGCATTAGATGCTGGTTCCAGATTCAGCAGGGAACCAGAAATGTTAGACACATATAAAAGTTGGGCATAGGGAGAAGGTGAGAAGGGCCAGCTTTGAGTTCCCTTCTGCTTGGCAGGTGACTTCTTTTTCTCTTATTTTCAGATAAAGTTTATTATTTTCTCCCTTATGAGAAGAATACACTCTTATTATAGAAAATTTGGTGAAAAGAGAAATGCAAGAAGCAAAGAAACCCTCATCACCCAAAGAAAATCACTATTAACAATTTGGTATACTTCCCTCCAGTCTTTCTTCTATGCATTTTAGAAAATGGAATTAAGGTCAAGCTGTATGTACAATCCTGATTCCAGTACAACCCAGGCATGCCCTCATGTTTTTTTCAAATCCTGCTTAAACAAATGAGACCATACACTCCTGGAGGGTAAGAACGGGGTCTGTCTTTCTCATCATAGTGACCTGGTAGACTGTAATATTACTGAACAAAATAACAATGGGGAGTATTTCATAGAGTGGGTATACCAGAACTTGTTTAACCCTCCCTCTGATGTAGACATTAAAGTTGCCTCTAATTTTTCACTGTTATAGGTCATGATGCAATTCTGATGTGCTTATTTGTTTTTCTATATTAGGATTATTATCTGTAACAGATATTGTCAGCATCCCACCCCTAGGTCTTTCCCAGGGGTACCTGAAGACTCTCCCTGGACTGTCTGCTGGATTCCTACGTCACCTGCTCTGGCCATGGGGGCGTGCTTGTCCTACATGCAGGTAAAATAGCCTGGATGTGTCAGCCTTGATGTCCCTAAGCAACCCTCAACAAATGGGTGTGGGAATTTCAGCTTCCTTGCTCCTCAGGGTGCCCAATGAAAGGTGTGTTCTGCACAGTGTGTTCTGCATTATTCCACAGAGAGTCCCCACAGGGTTGAGCTCTAGCTACCCACAGTGGCTAGCTTATTAGCATATCCATCCCATTGGCTTTCCTCTTGTGAAAATGGAGTCAGGAAGCCAGAAAGGGAAGTACTCATGTGGTACCACTCAATGTCAATTACAAGAAGCATTGTCAATTACAGACCCCAACAGGAAAAGATGTACATTGCACCTCCTACAAGACATCAACTACCTCAGCAACTCAGCCAATGAGAAACCATCATCAACACTAAACTCTCACTTTTCTCCAACAGACTTTTTTTTTTTAAGAACAACCCCTCCCAACTTCCTCCTTTTTCTCTATAAAAAAGCATTATTCTCCTTTGTTTGTTGGCCTTGTCTATGGCTTTTGCCGTAGCTTGCTTGTCCCAAATTGCAATTCCTCTGCTATTCCTGAATAAACCTGTTTTTACTGGTAAAATAACTGTTTTATTTTTAAGGTCAACATTCTCATCCCTGTTTTCCACAATCCCCACTCCTTCACCATGCTTCCCGGGATAACATCCCAGGAAACCACCCACTTGCACCAAATCCTTATCTCAGGCTCTGCTTCTGGGAGACTCCAAGCTAAGTCATTAACTTTGGATAGAATCTCAGCAGCAGAATGACTAAGTCAAACCAGATGACTTCTTTAAAGATCCAGGATACATATTGATGGGCAAGTCATTTCCATGTAGGGGTTTTCAGAGCTTTTACCAATCCTCAATTTTATTCTAAGAATTTTGACCACAAACTGGACATTAAGGAAAAAGAGGAAAAGAAGTCAAAGCATGCCCCTGCCAGGCTGGTGCTGTACAATTGTCAAGCAGCTTCATTTGAGTTTGTTCTTCTGCTGTTCACTTTTCTCTGTTGTTTGCCTTGCTTCATTTTCTTCTGTATTCCTGGACAGAGGCCAGTGGTTACAGAGTTTTCTCTTTTGTCTCTACAAATAGGAAGGGAGGGGGAATTGAAGGCAGCAGAGAAAAGAACCTGGGAGAAAGGATGAGTGAGACCTTCCTTTGGAATATTTTAGCCTTGGTTCTCTGAAACAACCAGAGTTTGGTATTTTCAGGGGAAATGAATAGAAACAGACTGTGCTTTAAGAGGTTTTTGCCATTATTAAACCCCTGCCATGTATGAGAAGTATGCACAGTTGTGTTCCAAAATAAAACTACATGTTTGGGGATTGTCATAGTGACCCAGAAAGCACAGCTTCTCCAGGGAAACAGAGGAATGAAGTTTCCTACCAGCTTTACTGCTGAGGCCATGACTGCACATGCAAAGAGAATGGAGGCTGTTCTCTGAAAATGAAGGGCAAATCTCTCTCTTTTTCCCAAGACTGACTGGATATTCCAAGAAAGCATGGTCAACCTTAGCTGGATGGACATTGGAGATAGAAATTTGAGGAGTGTTAGCGCTCACCGTTGGTGTCCAGGTGAGGAGCCCCTTTCTGTTCAGTTTTTACACATGAACTTTAGTGGAGTTTTTGTTGTTCTTTTTGTTTTTTACAGAATAAAGGGAAGGATGCCTTGGTCAATGTCAGTTTAAAGACATTTATTAAATTGAATATGTCCTCCCTCCAACCAGAAAATGTCAGATGCGGGCTTCCCTGGTGGCGCAGTGCTTGAGAGTCCGCCTGCCGATGCAGGGGACGCGGGTTCGTGCCCCGGTCTGGGAAGATCCCACATGCCGTGGAGCGGCTGGGCCCGTGAGCCATGGCCGCTGAGCCTGTGCGTCTGGAGCCTGTGCTCCGCAACGGGAGAGGCCACAACAGTGAGAGGCCCGCGTACTGCAAAAAAAAAAAAAAGAAAATGTCAGATGCCTCCCAATTTTCCTAGGTCCATACAGCCTTTTTCAAAACTCCTCAAACAATTCTCCCCTCTGGAGACCTCTAGCTTACTCATAAATCCATGTGGGGGGAAAGAGAATCACACAGTACCCACAAACTTGATGCTCAGCTGCCTGCAGAAGCAACTTTAGCAAAGTTCCAAGTTTGGCTGATGAGGGAATACCTGGTGTTGAGGGGGAGGACCACAGGTAGCTGAGACTCTCCTGTGCTTATTAAAACAGATTTCCTTTTCCTTCTGGACACACAGCTAAATAACACATCTTGGCCTCCCAGGCCATTAGGTGGGACCCTGTGTATGGCAAAGTGACATATACAACACTTCCAGGCCTGGCTCCTGGCTCTTGTGCCATTCTCCACACTCCGTCTTTCTGCCATTCTTACAACTGGATGTGCAGGACTCCAAGGCTCCAGAGGATGAGGGGAATAACACGACTATAGAAGCCCAGCCCCTGAGTCATGGCTAGGGGGTGACCTGCCCCAGAGAACTGCCAATCAGGGACCACAACAGGGGACATCACACGAGTGGGAAATCATCTTTCATTATATCAACCCAATGGAGCTGTTTGTTACGGCAGTTAATCTACCCTGACTAATACATGCTGCAAATGTTGGGTTGCCTCCTGGCATGTGTTATTTCACCTGGATGGCAGAGACAGTTATGCTGCTTGTCCTGCCGAGTCTCACCCAGGCTACTCACAGGAAGCAGCATTTATCACAAAACAGTTATAAGAGGAGGTGAATAGCATGTGATCAACACCCGTACTACATACCATGAGAGCACAAAAGCTCAGCCAAGGTGGGAGGGATGCCAGGCAATGAGGCATGAAAAGAGCAGAGATGTGCAGCTGACAGATGTGTAACTCACAGAACCAAATGAAGTATCAGCTGGCTTCTGCCTAGCACTGCACTTAGGAAGCATCAGTCTGGCACCCAAAAGCAGCTCAGAAGCAGTTCAAATCCACATTGCAGTCCCTTAAGAAACCACATCACAACACAAAGCAAAACTTCTTAACATTCTCTTTTCCCCCATCTCTCTGTGATATGGTTCACACACGCATGGCAGCTGCTTCCCAAGCCTCTTTCCTCCTCTGAGCCAAACTAATCCCCCTAAAACCTCTCCCTAAACCCATCACAAGTGTGGTCCCTCTCACCTTCCCCGTCTCCCCCTTCCTTTGTAGAGCTACTCTTTTGTCACCCTGCTCTCTAGCTCTCTAAACTGAGCCAGGCTTTCTGCCATTCCTGGCCTGAACATTTCCTGTTACAGCTCATAGGCTCAATTGATAAGTTGATCATAGACCCAGAAAGGCCCATAAACGAAAACAGAATTCTTAGAGGTAGCCTAGGGAAAGGGACTGTGAATACAATAATAATAATAATAATATTATAATTACTATTATGATTCTTACTACTACAAACAGATTGTCAACTCCACTACTTATGCATTAGGTGACCTTAGGTAAATTCTTCACATCTCTCAGCCTCAGTTTTCTCACCTGTAAAATGGGGTTTGTAGACCTTCACAGGATTCTCGTGGGGAGTGAATGAGATGGAGCGTGTGAAAGCAGCTAACACACAGCCGGCAGTGAGCAATGAGGTTTGTCCTGTGCTCTCTGAACTTGCAGCTCCTTTGCTCTGTGTGAGGAGAATCAGAGGTGTGGGTCCAGCCCAAAGGCACAAAGGGTGGTCAACTGAGGCCGCAGCAATCAGCAGCCCTGTGTGTTGATGCCAGCCGCTCTGGATCTCACTCCAGAGTTGCCTGGTCCACTTTCAAGTGACCTTGAAGGAAAAACTGCTTTTCCCCATGCCTCCAGCTGAGCATTTCCACCACAGGGGAAACATGCCCACCCTTTGTCCCCCAGGGCTGGTAGTGAAGGTTAATGAATTGGTATTTGTGAAGTGCTTTGAGATCCGTGGCTGAAAGGCCCTATGAAGTCAAAAGCGTTCGGATGATTATTAAATTGCCTGAGGTCAGACAGCCCAGGACTAGGGGACCCAGAAAGGGGAGTCTGTTCCCTTTCTTCCAGTCCCCTGCTAGAACAACGAAGACCACAACCCGTTCTTGTTAAGATAGGCCTGTCCCTCTGTGGGGGGATGTCGTCAGGCCCTCACAGCCTGTCTCCTTTATCCCCGACACCCTGGTTAGGACCAGACTTGGGCTGCTCACCAGCCCCACTCATCAGAATGCCAAGCAGCTCCCCCGCTCACGGGGAGAGCTCTGGGTTGCAGTGTTTTTAAAAGCTCAGGGAAGCTGTTGTGTGAGAGAGCAAGAGTCACACTTGACCCTGAGGGTCTTCCTGAGAAAGAAGGGACAGTCTTTCCTGTGCCAGCTGGGCATCCAAACTCAGGAGGATCTCTGCCCTGGCTGAACTGGGGGCCTGTATTCCACACTGCCAGCAATTTGCTATGCCCCATTTTCTTTTCTCTCTCTCTTTTTTTTTTTTGTTTTGTTTTTCCTTTTCCATCCAATCAGCCTAGCAGTCGCAATATTTGTTTTACAAACATCTCCTCCATACCTTTGTCTTTTCCTTCCCCATGTTGGCAGTTGTATAGACACCTCATTACAATTCAGACACCTGTCACTTTTGGATGTCATTGTAGCTGTTACCGCACTGATTAGTTAAGATGAAGAAAAAAACTACAGTGTCATATAAATAAAAAATTAGAGACTGTCACGTCGTGTAAAAAGGGCCCACCTTCCAACACCAGATATCGGCAAAGCCTCATTCCTTTTTTCCTGGGTATCCCAGCTAAAGGGAATGCTTATCATGTCTCGTTTTAGTGATCAAGTGGTTAATGATTTAATGAACTAGGAAAAAAAAATCTCATTTGTTGCTTCCCTTGGACTTGGAAAAAATTTCAAAGAGCTGATTTTCTGTGTACCTCAGTCCAATATTGCTACCTGCTGGGATACGAACACAGCCTCTAAATAAATTGCTAGTGGCCTTAGGCGGGTGGAAGAGTCTCTCTTTGATCCTGCTTGAGCGGATGAAGTCAAATGTTCAATCAATCAATCACATTCATAACTTGCAGCTACAATCGGGCTGACAACAGCCTATTATTTATTTTTAAAATCATATATTTCATTATTGCAAAACACACAGGCTCTCACAAGGGGGAAGAGACTAAATTATTGATAGGCCGTACAGATGACGGAGTTTGTTGCTTCTGACATGCTTGTCACTAACTATTGTCAGGAAGAATTTACTAAGATGTAGAGTCAGGAAAGTTGGCCAGGAATGTATGTCGTGCCAAAGCAGAGATGGCGAGAGGAAACTCTAATGGCTTCTCTCTCTCTTATTGAGTTCTTGCAGGTAAAAGGCAGCTGAAGGCAGAATCTATTGGAAGGCAAGACTGGAAAAGCCCCCAGTTTGATTGCTACAGATTTGATTCTCAAAATAGCCACGCGTCTGGGAAATGAATTGTTGCTGGTGTCTGTGCATTCCTGGAAATAACAGTCGTAACTCTCCAGAATTCCCACATGGACCGGGGCCAGGCATATTTATTCAGTATTGTGTGTCAGGGGCCGGGGGTGGAGGTGACGTGCAGAGGCAGACTGGAGAAGAAGGCATGAAGGAGGCTGGCTTCGGGCTCCGATGGTGGGAGAAGAGGGCGCGCCCTCCTCTCTCCGTCTCTGTTCTGCTCTCCGAGTGGCAGGGAAGTAGCAACGGGAGGCGCCCTCCCTATGGACCTGCGATTGGGCTTCTCTAATGGGCTGGGAGAAGGAAGGGCACTCCTCTCTGTGCGCGTCTTTTTTTTGTTGTTGTTGTTTATTTATTTATTTATGGCTGTGTTGGGTCTCCGTTTCCGCGCGAGGGCTTTCTCCAGTTGCTGTGAGCGGGGGCCACTCTTCATCGTGGTGTGCGGGCCTCTCACTATCGCGGCCTCTCCCGTTGCGGAGCACAGGCTCCAGACGCGCAGACTCAGCACTTGTGGCTCACGGGCCCTGTCGCTCCGCGGCATGCGGGATCCTCCCAGACCAGGGCTCGAACCCGTGTCCCCTGCACCGGCAGGCAGACTCTCAACCACTGCGCCACCAGGGAAGCCCTTGTGCGCGTCTTTCTTTTCTGTTGTCACTGGCCCGGGAGGCCGTGGCGAGCTGTGAGCCTTGACGGTGCTTAGAGTCGCCACCAACCCCCTCCTCTGAACAGTGAAGGGTTGGACTGGAAGATCTCCCAGCATTGTCACCTGGCTGTCACCTCCACAATAAGGAGAACGTTGCTCCTGGATTTGCTGGAAGAAAGAGCCCCTGGACTATAGGAATGGAAGATATTTTATTAAGGGAACTTAAATGTTGACTCATACAGATCAAATCCTATTAGAACAAATACCATTATATTTGAACAAAAACAGCTGTGGAACTGAAGACTTCTCATGCCCACCCACCCCCGCTTTATACCCCCTGGAACACAAGTACAATGTAAATAAAATGCAAGCTTCCGTGGAGGTCCAGTTGAGATTGGACATGTACTCCTAATTTTTTTGCTAATTCCAAGATGATCTCCCAGTGGCAGGATGGAGAGAGACAGTGCTACATATGTGCCCTAGAACCAAAGTTTTCTCAAGGCAGAATGGCCCTTCTGGATCAACTCATACAACCTCTCCCTTCCCTATTTCACAGATGAATATACAGAGGCAGAGAAATTGGAATCAGACAGCCAGTTTGTGTCAGATGGGGGACCAGACCCCAGACCTCCAACCCCTTCCCTAAGTGAACTATTAACAGAACTTAAGTCAGAAAAGAGGTGTCGGGGAAGGGTAAGCTGGGATGAAGTGAGAGAGCGGCATGGACATATACACACTACCAAATGGAAAATAGATAGCTAGTGGGAAGCAGCCACATAGCACAGGGAGATCAGCTCAGTGCTTTGTGAACACCTAGAGGGGTGGGATAGGGAGGGTGGGAGGGAGACACAAGAGGAAGGAGATATGGGGATATATGTATATGTCTAGCTGATTCACTTTGTTTTAAAGCAGAAACTAACACACCATTGTAAAGCAATTATACTCCAGTAAAGATGTTAAAAAAAACACAAAACAGTAAGAAAAAAAAAAAAAGAGCTGTCTCTTCCCAGTCAAGTGCTCAATCCACTACATTATACCGCCTTCTGGCGTAACATTCCAATCCTTGTTCGTTTAGTTTTATGACAGTAAACTCCATTTAGAACCCAAACAACTAAAAAGCTCACTTAATCACATGTGTTTTCACAATGCTAACCTCTGACAATGAGTAGAAAGGTTATATAGGAGAAGGATCTGGAAGGAAATTCTGAAGCCATCAGAAGATGCTGGATCAATCTTCCAGGAGTTGGGAGTCCTCTCTTCCAGATCGGGCCTGCTGCTTCCTAGCTGACACAGTCCCCTCTGGGGCATAGATTTCTGTCCATGATGTGAGAAGTGGTCTACACGTGCTTCAAGTCAACGTCTAGCTCCAAAATTCTACGTAAAATTCTATGTAAAATCCTCTTCGGTAGCAGTTTCCTTTCATTTTTTGAACATTTTGCAGCATAATTCAGCACATGTGGAAACTGAATGGAGCAAAGCAATCAATGCACCAGAATAAACCATTCCTTATCATCTTCATGATGCGGTAGACATAACTCTTCACTTGGAACAAGGAAACCTTCTTTGCTGCATTTGGATGAGTCATGAAATCCCTCTGCATTTCAGTCTTTCTATCTGTAAAAGGGGGCTATTTACTCCTTTTGTACCCACCCAGCTGGGGCAGATTGCACTGGGGATCTAAATCGATTACCTCAGTGAGAGGATGGAAGAAAGCAGCTTAAAGTGCACTCCAGATGTTGAGCAGTAGTATGATTTTGGTGGTGGGAATTTACTAGAGATGAGAGAGCTTGCTGCAAATATAAGATTACATTTTTAATTACCTTCAGGTGCTGACCTATGTAAATAAGCCCGTTTGGCTCCTTTGGGAGGGATGAAGAAAGGGATGGGTTGGGACTTCCTGGCAGCGCTTTTTTTTTGCCGCCGTTTCAAGGATCATCTTTAGGAGGGGGACAAACCAGCTGCTTTCTGCAAAGCTGGTGTGGGAGAGAGATGCGGAAGAGTCTGCCTCCTCTTCTCTGTTTTCATCCTTTTCTGCTTTCTGGGTTGCAAGGTGCATTTGTCCACTAACAGCACCCTGGCAACTGCCCTTTGACAAAGTCCATAAGCAATCGGGTCACTTCCTGTGTGGGGCTCTTTTCTTTTGAAGCCCGTTTTCTGCACACTTTGGTGAGAATTGCCACTGCAAGGAGTGCTGGAGTACCTGCATGGCGTTGGGTTGTGGGATGCCAGACAGATGGCTTTTTTTCCCTGGCAAGATGAGACTATATTAAGTATGATTTTATGAATAGTCTCTTTCCCAGCCTTGGCCCCCTTGGGAGCTCCCATGATTGGTCAGTTGTATGATTACAATGGGCATTAATATACCCGGAAACTAAGGAAGAGCAGGCGTAACTTACAAAGCCCCTGGTGATAAAAGTTAGGGGTAAACACAATGAGATAAAAACACTTTCTCATTCCAAAAGGACAAAGGAATTACTTCTTGAAAAATGAGCGACTTAGGAAAATGGTTAAACAGGGGAACAGAAATAAAACAGAAATGCTTCCAGCTTTTAACCAGTTAGGGGAGCACAGGCAAATTTGAATTAACCCTGTGTGGACCACGGTGTAGTCAGTAGAGGGCAGTCACTAACTCATCCTGAATAGAGGCTAGAAACACTAGGATTTCAGTGATTGATTCGCAATGAAGGAAATTTTCAAGTGTGGAAGTCAAACAAGGTCCTCTTTCTAGACCCCAAATATCTTCTAGACCTCAAGAAACAGCCCCAACCTACAGCCTGATACAAAGGCTCATTAAAAGGCTCTTTTTTTTTTTTTTCTAAATGACTCAGCAGCTGTGCCCCAAGACTGAAACTCATCTTCAGCCTGTGGCTCTTCTCTCTAGGACTAGTCAGCCAGGAATGTTCAACAAAGTCAGGACGGCTGTATAATAATGTGAGTGAGATGCAGCTTGGGCACACAGAGGCAACACAAGCCCCAGAAGGAACTCCCTGGAAGGAGAGTGATGGGAGCAGAAGGAAGACACACGGGTGAGGGAGAATTGCTTGTTTCCAGAGGACAGCTTGCTCTGGTGTCAGGCACGAAGAACTGGACTTTTCATTTGTTTGCTTTCTAAAGACTGGCTTGCTTCCCAATGATTTTGGAGTGACTGGGGAAACAGGTGGGTCTGGGGTAGGCCAGCTGCTGCCCTGCTCTTTCTCACTGGAGCATCTGGCCACGTGGACCAGGACATGCCCAGCCTTAGTCTAAGATAGACCCTCCACACACCCAAGGCGTTTCATGTCCAGGAGGCAAATGGTTTTGTGTCAGATAAGTTCATTTGCTTTGATCGCTGAGCCATTGAGTCCTGAGCCCAAGGTCAATGATCTTAGACTTGTCCACAAGACTCTTTGTGGTCTGGCCCTTATTGGTTTCATGTCCTACCATTCTACTACTTGCTCACTCTCATCCAGATACATGGCTTCCATGCCATTCCTCAAACAGGTCTAACTCTTGCCCCAAGACCTGCCCATTCCCTCATCCCTCTGCCTACAACACTCTCCCCCAGATATCTCCATGGCTCCCACTCACTTGTGTCAGGTCTCTGCTCAAAGATACCTTCTTGGTCAAACTGTCCCTGAATACCCTGTATAAAGTAGCAGCAAGCTCCCCTCCCCTAGCCTCACTCCCTTCCCTTGAGAGATTTTTCTACGAAGCATTTACTGCCAGGTGACTCATTGTATTCACTTGTTTCCTTGTTTATTGTCTGTCTGCCTGCTCTCCCCCCACCACCACCAATGAAGAAGAGCCACGAGACAGGGGACTTGGCATTCATGCTGCAGCCTCAAAACTTAGCATAATGCTCGGTGCCAAAAAAAAAAAAAAATGTTGAATTGAATTTGAATTCAAACCCACATAGACAAGTTGGTCCAGATCTCCTCTCAAGCCACATTGTAAGGCAGCCCTTGAAGGCAGGTAGACAGGTGCCCTTGGGGGACGTATAAGAGTACCAGCCCCTTCTTTGCTACTAAGAAAACCACATATATGGCCCATGGATGGTACTGAAGGACATGATTACATATTAAAGGTAGAAGATGCAGATGACACAGTCATTGCCCACCATCAGCTGGCTGAGAATAACCTTCAAAGTTTCCATATATGTGTAATTTTCACTTTTGATCTAGCCTAGCAGAAAGTGGTTTCCAGATTTTTGGCAGAATATCGATAATTTCCCTGGATTCCACTTACCCAAGTTGTCAGAGAAGAAAGGATGTTGCTTGACAGAAATAGACTAGAATAGGCGCCTCAGTCCCTGTCTTTCCCTTGAAATTTGAATCATAGTGGCACCTAAAGTGAGTCTTTTGTAGATGGTATATTGTTGGATCATGTTCTTTTTAATCCATTCTGCCTATTCCTGCCATTTGATTAGAGAGTTTCATTCATTTTCTTTTAATGTCGTTACTGATAAGGAAGGTTTTACTCTTTTTCATTTTGCTGTTTCTTCTATATGTCGTACCTTTTTTTTTGTCTTCAATTTCACCATTACTACCTTCTTTTGTATTAAATAGATATTTTATATGATACTATTTGAATTTCCTTGTTTCTTTTGCCATATATTTATATTTTCTTAGTGGTTGCCCTGGATATTACAATTAACATCTTAATTGATAACAATCTAGTTCAGATTAATACCAACTTAGTTTCAATAGTGTTCAAAAACTGTTCCTGTGGGCTTCCCTGGTGGCACAGTGGTTGAGAGTCCGCCTGCCGATGCAGGGGACTCGGGTTTGTGCCCCGGTCCGGGAGGATCCCACATGCTGTGGAGCGGCTGGGCCCGTGAGCCATGGCCGCTAAGCCTGCACGTCCGGAGCCTGTGCTCCACAACGGGAGAGGCCACAACAGTGAGAGGCCCGCGTACTGCAAAAAAAAAAACCCAAAACTGCTCCTGTTAACACTGCTCCCTCTTCATGTGGTAATTGTCACAAATTAATTACATCTTTATGCTTTGTGTGCCCATTAACATAGATTTATAATTATTGTTTTAGGAAGCTGTCCTTTAAATCATATAGGAAAAAAGAGTTACCAACCAAAAAGAGACTAATACTATGTTTTATATTTATCTATGTAGTTACCTTTAACAATGTTCTTTATTTCTTTGGGTGAATTTGAGTTATTTCTAAAAGACATTTCAGCCTGAAAGACTCCCTTTAGCATTTCTTGTAAGGACGATCTGCTAGCTACTAATTCTCTCCATTGTTCATCTGGGAATTGTCTTAATTTCTCCTTTATATTTGAAGAATACTTTTGAAAGATATAGAATTCTTGGTTGGTGGTTTTTTTCCTTTCAGCATTTTGAATATGTCATCCCACTGCTTTCTGGCCTCCATGGTTTCTGAAGAGAAATTAGCTATTAATCTTATTGAGGATCACTTGAACATGACAAGTCACATCTCTCTTGCTACTTCCAAGATACCCTCTTTGGGGGCTTCCCTGGTGGCGCAGGGGTTGAGATTCTGCCTGCCGATGCAGGGGACATGGGTTCGTGCCCCGGTCCAGGAAGATCCCACATGCTGCGGAGCAGCTGGGCCCGTGAACCATGGCCGCTGAGCCTGCGCGTCCAGAGCCTGTGCTCGGCAACGGGAGAGGCCACAACAGTGAGAGGCCCATGTACCGCAAAAAAAAAAAAAAAGATACCCTCTTTGCCTTAGATTATACACACAGTTTGATTATACTTTCTCTGTGGGAATCTTTTTGAATTTATCCTTCTTGGAGTTTGTTGAGCTTCTTGGATGTATAGAACCATGTTTTCATCAAAACTGAGAAAATGTGAGCCATTATTTCTTCAAACATTCCTTCTACTTCCCTTTCTCTCTCTTCATTCCTGGAACTCCCATTACGCATATGCTGGTATTCTTGATGGTATCCTACAGATCACTTAGGCTGTTAATTTTTCGTCCTTCTTTTTTTCTTTCTGCACCTCAGACTGGATAATCTCCATTAATCCATTTTCACATTTGCTGATTCTTTCTTGTCTGCTTAAATGTGCTATTGAGCCTACCTAGTGAAATTTTAGTTTCTGTTATTGTAATTTTCAACTCCAGAATTTCCATTTGATTCCTTATTATAATTTCTATCTCTTAATCGATATTCTCTATGTGGTGATACATCATTCTCATGATTTTCTTTAGATTTTGGAACATATTTAAAACATTTGATGTGAAATCTTGGTCTAGTAAGTCCAACATCTAGGTTTTCTCAGGAATAGTTTCTATTGATTACTTTTCTTTCTGTGCATGGACCATACATTTTGTTTCTCATAATTTTTGTGGGTGTTGAAAACTGGACGTTTTGAACATTATAATGTGGCAATTCTGGAAATTAGATTCTCTTCCTTCCCACGGTTTGTTGTTGTTTTGTAATTGTTTGTTTAATGACTTTTCTGGACTGATTTTGTAAAGCCTGTATTCTTTGTCATTTGTGATCACTGAAGTCTCTGTTCCATTGGCCTACTAATCAGCCAGAGTGTAGAAAGGGATTTCTTTAAATGTCTAGAACAACAATAAAAACTCTCAGTCTTTGTAGATGAGCTCTGGAACCTATTGGGGCATGCCTTCAACACTCAGGCAAGCAGCTGACAACTCTGCCTTAGCTTTTTCTTCTTGTTTGTGCAACACCTGAAGGTTAGTCAGTGATAAGACCCTAGAGACTTCTCAGTTCTTTCCTTAGCATGGATCCACTTGGCATGCATGTGGCCTTCAAGACTCTCAAGAAAATGCCAGAGCTTTTCAAAACCCTTATTTCCCAAAGTATCTTATCCCCCAGATTTTCCTCTCCAATTTTTTGGTTAGTTTATTGTTTGCCCCAACTGTTATACATTGTCCAGTTAGCAGAAACTAGCGCATTTCCTTAAATGTCTTTGACAAATGCCCCTTGGATAACCATCTCAGCACTGGGAGGGTTCTGAGTTAGGCAAGATAATGGCAAGCCCTTTGAACTACTCCTCCAGGCAGCCACCAGACAGACCAAAACAACCAACCACAATTCTCTTTGTTACTGTATGCTTCTGATTAGTTTCCAGAATTCCAAAAAAGTTATTCTGAGGAAGTTTTTGCCAGTTTATTCATCATTCTGTGGAGGAATGAACTACTGGAGTTCTACTCTGCCATCTTCACTTATGTCAGTCTGGCAATTATTTTTTAAGTACCAACCATGTGCTCCACATTGGGCTAGGTACTGGGGATGCAGAGATGCTTAATTTCAGGGGTTATGAATTGCTTTCCCAAGGAAAAGACATTTAATGTGGGATGAGGTGGGGAAAATAAGAGTGATCCAGGAAAAGAAGTAAGGGAGGTATTCAAGAAGAAGGACCAGGAGGTGTGCAAAGGCCCTGAGGCAGAAGGAAATCTAACAGTGGGGAATGGGAAGCAGGCCAGTGTGCTGAGCATGCAGAGGGAGGAGAGGCAATGGTACCAGATGTGATTGGAAAAGAGGCAAGGCAGGGGCCATGTCATCCAGCATCTTGTGGTAGAGATTTGGACCTTATCCTAAAAGTAATGGAAGTTGTCATAATTATAAAGCCAGTGGAGGAGGAGGTGTCCACACTTATTCTCTAGGACTCAAGAATGTAATGTCTTCCCTCTAAGTAATGTCAGTCTCATCTGGCACAGAGATCTTCCTCACCACAGAGAAACAAAAACCTCATATTTGACATTCTTAATATCTCCAACTTAAAACAATCTGAGATGAACTCTTCGGGATGAATTTGGGTCTTTTCAGAATGTGATCTCAGTTTGTTCTGGACTTTTCTTACCCCGTTCCTCAGCCCTCCTCTGTAGGCAGCCTCACTGTTCCTTGTTGTTGCTTGTTATTTTGTTAGTGGTGGGGCAGCTTTTGTTCCATCCTGGCATTGTAGGAGAGGTGTGTCCCATGGGCTTCTCCTCCTTGGGCCACCCCTGGATCTTCACCAAGCGCTCCAGAGATGTGTCCCATCCCAAGGTCCCTGGTGGCTGGTACCTGCTGGGGTGAGACTGTGCCCCCTGGCTCCTTCATGACCCACAGCAGCTTCCTGCCAAGGTCCTCACCCTCAGAAGCTTCCATCCTCTCCCATCCTCCTCTTATGTGACCATGTGTTCCGTGCTCCTCTTTAGAATTAAAGATGGCACATGTATTCTAATGCAGTAGATGGGATAGCTTACTTTGATGCACCCATTCTCCCGCCCATGCCCAGGGAACCAGTTGTTCCCTGTTTGCCCAGAACTTTTTCAGTTTTACAACTGAAATTTCCACGCCTGGGAAACCTTTCAGTCTCAGACAAGCAGAGTCAATTCGTCACCCTACACCCATTCCCCTTTGTGGCCAGAAGTCAGGGGACCAAGGTTACAGGGACAGAAAATAACCTACATTGATCCAGATAAGGAAGTAAAGTGGCCCAACCCCTAGACAGCCACAAAGCTCCAGTGTCCATTCCACCTTGGTGAGAATACAAAACAACCTCCTTGCTTGTATATTTGCCAAGCGAGAGGTTATTCGCCGCATAAATGGATTTGGTAAAATAAATAAATAAGTAGGACACGTGCTTTAAAGTGTAGGGATTAAGTAGCTAAGCCTTATGCTGAAGTCAGAAGAGAAACAAGAATCTTATAGGTCATGTATCGGAGTTTACGCAAACATCGTCTAATTCTTATTTATTTGGTTAACACTTTGGGGCAGGAGGAAGAAGTCAAATGTTATAGTTTCAGCATCAAAAACATATGTAAAGCAGCTCTTACTCGTCTGCACAGTTGATGGAAACTGCCCCTTAGGAAGGAGTGCGGAAGAATGTCTTTGTGTTTTCTGAGTTTTTACGTTCTTGACTTATCAGATCAAGGACAGATGTGAATGTATTTTTCAACTTCATAACCAACAGGGAGTAGTGCAACTTAAAGCAGCTGGGGGAAGAAAACCGCATATAATAAAATGTTCTTTCTGGAAACTGTGGGCAAAATGGGAGGCAGTGGCATGGATACCTTGATTCACTGGGAGAAATATGATTTGGGGGAGCAAGGAGGGATCTTGGTGTTTCTCCTGGTGTTCAGGGAAGTCCCTATTGCTCCCTTAGGGAAAGGCTCCTTTTTCAAAAGAATGTCTAGCTGTCTTTTTCTATCCTAGGCCCAAACCTGCTAGGGATGCCCTTTGGGGGCAGAGGCCAGGTAGAGAATTTCTTACTAGGTGCAAAACACTGTGCTAAGTGTGTTACCTGTGTTATCTCATTTGATTTCTAGAATAATCTTTTGAGGAAGGTATTATAGGTCCTCAGGCCCTTATCCAAAAATATTTGGGGTCTGATATGTTTCAAAATTAAGCCTTTTCCCCCCAGATTTTAGTAAAGGAATAATATGGGCGTACAGTACATGATTCCCCCCACCCCCACCATAGGATCAGCAATAGCAGGCTTTGATCAAATACATGAGTATTTTCACCTTTGGTGGGACAAAGTAAAGTTATACATTACTTCATATTAATGCAGGTCAGACTTCACCACTAATGAATTTTTGTGCCAAAAATTTAGGGAAAAAGATGAGGCTTTCTGTTTTCAGAGCTTTGGGGATTTCAGAATGACAAGAAGGCCATTTAGACCTGTACTGTAAGGCCCACATGACAGGTAAGGAAACTTGTTCATTCTCTGTATCTCAGTCTCTTCTAGTTTTAAACAATCGTTTCTCCATTAACTCCTTCTTAGTCTTCAGAATTTGAGGGTGGGCCAGTTCTGGCCTTTCTAGGCCCTGAGGCCGGGCTTCCTTCCAGGGCTGCAGGCTGGCTGCTCTGGCTGTCTTGAGCGCCCCCCTGTGTTCCCCAGCTGCTTGGGGACTCGGCACTGCCCTCTCTTTATGTAAACTCGCTTCCTCCTCCTTGTCTCATGAAGAAGGAAGGTCAGTGGGCAAACAAAAAGCAAAAGTATGGCTCATTTTTTTTAAAAATGAGGTACCTACAACTCCCCTGCCTGGGACCCCCATGGTTTGGGAGCTGTTATTTGTGGCTCTAGAACATTCCATGTCTCTTGAACAGTGTTTCCAAGGCAGCAGGGAAGGATCTCTGTCCACCCACACACAGAGACTATAGCTCAACGTGTAATAACCCCTGGCCCACAGTGGTCTGGGGAGAAAGAAATCAAAGGCGCTAGCAGAAGTGGGCGGGCATCTCCCCGACTCTGAGGTATGCATGGTACCCACAGGGGAGATGCATTTGCCGGCGAGGCCCAGGTGAAGGCTACTGGCAAAGCTTAGGTGATGAGACTGAACTGAGTCTACCCGTCTGTGTGAGGGAGAGTGGGTATCGCTCTGAGCAGGGGTCCAAGTCAGTTCCTTTGCAAAAACAGGAGCATCCTTGCTGGTCTCTGCCTGCTCTCACCTGCCTAATTTCTGGCCAAGGGGAAGCAAGGGGTCCAGAGCTGACAGACCAAAGCTATGAGGAGTTGGGTGTGTGATGGGCTGGGGCCTCCCTGTCCCTGTCCTGCCAGCTGATGGACGGACCGCCGGCTCCTGTGTAAATCCCAGGGACACGGGACAGGGTTGGTGGGTCCTTGATGACTGCTCTGTGGGCTACAGGGAGTTGGAGAACCACCGCATTTGACTTCCATCCCTTCAGGCAGATTGTGAATATCTTTCAAGACAGTGAGAAAGCCCCACTATCCAGAGAGCCAGCAGAGGAGAGCTGGGGATAGAATAGAGGACTCAGTCTCACCGCAGCAGGAAGAAAAGCTTTGCCCAAGCACAGAAGCTCTGCAGTGTTCTTGGCACCCCTGCTGACCCAGCTAATGTTCTAACTTTCAAAGAACAGTTAGGAGTCTGACAGGCTCACCGAAAATAGAGAGAAAAATAAATCTTCCCCAAGAACTTTTAAAATCATCTTTTTTTTTCTCTCCATTTCTGTAGGGACTTGGGCCCGCGTTCTTGCCTGGAGAGAAACTGCTCCTGAGAGGGAGGGAGAAGGCGGGAGGGAGTGGGGAGGAGCCCGGGGTGCTCGCTGCGGGGGAGGGGCAGCACTGGGAAGTTGTCCCGAGGGTGGAGGGAGTTCTGGGGGGAACGTTATAAACAAGAGATAATGCAGAAAATGCAGCTCCATCTGGCTCCCATTCACTGGGTGATGGCTTCGAGCCAGGCACTGTGCTGAAGGCTGTATGTGGGGACCATCAGCCTCTGTCATCAATTTTAAAACAAACATCCATTGCATATTTTAGTATCACCAAAATTTGGATGTATCTGTGTATTCATGGCATCTCAGCAGTGAGTCAGAGTTTAATTGGCAGCATTTTTAGAAACCGTTTTGCAGTAGTACATAATATAATGCTGCATCTTATAACTGAGAGCATCTTAGATGTGCATAAGTCAGGTATTAGCCCATCTCACAGATGAGACAATTGAGGCCCAGAAAGGTTAGGAGACCTGCCTGAGGCCACACAGCCACTCTTTGGACTTGATACAAGGTCCGCCTGACTCTCAGTCCCTGGCTTCCATTGGGGCAGGAGCTGGAAGCGCCATCCCTGCAGGGAGTGGGATGTTCTCAGCCCGTCCTGAGGACAGAGAGGGGGCATTGCAAACTCTGGCCCAGTCTGCCAGGCTCTAAGATGGGATTGGGTGGGAGAACAGGAGGGTACAGTGCTGGCTGGCCTCCAGGTCTGTGGGGTACCTCCCCACAGGCCATTTTTTGCACCCAGCATTCTGTTTTTGTCACTGCTCATCCCTTAAACATCGGCTGATTTTCCACATCTGCCTCTGAATTTGATGCATTTTAACTCAGAGTAAGCAAACTGTTGAAGAAAATTTTCACAGGGTCTTTGTCCTTTGGATCAAGAGTGACTCATTCTTTCAGAGAGGCAGTGGGGAAGTGGAGAGAGGCCAAACTTTGAAGTCAGGTGCATCAGGATTTGAATCCTGGCTTTTGCTGCTTTTTAGCAAGTTGGTAAGTTCCTTAGACTCTCTGAGCCTCAGAGTCTTCATCTGTAAATTCGAGTAATAACGACAAATACCTGGAAATACTGTTGTGAGGATTTCGCGTATGGAAAATGCCTGAAGTGTGGTCGGAGCTCAGTAAACTAAAGTTACTCTTATTATTAGTAGTAGTAGTGATATTGTTATGGTGATGATGGTGATGATGGTGATGCTGATGGTGATGATGGTGATGACAGTGATGGTGATGATGGTGATAATGGTGATGAAGGTGATAATGGTGATGAAGGTGATGATGGTGATGAAGGTGATGATGCTGAATGACACACAGGACCTTTCTCTCCAGTGCCTCACATCTTCTACATTCTCCCCAGGCCCTGCCACCCTGTCCTCTTGGCTCCCTAGTTGCAGGGTTGAGGTCCCCCTTTCTGGCCACAGGTGCAGCTCTGACACTGTGATTGACATGATCCCTGCTCCCACCCAGCCCTGCCCTCTCTTGGGCTCCCCTGAGAAGGAGCAGCTCTGGGATGAGGGGGCCATGACTCTCCCCCCAGCACCCCCGGGGTCAGCTCCCGCATTGCACTCCCTCCTGCATCCATTTCAGCCCCTTTCAGCTCCCAGCTTCCTCGGGCTAAGGGTCAGCACCGGGGGAGACAACAGTAACGGCCTCTCCCAACAGTTTCTGGGTGTCGTTTCCTTACTGGGGTTCCCTCTGCTGGGGGAGGGAGGGCATCCAACTTGCCCTAGGGGGCTCCCTGGGCAGATTAAGCTATGGCCGTTGCTCAGGTACTCCTGACACCCTGACATGCCCAGTCACTGCCCCCAAAATGCTCAGGCATCTTGGGGTCCACAGCCCAGGCCCTTATTTGGGACCCCAGTTCACATTTACCTCTGCAACTGTTCACCACAAGTGAGGAAAGGACTGTGGGAGGAAAGGACTATGATGCCCATTTCCCAGATGAAGAAATGGAGGCCCAGAAAGGCTAAGTGTCAAGTCCGAGCTCACACAGCCAAGGTGTGGACATGACCTAGATTTGAGCACAGGGCTGGCCTCAAAGACGTCATGACCTCCTACCCCGTCTTATACCCAGAGGCTCAGATCAACTGCCAGGGCAGCTGTTGTTTGCTACAGAATCTGGCCTAAAGCAGGAGAAGAGGGGGGAAGGACCATTTTGGAAAAAGAGCTCAGGGAGAAAGAGCAGGGCTGAAAATCCAGCTGCTCGGGGACTGGGATTGCGGCCTGTTTTCCAGAGTTGAGAACTAGGCCCTCAGCCGTCTCTAGCCAGGTGCAGGAGTGCGGGTGGGAGTGCCCCAAAGGGTTCCCACCTTGTCCCTTTGGGCTTGTTCCCGAGGAAGATCATGATGCCTTTGCTGGGAACTCCCACAGATCTGCTAAGGAGGAATATAACCATAGGAACTTTCTAGAAAAGATGGTTCCCACTGGTACCCTTTAGCCAGAGCTTATAACTCTGCTCCTGTGGGTATTTACAAACCCGACCAAAAATGACAGGAGAATTTCAAGAATCTGAAAAATAGCCATCAAATTCCAGCCCCTGACAAGCAGCAAAAAATCCACTTCCACGTCAGTGACTTGTGCAGCTCCCATTGTCCTGTTCCCTTTGCCTGAGATGCCCTCTCCCCAGCCTTCTCTATCTGGGGAGTTCCTAGACCTCCTCCAAGACCCAACTCAAGTGTCACCTCCTCTGAGATGCCATACCAGACCTTTCCAGGAACATGGTGAGTGCCTCCTCCGAGGTTGCAGATGCCTTTTAGAAACCTGTAGGAGAGCTGTCAGTTTACTTCTCGGTCATCCTCAACAGCAGCACAGTAGGTGCTCAATAAATGCAAGTGGAACAAATACATTCATGGATACAAGCCCATTTAGCTTAGTTTATGATGGAAATTGCGGGGAAGCCATAAGTTAGACCTTCACATCAGCCTGTTGTGGTACATTTCATCTGAAGATTTATGACAGTGGCCGTAATAAAAGAAACAGTGATTGCCACCGAGGTCTCCACTTGCTCCTGAGGCCTGGAGGGAATCTGGTGTAATTCGGTCCTGGTAGCCTTGTCTTTACTGCCCTCTTGTGGCCAAAAATGTTGCTGTCACGTGAAAAAGCATATTTCATCGTGGCCACAGAGAGGGAGATATTTCTGTTTCATGGAACACAGTGCTTTTCAGATCCCTGAGTCATTTTGATCCAGTCCCACAAACCCTGTAGGTACCTGTGATCCTCCAGTGCCTTGAAAATATGTTAAAATGATGCTAGATAGGTAACTCATGAGCCTTAAAGTGAGCATCAGAGACTCCAAGTGTCCATCAGCTCTGGCCTAGCACTGTGTTGGGTACTTGGCTGTGGAAGGGAAGGAAATGACAAAGTGTGTGGCAGATTTCTGCCCTTAAAGACCTGGCAGTCTATTTGTAACACGTTCACCAAAAATAAGTAGTTCAGGGTGACACTATAGGACACTGTACACTAGAAAAGAATCGTAAAAATACCTGTCAACCTAACAGCCAAGTTTCGGAATCAGATAGCCCTGGGTGTATATCCTGGTCCCACCATTTACTGCCTAGGTGACCTTGAACAAATTGCTTCACCACTTTGGAAGTTTCCTCATCTGCAAAATGAGCCTAGTAAG
The DNA here is from genome assembly GCF_949752795.1 of Hyperoodon ampullatus. Classification (NCBI taxonomy): domain Eukaryota; kingdom Metazoa; phylum Chordata; class Mammalia; order Artiodactyla; family Ziphiidae; genus Hyperoodon; species Hyperoodon ampullatus. Next base: position 212,626,555 of record NC_136914.1, read on the forward strand.
AGTTCCTCCTTCACGGAGTCATGATGATTAAATGAGATGATGTATGTCAAGACCTCAGCATGGTTCTCGGCACAGAGCAATTCCTATAAGAGTTAGCCATTATGGTTATAAGTAAGATTTTTAATTGTCAAGTACAGTTAGAGGACAGGGTGGGATGTAATAAAGAGTGGGATAAATATACTCCTAACCATGGCCTTCTCAAAGGCAGATCTCCTTAGTTTTTTTAATTCTCAGAGCCCATTGTAATAAGGTGTTTATTAATATGATAGTGCATCAATGGCAAGATGACCCATAGGGACGCCTTGTCTCAAGGCTTCATGGAAGAGTCAGGCTATCAGTTGACTCTAGCCAGAGTCCACTGGTTTCAATTTCTCCCTCCTTTCCCATGGCAGACATCACTAATCAATCATTTCTCCTTCCACACCCATGGCAGACATCACTAATAAATCATAGCGCTCTCTCTCTCTCTCTCTCTCTCTCTCTCTCTCTCTCTCTCTCTCTCTCTCTCTTATAGACCGAGTATATGATTACAGAGCTCCAGGCAGTTACAACAATTAAGCAGAGTGAGAAAATGGTGAACAGTCTAGTTTACCTTTCCAGGTCTTGACACATGGGTAGTTAAAGATGTATAGGGGGAGGGGGAGGGCATCTTAGCCAGAGGGAGTAAAGTAACCTAAATTACGAGTGAGAAGACAGAACTGATAGGAAAAGGGAGTAGAGAGAGGCTGCGTTCTGGAGCCCTGGGATTCTGGGCTGATTGCAGCTGCTGGCAACGGGAATCTCTGAAGATTGTTGGGCAGGGGTATGTGATCATGGTCCTTTGGAGGCAAGACCTCTCTGGCAGCTTGTGCCAGGCAGATTGTAAAACGGCCTGAGTCTTGAGGGGAGGTGAGGAGGGTTGGAACTCAGGACAAGGTGCTGATGGTGGCAGATGCCTGGGATGCTGGGAAGGCAGCTTTTGTGGGCTTGGTGACTCCTGGCGCATCAGAAATGAAGGAGATAGTGCCATCAAAGCTGCTTCTCTGACCTTGAACTCTGCAGGCTGGGAGAACAATGGCACCTCCAACGAGAAGAAGGGGTGGGCACAGAGGAGAGGATGTGCTTTGTTTTGGGGGGAGTGGAGTTGGAGGTGCCTTCGGGACCACCAGTGGCAATTTCCTGTGGGCAGCTGGAAATGGGAGATGGGAACCAGAGCTGGAGTGGCAGATATTAGAAAGGAAGAGAGAAAAAGGTTAATGCTTTATAGGTCCAGCCTCGTTTTTACTCAAAGCAGTTTGGGTAGAAAAAGAGAACATGCATTCAGGAAAAAGATAAACTGGGTGAAGGTCACAGCTTAATTAAGAGGCTTTTGCGGCAATCCGGTTATTCCAAAAGATTCTGCGTATCTGGGTCAAGTGTCCTTTTCACAATATCACCTAAAATGAGTAGGAAAAAAGTGTTCTTTGGTAATAGGGAACAGTAGGTCTCATGCACAGGACCCCAAATGTCCCCGTTGCTAAGAAAAAAAGTGTATATTTAACTGAAATACCCCAGCAATCAGAAGAGAGGTCAGAGGAACGATTTCTTTATTAGGAGACTCCATTTCCTAATGTGAAATAAAGTCACTTGGGCTCGAAGGTCAGACAGACCTGGATTTGAACCTCAGCTCCACCACTTCCTAGCTGTGTGACCTTGGACTAGATACTTAACCTCAGTGAACCTTGGTTCCCTCCTTCATAAAATGGAGATAATAGAGGACCTAGTTCACAGGGCTGTTGTGGTAATCAAATGAAATAATGTAGATAAAGTTCTGGTCCAATACTTTACATGTAATAAGCATTGAATGCACAAGAGAGTTATCTTTTTATCCTATCACCTTTTTTAGGAACGGATTTTAAACAAGCGGCAATTCTTTTCATGGCTGATGTGAGTCCTGGGAAGTCCTCTGAGGGAGACAGAGACACCACTGATAGGAACCAGGAGGGTACATTTCTTCATCCATGGCATCGTCCACTAAGTGACACAGTGGGAGGGGCTTCAGGAATTCTGTAGGAGCTTAGCACCTCACTGGCCACATTCCGTGGGCCTGTGCCCCAGCAAGGGTCTGGAGGGCTCTGCTGTCTGCTCCCCAGTGTCCTTTTTCATTTCCACCACTGTCTGCATGACACAGGAGTTCCTGAGGGGTCACATGGACTTGTGTGATGGCTCCCTTGACTCATGGGTGGGAATGCCCTACCAACCCAAAGGAATGTCCTTGAACTTAGGCCAGTGAGCAAAGACAGGGTCCTTACTTGGCCCCGGGTCTGTCCTTGGAGAATTCCTACCACTGATGGCCAGTGGCAGACTAAAAACCTGCCAGGTTCTGGAAGGTTCCAGTTCATAGGTTAGAGTTTAGGGTAGAAAGGCAATTTGTTGTAGGAGGGTTAAACTTGCAGTATAATAACAATACCTAACATTTACTGAGCAAATATTATGTGCCAGGAACTGTTTGAACTATGTACTAACTCACTCCATCCTCACCATGACCTAAGAGGGAATTATCATCCCCATTTTACAGATGGATCACTGAGGCCCAGAGACATGAACAAACTTCTCTGAGGTCTTGCAGTTACTAAGTGGCAGAAGAATGATTTGAACCCAGGAAGCCTGACTTCGGAGCCTGTGCTCTTAACCACTGTGCTGTAGCTGTGTCCTGGGCCAGGCTCCACACTCGAGGGAGCGGAAGGGCCGCAGTCAAGGCCCGGCCTCCTGAGGAAAGGCTCCGATGGTAAAGAAATCGCCTGTAAGTGCGGTTTGCCCAGGCCTAAGCCCACCTCGGTGGAATGTTCTGCCCGGTGCCAGGCAGCCGGATAAAGAGCCTTTCTGTCAGATGCTCCCGATGGTGAGTCACCCTCAGGAAGCTGCTGGACTCTTCTCAGGCCCCTGTTCTTTCTTTTCTTTGTTCCTTTCCTGGGGATAAATAGGACACAGAGAATTTCTCCAATTCCTATATTTACTCATATGATCTTCTCGCCCCCCAACAATTTTTAACAGGAAAGGTTAGAAGTTCCCTGTGACACCATCCTCCTCCTAACTCATGGGGACTGGTGAGACGGCCCAGGGGGCATGGCTAAATGACTCCTTGTTGAAAGTGTAACCCAAGGGCTTGACCTCTCTTCCCACCTTTGCATCTGCTCTCAGGAAGCCACTGAGGAGGGGAGGCAGGGTTGGAGTGGTGGGAAGGGAATGATGCACTCAGGCTCCCAGCTTCAGAAGTAGGAGTGAAAGGGTTCCTTCCTGGCTAGGGGACACCCAGAGAATAGCATCTGTAACAATATCCTCTTGCAGTCACTGGTGTAAAGGTACGATGGTGACTCGTAGAGTCTTAGGACAAACCGCAGGTAGAAATGGCAGAGACAGAAATGTGGAAAGGTATCTCGGGTCACATTGCCTTTTGGAGAATAAATCCACAGAGACCTCCTAGTGCTCTCCTATCCCTGGGTCCACACTGAGCCCATCAGACCAGGAATGAAATGCTGAGTCCAGTCATTCATGGTTTGCTCATTCATTCCACACACGGGCATCCTGCCACGAGCTATGCACACAAAGCCCAAATGGACACAGTCCCCAGGGAGCCTACAGTCTGGAAGAGAGCAGAACTCAGGCCCCCGGACGGAGGCCCACACAGCTCCAGACTGCTGTTTGGAAGCTCAGAAATCCACGGGGCTCCTCCCTGCTGACCCCACTGGGATGACATTGGCCAGGGGACTCCACGGAGGGTTTGGGATGAGGGAGGTGACAGAGGCACCACTTGGGGTCCCCCTGGGTGAACTGCCTGAGGACCCTGGGCCCCGAGCTCAGCCAGCCCCCCTTCTCTGCTCATCTTCAGGAAGCTTTGGGCAGATGTGCTGGGTGGGACCTGCCCAGGTTGAAGCTGGAGAGCCGTTCCTTCTTCTCTCCCCCGTTCCCATCATTACCCAACCTATCCAAACCACACTGGGTCAAGGGAACAAGGGGACACAGGGAACTGCCGTGCTTCTGCTTTGAGGGGCAGGCAGAATCTCACAGAGGTTTAATGGCCAGATTGGGAGCCAGATCTACCTCAAAAGGATGGGCCAATCATTTGTCAGCATCAGCTCTTGTTCTCCTCCCAACAACCTGGCCAGGAGGGGATGCTCTTATCCCCACTGTCTACATGAGCAAACTCATGCCTGGAGAAGTGAAGAGTTGCCAAGGGTCCAACAGCCAGTGTGTGACTTTTTCACCAGGACGCATAGCAGATATTTGAACACAGGTCAGTCTGAGCTCAAGCTAAGCTCTTAGCTCCATATGCATTTTGCTTGGTTATTTCTGATTTCCACTTTATCCCCACCTCACACCTATAAGAGAGGACATCGTACAAGAATTCATTAACCATAACTCAACAGCCCTCTTTAACATTTCGTGGGCACTGAGTTCACGTTGGTGACCAATACAGGCACAACTTCTGTTCTAATTCAGTCAACAGGTTTCTGAGCACCTACGGTGGCCAGGCCCTGTTGGAGGTTCTGCGACTATAGCAACTGACCTAGCGGACAAGGTCCTGTCCTCAAGGGTCATGAGTTTGGATGAGGAAGATAGGCAGCAGATACGGAACGGCTGGAGAAAATGGAGCTATGGGGAGGGGAAGTCAGAATAAGGGCTTAGAGAGTGACGGGAGTGGGATGCTCTTCAAGTTGAAACGTCAAGGGGAAGATGTCTCAAAGTAAGTGACAATTGAGCAGATATCCGAATAAATGAGGAAATGAGCTAGGTGGATACTGGTGGCGGGTGGGTGGGGGGGCTGCGAAGGGCTTTCCAGGCAGAAGGAAAGGCAAACACACAATCCCTAACAAGGGAACAGCTGGGGGCACACGAGGAACAGCAAGTGTGGGGTGAGCGGGGGAAGAAATGTCAGCTGACGCCAGATCGGTGGATGAGGAAGGAGCCTGGGGCCCCCGGTGGACTTTGAGTGAGACCGGAAGCCATTGGAGGTTCTGGCGGCCCAACCGAAAAACACAATCATTCTGTCTCTCCTAGTATAGACCAGTGGTCCTCAACTGGGGGTGATTTGCCCCACCCTGGAGACATTTTGTCTAGAGACATTTTTGGTGTTGGGCTCCTGGCATCTAGTGGGCAGGTGCCAGGGAGAACGCTAAACATCCTAAGATGCATGGAGCGGCCCCCTCCGCCGCCAGCAAAGAATGATCTGACCTAGGAAGCCTCGGTTGGTGCCGAGGCTGAGAAAGCCAGCTCTAGGCCCAGGAATGGGCAATATTCTCTTAGGAAGATGGCAGGGAGCCACAAAGGCAGCATCCATGTCCCTCGGGCCCTGAGTTCTCCGCCCACCGCCTGCAATACACACATAGTAACAGTCCTTGCTGTTGGTATTTCCTTCTCAGCTCCAAGAACCACTTCAGGGGGACACACTCCAGGCCACTTCCTGCTGCTTGGCACCTGCTGTGTGTCTACCCTGAGGATGATGAATTTTCTGTGCCGGGGCTATCCGTGTGTGTACGCAGCCCTGACATTTTGTGCGCATCCTGCATTCTGAAGTGTAATTTATTAGACCTAATCCCCGTCTGGAGGAACGATAAGTCTTCCCTGTAGAAATGCTGGAGAGGAGGATGTGCCCCATTATTATTTCATTAGGACACCACTGGGTCTTCCAGGAGTCCCTGAGTAGATATCATATGCTCCTCGGGTGATTTAGACAAGACAGCCGGGGGCCTCCAGAACTCAGAACAAATACCCACAGATTTCCATACATGCATCTCTTCTTATGACTAAATTCCTTCTTTTCACCTCTTGCCAATTTTGTCCTTCCGCAGCTGGAGGATAGACAAAGATTTTAAAGGAAGCATCAAACATTTACTGCTTTCTCAACAATGTGAATAGAAGATTCAAAATCTAGTGTCAGCAGCAAAGGTTTCTACCTCAAAACTGGTGCTTGCAGTTTGCCTCTGAAATCAGCGTTGATGGAGCTGCTTAGGCAAGTAGCATTTCAGACATTCTCTTTGCTCGTCAGCTCAGCCCGTCTACACAAGCAGAGTGAGGGGAAAGGCACGGAATTATCAAGAGACTACGAGTCTCTGCTCCTCTGAGAAACAGGCAGAACTCTCTCAATCACCTGACTGTGCCCTTAGTTCTCTGCAGCCCCTTCCCATGTGTGGGGTCAGCTCTAACACGCTCTAGGTGGTAGGATTTTTTTTAAATTTATTTATTTTCGGCTGTGTTGGGTCTTTGTTGCTGCGTGCGGACTTTAGTTGCCGCGAGCGGGGGCTACTCTTCGTTGCGGTGCGCGGGCTTCTCATTGCGGTGGCTTCTCTTGTTGCGGAGCACGGGCTCTAGCTGCGTGGGCTTCAGTAGTTGTGGCACTCGGGCTCAGTAGTTGTGGCTCACCGGCTCTAGAGCCCAGGCTCAGTAGTTGTGGTGCACGGGCTTAGTTGCTCAGCGTCATGTGGGAATCTTCCCGGACCAGGGCTCGAACTCATGTCCCCTGCATTGGCAGATGGATTCTTAACTACTGCGCCACCAGGGAAGCCCCTAGGTGGTAGGTTTTAAGGTCACTGGATTCTAATTCCTCAAATCGTGAAGGTAAATTGCTCGTGTGTATTCATTTCAGTGCAGAGATACCTTCTTCTCGGTCCTTTCTTTCCCATCCTATTGCATGGAGCCTCCAATTGATTTGAGTTGGGAATGATCCATGGACCTTTCTTTTTCTAATATCATAAGGGGCTCACACCTTGCCCAAGTTACCGATCATCAGCCAGTATGCAGCTTCTCCCATCACTATGGGAAACAGCTGGACCAGGAATGGGCAGGAGGAGGGCTGCAGAGTCAGAATCTTGGGTTTGAACCTAACGTTACACCTTAGTAACTGAGATGCTTTGGGCAAGCCATTTCCCTTCTCCAAGCCTCAGTCTGCTCATCTGGCAAATGGGAATCATTGTACTTATGTCTTTGCGTTGTGGTGAGAGGCAAATAAAACGATGCACGTGAAAGCAGTTTTCACACTGCAAGGGGCAACTTGGATGTTAGGATTCTACTCTGATATGTCGTTCTGCTGTGAACTGATGAAACGAGAAGCAGTAGGATGATGTGAAGGGAAACAGCTCCTCCTCCCCGGGGCTTGGTCTGTGACAGGATGAGGCCACCACACCGATTGTCCCCATCTCATCAACCGAGCGGGTGAAGGGAGGAGGGAGGGAGCCCCTCTGCATCGCCGCCTCCACGGCAGCTTCAAGCGTCCATGGTTGGACATCCTGACGTTCAGCCTTTCCCCAGGAAGAACATATCCGACAACACAAGACAACAGGATGGCCCTCTCCTTCCCCTTTCGCTCCACGTCCGGCCAGGCAGTCACGAAGGAAAGTTCACACACTAAGTTTTGAAGTCATTTCTGTTTAGCTCATCAATAGTTGCCTCCTAAGAACGATTCCAGGCCTGAGAAGCATTTTCAGCCTTTTTTAAGCTCCAAAGATTAGGGTGAAACAGGGAGGGGGGTGGGAGGAGGACAGATAAACGACAGCGTGGAGAGCGTTCCCCATGCAGAGAAGGAGATTCTGTACTTTGGTGAGATTAATCCCCAAATTGAAACTGGCCCCGCACATCGTTCTGAGAAAGGAGAGCCGAGATAAGAGGAAGGCCCCCGACAAAGCCCCAGCATTGAGCTGTTTGTGGAAACGCAGACTGCGTCCTTCCCCTGCAGCCAGAGGACAGAAAGACAAGCCCGTGGAGGACAAATAGAGGATGGGAGCCTCCTGAGGACAGTCGGGGGCGGTGCGGGCGGGAAGAGAAGGAGCAGCGGCCACATGCATGATGCTCGAATGTTCTGTCGAACCACCAAGGTGTCTTTCCTTCTCAACCTGAGGGCCACCGACCTGCCTGTTCACACACCATACAAAGCACAAGCACTGGGTTCTGCCAAGACCGAGGGGAAGGGCGGGCTAGCTTTGCAGAAGGGCACTCGCAGAGGACCTTAACATGGCACGAGGAAGCTACCCCCTTCTGGCAATGTGCCTGGTTTCTGATCACAAGACCCTGGCCTTTTCCAGGGAGGCAGCTTTCAGCTGCAAAGAAATCCAAGTCCTGCTTGAAGGCTGAAGATTGCCATCAGAGAGGCTAACAGGATGAAGGATCTGAAGGTGAGTCCCAACAGGATTGATGCCACTTGACCCAAACAGGAGTGATGCCCTGGGACTTCCAAGAGATCTGGGTACTTCCAAGAGCCCAGCGCTCATTTGGAGGTGTTGCTGACTTAAAGTATCAGTCACAGGAGTTCACAGTCACACCTATAAGGACTGAACTGCCACGTCTGCAGGTAGGAGCCTGCCAGCCCTAGCTGTCAGCAGCAGCAACAGGACAGGACCCATTGCACAGGAAGGGCCCTGCAGAGCGGGGCTGGCAGGGAAAGGGGCTCCGAAGGCGGCACAAGTGACCAGACCCAAAATCAAGAAAGAAGAGGAGGAGGGTAATGGTCAGAGAGGAGGGAGGTGGCTCTTGGCTACAAGAAGAACTGTCTCCCTTCCCCTTCTGTCTGAGGCTTGGAGGAATGCCAGGTGGGATTCAGACCCGTCCAGGAGTCCCACACGGACACTGGGAGATGGGAGCATGGTCTGTGGGTCTGGGCAGGGCTGTAGGAAGGAGAGAACCCGGAGTGTCACCTCAAGGGCCATGCGGGGAAGGTGACCCGAGATGCTCCCCCGTCCTAGCTCCTCCAGGCTCTGGGAGCACAAAGAAGGACACCCACTGATGGGGGTTTGGGAATCTCAGGGCAGGTGCATTCTGACCTGGCTCATGGTCCCGGGCTTCTCTGTAATTAATTTTCCCCACCCACGGTCGTGTGGTGAGGAAGGCCCTGCCCCTGATCTGAGGTATCCCCAGGAACACGAGGTGAGAGCGGGATGGGGAGTGGGGGGGCGGTGGTTGCAGAACATGCCAGAAAAGGCAACGGTCTGTGCAGCTGGCCTGGAACCTGGGGAGAAGTATGCTGATGGAGAGTTACACAGGCTTAACTGGGTTTCCAGCACATTCCTTGTAAGCTAGTTCCCTTTCCCCTCTGCAATTTTACCTGTCTTTATCTTTTGAAAGAAAATACATGAATATTCTAGAAAATATAAAATATTTTAAATGTTTATCAAAACCACTGAAATGCACACTTAAAATGTTTTTTTTTTAATTTTAAAATTGTTTCAAAGTGACATGTATGCAATTAAAAAAATAGCACTCAACGGCTTATGCAAAACAACACTCCTCTCTCAAGCCCAGAGGCAACTTCTTTTTTTTTTTTTTAAATATAAATCTGGGGCTTCCCTGGTGGCGGAGTGGTTGAGTCTGCCTGCCGATGCAGGGGACACGGGTTCGTGCCTCGGTCTGGGAAGATCCCACATGCCACGGAGCGGCTGGGCCCATGAGCCATGGCCGCTGAGCCTGCGCATCCGGAGCCTGTGCTCCGCAACGGGAGAGGCCACAACAGCGAGAGGCCCGCGTACCGCGAAAAAAAAAAAAAAAAAAAAAAAAGAATATATATATATATATAAATCTGATTCTTTTTTTAAAAATTAATTAATTAATTTTTGGCTGTGTTGGGTCTTCGTTTCTGTGCGAGGGCTTTCTCTAGTTGCAGTGAGTGGGGGCCACTCTTCATCGCGGTGTGCGGGCCTCTCACTGTTGAGGCCTCTCGTTGCAGAGCACAGGCTCCAGACGTGCAGGCTCAGTAGTTGTGGCTCACGGGCCAAGTTGCTCCGCGGCATGTGGGATCCTCCCAGACCAGGGCTCGAACCCGTGTCCCCTGCATTGGCAGGCAGACTCTCAACCACTGTACCACCAGGGAAGCCCGCAACTTCTTTTTAATCTTTAAAATTGTTTCTGTTTTTAGTTCTTCTGATGATCTTCTCCAAATACTCTGCTTCCATCACCACTTCTTGTTTTATGGATTATGCACTTTATCTGTTGAGCTTCTACTTGGATAAATGAGGGTTGGGTTCACTCAGGACACTCACCCATCTCTCCTCCTTCCTTCGCTCCAGGAAGACTAAATCACAGTTCTTGGTTCCTCTGTTGGTCACCTTTGTCTAAATAACAAATTGGTCTAAAATGTCTAAATATGTATCATCTAAAAATAGGTACTAGTCACACACACGTATATGTCTGTATCTGCGGCAGTGTCTTTCTTTCCTCTGTTTTGTCAGTTCTTTTACCACGTCTTCAACTACATGATCTCAAAATAGTTTAAAACATTTGGTTGGCTGGGTGGAATTACCACTCACACTTTTGTTACTGTCACACAGGGAGGCAAAAAGGAGAAAGCGACGTGCTTGAGCAGCTGGCATCCCCAGCTCTGGAAACCGGCTCAGATAAAACGAAGGGATCAAGGTCCACCCCACTTTTGTCTACACACACGCCTGCCAAGCCCGGGAGGCACATCAGCACAGGCTTCCTCTTGCCTGCGTGGACCCGCTTTTGGAATCTTCCCACTTTGTCAGCTCCCAGTTGCTGGCTCTGCGTCGCGTCCCCTCCAGGGACAGTCACCCGCAGACTAGGCGGGAAGCTCCTCCCGCCACCCGGTCAGCAGTTCCCAACTCTGCTTCCCTGCTTCCTGCCCTCTTCAGACGGTCATGGATTCAACAAATATTCACGGAGCAGCCACCTGTGCGTAGACACCGAGAACACAGGCGTGTACAAGACAGACAAGGCCCCTGAACCTTGGGAGGGGGGCGTAAGAGGCCAGTGAAAGGGACAGCCAGTAAATAAACGAACTGCATATTATGAAAAGACCACAAAGGATGTCGAGATCGGAAAGGATAGACCCTCTCGTCTCTGAAGAGAAATGCCACAGGGCATTTAAGCTGAGACCAAAGCACACAAAGGAGCCAAGTTTGTAAAGAGCAGCCTGAAGGGGGGCCCAAGAAGAGGAAGGTAAACGTGCAAAGGCCCTGTGGCAGTGCTGAGGGGCCGAGCAGGGCGAATGGTCTGAGGTGAGGTTGCCAGGAGGCCAGGGCAGACCACGGAGGAGCTGGTTAAAGTAAGGAGTCTGGGTTGTATTCTAAGCCCGTGAGGAAGGCACTGAGGGATTTCAGCAGGGAAGCAACGGGACCCCATTTTTGTGCCACACGATGTCCTTTCTGGAGAATGGACTGGAGGCATCGATGGGGTTCTTCTTTACCAACCAGAGGCATGGACACTCCATCTTCCTTGAGGCAAGGGGTCCATCTCCCCTCCAGATGCTTTCACCTGTGGCCAGCAAGTGGTTCAGGCATCTGGGAGAAAGGAAGGAAGGTGCTTAACAGAAGAGCCGTTCAAACCAAGGTGCCTGCTTGGCTACACTTAATATGGCGACTCTCACAACATGAACCAAGAAAAGGCGCGCCAGCTTTGAGTGACATCATCCCAGGGTGAGTGGCGTCTGCTGGGCAGGAGAGGCAGCAGCCTCACAGCCTTCTTTCCCCAGGATTTCAGACTGGGACTCAGAAGGCTAGAATTACAGCCACATGCATTTCAGTCCTCTATTAAAATTTTTTTTTTTTTATCACCTGAACTCTTTCCCGGTCTCCCTGGCTCCACAGCAGGGGTCCCCATGTGATTTCTGCCAGGATCCACCCCCACTTTCAGGGAACGGGGTTTGAGGCACTGCCCCTCCACTTTTCAAAGCCTTTCCCCTGGTCATCAGAGAGTGCCTGGTCAGGGCTGGGCTCTGTGAAATCGGGGACTTTCTCCCCCGCCCCCTCTCCTTCCTCTCCCTCTCTCCACCCCTCCACTTTTTCCTCTCTTTATACTGAGTTATCTGTTCAGAGCAAAGCCATCTCCGGGAGCTGCCTGGATGGGATCTTGTCGCCCATCAAAGCTGCAGAACCTTTCTCAGGCCCAGCTAGTGGAGTCTGTCAAAACTTCAACTACCGCAGCCTTTAGAGGCAGCTCTCCCCTTCTTGGAGCTGTAGTGCAGCAGGTGTCACTTGTAAAGGCCCAGCATGGGCAGGTGTCAGCCTGTGGGCCTGGTGGTTAGGGTCATGGCTGCCTAATGAAAGTGAAGCTTGAGCCAGCCCTCAGTTATATAAAGCTCATCCCTTGGTGAGCAAAGATTCTAGAGTCAGACTCTGTTCGTTCACATCCTGGCGACACCAGTGACTAACGGTGAGACGGAGGACAGGCAGTTTAACTGCTCTGAGGCTCAGTTTTCTCATCTGTAAAATGGGGCTAATGCCGGTAGCATCCTCTTCACAGGGGCACTGAGAGGGTGAAATAAGATTAAACTACATGTAAAGCCCTTAGCACACGGAAGTATTCAAGGAGTTTCCCTGTCAGTGTAATCAGTGAAATTCCACCAGATTCTGTGGGTGCTGGGATCATAGAGAAAACACAGAAGTTTCCAGATTAGCCACAGGAAACAAAGGGAAGGGGAGGCTTTCCCTAGATTCTCTCCTCCTTCAGCCCTCCAATCTTTCTCTAGTGCCCCTGGTGGCCAAATCTGCCCAGAAGCCAGAGGGCAAGAGAGGTGATCAATAATTCCCTCCTAAAGCAGGGAGAGGACAGGAAATGGTTCTGAGAACAAACAGACATCCGCATGCAGTGTGCACACATGTGCATGTCTCCACACTTGGGGTTTGTGCGGTCTGGGTTGCAAACTCATAAATATAACACAGCAAGGGATAATAACAAAGCCCTTTGCGTAACCTACCCTAGTTAATCTTCCCCAAACCCTGTAAGATAAGGAAACTGAGGCTCCGAGGGCTTGATTTACCCAAGATCACACAAGTTGTAAGCAGTGAATCCAGAATGGTAGCCCAGTCGGTCTTACCCAGAGCTGGAGCTCCCAGCCACCGCACTACCCAGTCCCCCAAGTTAGCTCGGGCTCCCCCTTCTGCCAAGACCAGGGTCCCGTTGCACTGAGAAGTGGCTGACGGGGCCCACATCAGGAACAGGGGTCTGCTCCTTCAGGAAATGCTCCAGGGCACCCTCTCACCTGCTTTCATTTTTTCATCTCTAGGCGCTTTACCACTTAAAACTGCTTCCTCAGCAACACTCCATCTGGTAGCACAGGAAAAGTAAGAAGGATCAATTACCCCCAAAATAAATAAATAAATGGTTGCTCTGGGGAAGAGAAAATATTGAATTCTATTCAGATAAATGCAGTGTAAATTGGTTTCTGACAAGAAATCCAAATAATTGCCCTCCCTTTCCCCCGCCCCTCCCCAAGGCTCCAGATAAGTCTGGGCAGGTCCTGGGTGAAACGGTGGGGGGGAGAAGGGAGACTAGCAGCCCTCCTGTCATCCCAAAGAGCAAGACTCCCAGCCGGGCCTGTTCTTCCTCAGCATCAAAGATGGGTCTGAGATGGAGTCAGCAGGTCTTTAGTAAGTGGGCCAGCAAGCCAGCAAAATTTGTTCATTTTTGTTTTCCTTGTTGGGGGGAGAAAGGGGATGGGGAGAGGAAGGGATGATCTCATGTCATTTTTATAATGAATCAGTTGGGCCCGTACTAACAGGAAGACCAGAGTCTGCCCCCCTTGAGCACCTCCCACTGCTGAATTGTGTAATGATCCCGGAAGCTTACTCAATCCATAGGGGGAATCAGCACAGAATCCAAAAACCAGGAGGAGCAAAAGCTGGGAGTAGGAGACAAAGGTCAAAAGCTGGTCTGTGGGTGCGCTTTAATGGGACACAGACAACAGTGACCAGCACAGGTTAAAAAAATCAATGAAATAGTTTTCAACGTTTAGAAATCAGAACTCAGGATTTCTGTCTTCTCTTGAAAAAGCTAACTCTCAAGCCCACATTTCCTGCAGAGCTAGGATGCTGACACTGGGTGGGGCTATCCCCAGCTCACCCAGTCTCCACCACCCCCATTGCCCGCCACCCTGAAGCTGAGTGTTAATTACCATCCATCGCCATCCTCTGGCTGTTCTCCTTACATGTCACCCATTCTACTCATCTCAAATTACCTGCCTGGCCCTTGCAGGCGTCTACCTTCGTAGCCCCAGTCTCATCAGCCTGTTGCTGCCAGTGCTTCTGTCTTTCCCACTTGCCAGTAGTTCCCATGGGGCCACACAGAGCCCCTGACCTACCCACCCAAAGTTACTTCCCACTCTGATTCCACCGGAAGTCTCCATGCAGACAAGTAGTTTACTCTCGGTTCCTTGAAATGCTTTGCCCCTCCTGCCTCCGAGCCTTTGCTTAGGCATTTCCACTGCATCCATGCTTTCCCTATGTTTCCTTTAGCAACTAAATGTTAGCCTCACTATTAGTTTTCTGTTGCTGCCATGACAATTTACCATACTCAGTGGCTTAAACGACACAAATTTATTCCTTTGTAGTTCTGTAGGTCAGATACCCGACCTGGGTCTCAGAGGCTCTCAAGGTGTCAGCTGGGCTACCTTCCTTGCTGATCCCCATTCTTTTGCTGGCTCTCAGCTGAGGACCATTTCTCAGCTTTTAGAGGCCACCCATATCTCCATCTTAAACATGTGGCCTCTCTCACACTCTGGGTATTTTTTTTTTTTTTTTTTTGGCCACTCCCTGCAGCTTTCGGGATCTTAGTTCCCCCACCAAGGATTGAACCTGGGCCATGGCAGTGAAGACCAGAATCCTAACCACTAGCCACCAGGGACCTCCCTTCGCACTTTGAATCTCTCCTTTTTCTTCTATCTCATCCCTCTGACCCAGCCAGGAAAAGTTCTCTTCTTTTAAGTACTCATGTCTTCAAGAAATTGGGCAAATCCAATAATCCAAAATAATCTTAGCATCTCAAGGTCCAAACCCTTAATCACATCTGCAAAGTCCCTTTTGCGATATAAGGTAATGTATTCACAAGTTCTGAGGGATTAGGGCATGGGCATCTTTGGGAGCCATTATTTTGTCTTTCTATTCTATCCTATCCTGTCCTATCCTATCCATCTATCTTAGAAGCCCAATTTAAGTCTTAAGTGTTCTAAAAAGTCCTTCTTAACAATTTCTCTTCTAAACTACTCTGCTGTGTGACTTTGAGAGAGTCACTTGATCTCTCTGTTTCACATTTCCACTGGATGCATGGTGTGCTGGTAAATGTTCAGTAGCTGGCTCTCGAGGGTGAGGGAGAAGCCCTGATCTATAGCATTTGCCAACTTCTTTTCTTTTTCCTTTTAACAATTTTTAAATTTTTTTGGCTGCACCACACGGCTTGTGGGATCTTAGTTCCCTGACCAGAGATCGAACCTGGGCCCTCCGTAATGAAAGTGTGAGTCCTAACCACTGGACCACCGGGGAATTCCCTGCATTTGCCAACTTCTGTGATCTATTCCCACGTGGTGGATTTTAAGCTACCATGTGATGTCATTGAACGCAGAGTTGGGAAGAGATGTGGACAGTCAGCTCTTGTGAGCCAGTGTGAGTCAGCTCCAGCATGCCACTGCTTGCGTGTAAAATGAAGAATTCACTAATTGATCCAAATATCATTGAGGCATCACTGATTTCTCAAAATCCAGGAAAATCTGATAGCTCTCTGTGTAAGTGTGTCCCTTTCTGGGATCGGTGCCACCTCCAGTGTAAATATTTCAAAGATAGAAGAACATATCATAGAACTGGTTTTGTGAGAAAGGGCTGGAAAAAACTACCTAGAAAGAGACCCAGAGACCCAGAGACCCAGAGACTGCTGTGGTCTCTTGACCTCAATGGGATCACCAAGTCCCAAATCCAACCACAAAATGAGTTTGTTTATAGAAAATGTATGATTTTTTTCTAGCAACTAATTCAGATGTATAATGATTGTTATTGTGATTTCCTTGGGTGCACATTATCAAGCAGAGGAATCAAATGAAGAATGCCAGCCTCAGAAAAGAACCAGTAGGATGTTATATAAAGTACATTAATAATTTTCTCTTGTCATATGTGCATTCATTTGTGGTTGCTGAATTTCTTGCTCTAAGACAGCCCAAGAAAATAATAGCTGCATTTATTGAACGCTTACTACATGCAAGGAGCTGTGCAAAGACCTTCACATGTATTATCTAATTCGATTGGCCTTATTGGTCCCATCTGGCCAGTATCAGATCGTTGGGCCAGAAAATGAACGTACTGGGATCTAAACCCTGAACTCGAGCGCCACTGTTCCTGCACGTGGACGCCCTCAAGATGGGCTTGTAGCAGACATCTGTATAAGAGCCAGTGGGAGGGGTCGGGCTGGAGCCAGAGCTGGCAGGAGGATGAGTACTGACAGGCAAGAGCAGCCTGTTTCTGAAAGAACCAGTTCCCAGGGGCCCATTGACAAATGCTGCCTTAGTTATTTATTTGTTGTTGCTGCTGCTTCCATTTACTCAACTCCAGAGATGGGAGTCAAGAATAACATATGAATAGACTCAGACTAGATTTGGGGGCCTAGCATCTCCAGAGGGTGCCACTGCTTGTCTCTAAGCCTGCCTTAATCTCTCTTTTGCCTTCCTTTTCCCTCTTCCAAGATCCTTGTTAGCTCACATGCCCCTAAGGTGACATATACACATTCACTTCATTCAGAAAACAATTATTGAGCACCTACTGTGTCCCACGTGCTGGAAATCCAAAAATGAGAGAATCATAGGCTCAGCCCCAAAGGGTTCCCAAGAGTAACACACCAGGGTCTTAAGGTCGTAAACTTCAAAATGTCATAGGAGTCTTCAGGGTAGAAAGCAGACTCCAACTTCTAGGGGAAGAAAGCTTCTCCCAGGAGGACTGTTGAACCTTTTAAAAGAGAAAAGGGTGGGGGCTTCCCTGGTGGCGCAGTGGTTGAGAGTCCGCCTGCCGATGCAGGGGACGTGGGTTCGTGCCCCGGTCCGGGAGGATCCCACATGCCACGGAGCGGCTGGGCCCGTGAGCCGTGGCCGCTGAGCCTGTGTGTCCGGAGCCTGTGCTCCACAACGGGAGAGGCCACAACAGTGAGAGGCCCACGTACCGCAAAAAAAAAAAAAAAAGAGAGAGAAAAGGGTGGAATTCTCCAGGCACCAGAGGTGGGAAAAGACTTTTCTGGCAGGGGAACCACAATTGTAAATAAATGAAGGCATCGGGCAGGCCTGTGGCTGGAGCTTAAAGTGGGTGTTGAGGATGGACGTCAGGGGAGTGGGATGATAGCTGGGAACAGAGCTGGTGGGGAGAGGAGAAAGCAAGTCACCAGAAGCCAGCTTAGGAGGGCCTCCTGTGTCACGCTAATTGGTCTGGACTTTGTCCTGTAGCCAATGAGGCACTGCTGATGAGTTCTAAGTGGGTGAGTGACACAACCGGGTTGGCATTTTATAAGATGGCTCTCTGGCACGGTGAAAGGTGGGTTTGAGGGCTGGGCTGAGAAACCGGATCCTACTGTAAAGGTGCAGGCAGGGATGTCGAGGGCGTGAGTGCAAGTGTGGAGGTGAAGGTGGAGCCGAGAGAACAGATGTGAAGGATGTTTTGTGGAGCGCACACTCAGACCAACAAACCCACGTGCATCCTTTGTAGGGACCCTGCCTGGGGGATGAACTAAGCTTGTGAGCTGGAAGAAGCACACTCCACAGACCCTGGCCGGTTGGAGGAGAAAATAAACTCTGGAGAAAGGGGACTACTCAAGACCCCCTGATAAGCACTGACCACACAGATGGCTGCAGAAATGGCTGCGGTGTGCAAGGCATGGTGACAGCACAAAAACCAACATTTAACAGTTCAGGGAAGAGGGATATCAGCCAGGGCAAGAAAAGAATCAAGCCTTACCTTGGGGAGGTTATCGTGCTTATGGAACATTCCAGCCCTTCATCACCACTAGGCAAAACTGGAAGAATGAAGGACATTTTTGCAGTTGAGAAAACTGAGGCTCAGAGAAGTTGCCGATTTGCCCAGGGTTGCCATGCTCGTATGAGAAGCACCTAGAACTCAACCCTGGTCTCTGGAGACCAAGTTTAGCTTCTGGCCACACTGTCCTGATTTCCTTTTGTCAAATTCTGTGACTCAAGTCATCTGTTCCACGTGGTCTAACACTTGACCAGCCTTTAGTTATGTCCTAAGGTAGTAATGGCTTAACATTTGAGGTCTAGGCTACATGGCAGAAGATGCTCTAAACACTCTAGATGCTGTTTGACCTAAAGCCATGTGTCCATACAACAGCTGCCAGGCTCTTTGGGAAATAGCAGGGTCTCTGCTAATTAGAGGAGGGGGAGCTCCATGGCGTCCCCTCTCAACCTGCTACCTGGCAGCGTTACAGTAGTAGTTCTGCCACAAGTACCAAGAGGCTTAAAGTCACTCACGTGTGGGTAGGTCCCCACTCTCTGCCTTTTCAGGCACCCTGACACCACTTTGCAGAAAAGGGTCACTTTGCAATCATAGCTGGATGGCAGGGTATGCTGGTCTTCTGGTTGGACCAGGAGTCGGAGACAAGACTGAAAGGAGGTCTAGACCTGGGATTCTTCTCTGAAGGTGTTGGGCTGCCAGCCTCACCAGATTCTTTTCTTTTGTTTACGCCAGGGCCGCGGTGCCCACTCCGTCATTTCAGTCAACCATCTATCGTGAATACCGCTCATTTTATCCACAAAACTTTAATATTTAACATCCTTTATTTTAATTAACTGAGCCTTTGGTGCGGCTTTACATAGTAATATGTGAAGCCCCACCATAGACACTCTGGAGGGTGGATCATTTAATGAATGGCCTTAGAGCACTCACTATGTTTTGGCATTGATTCCGAGCACTTTGAACTTGACACATCATAACCCATTTAATAAGAACCCCATGAGGCACATATTAACATTGTCCTCATGTCCCAGATGAGGAAACTGAGTCACAGAGAAAAGTTAAGGAATGTTTCCCCAGATGGGGTGTGAGGACCTTGAAAGTGAGCCTATGGGGGTCTGTCCTCCAACCTCCATCCACAGAGCTAAGCCCAGTGCTGGACACACAAGAAATATGTGTTGGTGATAGATAGGGGTCACTCATGCGGCAACTGGCTTTACTGAGCGGCCTGAGGTTGGAGTGGGTGACTAAGTATGGGTAAGCTGAGAGCTATCCTGTAATGACTAATGGAACCCATTTTGCACCTATCATTCTTCTAGTATGCTTTCCTCCAATCTCCGCAGCTCAGAATTGGCCTCCGCAAGGACCTGTTTTCCTAGATGTCTGCAGATTGGCCTACTTGGTCTTTTCTCAACAGAGACAGAAGTCTCTTAGGCATCTTAGGCTGCCATAGCACCCAGCACTCAATGGAGTCTCCTGAAATGAATGAAAGAATGCATGATTCAGGAAGACAAATCACATAGGTGTATGTGTGTGTGTTGCTGTTTCCAATTCTGTCTAACTCTTTTTATAAAAACTTGCTTCATTGACGATCATGCCAATTTGGAGAAAGATGTACAGTTTCCATAATAAATTACAAATAAACCAAGAAATGGAATGGAAAAAGGGAGAAAGATAAATGAACACAAATCCAGTGCATGCTGTGTGCTAGGCACTTTCACATATATATTCTCATTTAACACAAAAAACATATTTAAGACAAGCTCAGAGAGGTTAAGCAACTTGCCCGAGCTCACACAGCAAGTAAACAGCTTTGCCACTGGCTCTTTCTGATTCCATCCCTGGCTCTTGCCACTGCACCACAGAGGCAGCGAGAAAATGTGCTTAGGAAAGATGTCAATGTCAGGCAGTGTCTAGAAAATGTACATTTTAGAGAAATGCTCAGAGGTCTGCCTTCCCCACAAGAGAAAAGGCTTTTGAAAATTTCACTGCACCCTCTATTCAGAATACCCACAAGTCTAGACAGAAAGGGACACCTAAATCTCAAGATCCCTCCTCTCTTTCAGGTTTTCTATTATATCGAAGGGAGGGGAAACTTTCCAACATGTAAAACGTATGTAGAATTTTATTCAAAAATGTATAATAAATCAAACACACACTTAGAACAAGAAGCATCACACAACCCAGGTGATAGCTCTTTGTGAGGCTGGAGATCCAAGGGGGATCTTGTGTCTCTGTAGAACTGATGGGATGGGAGAGATTGGGGGCGGGAAATACACTCTCTGCCATAGACAACCACTGAACAGAGGAAATTCAAAATGAAAGAGGGAAGATTGAAGCTGCACTGAAGGACCAAAGAAAGGAAAGAAGCACAAATTGTCACATCAATTATTGTGTGAAGATCCTGAGGTGTTTAATTCATACTGGGCTGCGTTGTGTTTGGAGGTTACACAGTTGTTTTGCATCAGTGGTTCTTATATTTTTCCAAACTTCATAGATCACAGGAGCCAGAACTACCAATGACCGAAGACCAGGGATCACTTTGGCAAGAGGGAGACAGCTCTGAATTTGGAGTCCATGGTGAGCCCTTGCCGAAAGAGAGGCTTCTGGCATCTGATCAAACATGGCTGCCCAGTGTCCCTTCATCCATCCATTTATCCAACCAACCAACCATCCGTTCATCCATTCAGCCAATAAATAAATACTGACACTCCATGCCAGGCCCTGGGCTAGGGGATAGGTTAGGGCAGTAAACGCGACAGACGAGGTCTCTGGTCTTACAGAGAATACTGCATATCTGAGAAGAACCCACAATGAGACCAGATCAAACGGGATCTCAATAAGAATTTGGGATTTCGTTCTAAGTGCAAAAGGAAGATATCAGAGAGTTTTAGGCTGGGGCATGACCTAATATGATTAGGCTTTTTGACAATAATGCTATCATACGGTGGAGAATGGATTGAAGAGCAGGCAGGAGTGAAAACAGGCAGAGCAGTGAAGGAGTTATTGCAAGAGATTAGGCAGGATATCATGTGGGCCTGGACTAGGGTGGAAGGTGCTAGAAGGATTTGAGATGCATTCTGGAGGTGGAAACATGCTGATAATTTGGGTTTGGGGAAGGAGAGGAAGAGTCAAATGATGATTTCCAGGTTTCCAACTTGAAAAGCCATGTGTATACGGGTGCCATTTTCTAAGATGGAGAGTATTGGAAGAGGCTGTTGATTCTTCCCATCCTCCAAATGGCATTGCTTGAGCATCTACTCTGTGCTAGAGACTCAACACCTGCTTCTGAGAAAAAGAAGCAAATCTATGTCATAGGTTCATCCAGACTCCTGGCCCAGCCTGAGAGACAGAGACCCTTCATGGGTGATGCTGAGGTACCATGTGGAATTCAGGATCACCAGTGTGTCCGTGAGTTTCCCCCTCCTGTTTACTCAACTCCAACTTTTGCTCATCAGATCATAAGGTGTTTAAAAAATGAAAATACCTGGAATTGGTCATTGGAAAAAAATCTTTATTTTTCTTATAAAATTGACTTAAATATAATGAAAATCATGCCAAACGATCAGGGTTTTCAATTTCCTCTGGCCAGCAGGGAGCTTAGCTATAAATTTGTAGCTTGGCTTGCTTAACAGCTATGTAGAGTTTATGATTCCCATAATAGCATTCTGGTTCTCTCCTTGATATTGATTACCTCAACTAAACACCTGTCACTGTCTGCTCCATGGACCTGGAGCAGCCTGGCCATGTTTGTGGCTCCAGCCATCTCTGATTAGACCAAGTATTGACTAGGGATGTTCATTCAAAACTTGGCTATGCCATTCAGGTTTCCTGAACTGGATATTTGAGCTAAGGGATGCGGGGTAAATTTCCAGTTAATAGTTGGAGTGGATGTTCTGGAGTGTGCCACCAGATCCCCTCTTCACAAATGAAGCCCTCTTTCTCAGCGGCCAGGTGTTGGCTGTTAGGGGCTCTCAGCTGCGTTCCTCTCTGAGCGCTCCTCTTAACTAAGGTTGCCTTGCCCAAACTCACACCTCTATCACAGGCAGGGTCCCTAACCAGTGACAAGATGGTCCCAGTACAAAGTCCCAGCCCCCCTTGGCTCATGGCAGGACAACACTGAAGGCCATCCCAGCTCCAGAACATTCCGTGAAATGGGCGTCTATTGTGACTGCCTTCCTTCCCTCCCTCCCTGATGGGTGTTGGTCCTGAGAATACCAACTTCCCTCCCTTCCTCCCTCCCTGCTTCCCTCCCTCCCTCATGGTGTTGGTCCTGAGAGTACTACCCCACAAACTTCCCGCCCACAAATCTCAGCATCTCTGTTTCCCAGGAAACCCAGCCTAAAACCAGTGGCTGCGGTTGCTGGAGGACACGATCTCTGTAAACACTGGGTGCATTGCCAGCCCCAAGAATAAGGGATAGTAAGGAAGACGAGAACATGGAAATTGGTCAGGCAATGGGCAATCTTTGCTTTTAGACAAGTTGTTTTCTGCAATAAGTTCTTAGGTGGCTTGGGGTAAAGGGCAAAACCACCACCCCAAGACTCTCGAGTCCATGCAGTAGAGGAGGAAAAGCTTCAAACCTGGCTCTGTCTCAAGCTCTGTGACCTTGGGCAATGCACTTAACCTCTCTGAGCCTCTGAGTTTCTTTATCTGTTAAATGAGCCAAATCACCTTCCAGGGTAGTTGCAAAGACTGTATGAGCTCAGAATTGTAAAAGCACCTGGAACACAGAAGCTGCTCCATAAATGCTGGTTTCTTTTCACAAACATGGGGTGAGGGGCACCCTAGTATCTTCCAGGTCAGGGAATGGGGCGTGTGGTACAATGGATCTGAGCATACTGAACCATGCTGGGTTGGTCGGGGTGTGTGTGTGAGGTAGACTGGGGAAAGGTTACTGCCCCACGCCAAGTTAACAAGGCATCTCCCCTTCCCCCCAAAAGAGGGTGCCCCTGGAAGTGAATGGATCAGGCAGAGGTCTCTGGGAACAACGGGAAGGAGCAGTGACATGTCCCTACATGATGTCATCTCTGATTAGGGATGGCTTGAACAATTTAGCCAAAGACCAGCCACGTGACTCTGAGTGAGGATCGTTATGGGAAGGTAACTCCATGAGGCTGGCACCTAGTCTGTCGTCTGTATTCCCAACAGCACCGTCTGGCACATAGTAGGTGCTCAATAAATCCTTGTAGAAAGAATGACGAATGATCTTTAGTCCCACCACCACACAAAGAAGTTCTGATGATTCTGGGGTTTGGAGGGCATAGTTTCTGGATAAACTCTGAGGGCAGCCACATCATCAGCCCAGGGCCTCCTCCTGTGTTCCCCAGTGTGTCTCCATTGTTTTCCAGGGCCCCTCAAGTTGCGTGATGCTCTGGCTACATCTGCAGCTCCCTCTCCTTGAGAAGTGATCCACAAACTATGGCCCTCTTTCTGCAAATACGATTTTATTGGAACATAGCCATGGCCACTGACATAAGTACTCTCATCCCTCGGTGTCTGGGGAGTATTGGTTCTAGGACCCTCCGCAGATACCACAATCCATGGATGCTCGAGTATCTTGTATAAAATGGTGTAGTATTTGTATAAAACCTAAACCACATCCTCCTGTATACTCTAAATCATCTCTAGATTACTTATAATATCTAATACAAAGTAAATGCTATATAAATAGTTGGAAATACAATGTAAATGCTATGTAAATAGTTGCCAGCATGCAGCAAATTCAAGTTTTGCTTTTTGGAACTTTCTAGAACTTTTCAAAAAATATTTTTGATCCGTGGTTGGTTGAATCTGTGGATGCAGAAGCGTGGATATGGAGTGCCCAATGTATTAGCTGTGGCTGCTTTTGTGTTAAAATGGCAGGATTGAGGACTCAAAACATACACTGGAGGGCCAGAAAAAAACCAAACTTTTTATTACCTGGCACTTTCAGAAGTTTGTTGACCCCTGTTCTAGAGAGAACAAGTGAGACAAGGGTCCCCCCAAGAAGGCAGTCATTCCTGTTCCTGGATTGGAGATTAGACTCACCGAACACAGGTCCTTTCATCTGTGAGGGTCTGGGGGCTCAGGAAATACCATCCCTGATACCAAAGCCAGTGTGTTTTGCAGAGTCTGCTCCACACCAGCAGCTGTACTTAGCCCCTTACCTTTATGCTCTCACATGCACCTTGAGGTAACGCCATGAAGTGGGAACCACAGCATCCCTATTTTGCAGATGAGGAAACCAAGACTCAGAGAGAGTAAACGATTGGCCAGCTATCCACAGCGGGCATGTGGTGGAGCCGGGGCTCACCCCAGGTCAGTTTTGAGTCTGGGCTGCTGTTCCTAGGCCCTCCCCTCTGCTACTTTCCCGTACTGAAGGCCTAGCAGGAAGAGGACTGTTGTTATTGGGTTGGCCAAAAAGTTCATTCGAGTTTTTCTGTAACATGTTATAAGCAATAAACATGAAGCAGGTTGGTCCAGGCCCAACAGATGTCATGTAACCCAGTACATCAAAGGCTGGGTCTCCAGCCAGGAAATTGTGAGAGTCTTCCCTTAGGGTGGAAGAATCAGCCTGCTCGAGCGAGAACCAGAGTCCCAAGGCCTCCTGAGGCAGGACAGAGTCTCTCTCCTGCAGCATGTAACCCTACACATGAGAAAAGGTCCCCCAGAGCTCAAGAGAATAGATTGACTTGATCACATCTGAAACCCCCGCTGGGGTGAGGGCTGAAGTCTCTGTGTTTGTATTTAAAAAGCAGAGATCCCAGGTAGGTTTGTTCTAACTCCCCAGATAAAACCATATCCCATGATAAACTAGTCTTTTGTCCTTCCAAATTAAAAGGATTAAGCATCTTTTAGAGAATTCTCTCTTTTCGGGCTACGTGCAGAAGTTTATTCAATTGCACATTGTCATGATAATAAAACTTTAGGGACATAAGACAATATGTGGGAGACCTGTGGCTACTACACAAAGAGCACAATTGTTCACTTTTTGTTAGAGATAAAGGGAAGATTACACGCCAGGGAAATGAATCCGGATTCTAAAGGAGAACAACAAACTCACTGGGTCACTTCCTGTTCACGCAGGAAGAAAAGCTTCTGGTTTGTTTTCTGGGAATCTCTCCACAAAGTCAGACAGTCACTAGTTCACACAAGGCTTTGGAAGCTAAAAGAGATGCCTAAGTCACATGGCTGATACAGTGATTTGACTTGCCTGGAATTTCCATTTCCACTTTTTACAGCCTGAGCCGATGCTCAGGCTCCAGCTTTGAACCTAGAAAAGAGCAACATCTTCGTGCACGCTGTCTTTGTGACCCTTGCTCTAGGACCAGATAACCAGCAATGGTGTCAACGCCCCACCAAGGACCCACTTAGCCACTATCCCCACCTTCGCCATCTCCTAGTCTACGGAAGCCTCCCACTCACAAGGATTTCTCTTCCATCACGTTGCTTCATTCTTTTTCAGACTTATCACTAACTAAAATTAACTTCTTTCCTCTTTCATGGTCCGCCTAACTCCCCCTCGACCAGAATGCATGTTCCTTAGGAGCAAAGTTCGCGTCCACCTCCTCTATCCTGGTGTTGCCAATGCCAGGCTCACAGCAGATTATCTGTGGATGATCAATTAATATTCATGTAGTGTTCCTGAATAAATTGAAGGGAGTTTACAAGTGCACAAAGACTTTAGCTTTCCATACCCAGTTTTCCTTTTCACATTGAGTTGGCTATGCTATCTAAGGCACCCAGGTTACAAAGTATCCAACTATCACTGTAAGACAGTGGTTATTCCTTTGCTCATTCATTCATGATGTATTTATTGAACACCTATCATGAGTCAGCCATGTGCCAGGCATCCCTGCCAGGAATTCAATGGGGAGCAAAACAGGGTGCCCACCTCATGAGCTTTTGGTCCATTGGGGGCAGTGGGGAAACAAGTATTAATGGAAGAGCTATACAGGTATGCAATTACGACCCTGAGAAGTGCCATGAAGGGAAAACTCATGCAGGGCTTCTGAGGAAGTAATGTTTGGGTTGAAATCCAAAAGATGGATTAACTAGGTGGCTACCTAAATGAACTTGCTAAAGAGTGATCAGGGTTAGAGTTAGGAACAGAGTTAGGGGTGGAATAAGGATAAGGGGAAGAATAGAGGAAGGTTAGAGAAGATCTTTTCCAGGAAAGTGTGCATGTATTATAGGGATCAGACGGATGTTGACCAGGAGTGAGTTGATGGCTGCCTAAATGAGGGTGGAGACAAAAAAGAAATGGAGAACAAAGGACAAATTGGGGGTAATTTAGGAGGTAAAGTGACAGGACTTGGTTTGTCCTTCAAGGGTTGTCTATCTGGTGGCTGGGGCACTGACTTTGGCCTTCTCCTGGGCTGGTACCTTTGGGGCCCTCCATGACCAGCAACCTGGCCTCCAAAGGTGGAAGCAGCCACTGAGGAGTCCAAGTACACATGCCAGGTAGGGATGGCAAATGGGTGAACAGGAGGCCCAGGTGAGCACCTGCCTCAGTCGGCAGCAGGGTTTCAGAACCTGGATTTAGGACTCAGGCGAGAGGATTCCTGGAGCCCTTGCGTAGATTCTTGTGGGCAGTGAGGTGTTTATAGGAGCTCACAGTGATGCCTATTAAAGAGATCAGTTGTATCCACGTGCACCCACGCTTCACAGGTAACTGTTGCTCTACATATTGCTACCTGTAACCAGTGCAGCTATAAAAGGAACGTAGGAAACAATTGGCCCCAAATATGAGCATCATGGGTTTTTTTCCCCCTCTTGATCAAAGAAAGACTCCAATGAAAGGAAAAAAAAAAAACTAATTAAAAAGTTAAAACCTTATGTAATGAAATTTAAAAGAAAACTTTTGAAGCCAACAAGCAACCATGGGCAATGCTTCAAAGGGCCCAGAATCAATGTTTGTCAATAGCAGTTTTGCATCCTTTAATTTATTTTTCATGAATATAAAGCGTGATGTTATTAGGAGCCCATCCATGCCTTAATTCTGTTTGAGATTTGGTGAATCCGAACTCTATTAACATTCTGTTCAAATCAGCAATGTCAGAGGCCCATGGCAGGAGTTTCACCCTATTAGGGCTCTCACCCTGTGGCTGGGATGCTAGTGAACCATCGGGCCTTCTGCGCTGAACACTCAGCAGCTACCCCCTCACCCCCAGCCCCAGGAGCCAGGGGCACTTTGCTGCTTTCTCTCCAGAAAACAAACCACCCCCATGGCTCAGCCCAGCCCCAAAGTTACCATTTGTTTAATCAAGATAGTTGGTTTGCAAAACATTAAACATTAAACAGTATTTGATGCCTAGTTAATAATTTGCATCCTCTTCATTTGTTCCTGAATCCTTGGAGACTGACACTTTCCCCCCTAAAGGCATAGACAACAAAAGAAATTGTTTTTAGAGCAAAACAAGAGTTCTTAAACTACAAAGATGTTTGCCAGAATGTCTGATCTCCATGTTCTGTTGTTAATGTTTCTGGCGGGAAAGACAGCCTTCGGGGTAAGTGTTCTTTTCAAATATCTGTAGTTGAGAGGCTCTGAGGTTATTAGGAGGACCAAACCAGCTGGGCCAGGAGTGAGGAGAAACTTTAGTTGTGAAAGGCTGGTGTTGTCAGGTCGAAAATGTCCTGATTTCAAGCGCTGATGCAGGCCTGTCATGTTGGTTGCTGTTAAGGGGCCAGTTCCATGAAGCCATGCAATTGACTTGAGCCCTCTTGGAGCAGCGTCTCCATGAATACCTTCCAACTAAGGAGATCAGAGCAAGAAAATCTGCTAAGGCAGTGGGTTGTGATCTGACATGGATCTCAAAGATCCCTCTGGGAAGCTGCTGAACGCTACAAACTCTCTCTCCGTACATGCCAACGCACATACCACGTTCTCCCGCTATTTCAGGTGACACTAGGGTAAGAACCCCTGTGCTTTGGCTCTAGAGGAGAAGCCTGCGGGCAACAGGCTTACTTAGATGGATTAGATGTGGAGAGAAGCTTTGTGGGCAGCATTTTTTCTCCCATCACCCTGTAACCATGGCTGTAGTGCATGGGGCAGAAAGGAGCAGTTGCCCCAGGGAGGTCATGGTGAGAATGGAAGGAAAGGGACCTTAGGGGTTCTCACATGAGGGACTCAAGACATCCAGGAGCAAGTGAGCTGTGGAGGTGTCGGCTCCTGCTGTGTGCCGCTGTGGTCCAAGAGTGTTAGCTGGGTCTCTGTGGACACGTGAGAGAGGGCCTTCACCAGACATCGCGCCTCTTGGATGGGTTGGAGGCATGAGTGTGGGCTTGGGAGCCAGGGTTTGAATCTCAGCTTTGCCGCCTTCTAGCTGCGGAACAAGTAACAAGTAACATCATCTCTGTGAGCCTCAGCTTCCTCTACTGCAAACCTAGCGATAATCTCCCCCAGATTTGGGGAGGGTCGAGACCGATTGAATGGGGCAATTCATGTGGCTTTCAATAAATGTTAGCTCTTTTCCCTTGAGATTTCCAAAGTGAATACGAGTTCTCTATAAAAATCAGAGAATGCGCCCCTTTGTTGGAGTGGAGGGGGTTTGAATAGAGAACAAGAAAGGGGGGAGAACTGAAATAACAGTCATAACCTATTTATCTCATTAAATACCTTTGCATCTTATTTCCCATTTCACTCCATAGAGATTTTCCTGCAGGCAGCAGATTAAATTCCAGGTTTTCTGATTAGCACACTTTAAAAACAACAGCTTCTCCTCCCCTTTTGGTAAACTGTACTCAGACATGTACCTTAGTTCCATGTTAAGCTGCCAATGACTCACCTCTGGAAGGGTTTTCTTTCCCAGTGATGACGTGTGTGTGTGTGTGTGTGTGTGTGTGCGTGCGTGTGTGTGTGTGTGTGTGTGTGGTGTGGCTACAATGACCGGTTGTTATCAAACCCCCTACATCACTGATTGTTGTTGGATGTCTGGGGCCAAGATCCTGCAGAAATACCACAAGTCTAGAGAAAAGCGATGGAAACTATCAGAGGTTCGCAAGGGGCCCGGAGAAAGTACCAGTCAGAAAGAATTAGATCCTAAAGTTTGCAGGCAAGGAAGACAGTGGATGCAGTCTGTTTGAAATTCACCAAAAGGTAATGCTCACCCCAAATCTCTTTTTTGCAAGCCCCAGTGAATGTTTAGGGTTAGCAATGAAAATATAAGTCAATATGGATAAAAGAGAAAATACGAGAGATAGCCTTTAGGCAATGAGATTAGTCAATTCCAAAGAGGGGATTCAGGGCTTTGGAATGTTTTCTTACTCCAGATGTGTGCCAGACAGGTGGTCGGGAGGGCAGCTTGTGACCCATAGACCAGTACACAGACATCCAGGGGAAAGTGGCCAACTCACTCAGATGTCTAGAGAGTTTGAGGCATCACCAGGAAGGAAGGGGCCACATAGCCCGATGGACAGGGTGGCCTCTCCTGCCCCATGTAGCTAAAAATAATAACCAACTGCTACCATTTGATGAAAAATCCTGTGTGCCAGGCTCTGTGCTTTTGAGGCGTTGGTCTTTGGGTCCTCCAGAAGGACCCTAAGAAATAAGTACTGTTATTGATCTCAGTTTACAGATCAGGAGCTGGGTAAGGTGTCCTCAAGTCACAAAGCTGGGAGGTGGCAGAGCTGAGTTCTAGACTATGGCTGGTGTCCATCTGTCTGGATAAGGTCTTTTGCCTGGGGCCCTGGCTGAGGATGAGATTTCTTTGGTCCATATAGCTTCAGGGCATGGTCCTTCCTGTAGTGATGGGAGGCTCTTAGACCAGGGGCCTCTTTGCTGGGTGGAGGGTAACAGACTCCATGTGCCTCTGAAACTTTAAAGCAAAGGGTCTCTGCTTGCTGCCCATTGGAAAGATGCCTGGAGACCCTCCCACGAGTTCAGATCATGCAACAAAAATTATGAAGACTTCTCTGTAGGCTCGTCTTTAACTTAGGTTTTTATTCAGATATCTACGATCCAAAAAAGGTGCAGTCAAATATAGTTGCCATGGATTCCAGGGAATCCTTTTTAGTGCCTTCCTGGTCTGGTCTAGATTTGTTTTTCCTTACCTGTCAGTTTTGAATACCTGTCCCCAGCACAGTCTTGTACTGTTATTCCCATTTTTTGAAAGAGAAACAAGCCCAAAGATGTTGAACTAACTTCCCAGCCAGGACAGAGACCCAGCTCTGTCCAACTGCTCACCCACCACAGAAGGCCCGCTCAACTGTATTGTGCCCCGTCCCCAGGGCTTAGACATCTCTTCTTGCTGTGGTTCTTAGGGTGATCTGAGGTGCCACTGGCCTCAGCCATAATGTAATTTGACCTCTTCTAGGGTCATGAGCCAGAGGACAACTTGTCAGGCCTGCCCTGCTTGTCTCAGCCCATCCACAACAGTGGGCCTTACAATTAAAATGCATGTTTGCTCCCATTTCTAAGCTTTTTAAACCCTAGAGTTGTTTAGAGTTTAGAGTCCAAGAACTCTAGAACTCCAGAATCCTCCTAGGTAGAGAGTCACAAAAATGTCTGCATAGACCAGAGGTTGCAAATTGGCAGCTTGGGGTACATTCTGCTCACAGCCCGAGTTTTATTTGGTGGGTAGAAGTTCAGCCTGAAGAGTATTTTCGTTTCCTTTCAATTGCTTGGTGACATCTGAGAATTAGAACATTTCACATAATACAGATCCCCAGCTTTTCTTGAAAATCAAGCATTCTAGTAACACAGGCTCCCATTTTTGCATGGCACCGAGGGGAGAAGGAACTACTGCTTCTGATACTAGAAGCTGAAGCCTCCCAGATCCCACAGGCCCCAGCACTCTCTCTTTTTGACACCCTCTCTGCTTGATAGGTATACATTATCTACCTCATCCTACCCTGGAAAGAGAGAGGCAAAAAGAGAAAGAAATGGAGAGAGAGGCTGCTTGTCTTGTTATTGTTTAGAAACACTGTGGATGCTGAGGTATTAGAGCCGATTTTGGATGGTCAGGTAACAGGGCTCAAGTGTCTGATTAATTCAAGCATCCAAATCTACCCGGTCCCCAGGACCAAACAAGGCTTTGGATGGGATAACACGAACCACCTTTTTCAAAGCATCGATGCTTTAGAGTGTCAGAGTCTCTTTCAGGCCTAGGAGACATCACTTCCTCTTGCTGTAACCCATTCAGAGTCTTATGGAAAAGAGAGGGACTGAGTTGCACTGCATGTTCTTATAGATTTTTAAGAAACCTGATCCTAAGCACAAGTCCATCTCATTAGCTTTGGCAGTGTACACTGGTATTTAGGGAAATCAGGTCGCAGGAAATCGCGTGTGTATGTAGGCACAGATATATTTATATTTTCAATTCATTAGAGTTTCCTAAATGCAAAAGCAATTCTGCTGTCACAGAGAAACAGCATGGCAGAATATTCGGCAGCCGGGATTTTAAATAAAACATGCTTTTTCTTCATAATTAATATAACAAGGTTTCCTGGCTTAGGACTTGGCAAAGATCCCAGGAAAATTGAGGGGAGGGGGTTGGTGTGACGTGCTTGTGACCTGATGAACAAATTCGAGGAAGAGTTTGTGCTGAGTGAGCTCCCCTCAATCACTTAATAATTTGAAAAAAAAAATTCAAACTCATTGACAACAGTGGCCAATTATCCTAATCATAATCATAGCAGCAAGTATTTATTAAGTTTATCAAGTCTTTACCATATGTCAGGTATTGTGTGCTTTATGTTTATTATCTCATGTAAAGCTTCCCAACAGCCCTATGAGTTAAGGACCACTGTTATCCTCATTTTACAGATAAGAAACTAAGCTTTACAGAAATTAAGTCATCTGTGCAAATGACCCCCCTGTGAGGTTACAGAGCTGGGATTCAAACCCAGGTCTGCCTGATGCCAGTTCCATGCTCATAACCACTGTGTTAGAGGTTGCCATGCCAGGCACTACCCCGTAACGACTGGGACTTTCAATGTGAAATGGAAGGTGTCCAGGGGGACAGTGGCCTCAGACGCCAGCTTCAGGCAGGAGGAAAAGTCACTCCCACTGGAGGCTCCTTCAACAATCCCGGAAGCGTTTCTTTCCAACACCAGAAGGATCAAGTCTTGCTAGATGGCTAACCCGTTAGCTCAGTGCTTTCAGAACTTTAGTCATGAACGAATCCATCTTCAGAACTTTTGCCAAAGCCCAGACTAGTTTCTTAATACTTTTGTTGAACAGACTCACTTTTTGTCTACCTAGATAGATATATTTTAAAAGGAAACCATCACTACTATAAATGGGAAAATCAAAGAAAATGAAACAATGCCACTGAATTCTAACTGGCTGCAGCTGTCACGCTAAAACGCAGAGCTGACGCCTGCTTTCTCCTTGTGAGGAGCAAGAGATAGAGGGGAGGGACTTACTAGTGCCACCCCAGTCTGCCTTTGTGATGGGATTGGAAGAGATGACAGTAAAACTGAGAAGGGAATGACTCTCTCACACTGTGTTTTGATGCGATGTCTCTCCCTGGCCAGGCACCACCCAAATCAGCTTGGGTACCAGCAGCGGTTCATGTCCCACAACAGAGGAAGCACAGAAGTAAAGACAGCTTCAGGGGTGGAGTTGGTTCCCATCAATGGGGAAGTTACTTTCCTGAGAACCCCTGGGCTTTTCCTGAGAACTGACTAGCCAAGGAGGTGAATATGGGGCTTGTGCCCATGTGGTGGGCCTCAGACTCCACCCCCACCAGCCCTTCTGTTTCTTTTTTTGTACACCTGCCTTTTCAAAGGGTTCTGAAGTGCATGATCACACCCAGAAATGAGTGTTTGTTTTTATCCAGTCTCCTTATCCTGGATGGTCTCACCACCAATCCTTTAGCCCCCTTGCCACAAGTCCTGGGATGAGCCATTTGTACCAAAATTTCTCACTAAGTGCTTAGCTGAAGAGTAACGCACTGCAAATGCTGTAGACAAATCCCCCTGAATCAAACATCAGGTCGGGTAAGGGAATTCTTTCTTTTATCACTGGGGGAATGAGGCACAAAGAGATTGAACAATTTGCACGGGAGCAAAGATAGACTCACCTATCTCCTTGGCCAGGAGCTTCAGGCCTAAGAGAGGTAAAATCGAAGTGTGGCCAACGGCAGAGTGAGTTGGGGGCTGATTGAAAAATGCATGTTCTGGGCCCACTCCAGGCCCATGGAAGCACAACCCTGCAAGTGGGGCCCAGGGATCTGAATTCTTATCAAAAGCTCCCCAGATAAAAATGGAAATTCCCAGGGTCTACACACGGGACCCTCCTCTCTACCCTGCCCCAGCCCTGCTCGCTGCACGAAGCTGCAGTCCAGTCTCCAGTTAACTGGGCAGAGGTCTGTACAGGTGGCTCTGAGGCAGCCTCACAGTGAGGCGACCCGGCCTTGAATTCCTCCCTGGCCCCATCCACTCGCGTCCTTACAGGAGCCATGTCACCCTGTTGGGCCTGAGCTTCCTCCTTTGCACATAAAGGGTCTAGGCCAGCTCCTCTTCACAGCGCCTCCTGGCCCATCGCTGTGGTCCTGTGAACAGCTTCATTCAGGCCCTCAAGAAGGAAACCACCCACAGGGACCACTGGCTGGTGCCTTCTCCTTTGGCCTCTGAATTTCCCTATTAGAGCCGTCCCTCCTCACCCTGAGCTTCAGATTAAAGCAAAGCCACAGTGAAGCTGCTGATGCTGGGACAGCGTTGCATAGCTTGTGTGCTAAAGCAAGGATGAGATTCCTTGTGACTACAAAGGGCTGAGTGGCACCACCTCATACCTGTTAGGATGCCTAGAACCTTCTAAAAATGGAAAATAACAAATATTGGTGAGGATGTGGAAAAATCAGAACCCTCATTTATTGCTGGTGGGAATGTAAAATGGTGTAGCCACTGTGGAAAACAGCATGGTGGTTTCTTAAAAAGTTAAACACAGTATTACCATATGACCCAGCAATTCTGCTTCTGGTACTGGCCCAAAAGAATGGAAACCAGGGAATCAAACAGATATCTGTACATCAATGTTCATAGCAGTCTTATTCATATAGCCAAAAGATAGAAATAACCCAAGTATCCAACAGATGAATGGATAAACAAATCGTGATATATGATGGAATACTATTTAGCCATAAAAAGGAACACATTTTTGAGATATGCTACAACATGGACAAACCTTGAAAACATTAGTCATAGTGAAATAAAGCCAGTCACAGAAGGACACATAATGTATGACTCCACTTATATGAGGTAGCTAGAACAGGCAAATTCATAGAGACAAAGTGGAATAGAGCTTACTACGGGCTTGGAAGAGGAAGGAAGAGAGTCATTGTTTAATAGGTACAGAGTTTATGTTGGGGATGATGAAAAAGTTTTGGCTATAGACAGTGGTAATGGTTACATAACATTGTGAATGTAATTAATGCCACTGAATGATATACTTAAAAAGGGTTAAAATGAAAAATATCATGTAGTATATATTTTACGATTAAAAAAAATGACTGAGGCTTTGCACAGTTGTTCATCTCATGACACAGCTTTTTGCAGGAAGGGCCAGAGTGGGAGGATGTCATGAGGCAGCAGGTGGGATGGTGCCTGGGATACTGGCAACCCCTGTCCTCTGTCACCTCCGCCTCTCACCCTAACCTTGAGCTCTGTGTCCAGCAGTGGGGACTGGCCCTGCTGAGCTGTGCACTCCTGTCCCTGGCTTGCCTTCCAGCCCAGCAGCCTCACCCTCACCTGGCCACAGTGCAGAGTTCTCTCCTCCCCAGCTACCTTTAGGAGCAATGCAAATCTCTTTCTGGTGTGCAGTGACATCTGGTCTACCACCCGGTCATGGTAGAATAACTGCAGAGAAAGAGATGGCTGGAATTTGAGTCCCAATCTCTTATTTACCAGGTGAAAGATTTTTCTGCTATTGGCTCATTCTAAGTCAAGCTTCTAGCCCCAAAGGTCAGGTCTAGCCCCTCCCAGTCCTCTGAGAATATTTCCTATCAGTTAATTCCTGGAACCCATCAAGGCAGACTTTTAGCCTCTGCCTTTTTGTTTTGTTTTCAGGAAGGTCTAAAATTGTGAAAGGTAGAGGAAGAACCTGAGTTGAAATCATTACTAGAATAAAGATAGGACAGAAGAGATTAGACCTCAACTCCCTCCACCCTCAAGGAGATTACACTGTAAATCAGTAAGACTCCGAAACAGGATGCTTCTCTCTGCCCCTCCCTGCCTTCCCCACCAACCACCTTGAGCCTAGAAGACACCAGATCATGAGACATGCTCCCTGTTGACTGGGCTGGAGGGTGGGATATAAACATTGCTAATAATTTGCTTCTAACTGGGGAAGGCCAAAGTCCTGAGCCACGGGTCCATTGTGAAAGCCCGATTGTAGATGGACTAGCAATTGGATCTAGAGAGGTCTCTGAATCTATTGCAAAGCAGCTACCTTTCCATGTGCAAGAAGCAGCTATTCCCAGCCCTCTAAGAGGAGCTGAGGCAGTTGTGACCACTCATCCCTGGTGAGACTGGGAATAACTATGGTGGAAGAAGCAGGCAGTGGCTTGCGTGCCTTTTGATCTGGGTGAAGATGTTTGCTGAGATGTGTTTGTCACAGTGGACTGGCTGAGGCTGCAGATGACTTTGGTCCCTTCCCCAGATGCCCATGGGACCTAGCGGCCCCTCTCTGTGTCTGCCCAGGCCTGGGCAACTCTGGACAAGATTTTCCCAAAGGTTTCCAAGAATAAGGGCCCAATCTCTTCACCGGGCTCAGTGCCTTGCTTCTCTTAGGGTTAAGTAGCTCTCCCACTTCTTTCTCCATCTTTTCAACACCATGTTTGCAGGCTGTGGTTCCCTCATCCCTCACAGCAATGGCTCTGGTGTTAGACTGGCTCTTTTCTGGCCTGGCTCTATCATTTACTAGCTGAGTTATTTTGGGGAACTTAATCTCTGCAATCGTGTTTTCTCACTCTAAAATGGGCATAATTATAGTACTTCAATTATCA
The DNA here is from genome assembly GCF_949752795.1 of Hyperoodon ampullatus. Classification (NCBI taxonomy): domain Eukaryota; kingdom Metazoa; phylum Chordata; class Mammalia; order Artiodactyla; family Ziphiidae; genus Hyperoodon; species Hyperoodon ampullatus. The sequence goes on from NC_136914.1 coordinate 212,662,151, forward strand.
AGGATTCTGTGCAATAAAAGAGACAAAATGCACATAAATCATTTAGCACAGTCCTTGGCAACTGTCAGGTCTTAATAAATGTGAGCTGAGATCATAGCTGTCCCTTCCTGCGCCTCTTCCTACTTCTTTTGCATCGATGACCTTCCTCTTTAGATTTGCAAGTCCCAGGCATAGGAGTTCTTATCTCCCTATCTCTTTTGAAAACTGGAATGGAATGATGGGATGAAAGGAGGCGAACATTCTGTCTATCCATTCCCCTCAGCCCCCCGCCATCGTCCAGGTTAGTTTCAGGATCCAGGTATACGGCATAAATCACTGGCTATTGTCCTAGCCTTTCCGGTTTGGTCCCCCAATATCCAGCCTGGTGTTTGGGCTGCCGGTGTCCACATTTCACCACAGCCTCTTTCTGAGGATGGATCCAGTGATCCACAAAATGAGTGGGTCTGCTTCGGACCCCTTGGACACCCTGACATGCAGCCCAGGCTGCACAGCTGGGCGGCAGCTGCTTCAGACCCCCTGAGAGCCTGTGGGATCTGAAGGTGCCCCCAGGCCAGGAAGGTCCTGCTTTCTTTTTGTTTGCTTTCCGTCTGAGCCCCAGCTCCAGCTCCAACTCCTGGGAAGGGCACGTCTGCCACCTGCTGGCTGTGGGCAGCGCAGCACCTGACTCTCCCTCAAGCTCCAGTTTTCCAGCTAAGATTTGGGGCTCTCGCCCTGGCTCAGGTCCTGAAGGGCTGGATGAAGACAGGTAGAGAGTGATGGGCCCTGACCTCCACACAAGCTTTATGGAGGGAGGATGAGGCAGGCAAAGGACCAGGACCAAGGCTGCGCTGACTGGCTGTGACGAGGGTGAGACTGAAGGAGATGTAACATTTGTTCTCAGGGTCCCCTCATGCCTCTTCTCTGTCACCTGCCTGCCACTCATGCCCAGAGATGTCAACGTCCGCTGCTCCCTGTTCAAGCACCCCAGGCCCAGAAACACCCTGAGACCTGAACCTGCCTTTCTTCTGCCAACCCCGCCTGCCACTACCAACCCCCACCAAACAAAATCCCCACCCCTTGTCTATTTCCTGCAGAAACAGGGCAGGGCAATAGCGATGCATTTAAGTAGGCACTGTCCAGACAACAGATGGCTTCTCTCCCTTTCTTTGCATGACTTTCTCCCCCACAACTTTTGATTTTTAATTTGGCAAACCTCCAGAAAAGTGGAAAGAATATTTCACTGATTATCATTCACCCAGAGAGATGCAACACAGAGCCTTTGCCGTAGTTGCTTTCTGCCATGATCTCTTATGCATTGGGGAAAAACCCAAACGAACTTTTTGGCCAACCCGATATATACATTTGTTTTGTTTGTTTGTTTGGTTGGTTGGTTGGTTTGCTGAATCATTTGCACCTAAATTGCAGACATCTCCCTCCCTGCTTGAGCATCTTCTAAGAATAAGGACATTTTCCTACAAAACCACACTACCATTATCACTCTCAAGAAATTCAACACTAACGAAATAATACTGACATAAGTCTATATTCAGATTTCCTAATTGTCCCAATAATATCTTTTAGGGCTTTTTTTTTTTTTTTTTTTAATCTAGGATCCAATCAAGGACCCACACTGCATTTAGTTGTCAGGCCTCTCTAGCCTCATTTAATAAAGAACAGCCTTCCCATCTTTTTTGCCTTTTATGACACTGACAATCTTGCAGAGTCGAGGCTAGTTATTTTGTAGAAAGCCCACAGTTTGGGCCTGTCATGTTCCTCATAAGTAGATTTAGGATAAGCATTGTTGTCCAGAATGCTACAAGTCGATGTGGTGCCCTTTTGTGTATACATCACGTCGGGATGCATTCTTTCTTTTTACTATTTTACCCAAAAATGACTGAGGAGGCTACAGTAAAACAGAAAATGAAAACTTCTGCTGAGGGTAGAGGAAGCAAATATACCAAACTGCCTAGACACGTGGGTACGAGGAAGATACATCACACTGACGGCCACTTCCTGGTCACCGAGACCCACCCAAAGGGAACCCTGTCAGGAGGTAGAACTCTTGTTTTCCAAGTCAGAGGTCAGCAAACTTGGTCTGTAAAGTACCTGTTAGGAGATATTTGGGACTATACTCTCTGTGTCAACAAACGCCCTGCAGTTGCAGCACAAAGGCAGACACAGGCAATGTGTAAGCAGGTGGGCGTGGCCATGTTCCAATCAAACTTTATTGGCAAAAACACAACTGCCGGGTTTAGCTCAAGGACGTTTGTTTGCTGACATCTGATGTAAGTGAAAGAAAATATTCCAGCTATTAAATAAGTAAAACTTTCTTTTTCTGGTAAGTACCGCATTGTAAAAAAACAAGAAACACTACCACCACCACCAAAAAACACTATTCCTATCATTATTTATTTTTTCAGCAAAACTTTTTGAGGCATGCCGTGTGCCAAGCACCATGCTCAATGTTGGGTAAATACATCAGTGATGAAACAGACAAGAGCCTCGACTTCCTTGTGAGGGCAGAGTTTGATGTGAGAGAGAGATAACATGCAAATAAACATACAAAATTACAAGCTGTAATGGGGACCATGGAGGAAATGAATGGGTGCAGAGATAAAACAATGGGGGCATGTCATACTGATAGGGGAGTCGGGGAAGATGACGTTTAAGCTGAGACCCAGTGATGGTCATTGGAGGGGTGGGGTGGAGAGCTTTCTAGGCAGAGGGAACAGCAATTGCAAATGCCCTGAGGTGGAAAGAGCTTGGCTAGTGCCATTTTGAACCTAGTAAAGAGCAGCCGGAGGGAGGGGTAGGGGAGGAGGTTTACAGGTCCTTGTTGGTGTTTGTATTTTATTCCAAGAACAATGGGAAGTAATTGGAGAGTTTAAGCATCTGTCCATCTCCAGCCTTAAGGAACTGTCACCTGAGACAATCACTAGACTTGGGCATGAATCCGAATCCTATCACGGCTGTGTGACCTCTGAGCCTCAATTTTCCCATCTGTAAACAGGCTAATAAAGCCTCTTCATAGGGTTGTTAGAAGAGTTAAATGCAGCAATGTGTAGTCGGGCAGAGGAGATGCACAGTGCATGCTGATCACTGTATCTGACAAGACGGTCAGTACCTGGGCGGCCAGGTTCCAGCCTGGGAATAGGTAAGTGCAAGCACTACACATCCACCCTGGGGAGAAAGAGTGACGTTTTGGATGCTCAGCCAGCACAGGAAGAGTGGGGAACATCATCAAATAGGCCCCACCCCCTATCTCTCCAATCCACGACACCACCCCTCCAGCCGTCAGAAAGCACCCCGTGCTCCTGTGCCCTAGCTATGACTCCGAGAAGGCTCCTTTCAGCTCGCAGGAGCTCAGGAAAGCACCCAGCCTGCTTGGAAGACTCAACCTTGCTCTGCTCTGTGTCATTTTGTTTTTCAGTTCTCCCTCCTGTCTTTACTCACCGACATGGACCCAGGTGAGTGTGTGGACCCCCCTGGGGCTGCCAACCCCACAGGCTGGTTCTGGGATGGAGAAAAGGGGGCCTGTGCATGCGAGTGTGGATGTGACCTCAGGGTTCCAATGGTTCAGATATGTCACGGACCGCTTTGAGGATCTTCCCAGAGAAATGCATTCCTGGGTATTTGGGTGTCCACACACACACACACACACACACAACACAGTGCTTTACACAATTTTGAGGTGCCTGTGGACATCCCTGATGTCCAGTCTCATGACCCCAAGGGAAGAATTGCTGAAGCCTTTAAACCCCTTCATTTTATACAGAAGGATACTGAGGCCCAGAGAGGGGAAGCATCCTGCCCGAGGTCACACAGCCCATTCGTGTCTGAAACGAGACCAAAAGGCCAAGGCAAAGTGAGGGTGTCTTGAACAATGGCTCCAGGAAGGCCAGCTCTGTGCTACCCCACTCTCTCCACCCCCTTCGGTGGGGAGCCAGCCCCTCTGTGCTGAGAGGGTGGTGCCGTGCAGGCAGCCCCCGGCTGGCCCACCGCTGCTGATGGCCTCTCACCAGCACCCCCACTGGGTTGCTCCTCCATCCGGTGTGTCTCCTCAATGTTCCTTCACACAGGCTCTTCTCTCACAGACACACCTGCCACCTCTCACCTGTCCCGCTTCCTCTGCCTGGTGCCCTCAGCCGGGCCTGAGCTGAGCAGAGCTGCTCCTTCCTGTCCCATCGTCCATCTCTCGGTCTCTGTCTCTGAGTCTGAGTCTCCCTTTGCTGCTCTGAGGCCCAAGGGAGGAAACTCCACTGATTATTTCACTGGGGCAGAGGACACATCCCCCGCTGGTAACAACCTGTGTTGGTCACCCACAGAGGACAAGAGCCAGGCACATGGAGATCGCAGTCACGTCTAAACATTGGATCAAGGGTCTCTTCGGAGCAAAGAAGGTGATAACTGGGTCAAATTCAGCTTGACAGTCAATATTCTCTGGCAGCAAAGCCCTGGATGGGCAGACAGATTTGTGCTGGCTCAAGGCAAGCGATGCTTGGACCTTGTCCTGCCCTGCATGCTCAGGGAATGTTTGTGGAATTGGATAGAGATGTACATGAGCGTGGTGTGGGGACTGGGAAAGGATCTGTGTCTTTCCCCAAAGCAAAGGAGAGTGTTGAATTCAACAACATACAATTCAATTGCTTGGAAGAATCATATTTCAGGGGGCTCCCCCAGCTGGCCAGACCAGCAGCGTACATGGAATCCAGGGAGGGTCCAAGGCCAAGAGATGGGAAGAGCTGCTCCCTCCCCAGCCTTCAGCACGAACTTCTCAGGCACCACTGAAGGGGCTGCTTTGGTCTGGGTGCCCACGAGACAGAGGTTCGGAAATGTGGGCTTGCACAGAGGAAGAAACAGGACATCTAGCACTCAAGGGACCTCACCCTCTTCAAGTGTTTGAAAAGCAGCCCCACCCCTAGTCCACGAGGCGGGCTTTGTGGGAGTTAACAGGAGTATTTACCTCAAGAAACTTTACTGCCACCTGCCAGAAAGTTGCAAAAGACATCTACAATGACTATGAGTTTATGACACCCTGGATTGTGCAGTGAACGACACAAACAAATGTATGCAGTGGCCCTACTGAACAGACATCACAGAAAAGGGAGTGGATACATTCTTTGTGTCCATAAGGCCTTCAGCTTTAATCAAATAGATTGGAAACTATAGGGTCAGATTTGATCTGCAAACAGGAAGAATTTCCTCACCATCATACTTGTCAAAAAGTCTGAATGGGCTTTTGGGCTCTTGGGGGGTAGTGAGTTCTCCATCGCTGGTGGTATTCAAGCACAGGCTGAAAAGCCACTTAGTAAGGAGTGGAAAGTGTGGGATTTAACATGCTGAGATTCTGGGCTTTATAAGAACTCTGCCCAGGGCTTCTGATAGTTTGGTTAAGTAGATGAAGGGACCCTGGAACAGGCCACCTGCATGGTCCCGAGTCCATCTTGAGGTGTTCTGTCAGCCTCTGGCTGTGGAACAGGGTGAGATGTAGTGGCTGGGTCTTTCTGCAAAGAGCAGGTTAGGTTCTAAAAACACCCCTGTTCGTGTCTGATTTAATTTCACCTGAGGGTTGTACTTTGATGGAATTTGTCAGATTCCCTGCCGGCTTTGACAACAGTGTGGCCAGGGAAACGCTGTGCTCATGTCCACGGGCAAGCTGCTACTGTAGTTGGTCTTGCTGGAGACAGTACATGGTGAGGGCCTGGCTGGAGCAGATGGGCCTGGGCCACAGTCCCCAACGGGTGGCAGAGGAGGTGACCATCAAACAACACAGACTCTGCCCATCTCCCCAAAGCAGGTGACATGACAGCCCACAGGCCTGCAGAAATGCCTCTTCAAAGCCAGCTAGATTCTGCCCAGCAACACAGGCTGAGCCCATCCATCAGCTGTCCTGATGCCTGCCAGCAAGGGTCTCTGCTGGGCTTGCCCTGTCAGCCAGAATGGAAGCATCAAATGCAGGCTGACAGGGTTGGGGTTTGGGGGAGGCCCTCGGAGGAACCGTCTGTGCCACAGTGATGGATGGTGCCAACAGGGACGGCATTCCAGGGATTTTCATTCTGTTCCACACATCTGGCAAGCTCTTTACCCCAAGCAGCTGCAAAACCCCATCCCAGGAACTCTTGAGCTTTTCCGAGAGCCCCCATGTATGGACCACGATAATCCTGGTTGAGGGACCTGGAGGATGTGACAAAAGAGATTTCCCAATGATGTTACTTCCTGGAAGCCAAAACCCATGGAGTGTCTGGAAACACAAACCCACAAGAGGCTCCAGGGCTCATAAAATAGCAAACCAGACTTGGACTTAGGTAGACCTGGGTTCTGATACCATCTCCTTCTGCCTTAGTTTTTCCTTTTCTGTAAAATGGGAATAATAATACCTATGCTATAGAGCTTTTTTAAAGTTAAATAAGGTTGTGTGTGACCACGTTTATTTTGTATAGCCACCAATATATAGAAAATACTCAGTACATAATAACCTATTATTCGGAATATTTGAGTTAACTCAGGATATTCTTTACCATTCTTCCTGATAAATTCTAAAAACAGACTCTTATAATTAGACAAATCCACAAGGGTTTCTTTTTATACCTGATATGAAATGCTTCTGACAGCTTTCCCATTCTTCCCGCAAAGCTTTCTCCTTCTCTATAGCCTAGAGAAAATCTCAAATAATCTGTATTGGAACCTGGAAAACTTTTAAAAAATCTACCAGTGGAATCAAATTTCATTTCAGGCTGCATGCAGTCCCTGTCTCCCCAGGAAAGCCCTTGGACAAATTTCTATACTCCTATTGAGCTCATCAGGCATTTTCTTCACCAAATATCTATGACCCAAATCTCAAATAGTTTTTTTCCTGAATTCCCTGTTTACTCTGCACCAGGCAGACACCATCTTCACTGGCAGAGCTATGTGCCCACTGTGTGCCAGCCAACCAGAAGGAAGGGAGGCTTGGCCATAGAGGGAAAGCTTGATCTGTCCAACACATATATTAACAGCATATAGGGCTCTGTGCTGGGCACTGTGGTGTAGAAAGAGGAATGGACATGGCCCTTTCTCTTAAGAAACCAACTGTCTAGTTGAAGGAAAGAAATCAGATAGACCAAGTTAAATACAAAATTCAAGAGACATGTCCTCTGAGATCCAGCCGTGAAACCTAAAATTCTGCAACCACCTGGGCCACTGAGGAATTCTAGTATCTAAAATTCGTATCCCACCAGCAACTCAATATTAGGCCATGTGTGTTCATTTGTTATTACTACATGATATGGTTGACTCTTGAACAATTCAAGAGTTGGGGGTCCTGACCTCCCCATGTAGTCAAAAATCCATTTTGACTCCCCCCAAGCTTACCTACTAAGAGTCTACTCTTGGCTGGAAGCCTTACTGATAACATAAACAGTCGATTAACACGATTTTGTATGTTATATGTATTATATACTGTATTCTTACAAGTAAGCCAGAGAAAAGAAAATGTTAGTAAGAAAACCATAAGGAAGAGAAAATACGTTTACAGTGCATGTACGTATGTATCTACTGAAAAAAAAATCCACATATAAGTGGACCCATGTGTGCAGTTCAAACTGTGTTGGTTGGCAATTTAGACTGGGTTCAGCTGGGCAGTTCTTCGAGCCTAGACAGGGCCAGCTGATCTTGACTGGGTTTCCTCATGTGTCTGTAGTCAGCTGGGAGATTAGCTGGGCTTTCTTACATGTTTGAGACCTTGGCTGGGGCCTAGGGCTGCCTCACGTTACATTATCCTACTTAGAAGAGCCCAAACTTGTTCACACGGCAGTCACAGGGGTCCATGAGAGAGAGAAGGAGAAGCTTGGAGCTGGCACACAATGCTTCCACTAGAAGCTATTGGCAAAGCAAGTCCCAAGGCCAGCCCAGATGCTAGGGATGGAGAAACTGACTCCATCTTTTTCTTTTTTTTCTTCTTTTTTTTTTTTTTTTTTTTTTGCAGTACGTGGGCCTCTCACTGTTGTGGCCTCTACCGTTGCGGAGCACAGGCTCCGGATGTGCAGGCTCAGCGTCCATGGCTCACAGGCCTAACCGCTCCGCGGCATGTGGGATCTTCCTGGACTAGGACATGAAGGCGTGTGTCCCCTGCATCGGCAGGCGGACTCTCAACCACTGCGCCACCAGGGAAGCCCTCTTTTTTTGAATTTTATTTATTTTTTATACAGCAGGTTCTTATTAGCTATCTATTTTATATACATCAGTGTATACATATCAATCCCAATCTCCCAATTCATCCCACCACCACCACCACTACCACCACTTTCCCCCCTTGGTGTCCATATGCTTGTTTTCTACATATGTGTCTCAACTTCTGCCCTGCAAACCAGTTCATCTGTACCATTTTTCTACGTTCCATATGTATGCGTTAATATACGATATTTGTTTTTCTCTTTCTGACTTACTTCACTCTGTATGACAGTCTCTAGATCCATCCACGTCTCTACAAATGACCCAATATTGTTCCTTTTTATGGCTGAGTAATATTCCATTGTATATATGTACCACCTCTTCTTTATCCATTTGTCTGTTGATGGGCATTTATGCTGCTACCATGACCTGGCTATTGTAAATAGTGCTGCAATGAACACTGGAGTGCATGTTTCTTTTTGAATTATGGTTTTCTCTGGGTATATGCCCAGTAGTGGGATTGATGGGTCATATGGTAATTCTATTTGTAGTTTTTTAAGGAACCTCCATACCATTCTCCATAGTGGCTGTATCAATTTACTTTCCCACCAACCGTGCAAGAGGGTTCCCTTTTCTCCACACCCTCTCCAGCATTTACTGTTTGTAGATTTTTTGATGATGGCCATTCTGACTGGCGTGAGGTTATACCTCATTGTAGTTTTGATTTGCGTTTCTCTAATGATTAGTGCTGTTGAGCATTCTTTAATGTGTTTGTTGGCAATCTGTATACCTTCTTTGGAGAAATCTTATAGGTCTTCTGCCCATTTTTGGATTGGGTTGTTTGTTTTTATAATATTGAGCTTCATGTGCCGTTTATATATTTTGGAGATTAAACCTTTGTCCGTTGATTCATTTGCAAATATTTTCTCCCATTCTGAGGGTTGTCTTTTCATCTTGTTTGTAGTTTCCTTTGCTTTGTAAAAGCTTTTACGTTTCATTAGGTCCCATTTGTTTATCTTTGTTTTTATTTCCATTACTCTAGGAGGTGGATCAAGAAAGATCTTGCTGTGATTTATGTCAAAGAGTGTTCTTCCTATGTTTTCCTGTAAGAGTTTTATAGTGTCCGGTCTTACATTTAGGTCTCTAATCCATTTTGAGTTTATTTTTATGTATGGTGTTAGGGAGTGTTCTAATTTCATTCTTTTACATGTAGCTGTCCAGTTTTCCCAGCACCACTTATTGAAGAGACTGTCTTTTCTCCATTGTATATCCTTGCCTCCTTTGTCATAGATTAGTTGACCATAGGTGTGTGGGTTTATCTCTGGGCTTTCTATCCTGTTCTGTTGATCTATATTTCTGTTTTTGTGCCAGTACCATATTATCTTGATTACTGTAGCTTTTTAGTATAGTCTGAAGTCAGGGAGTCTGACTCCTCCAGCTCCATTTTTTTCCCTCAAGATTGCTTTGGCTATTTGGGGTCTTTTGTGTCTCCATACAAATTTTAAGATTTTTTGTTCTAGGTCTGTGAAAAATGCCATTGGTAATTTGATAGGGATTGCATTGAATCTGTAGATTGCTTTGGGTAGTATAGTCATTTTCACAATATCTTCCAATCCAAGAACATGGTATATCTCTCCATCTGTTTGTATCATCTTTAATTTCATTCATCAGTGTCTTATAGTTTTCTGCATACAGGTCTTTTGTCTCCCTAGGTAGGTTTATTCCTAGGTATTTTATTCTTTTTGTTACAGTGGTAAATGGGAGTGTTTCCTTAATTTCTCTTTCAGATTTTTCATCATTAGTGTATAGGAATGCAAGAGATTTCTGTGCATTAATTTTGTATCCTGCAACTTTACCAAATTCATTGATTAGCTCTAGTAGTTTTCTGGTAGCATCTTTAGGATTCTCTATGTATAGTATCATGTCATCTGCACATAGTGACAGTTTTACTTCTTCTTTTCCAATTTGTATTCCTTTTATTTCTTTTTCTTCTCTGATTGCCGTGGCTAGAACTTCCAAAACTATGTTGAATAATAGTGGTGAGAGTGGACATCCTTGTCTTGTTCCTGATCTTAGAGGAAATGCTTTCAGTTTTTCCCCATTGAGAATGATGTTAGCTGTGGGTTTGTCATATATGGCTTTTATTATGTTGATGTAGGTTCCCTCTATGCCCATTTTCTGGAGAGTTTTTATCATAAATGGGTGTTGAATTTTGTCAAAAGCTTTTTCTGCATCTATTGAGATGATCATATGGTTTTTAGTCTTCAATTTGTTAATATGGTGTATCACATTGATTGATTTGCGTATATTGAAGAATCCTTGCATCCCTGGGATAAATCCCACTTGATCATGGTGTATGAGCCTTTTAATGTGTTGTTGGATTCTGTTTGCTAGTATTTTTTTGAGGATTTTTGCGTCTATATTAACCAGTGATATTGGTCTGTAATTTTCTTTTTTTGTAATATCTTTGTCTGGTTTTGGTATCAGGCTGATGGTGACCTCATAGAATGAGTTTGAGAGTGTTCCTTCCTCTGCAATTTTTGGGAAGAGTTTGAGAAGGACGGGTGTTAGCTCTTCTGTAAATGTTTGATAGAATTCACCTGTGAAGCCATCTGGTCCTGGACTTTTGTTTGTTGGAAGATTTTTAATCACAGTTTCAATTTCATTACTTGAGATTGGTTGGTCTGTTTGTATTTTCTATTTCTTCCTGGTTCAGTCTTGGAAGGTTATACTTTTCTAAGAATTTGTCCGTTTCTTCCAGGTTGTCCATTTTATTGGCATAGAGTTGCTTGTAGTAGCCTCTTAGCATGCTTTGTATTTCTGCGGTGTCTGTTGTAACTTCTCCTTTTTCATTTCTAATTTTATTGATTTGTGACTCCATCTTTTGGTGAGAGGAGCTGCAAAGGCACATTGCAATAAGCATGGCCACAGGGAGCGGTGAAGAACCAGGTCCCTTTTATTTCATCAGATTGGCTCATACCACACCAGAGTGCCAATGTGGAACTTGAGGCTATCAGCTAGACTTGGCCACATCCAGCTCCCCTGCCTCTTCACTACCCTTTCATCTCCTTGCTTGGCTGGCTTTCTTCCCCCATCCACCCCGGATTCGAGGCTCCTTTGACTGGAGGCCACATCCCACTCTTTTTTGTATAATTCTCCATTGTTCCCAAAGCCTTCCTGCACCTGGCATAATACTTGTCCCACTGTAGGTGCACAATACATGTTTCTTACATAGGAAATGGGATGACGTACCAATAGAATAGAAAAGACAAAATAAGGTTTAAGTTTGGAGGTAGAGAAACCCTCCCAGGTGACTCTTCTAAAAAGCATTTTCAAAACATATTGCAACCCACCCCAAATGTCAAGGATCTTGGTGCCTTCCCTTGCACAGTCTTCCAACTGGATGGCTTCTGGCAATCTGGGGCCACTGAGCCTCTGCTGCTTCTATCCTACCTCAACCAAGGGCCCTGGACCCTGGAGAATAGCAGGGACTTAATGCCTCACTTAGCAGGAATGTAACTCAAAGTCTATGTGTTTTATTCCCTCCTTAGCTTCACTGAGAGGTGAACAGACCTTGTAAATAGGGCTGGATTCAAATCAAAACCCTCCAACAGACATTTCATCCATCCTCTGTCACCTGGAAAAATCATACCATTCCATCTTTATGAAAAACCTTCCCTCATTTCCAAATATCTGCAAAAGAAATGATTCTTAATGGTCTAACCAAGATTATCCAGTCTGACCCTCGACTTGTGGGAGTGATGGGAGAAGTTACAGGAGTGATTCGAAGGCGCTTATCTATAAACACCTGTTGGAAAAACAAAAATCAATTCTCCAAAGAAAAAAGAAAGAAAGAAATGGGGCAATCATCTCATTACCAAACTCATTGTCTCTTCCAAATGTCAGTTTGAAATCTTTCATGTCAAACTCAGAAAAACATTTTTCCCCTTACTTTCTCACCCTTTCTCTGCTTTATCATGCTGGATGGAAAGAAACTTTATTTGCTCCAGGAAGACAATGGCCTTATCTTCAACCTAGATCCTCATGCCTGGAAAGGTGGCCTCCTCTGAGAGCATTTTCATAGTGGGGAAAAGCAGCTCGGGAGAAATAATGAGGAAGCAAAGGGAGTCTTGACTTGACACTGTGATAAATGAGGTGAAACTTTGGCAAGGAACCAGAGTTGGCGTATTCAAAAAGGAAATAAAAAGATAGTTCCATTTTAATGGGAAATATAAAACAGCCATTGTGCAACCGTCGATTTTTCAAAAGCCAAAGAGATAAAGACTATAAGGGAATGACTGAGAGACGAATAAGATAATGTGGTTGATAATCTGGGCTTAGGTAAAGTGCCATCCTCCGGGCCATCGCTGGCTCCGTGGGAGTGCTTTTTCAAGTCGGCTATCTGCATTTGCTTCTGCCTCATTATCATATGCATCTCTGGACAGCTTCCTTACAGCTTCAACTTGCTGACTTGCCATACTCCTGCCAGCTGGAGAGAGCAAAGTCCACCCAACTTTCTTCAAATCCCAAACTCCTCTCCATCAGCCACAGAGCTATCAGCATCTTCCAAGGCCCCAGACAACAAAGAGCTTGAGTCCAGGCTTATACACACCTGCTCTTCCTAGTGGACTGGTCTAGTGTAAGGTTTACAACCATGGGTAATGCCATATACTGCCCTTTCTTTCAGTAGGCAAGATCCGTGAACTTTCTCAAGGCTGTCCGTGGACAATTCCTAATTAGCAGGCTGGATATGCAATGGGAATGATAGGACCCCTTTCCCAAGGGTAACTGTGAATTATCTGAGGCAGTATGAGAGGCCTGCTGAAGCAGCTGAGAGAGTTCAATTTAAGGGATATATGGAGATAAACTGCCTTAGTTCATATGCTGTCATTTATTAGCTATGTGACCTTGGACAAGTTACTTAACCTCTTTTAGCCTCAGGTTTCTAAGCTTAAAGTAGAGATAATAATACATCTAGATTTTTATGAGAATGGAATGGGATGGTTCATGTAAAATGCTTAGTCCAGAGCCTGGGACATAGTAAAGACTCAGTAAATATTAACAGTTACAATGATTCTATATAAATAACTCGGGAGGAGTTTGATGCTGAAGCTGAAAGAAAAGTGACAAGTTTCTTTGACTTTATTCAGCTAAGGTGACTCATAAAGTCCCACTGAGAAATTTCATTCACAGAACCACCCAACAAGGCACTCACGTGCCACTGGATCTGACCCTGGGCAGATCTCATACAGGACCTTGGAGACTTCCTGCGCCCCAGTCATCTTCCTGCTATTTACAGGTGAGAAAACTGAGGCACGGAGGATACAAATGGCTTGTCCAAGGTCACGGTTAGTGAAAAGCCAGAACTTGTTGTCTTCTCCCCATTTCCAATCACGTGCTCTTGACCTTGCCAAATGCCAGTGCTGGCTCACTGGGTCATACCAGCCCCCTCAAGTGAAAACTCACGATGCCTGACCCCTTCTATCTGCCCCGTCAGTGTCAGGAGCTGGAAGGACACATGAACCCTCCTTCAGGACCTAGAAATCTTTGGGAAAGGGGGTTTTCAGTGAAATAAAATGGTGACTTCTTTAGGTCTGATGATTAGGGTTTCTTCTGTCTTGTTCCCACATCTGTAGATTGGACTCTCGACCACTATGAGTACAGCCAAGAGTATTATGACCAGGAAGGGAATGCCAGCAGTGCTCTTGACCATCCCGAGAACCCTGACTGGTACTACGCAGAGGACGGTAGGTACCAAAGCTGTTTGGGGGCCCTCCTGGGAGGAGAGCAGCACACCTGGAGGGGAGTTTATGTGCGACCACATGCAAGGGCTCTCTCTTCTCTTCCTCTCTGACCAGCCTCATAAAATAGGTATTAAAAAATTATTTAGACTGGCTTTTTTTCAGTTAGAATTACATACTCTGAATACTGGGGCGGTTCCTAGAGACCATGTCTCCCACTTTCAAATGACAGGTGAAGCAAGTGAGGCCAAGAGAGGAGCTGACTTAGCCAAGGTCACTCAGCAAGTTAGTGCATCATTATCCAGCTCTCCCAACACTGTGGGTTAGAGTCATGTTCAAAATCATCCCCAGAGCTTTCATGACAGGTAGTCCTAATTATGAAGAAGAGTCTGTCTTAGCATTAGGCATCAAACTGTAGCATTCACAAATTTGGCATTGTGCTGTGCTGTGTTTTTTTTTTTTTTTTTTCTCTTTTTACTCTTCAGAAGATTTGCACAGTTGTTGTGTGTGTGTGTGTGTGTGTGCATGCATTCACACATGTGTGCTTTGGCTACTTTTTTTTTTTTGTTTTTGTGGCTCCTTGAGACAGAGAGGAAAATGAGAAGCTGGGCCTAAGCAAAGCCATGTGACTAAATCAGTAGAAGTAATGGAAAGCACTTAGCCGCTGGAATAAAAGCTGTGTAACTGCGAAGTGGCCTGGAAGGCAGGGCCAAGATACGGGGCATCAGGGGAACATCAGAAGGGACCATCAAAACAAGAGCCAGGCCCAGGGATCCTAGTTCCTGAACCAAAGAACAATGTGTGTGAACAGAAGGATAAAGAATTCCCCAAGGGAAGATCCATTCAGACAACCATGAAAAGCCAAAGGCACAGATGAAATATGACAAAATCTAACTGAACAAGTAGTTGAAGAAAGATGAAGGCCACTGGGTCATTTCCTCCTCGCCGTCAATTCTTCTGTCCCCCTCTTGCCTTTGGTCTTCTTTCCTGATGTTCAGAAAGCTTGTGTTTCATTAGGGGTGGGATTTCGTTCCCCACTCCTGACCTCCACCCCTGGGCACTGGGAGTAGGGGAGGTCTTCAGGCTTGTGAAATGCCTTCGGCATCAGAGACAGACCCTGTGGCACTCCCAGCGAGCCTGGGAGGAGAGAGACACTGATGACGGGGAAGGGGAGTTACTCAACGAGAAAGGCCCCATCCAAAGCCAGGCTGAGGGAGACAGTCACGATCCCTTCTTGCCTCTCCTCTTACTAACCTGAATCCCTCCCTCTGGTCTTGTGATGGCAGTTTTCCTGGCTCTTTAAGGTCAATGCATGTTTCTCCCTTTCCCCAGTCACTGGCTAGGCAGTTCCTCTCTCATTTGGGGCAGGAGATGGAAATTCAATGAGCAGACAGGGGACTTCTTGCCTGCTGTTCATTGCAACCTTGACTTCCACCCACGTGTTTTAGATCCATGCCTGTCCAACCCCTGTGCACATGGTGGGGACTGCCTCATCAGCGGGGCCACATTCACCTGCAGCTGTCCAGCCCCTTTCTCTGGAAACAGGTGTCAGAATGGTGAGTGGACCTTCACTGGATCCAATCTTCCCTCCATGTTGAACAATTCTAGCCGGTAAAGAAGTGCTCAGTAATCCCGTGAAAAGGCTGACAATCACACTGACAATCTATTACGTTGTGCATAATAGATTCCTCAGCATGGTCACAGGCAGCATCTCACTGAGTCCTCACCCTTACATGTTAGATAGGACTAGTATGTCCATTCCACAGATGAGAACATTGAGGGTAAGAGGAGATAATAGCTGGGTTCTGACCAAGATGTGTTCTAAACTCAGGACTTGTTGTTGTTGTTGTTTAGAGTGTTTAGACCAACTTCAACAGAGAAATGTTGTTCTCATATACAAGAGCAGGAAGGCTCTCAGGGCACTTAAGGCTCAACCTTGTTAGAGAAAGGGAGCCCAGAGTGTACAGGGGACTTGCTCGTGGTCACATAGCTAATTAAGAGAAGAGCAGAAATTAAAGACCTGGTGCCTGACTCCCAGCCCCATGGTCTCTCTTCCTGCCATCCTCACTCGTGGAGACTCTGATAAAAGGTGTGTCCACTATTAGTGACCTCTTGTGGGCATAACATGAGGCTATGTGATAAGGTATTGGGAATAAAATTCTTACGGGCTCATTGCACCCCTAGAGAGAACCTGGATTCTGTTGCATCTAGCAACCATCTAAGCGGGGTGGGGGAGGAAGTGAGGGTTTTATGGTTGACTTGTTTTCTCTGTGCCCTCTTCAGTTATTCCTACCATTTTCAATCCTACAAAGTCTTTCAGTAAATTTTTCAGGATGGTTTGGGATATCAGGCACAAACATAGTTACTGGGTTTATCCCCTCAACTTCTTGGAAGAATGACAAAATTGTAAATGGAATATAAAATCAGCTATACAATGGAGAAACTCAAATTGCAGCTCTACTTTTTTGAAGGTGTAAAAATTATCAAGGTGTTTATAAAAATAGCATAATAAAGACTATGAGCCCTAGAAACTCATAAGGAACTGGGAAGCAATCATCCGTGATCCAAGGGTAAGAGAGAAGCCTTGTCTAGGTGGGTAGCATGATGTTTCAGAACCATGGACAGGGGGCACATGCTCTATCAGTCACCAACACCACCTCTCCCCACGCCCCCACACTCCCCTCCCAAACATTGCACTGTACAGGTACCTCTCAAAGTAAAATGTGTCCCAAATAATGTCCTGTACTTTGTCCCTATTTCTCTATTGATCTCCTACAGTGAAAAACAAATGCAAGAACAACTCATGTGGCCGAGGAGACTGTCTCATTACTCAGACTTCTCCTTACTACCGCTGTGCCTGTAAACACCCTTACAGGGGTGCACACTGCTCCACAGGTAAGTGCTGGAGGCCTCTTCTATGCTAAGCTCTCTCTACAGTGGCTTGTGCCTGGGATGTCAATATCCTTCTGTGTGGAAGTCCAGATACATCCAATGTTTTGGTGGCACCCAAGATGGCCCTTTTAACTAGGACTTTTTAAGATTCATTATCCCTGGAAAGTCCAGTGAGAATTGACTTGTCTGTGTCTCTTCCCAACAAAAAAAAATCATCTTGAAACTCATTTCATCTAGGAAGTAAGCCCTGGTCTTTTCCTAGAATGGGCCATGTATATTTATTCACTGCTATGAGTCAGGCATTGTCCCAGGAGATTTACATTCTCTCTCACATTGTCCCCAAAACACTACAAGAAACACTTTTACAGATGAAGAAATTGAAGTTCAGAGAGGTTAGCTAACTTGCTTATGATCACTCAGCTGTCAAGAGGTAGAGCTAAGTTTCGACCTAGCTGAGACTGGCCCCCAAATCCCTGCTCAGTCTATGCATCTTGTTTTTCCTTACTGAGCGACCCATCTACTTATATACTCTCTTTTGCTGGCCTCCATCATATTGCTTCATCCATGTTTGCTTATGTTCTTAAGGTTTATGTGTATGTTTTCTTGCATGTCAGTGGGTCTCTCTTTCCCCTTTGGTGACCCATTTTTGTGAAAGGATGGACACCAGAAAAGTGCCACCAATATCTCCTCATCAGCTCAGATGTAGCTGCAACTCCTTCTAAAGAGCCTTGCTGGACCCACTTCCTGTGTTCACAGCGGTTCCTGCATGCAGGCCAAATCCCTGCCAAAATGGCGGCACCTGCTCCCGGCATAGGCGGAGATCCAAGTTCACCTGTACCTGTCCTGAACAGTTCAAGGGGAAGCTCTGTGAAATAGGTATGGGTCTATACCACCACTTCATCAGAAACTCAGGGACACATGTGAGGCCTCTGGAATCCTTTATCTGTTTGCATTTTGTTGCCAGAACAGGGTTCAAGTCAATTCCCAAGCTCTGCTATTGCCTCAGCCTTCCAACCTAAGGGCGTAGGGTATGTCTGGCTCCATGTAGAGGAAGTAATAAACTGGGATATAGTGCAGGCAAGTCAAACACTCCTGGGTATCCTTGGGCCTCAACCTATCTACCACTGGTTCTTGTTTGAGCCAAAATTAAAGAACTCAGCTCTCACCCCCACCCCCATGATATTCCATGTTTTTAAGCTGGGTTGAATGTGGAGCATTCAAACCACCTTATTTCTGGGAACTCGTAGTGAAACCTCAGGATGACCAGTATTCAGGCCCAATCCTCTCACCACCTGATATACCTGCCAAGTCCTTTCCAGGCATGGCACACCAGTTGGTCTCAGTTCTCACATTCCCAACTGCTCTCTCTAAGGTTCTGATGACTGCTATGTTGGTGATGGCTACTCTTACCGAGGGAAAGTGAGTAAGACAGTCAACGAGCACTCATGCCTTTACTGGAACTCCCACCTCCTCTTGAAGGAGAATTACAACATGTTTATGGAGGATGCTGAGGCCCATGGGATTGGGGAGCACAACTTCTGCAGGTAAAACTTACCATCCTCCCTATGCTCCATCTTGGCCACTTGTCAATGTAAGGATTTGTTTGTCCCTTCCCCCTGCTCCTAGTTTTCCTGGGCCAGCTTCGAAATTTTGGAACGGAACACTGAAACTCACCAGCTTTCTTTCTAAGAAGATTTTCCAACTCAGGATATGTTAGGTTATGCTGCTGTAATGAACAACCCCCAAATCCCAGTGGCTTGAATACATAAATGTTAATTTCTCATTAATGCTTCGTGTGTCATGTAGGTTGGGTGTGGAGGTAGGGGGTATTCTTAGCTTCACTTAGTTACTCCAATACACAGAAAGGGCAAGGAGAGACTGGAACATGAAGCATGAGAGTTTTACTACCTCAGCCTAGAAGCGACACATCATCTTAGCACTCATATTTCATTGGCCAGAAACAGTCATATAGTCCCATATAACTTCAAGGGATAAATGGAACTTCAAAGGGATAAATGGAAAATGGAATGTTTGGTTAGCATGACGGTCTCTGACACACGGATGTGCGGGTTTTTCCAAATAAGAATAATGCCATTTCTATCCCTGGTGATGACTAGTTACCTTCTTCCCCGTCTTCCTGACCATCCTGTTGGCTTCCTCCCACAGCTCATTGTCTAAACAAGGCCAAGGACATGCATGGTCTGCATATAGAAACAGAGGTTTTTTGTATGGCTTTAAACTGGTTCCATTAAGCAAGAGGATTTCCCTAGCACAAGACACAAGTTTCCTTCTACTTTCACTTACCATGAGCTGTTCCCTCCATGGGACTGTCTTCGGGGTGACCCCCAGCAGCCGCTCTCAGAGAATTCCCATGCACAGAATTTGAAGGTTCGGGCAGAGGAGCCCTACTCTCACCATGTTTCTGTAGTTATTTCACTTTCCTGACAAAGAAGGATCTTCAACAGGGATCTCATTTATTTTCCTACAAACAATGTAATATGTCCCGTGGATCTGGCACAAAGCTCGTGAACTACTTCCTGGTTATTGAGATTCTCCTCTGGAAGTTAAGATTTGGCCCCCAAACTATAACCACCCTTATATGTCAAGGTTTGCTAACCTGTTGGAGGAATGGAATGGAATGTGGTCCCAGGGGGATGCAAGGGCTTGGTGCTGTCTTACTCAAAGGACTTTTAATGAGGTCCAGCGAGTTCACCAAGCCTTGACTCTGGCTTAGTTTGTTTGTTTCAGTTTTTATTTTTATTTATTTTTTGTTTTTTTATTCTTAGTTTGTTTTTTTATTTTAGAAACCCAGATGGAGACAAAAAGCCCTGGTGTTTCTTTAAAGTAAACAATGCAAAGGTGAAATGGGAGTACTGTGATGTCCCTGCCTGCTCAGCCCTAGGTAAGTCTGTGGCTGTCTGGAGGGCTGGGTAGTGGGGAGGTTGCAGAGCCATAGACAGATGTTCCTGGAACTCCCTCTCTGTCCTACCCCTGTCCTTCCACAACACCTGCTTTACCATGTGCCATCCCAGTGGCAACCCAACTGCCCAATCCTCCCTCTCGGGAGGCCGAGCAGACTTGGATACCTTTGTAAACTCAGGCTTCCTGACTCCCAATCAGTGCACTCAGCAAATATTGATCGATTGCTTGCTGGATGCCAGGCGCTATGCCAGGCCTTCAGTGTACAGTGGTGATCAAACAGTGGCTGGGTCTCCACAGCCTCTCAGGATACAGCATGGACTGAATTCCAGCCTCACAGTCTTCCTGCCTCGCTGCCTTAGCCCACCTCTCTACCCACGTCTGAAGCAATGCACCCTCCCTCTGCTCAATGGAATTACTTCCCTGGACAGTTTCATTTCTGTGCCTTTCCTCTTATGGTCACCTCTGTCTGTAATACTCTGTCCCATACCCGTTCTTGTTCATATCCAATCATTCTTTGAGAATCAACCCAAGTAACCACTCCTCCAGGAAGTCCTCCAAGATTTACCAAGTGAAGTATTATCTCTCCCTTCTTACAAACTGCATGGAATAGATTGGGCACCATCCATGCAACACTTGTTGCTCTCTCCTTTGCATGACAGTTATGTGTGCAAATGTCTTCTCTCCCCCACTCTACTTCATCTGAATATCTTCCCCTAGGTACCAAAAAAGCCTCCAAAATACATGTGTGCATTAACAAATAGTTAAATACATACCCAGAGATGGATTTATATATTTATACACACATTTTTTATTGAAGTATATTTGCTGTACAATATTATGTAAGTTATAGGTGTACACTACAGTGATTCACAATTTTTAAAGGTTGTACTACATTTATAGTTATAAAATATTGGCTATATTCCCCCCATTGTACAATATATCCTTGTAGCTTATTTTATACCTAATAGTTCATACCTCTCAATCCCTACCCGTCTTGCCCCTCCCTCCTTCTGTCTCCCCACTGCTAACCACTAATTTGTTCTCTATATCTGTCTCTGCTTCTTTTTTTGGTCATATTCACTAATCTGTTGTATTTTTTAGATTCCACGTATAAGTGATAAACATTTTTATGTGCCTGTATACATGTCAAAATAAGAAGGAAAAAGCAACATCTTCGTCATTAATTCTATAGACTCGCTTTGTATTAATCAATGTGTTCAACAAATGCTAACTGCACACGTGCCTATCCTATATGCACCAGTATAGTCTCTTCGCTCTGGACACTAGTTAAGCTTCTGGATGCAGAGCCATGCCTCTGACAAGGTCCTTCTGAGGGTCTGGAGGGAGGGTGAGAAGTGATTTATTTTTCATGTGCTTCACAGATGTTGCCAACCCAGAGGGAAGCGTCACAGAGCCCCTGACCAAACTTCCCGAGTTTGACTCCTGCGGGAAGACTGAGATAGCAGAGAGGAAGGTCAAGAGGATCTACGGCGGCTTTAAGAGCACAGCGGGCAAGCACCCATGGCAGGCGTCCCTGCAGACCTCGCTGCGACTGACCATCTCCATGCCCCAGGGCCATTTCTGTGGGGGGACACTGATCCGCCCCTGCTGGGTGCTGACTGCCGCCCACTGCACCGAGTAGGTGCCTGCTGGGAGCAGAGGTTAGGGTGGCTGCAGTCTCCAGGGCTGTTCTTCTCTCCCCATCTGAGCAGCATCTTGGCAACTCTGGCAGGACCTGGGGCTCGGATCTTGCTCCAAGGGCAAAAGGATGTTTCCTTACAACCAGATAGAAGAGAGCTCCCATGTGTAGAATGCTCACCATGTGCATTACGTGTGTTTTGACATGCAAGCCTCAAAACTAGCTACTTAAAGACAAGCAGGAGGGCCTCCCTGGTGGCGCAGTGGTTGAGAGTCCGCCTGCCGATGCAGGGGACACGGGTTCGTGCCCCGGTCCGGGAAGATCCCACATGCCGCGGAGCGGCTGGGCCCCTGAGCCATGGCCGCTGAGCCTGCGCGTCCGGAGCCTGTGCTCCACAGCGGGAGAGGCCACAACAGTGAGAGGCCCGCGTACCGCAAAAAAAAAAAAAAAAAAAAAAAAAGACAAGCAGGAGAGTTCTTTAGCAAGACCATGATTACAGAGGAGGTTGCTGAGGGGCGAGAAGGTCAGGTCATCTGTCAAAGGTCACACAGCTGACCAGGAACAGAGCCAGGGTGTGGCTCCAGTGTCTCAAATTCCAGGGCTAGTTCCTGATCATCTTACTTTCCCTTGTAGCTTAAAAGCCAAATATCTAAAAGTGGTGCTAGGGGACCAGGACCTGAAGAAGACAGAATTCCACGAGCAGAGCTTTGGGGTGGAGAAGATATTCAAGTACAGCCACTATGAGGAAAGAGACGACATTCCCTACAACGACATTGGCAAGTCTCTTCTATCGGGGCTCTCCCATGGGTCTTGTCCTGGGTGGATTTCTCTACTGATGGGAAGCTGAGGTTTGGTTCTAGAAGGTGCTCTTGCCTTCTTGGTCCCTCATAGACCCTGTAAGGTAGAGCATTTATTCCAGAGTTTTTTAGTTCTTAAAGGTCTGTGTTAGTGTTGCAGATAAATGTGCACAAGTTCTTAAATTGAGGGGAAGAGATGCTAAGAACATTGCATTGGGGAGAGAGCTCAGCCTTGAATTAACAGCTGGCTCACCTCTCTAAGCTTCAATTCCCTCTTCTGTAAAATGGGGACACTGACGTACAGTCTCCACTTCCTATGTGCTAAGTGACGTGATGTTCATGTATTCCCCATGCACACCTGGCACCTGGTAGGCAATGAGGTACTTAATCTGCCTGCTGCTTAGTTCTGTCCCCTATTTCTCCATTCACAGACCTCTCACTCTTTCTGCTTCCTCAATATAATTTTCCCCCCTTAAAGCCTGTTTTTAAAAAAAGGATTAGAAGTAATTTAAAACTCAGCCGGAAGTGTTATTATTCCTCTGAATTGAAAGTTAAAAGAATGAAATGACCAAGGGAGAGTTCTTTTAGGTATTGGGAATGGGGCTTTGCTAGGTCCACCTTCTAATCAAGTTGAAGCTGATGCTTCTTTGACAGAGAGGATATCACTGCCCATTTCCCCTTTCTCTACCTAGCTTTGCTCAAGCTAAAGCCAGTGGATGGTCACTGTGCTCTGGAATCCAAATATGTGAAAGCTGTATGTTTGCCTGATGGTCCCTTTCCCCCTGGGACTGAGTGTCACATCTCCGGCTGGGGCGTTACAGAAACAGGTGAGTCTGGCCATGCATTCTCCTGAGGCCCAGGTGAGTTACATCCACCAGACAAGAAAGGGTTACACTCAACTGCCCTCCTGAACTGGATATCAGTGTTATATTCAAAATGTATAAACAAAAGAAAGAGATTGCCCCATCTCTCAAGCTCCAGTTAAATCTCATCACCTTCAAGGAGTCTTCTCTGATCTCCATATCTGTCCTTGGCCCCAACCCTTAGATCTTTGACTTTCACCAAGCACTGATCCTGTATCCATGGAGAACTTTTTTCCTTTCCTAGGTACATTGGAAAGAGGATAAATTAGAAAGAAGATGGATTTTGGAGTCAGACAGACTTGTATTAGGTTCTTGGTTTTGTCACTTGACTTGGACAGCTGAGTTTCAGTTTCCCAATAACATCCTAGGTTTGGAATCATGATAACAAGAGATGATAGAATTCTCCAGAGATATTCATTAAGTCAGCCCCTGGAGGGCAGGGGTCAGGTTTCATTCACCTTTGACTCTACTACAGTGCTTTGGTCAAGGCTCTCTACATAGTAGCATTCTATAAATTTTTGTTAAATCAAGCTATTGATTTATCTCTAGGATTTGGTCTGATCTTAAAAAGTAACCAAAGGGCTACTTTCCTTATAGTACTGACAAGATTACACCCTTTCACATATGAAATTCAGAAGTGTATATCAAGTCTCTCTCAAATACTCAAAATAGATTTCTCTTCCCCTAAATCTTGTTCTTAATAATGGAAAGCAAGAATCACTTTAAATAGGCCCATATTCATGAAGAAAGTGAAATGTAATATACAAATTTGTCAGAAGGCTTCTGGGAAAGAAGATTTCTGATAGGTAATTAGATTTAGGGTTAACCAGGAAACCTTTTTGTAGCTCACTTCATTGGAGTCCCTCTAAACCTTTCAGCATCATCGTGCTGACGAGAGCAGATTGAGCAGAACAGAGGTTCTTTAGGCAAGGAAATGTCTGCTCTGGGAAGCAGGTACTCTAGGTGATCAACCAGGGCACTTCATGCGTCATGAAGGCTCTACTACATGCAGCCCTCTGCCAGGCATGGGAAATTAAAAGTAGGTTTAAGACCTCGTCCCTGCTTGCCCAACTTCACCGTCTAGCTGGGGAGACAGAGGAGGGCAGAAATGATTCTGCTCCATGGGATAAGCACAGCATTGAAGGTCTGTAGAACCATCGTGAAGGCTGAAAGCAAAGAGTCCCCAGCCCTGAAAGATGAGGCTACTCTGCCCATCTCCTGTAAACACCCTTCCTGCCGAGCTCAGGTCCGGTGGCCCTCTTCTAACTGCTGCTGGCTTCTGGTGCGGCAGTTTCCAGCCTGGTCTCTACAGTGGCAACCTCCTTTCTCCGCCCCTCAGGAGAAGGGTCCCACCAGCTCCTGGACGCCAAAGTCAAGCTCATCAGCAACGCTGTGTGCAACTCCCGCCAGCTATACGACTACATGATTGATGACAGTATGATTTGTGCAGGAAACCTCCAGAAGCCTGGGCAAGACACCTGCCAGGTCAGAGACTCCAAATGGTACTTGAAGAAGGAGGGGCTGGCAGGACCTTACACCGGGCACAGAGGGCCCTTAGAACCCTGGGCTGGGAGGCGGGTTCAGAGACCCACCTGCCATTAAGCTAAAGGGGACATGTCTGTCCTCTGGCAAATCTGAATCCACATCAAACCAGGACGACTCAGCGTAATAACCATAGCAGTCACTTTGCCCACATTGTCCGACTTAATTCTCACAACTGTCTGGTGAAGGGGATGTCATTATCACCGTTGTACAGATGCTTAGAGAAATCATCTTGGCCTATAGCACCTGGGCGGCAAGTAGCAGAGCAGGAGTTTGCTCCACTGTGTTTAAATGGCCTCAGCACTGGGCAGCTTGTCTGCAAATCCCAATAAGCAGGGAAGAGTCCCAAAGACCAGTGCTTGGAAGGAGAGAGATGAGACGCCAGAGAATTCACAATAATATTGACTAACCATTAGGATTCAAATGTGTGTGTGTGTGTGTGTGTGTGAAGGGGGAGGGCGATTTAACCCTCATAAACTAATTGGCTGAGTGGCTTCTCTGTGGCCAGAGCCAATTTAGAACCTGCCTGACACCTGCCCCCATATAGGACTTTGGGGGACCAGCATGGGCACATTCACATCTGAGCTCCTCCCTACAAAGGCACCCAACAATGATCTCCCAGCCTTTTGGGAGCCCCTCTTGGGATGGGAAATCACGGTCACTCTCGCCAGGGTTTGTGGCTGTACTGTGACCCTCTGCCCCTTCCCAAGGAGCCACAGATATCCACCTACTCAAAGGAGGTGTGTGGGCAGATGGGATTGATTTTCCCTAAGTCCCCAGAAGACGAATAGGAAAACAGATTGTTCGGGGCTTTCCTGGTGGTGCAGTGGTTGAGAGTCCACCTGCCAATGCAGGACACACGGGTTCGAGCCCTGGTCTGGGAAGATCCCACATGCCACGCAGCAGCTGGCCCCCTGAGCCACAATTACTGAGCCTGCGTGTCTGGAGCCTGTGCTCCGCAACAAGAGAGGCCGCGATAGTGAGAGGCCTGTGCACCGCGATGAGGAGTGGCCCCCACTTGCCACAACTAGAGAAAGCCCTCGCACAGAAACGAAGACCCAACACAGCCATAAATAAATAAATAAAAAATAAAAAAAAAAAAAGAGCCGGTGACACGTACGTGCGCCGAGACAGCGCAAATTGGAGAAAAAAAAAAAAAACAAACCTCAATAGGTTACCAGAGTAATTCAAGGTAAACTACAAATAAAGGATAATTGAGACGGCACCCAATTAAAAAAAAAAAAGAAAACAGATTGTTCAATTCCCTAGATATTTCAAAGGCTTCCCTTGTAGGCTTTAAAAGCAGATGGTCATGGGTTTGAAACCTGCTTCTATCCTTTACTTTGTGACCTTTATCAATCACTGAATGGCTTAGTCCGCTCGGGCCTCTATAACAAATTACCTTAGACTTGGTGGCTGGTTTAAACAACAGACATTTATGTCTCACAGTCCTGGAGGCTGGAAGTCTGAAATCAGGTGCCGGCATGGGCGGGTTCTGGTGAGGACCCTCTTCCAGGTTGCAGACTGCCAACTTCTCATTGTGTCCTCACATGGTGGAGAGAGAAAGCTAGTTCTCTAGGGTCTCCTCTATAAGGGCACTAATACCATGCATGAAGCCTCCACCCTCATGACCTATCACTTCCCCAAAGCCCCACCTCCTAATAACACCCTAGTGAGGATTAGGCTTCAGCATTTGAATTTGGGGGCAGGGGGACATAAACATTCAACCCACTGCACCGAAATAATTCTCCAACCTCAGGTGTTTGATCTATAAAACGGAAATAGTGTATCCATAAAATCAGCAGATTGTGGCTAAGATTGAAAGAGACAATTCATTAAAAATCCTACCAGTCGTGATGCGTAAGCAGCAGTGTGTGTGTGTGTGTGTGTGTGTGTGTGTGTGTGTGTGAGAGAGAGAGAGAGAGAGAGAGAGAGAGAAAGAGAGAGAGAGAGAGACACGTCCTCATTCCTCTCCTCCTCACCATCATCATCCCCTCCACCTTAACTGGGGGTTTAATATGAACCAGGCACTGTTCTAAGTGCTTTACAAACATTAGTCCTCACAAGATCCTCAGGGTGGGGCAGGGGTTCTGTTGCTATCCACGGTTTACAGTGTGAGAAACCGAGGCCCCGTTGGCCAGCAGGTAAGCCTGGTTTGGAGCCCAGCAGATCTAACTCCAGGGA
Source organism: Hyperoodon ampullatus (assembly GCF_949752795.1). Taxonomy (NCBI): domain Eukaryota; kingdom Metazoa; phylum Chordata; class Mammalia; order Artiodactyla; family Ziphiidae; genus Hyperoodon; species Hyperoodon ampullatus. The sequence continues at coordinate 212,688,858 of NC_136914.1, forward strand.
CCATGTTAAACATCAAGGCCGTGCTGCCTCTGAGCCCCATCCTCCTTGCCATGTGTGTGCCCCTGTGGGCCCTGGAAGGGCTCTATCCAAACAGGGCACCTCTCAGCCTCCGCCAGATCCCTGCCGGAATGAGAAGTTGAGGGCCCCTTGTAATACCTGTATCACTAAGAGTCATGGCGGGTCAGGAAGTAGGGCTGGGCCTGGCACCGGGCCCCGGCGCCGTGGCTTCTCTGACTCAGGAAGCCCTCACTGACTCAGGACGTAGGTTGGTATTTGTTTCTCTCCCTTCAGAGCACTGCGTCACATGAGGCATTGGAAGAGTCTTGTTGCTACTTTCCCCAGGGCCGGCCAGCAGTCTCACCCCTCCCCGCCCTGGTATCCCCTCACGGAGGGTGGGGCTGTCTCTGAATGTATTCCTATTCACAAGGCTGACTCCTGAGTCTTTTTCCCGTAGGGTGACTCTGGAGGCCCTCTGACCTGTGAGAAGAACGGTACCTACTACATCTATGGGATCGTGAGCTGGGGCCTGGAGTGTGGGAAGAAGCCAGGAGTCTACACCCAAGTGACCAAATTCCTGACTTGGATCAAAGCCACCATGGAAAGGGAGGCTAGCTTTTGAGGTGTCTTCCAAAGCTCACAGCCCATCCTCCTTAACACCCAGCCAAGGCGAGGCCTCACGGGCAGCCGTGGACAGCCCCTGACGCCTCCAAGTGTCCAGGCTCTAAGCAGAGACCACTGCTGCCCAGCCTGGGGTGCCCTGGACCAGCATGGCTGCCACTTCCTCAGGCTCCCTCCTGGGAAACCCAGAAATGAGAGAATCAACCTGAAGTATAGGATGTTTGCTTCCCTTCCAACAATTGTAGCTTCTAGAAAATCAGTGTTCATCGACTGCCTTCACCTCGGACGTCTGCAAATGTGAGATTTCAGACGGCTTAGCGTCAGTGGGGGTCACCTTTACATCTTTATTCCTCATCCCAGACACTCAAGGCACGCAACAGGGCCACCCACTTCTAGGTATCTGACAGAGGACCAAAATACAACATTCTCCACCCACTTTCAGAGAGTTGTTATTTTAATAAAGGAGGGTCGGAGCATGGGCTGGGGTGCTGTTTTCACAGTTGGCCCGAACTGAAGCCATGCCTCTGGCGTGCAAACTTCCTCTCCAGCTTCTCTCCCAAGAATCCCAGGTGGACGCCGCCCACTCACAACGGCAGGGCCTTCCTCCTTTTGACGTGAAGAATCTCGGTGGCATCTGGGTTCACATCCCCCCTCTGATCATCTCCGGTCTCTACAGCCTCCTGCCCCGCCTGCAGAAATCAGACACACCTCCCTGAGTTAGGATGAACCTCCTGCCCTGCCTCCATAGGACAAGCTGTCTAACATGCTCGCCCTCCGCTTCCTTTTTCCCTCCTCCATCCTCCCCAAGAAGAAGGATCCTCAAGGCAAGAAAGACAAAGAAGTAAAGCCAACCTCTCATTTAGACGTGGCATCTTTCTTCCGAACAAAGTAGGGTTCAAAACCCAGACTGCTGTAGCCAGCAAGTCCCTGACCCCTTCCATGAATGCAACGAGCAAGCAGTCAGCACAGCCTGGGCTGCCGCGGCTGCGATTGATGTAGCCCCCGCATGTTTGTCTACAAAGAACTAATGGCTGTGACTTCAGAGAAAACCCTGCAGGAAGTTTAACCCGGGTGTCCTCCTCCTGGTCACCTCAGACCCATGAAATTAGGCGCCTTGCCTGAGCTGTATTTCACACGTCTTTAGAGCCAGCTGACCTTTGGCCAAAAATAAAGTTTGAAAAGAAACAATGAGTTTGCCTTTCCCCCATGGCCTTGCAAGCCAGCCCGCTACTCACATAAGCTCCCCGGAGACCCAGGCCCCTCGCGTTGGCCAGCTCTGCAGCCCGCCGAGCCATTTCCACTTTGTAGGAGCCAGGAGGTGTCCAGCCAATACCTCTGGTCAGGTTCAAGTCTGATTTATACTTAACCTTGGGGGAAGGAGGGAGGCAAGAGGAATAGGTCAGCAGGGTTTGGGGGGAGGCTTAAAAAGCCTGCCCTGGGGCTTCCCTGGTGGCGCAGTGGTTGAGAGTCTGCCTGCCGATGCAGGGGACATGGGTTCGTGCCCCGGTCCGGGAAGATCCCACATGCCGTGGAGCGGCTGGGCCCGTGAGCCATGGCCGCTGAGCCTGCACGTCCGGAGCCTGTGCTCCGCAACGGGAGAGGCCACAACAGTGAGAGGCCCGCGTACCGCAAAAAAAAAAAAAAAAAAAAAAAAAAAAAAAAAGCCTGCCCTGGAGAATATGCTGTCAGTGAAGCCCAGTCAAGGGAGCCAATTCAGCTTAAGCCGGAGCTCCCTGGCATTGAGGACCCTATGTGCTGGGAGCTGGGCCAGCATAACGCTGTCCTCTGCATCTCTCCATTCAAGTGATGGGGCTGTAACAGGGGTGGAGGGTCAGAGACCTGGTTCAAGGCCGAGCTCCCATCTTGACTTGCTCTATGGCCTTACGGAAGTCAATTCCCTTTTTTGGGCTTCAGTTGCCTCCCAGAGAAAGGTCACGGTCCAGGCGACTACTAAGATCCCTTGGAAAGAGTATGGACAGCAATCAAGAGTTTGTGCTCACATCAAAACAAATGGGCTCAGATCCCAGGCCTGCCACTTATTTGCCATGTGATCTTCAGTGTGTTCCTTCACCTCTCTAAGCCTCAGGTTCCCCATCTGTAAACTGGGGCAGTGATGGGCTGGTCGTGACAGCCATGTGGCAAGACGCTCAGAAAGCACTCGGCACAGAGCCTGGCCCACAGGGAGGACTCAATACATTGCAATTCTTGTCATTCCCTCTGGCACTATTGAGTTAGGTCTCCTGGGTTCTATCTCAGCCCAGGTCCCCCCTGAAGGTAACATGGGACGTGGGATTCTGGCCATCTCTTTTTTTTTTTTTTTTTTTTTTTTTTTTTTTTTTTTTTTTTGCGGTATGCGGGCCTCCCACTGTTGTGGCCTCTCCCGTTGCGGAGCACAGGCTCCAGACGCGCAGGCTCAGCGGCCATGGCTCACGGGCCCAGCCGCTCCGCGGCATATGGGATCCTCCCAGACCGGGGCACGAACCCGTATCCCCTGCATCGGCAGGCGGACTCTCAACCACTGCGCCACCAGGGAGGCCCTGGCCATCTCTTATGAAGAGGCCCCAGAGGCCGGGCCTCGGCCAGGGAGTGAGGGCAGCCCACGTCGCTCTGCAGCTGGTGGGCCTTTTGGGCAGGCTTCAGGCCCAGCTGCTCTGGGCCGCAGGTGGGCTAGGGCGGGGGGCTGCCTGTAGCACACACTGCTGGCCAGCTGCTGGCTCCTCTTGGCTTGGAGGAAGCCAGGCTGGTCTGGGCGGCTGTGGAACTGGGACTGACTCTTAGCGAAGTCCTTCCTGTACTCATTGTCACTCTGGAGTTTGCTGACGCTGAGGAAATGCTTCATCCTCGGGTCGTCATGGATGCTGCAGTACCCAGTCTGCCGGCCCCGGTCCCGCAGGAAGGCCTCTCTGTACCGGAACTGCAGTCAGAGAGGCAGAGGGGGGCCATGGGCGCCCACCTCCCTTCTAGGACCAGTCCTCAGGGTCTCAGCAGGAGCTTCAACAGTGGGTTAAGGGCACAGCTTTGGATTCAGATAGACCTGGGATCTGGATCTCCCTCTGTTGCCTACTCGCTGTGTGGCCTTGGGTCAGTTACTGAGTCTCTCTGGTTTCTTGGTTTCCCCACCTGATAAAATGGGAGAATGAATCTCCACCCCATGGGACATTGAGAGGATTCAGTGGGGGCTGAGCATCATGTCTGGCACAGGCTCACGCCCACCGAGTGTTGGCTGCTGATATTATTGCTGCTGTAATGGTTAGTAATCCAACAGCAAGAAAAATGTGTCCATTCTCAGTAGCCGCTCATGCTTTGATTCTTTCCAGCTTTCAGGGACCCAGTCCAGTGCTCCTCAAACCATCTATAGTGAAGGATAGGATTCATTTTGTTTTGCTTTTTAAAATTTCCAATCTGTCAAAGTCCAATATGTGGTCCTCCTGCCTGTGATTAGTATGTAGTGGTACCAGGTACATTTGATAACACATAAAAACTGGCCTCTACTCTGCTCAGCCAGAGGAATCCACCAGTCACAGGCTTGGAGGTCATAATGTCTAATTGCTGAGAATGTTTCTGAATGCTTGCTCTTGATTTCTGTACTAATCTCACTTTGGACCAGTAACAAGCCACTCATGAATTATGACGTATCTAGTTAATGATATCTTCCTATTCAATAATGGAAGCTGTTGTGTTTTGTCATGTTCTGTGCATGACACTATGAACCATTTTGGTTTCATCCCTACATCAATCCTAGGAGACCAGTATTAGATGTCTATTTCATAGATGGAGATATTTGAGTTCAGAGAATTTAAGCAACTTGCCCAAGACCACAGAGCCAATTCCTAAATGACTGAGCCAGGATTTGAACTCAAGTCAATCTAGGGGGGAAACCCAATCTCTTTCTATCCCATCACGGTGCACTTCAGCTAAAAAAAAATAGTCCCTCAATTGAAGGTCAACAAATCAATCATATGTTAATTGACTTCTAGGTACTGTCCACATGTGTCAACTTTTATTTTATTTATTTATTTTTTTGCGTTACGCAGGCCTCTCACTGTTGTGGCCTCTCCCGTTGCGGAGCACAGGCTCCGGACGCGCAGGCTCAGCCGCCATGGCTCACGGGCCTAGCCGCTCCGCGGCATGTGGGATCTTCCCGGACCGGGGCACGAACCCGTGTCCCCTGCAGCGGCAGGCGGACTCTCAACCACTGCGCCACCAGGGAAGCCCCACATGCGTCAATTTTTAAGAGTGTCTCTCTTAAAAGAGAGGGAGTGGGAATACAACCCTCCCCAATTCCAAATTTCTGGCTAAGATGCTAAAAATTAAGGCCAACTTTTTTCTTTCATTTGAAATATTTGTTCAGTTTTGGTTCCCGGTGGTTTGCCTTTCAACAGATCTGGGAAAAACAAAGCAAAACCTATCAGTGAGAGAGGGAGAGAGAGAGGAGGGAGAGAACGTGAGGTCTTACGTCACTGGCAATCTCCCTGGATGCCCGGGCGGTCTGGAACGGGATGGCGTCCAGCCTGAAGTCATAGCCACCATCCCGGGTCTGTTCCCAAGAGTTTCTGTAGACTTTCTAGTTGGGGAAACAAAGAAATGAGTGAGCGGGGAGTGAGTAGCTCCATGTCTGCAATGCTGCTGGTTCTCAGTGGGAGTGGTTCCTCAACATGTACCCTCTGTCTTGCTGGTGCCCAGAATGGCAGAGCCCGTGGTCCCACATCCATCCTGAGGACCTCCCCAGCTCTGGCCACAAAGGGCTTCGGCTCTCAGCCCCCAGCCTGAGCATCAGGCCCTGCTCTTGTGGGTCTTGGGGTCTGTGGGTCTGGCTCATTTGCTTCATCCCACTGGTACCAGGTGCCCCTGACCCCCTTCTTTCTGTCTTTGCTTTTACTTTCAGCATTTGCAGCTTCTAGATGCCAGAACTCAAAGTTCAAGAACCCTGTTTCTTCCCACATGCCGAAGGTTCTATTCCTTGGGTCCTGGCACCCACATGTTCACAGGCTCCACTGACGTCCTGGGGGCCCCTGGGCTACCTCTGATGCCATGTCACAGCATCCCTATGAAGCATGCTGCATCCCACATGCACCCCTGGCGCCTGCACTGAGGGGAGAGCCTTCCCCTGAATTAAATTGATTGTCAGGAACCTGCCAGAGTTCCTGACCCCCGTATTTCACATCTTCCTCTTTCATTTTTTTCCCTTTTCAAGTTGTTCTCACACACCCTCAGGGAGTCTGTAATCACATCCTCTCAGTCCTCAGGTAGACCCACATCACCGATGGAGGCATCAAAATCTCCCGTGCCTTCATGTAGCTAATATTTTTTTTTCAAGATAAGGGAATGGCTCCATGAAAGGAGTCATCTGGAGATCCCAGCGGAAGGCTGTTCTTTATTCCGCCACGGAGAAGGGAGACAGCAGGCGAGGCACATCACCAACAGATGACAAAGTGACAGCCCCAGACCGTGTCCCTCTCTCACTCCTTCCCAGAGCCACGGCAGGTGGGGGGGCCCTTAAGAACCTTACTTTTGTCACTTGGAAATAGAGGTCAAGGCTGAGGCTCTGTTCTACAGGGGATTCGGGGGATTAAGCCCAGGAAAAGTGGCAGAAAAAAGCAAAGTGCCCTCACGCCACCGCACAACCGGGCCTGGAGCTAGAGGGGACCACGGAAAGCTTGAGCCAAGCGCGGTGGAGCCCATCATTCTTCGGTGCTGCTGCTCTTAGCCACCTTCACCTTCATCCCCGCCTCTAGCTCCAACATCGCAAACCAGGAGCCAGACACCTATTCTGTTCAAGCAGCGAGAAGTACAGAACCAATCATCGCTGGGGTAATCACCTTACTGATAGATCACAATCAGGGCCCAAAGGATTAGATTTCCTGGGTCACCACTGAGTTCAGCGGGCTGGACCGAGAGGTATGAGGAAGGGGAGGGGCATTCAGACAATGACGGACCAACCAGCCCCTCTAGCATTACGCTTCCTGTTCCGATGGTCCCGCAAATATTAGACTAGCAAATAGAGTCAAAACCCTTATCATTCCCTGGAAAGGGGTCTGTGGCGGTGTCTTCCTAATGAGAGCCTCCATACCAGACCTGGGCTAGGAAATGACACCGATCTATCCACAGCATCAAACTCCGAGGTCACCCCACTCTGGTGTTCAATGCATCCCAGCCTCTGAGGCTCTGTAACTGAGGGTCAACTCCAGGGCACGGCCCAAATTGGGGTTCTCCCCGAGGTGCTGGATCCCCGTCTCCTGGACACTTCTCCCTGTATACTATTTGCTTGATTGTCATCACTTCCTCCCCGAGTTTTTTTTTTATTCTGTTGAGGTTCTTGCCTTGCCACTGGGAGCCTTTAGATTCTGCAGGCTCTTTGATTTGGAACCCTGGGTGCTGCTCTTCTTTATCACAGTGGGCACAGCTTTGCCCTCATCCTCACACATTAGAGTCATTTGATTCTTTAGTTATTTCGGCTGCCTTACACATCTCAATGGCTTTCTTTGCCCAGGAAGGTCACCTTCCCTCCACATCATCCTCACAGAGCACTTGATCCAATTGTGCGTATCCTACACGCCCCCGAAGAAGTGCTCTTTCAAAAGAGGTCCACGAGTTCTCCATACCCGCGTGCCCTGGCGGCTAATTTCAGCTCCGGAACTCTGCAGACTGGCATCCCTCGTGGGCGGAAAGATGCTTCTGCCACCAGCCTGGGGTGGCTGTCCTCCTTAAGCTGGGCCCCAAATGGACCGGCAGTTTTATCCCAGTTTCCAGGGCAATGGGCCTCCGGTAGTTCCTCTGATGGAGGCCTTGCCTTCCCCCATCCTTGCAGCATTAATGAGATGGATGTTTTGTCCAAGCTCCGCTGAGGGGGAGGTCCCGCTTCCCCAGATGGAGGTCAGCCCACCAGAGCTGCTGTTCTAAAATTATCCCTCGCACAGCCCTCAAAAGCATCAAATGGTCATAATAACTCATATTTACAAAGCACCATCACATTCACTGTGTGGGATCCCACAGGGCTTTACAAACGCAACAAACTAATACACACGCTAACTAGAAGGCGCCTCTCGCCAACCCCTGCGAGGCAGCCATCTCTAGGGTGAACCGCAGCAGCTGTTGATCTTCACGGAGCCCCAGGACACAATGGCCCGGCCAGGGCGGGAAGAATGGCCAGACTCTGGGAGGCCCCGCGCTGCCCCAGGCCGACACACTCAGCCTGTGTTATTCTGATCTGACAGCATCTTTTGATTCTGCCGCCTCGATACCTGTTATCTCAGGATCACAGCTTTGCTGGAAGAGCGGCCGCCTATTCTATTACAACCAGGGGCCTCCAACCCCTGCCAACAAGCCTGGGTTTAGGAAACAGCATCTTGGTGATGCATGCAAAGGGCACACATCCAAGGGAAACAGACGTGTTGGGGTCTACAGCCTCACACACAAAGGAGCGGATTGTGTTTGGACCAGATGGACTACAATTGCAGCATCTTTCTAAACTGCAGAAAGCAGAGAAAGCGCCACTTTGTCTCCAAACTTACACTGCTCTGAATGGCTAAGGAGAGGTGTCCAAAAAACAAACAGAGCAGGTGTCTACACCCGCGGGGCCACGACACCGGCAACACTCCTCTGGCCATAACCCAGCACCTGACCGAGGTCTTTGGAGCCATGCCCGGCATTAGGATTTGAGAGCTAGAAGGACGACAGGCATTGGCTAGCACAGCTCCAGCCCCATTTTACAGCTGGGAAACTGAGGCCCAGCAAGGGAAGTGGCTCAAAGTCACACATGTCATTTGTCCCACTCTCAATCCACGGTTCTTTCTACTCCCAGCCCCCCTTCCTAGGACCTTCTTTTTTTTAAAAATAAAAAAAATAAAAAAATAAAAAAAATAAAAATAATAATAATAATAATAATAATATCCTGTTTGGGCACAGATCATTTTACAGAAACAGGCACACACCACATGAACCACTGGTTCACTTACATCGCTCAGATGCAGCGCGTTGAGGCGGGCTCTGGTGAAATCGGGGTGGTCGGGGACCAGGGTGTATCTGTGCCGGGATTCGGCATCCCCTGACCTGTACAGGCGCTGCGGGGAGGAAGGCTCACAGTAAATGGGAAACCGCACTTGCTGCAGCCAAGGTGAAGAGGGGCCGATTCCCATTCCTGCCCCTCCCACTCGAGTGACCCCATACCCTCACCCCAGGGCACAGAAGCCCGTGGAGAGCATCCCTCCAGAAGCCACCCAGGAAGGGAGGGGCCCATGTGGCCAGGGTCAGGCGGTGGCGGAGTTGGTTTTAAATAAACCCTGCTTAAAATATTCATCAAGATTTGCTCCCAAAGGGTCACAAACCATCACCCTGGCTGGCTGTACCTGTGTGTTTCACAAACAGTAAAAGTGGGTGGATATTTCAGAGAATCTTTGCAACTGGGCATTGCTCAAGCTTTTTACTAGTAACAAGATGCCTCCATACCTTTGCTACTTAGCACTAATAGTAATAATAAAAAGACGCAACAGCTAAAAAGTCTTAAATGCCTTAATATCTGTTCAGAAGTGTGACGTTTTCACAGTCCACCCTGTGCCCCAAGAAGACACAATTTTAAAACTCAAGCTTTATCTTAGTTGCTATTTTTAGGGCAGCGATCTAAGAATTGCAAGCAATTTTAGGAAGTGGTTGAGTCTCATCCAGTTTTAGAGAGGAAATATAATATTTAATATTCCAACCCTTTCCCAAATTCAATTTGGGTGTTGCAAATGTGAACTGGTCAGTACAACATTTGGGCTCTGTGAGCACGGGGCAGCTTTGTCAGTGTGCGAAATCCAATCCCTGGACAATTTCAGAGAAAAAAATATATATGTAACTTCCTATTCTTCGAAATTAATACAGGAGAGAGGAAATGGGGCTAAATCACATAGAGAGTAAAAGCAGAAAGAAGCTTTTGATATAGCCGTTTTTGTTTTTTTTTTCTAACTGGCTTATGTTAAGCTTTTAATTCCATTATCATTTATCAACAATTAAGATGTATCTGACCTAGTGTTTGGTAAGGGATCATCAATAATACTTAGTATTATTATTATGATGATTATGAGTCAAACTAGGGACATTTATTGAGGAGTTACTATGTTCTGATACTGGCTAAAAGCTTCACATACTTTTATGTATTTAACCCTCATTTAATTCACTCAATCTTATGAAATGGTTTCTATCATTATCCTCCTTTCAAATAAGGGAACCGGAGTTAGAAGACATTAGAAAACTGACCCAAGATCGCCCGGGAAAGGGACAAAAGGTTTGCCCGCACATCTTAAGCACTGACCACTGCACAGCACTGCCCACTCCTGGGCCTGGGATGAGTGAAGAGAAAATACTCACCTCATTGCAATGCATGTAGCTGTTCTTGGCATGAACTAGGTCTGGAGAGTCAACCACCGTGGTGAATTTGATGGTGTCTGGTTTTTTACGGTATTTGGTCTGTAAGAGAAGGACCAAGATTCTCATGAAACAATCAAACACCATGAACTTTTCTGAGTGCAGCTTCACCCCATCTACTCAGTACCAAATGTACCAATGACAGGATTGGAAAACACGTCTCTCTTCTTGGTGGGCGCCTCACCAGCATACGGAAGAGATCCAAGCTGCCTCTGTGATAAGGAACATTTTCCAGGTATTTACATTCTTGAAAAGAGAGGCTGCAAAATGCCATAGCTCATCACAATAAAGGAATTCAATAAAGGGAAGGATCCAGCAACAAGGTGGCCCTGCTCAGACCCTATAAAAGTAGGTTCTGTTATTAAGGAACTGAAGAAAGCAGTGGCACCCTCAACGAGCTCCCAGGGCAAGAATCTCTAGGTCATCAATATGGTGGGGAGTTCAGTGAATGTAACCATCTCTGTGCAACTTTTAACAGCCTCTGAAGTCACGCAACCCCCAGACACTGGACTCTGTGAGTAAACTCAGGAGATGGGTGGCAAACCCTCTCCCTGCCTCCCCCAAAATAATGGGCCAGCTTAGATCACAACTGTACATTAACGCCTCTCTTGAGAATCTTCTAATGCATCACCCCTCTTTCACTGCCCGACTGGAACATGCCTTTAACTCCCCAGCAAGTGAATTCACTGGGAGAGAAATCTTGTTCTGTCTTGGGATTTGGTTGCACATGGCCCCAGAGAAATATCAGGAGTCCAGTGGCCATGGGGCCCTCTTGATATCTCCAGTCCATCTGCAGTTTCCCTCATCAGGAGGAAATAAACGCCAGGTTGCATCTGTGGTAGAGTCAGATTAATGGTACCTCGCTGATGAGCTCTCCGGCTTTCTTTGCACTCTCTATCTGTGGGGAACTCAGCGCCAGCCATCCTGTCCCCTTCATGCCCATCAGGTCTGATCTGTAGTGCAACTGCAGGAAGAAAATCATTGGCTTTTATCAGGAGAGGGTCGAAGACTGTGGGGCATTTGTAAAAATGCTTCATCGCAACATTTCAACATCTTCATTCAGGTGCGTTCTGCATGTCATCGAGTCAAACTGTTTGAGTTTGTGCACTCTGTCCAGAATCAAATAACGGGTCCAGTGTACGATACAGGAAGGTCCCACCCGTAAACTGGCTGGATTTGAAGCAGAAGGTACTGACCTGCGGGGATGATCCCTAAGAACGACCTGAGATATACACCCCAGCCCACACGTCAGCCCCCATCATTTTGTTTCATTCTGGCAGTGAGGCGATTGACCGCCTGCCTAAACAGAAACGTTTTTGTACACTTTCAGTTGATCAAAGGGCTTTGAGCTCTGGATCAAACCTGCTGTGACTTGGAGCAAATCACTGTACCAAAATGTGACTCAGTTTCTCTCTGTGATACCTGGAGGTCATGACAACCCCTCTGTTCTCATGAAAACACCTGAGAGTCCTGAGGGGTAAAAGCCACTCTATGTGTTAGATTTGTTTTTTTCTTGCGGTGGTGGGGGGAGGGGAAGACGATTATAGCAGGACTCTCAAAACTGGAACAAACCTGGCTACACCTGGCGAATGGTGTGCAAGCCATTTTAATCTTTCTGTGCCTTGGTTTACCCCTTCTCCTACTTCTACTCATGATTTGCTTATATTGCACAAATGGGCTTGAGCTTTATCCACCTTCTTCCTTTTAAGGACTCGGAAGATCAGGAGTACTGCATCAATTCTGGGGAGAAAATAGCAAGTGCTGTTTTAAGACAATGGGTCCGTCGTAGGTACTGAACATGTAACTTGCAGCCTTTAATACCTGTTTATATAAAAGGGAAACTTAAGCCATCAAATAAACTCAGTTTTGACATTTTCAAAACAAAAGACAGTGGGTCTGATCAGGAGTCCCCTAAAATGTTAAATCTAATTACCATTCTTTGATCTGCCCCCATTACCTACGATGAGACAGTTGCTTTTCTTCCTCTCCGTATGGAAACTAGGCATCTTTAAAGGTGGAAAAAGATTCTCTAAGGAAATCTGAAATTTGGATTTAAACGAAGTTGCTAGCCTTTCTCTAATTTAGATATAAGCTCTGCTGTAACGCAAAACACCCACTCCTGAAATCAGCCTTTTCGGCCTTTTTAGTTTTCTTTCATTTCAGGAATCACAGTGCCCCTCACAGCTGGCCTCAAAGAGGGTCCGTTTCTGATCTACTGTCTGCTGGTTAAGGCCCCTGTGCAAATTCCACTCTGCTTTCCAACTGGTGCAGGGAGACATCACTCAGGTCCCAGAGCACGTTTCAAAACCCCATGTCAGTGAGATTGCTTTTTATACCGCGATCTTTCAGTCTACACCGGCAAAGCTTTTGCCTTCCACTCTGATAAAGAACAGAGAAAATTGGATAAATTTCTAAGTTAGAGAGAATCATCCTACAGGGCCTCTTCACAGCCAGGCCTTGCTCCTTTCATAAGTGAGATGAAGCGGGGGAGCACGCTTTCAACTTGCCTTTTGTGGAGCTGAACAGTGCGAGCGCAGGTGAGTCAGAAGGCAAGATGCAGGTTCCCCAAAGATCTGACTGCGCCTTAGACTCTCTTATAAATGAATTGTCTATTGATATTTCTGCTCCCAGCCCAGCTTTGACTATTCACGCAGACCCTAAAAACAACACGCCTGCCCCAGACTTCACGATAAAACAGGGAGAGAGAGGAGAGGGGTCGAGGAGAATCGGCCCAAAGACGGTTTCAAAGAAGGATTCTAAGATAATAAGAGACCTTCTCAGGACGCCCAGCTGAATTTGGCTTCCCCACATGGCAGCCTCGCTATTTGCCCTTGTATATATGAAGGCCTGGAAGCCACCTTCAGAGTCACACGTGGGGTTTCCTGGCACCCCTATCCCGGAGCACAGTGTGGCAGACGCACGAGCTGCAGCTTTCAGCCCCTGAGTTCTAACAGGAATGACATAAGCAGATGCACCCAGGAGGTGGCCAGGGGAAGGGGTATATTCGTCATATTAATAAGAATCACCATAACCACTACCTTGCTACCTTGCATAGGGTGTGGTTTGCTTTAGACTCATTATCTCATTCAGTCCTTGCGCCATTCTCAAAGGACGAGCTCTTATTCCCATCTACAGAACAATGTCGGGGTTTAAATGTTTGTTCGGATTCTCAGAAGAGTTACCAGCTGCTGTCCTGTGGGGATGCTGCGTGGGTGGTCCTTAAGAGAACACTCAGGAACCAGGGCACCTGGGTTCCTAATCTAGCCACCAGGGGGAGCCAGAGAGCACCGAACCCAGAATCGGGAGCCCAGAGCCCCACCTTGCCTCTTACTAGCCGTAAGGTCTTGAGCAAGTCATTTCCCTGCCAGCTTATGACCCTAAGCAAGTTACTGAAGATTACAGGTGCCTTGGTAAAAAAAATTACAGGTGCCGCAACTGTAAAAATGGGAGTAATGCCAGTACTTACCTAGATACTACATGACATGGTTTGCGCAAGATATTTAAACAAATGCCTGACACAGGATAAGTATTCCATACTTTTTAGGTATTGTTATTGTTGTTGCTGTTTGTGATGGTGGGGAAACTGAAGCTAGGAGAGCTTAAGGAGTCTCCTGAGGCCGGGTAGCCATAAAGGGCGGGGCCAGGACTGTCCCCTTGACTGTCCCTGCTTGTGCTTTGCAGGATGCCCTGCAGCCCCCGCGTGAGATCACGGAGGGGAGTGTGGACTGGCAGATTGGGAGAGACTAAGAGGTGACTGAACTAGCACTGATTCGTGGTGGAGCGTGGCCTGGGCGGAGCACACGTCTTAGATACATCCCTGAGGTTAGCCTGACTTGAGCAATCACGGCCTTGAGGACCTTCTCCCCAGGGGTGAGCACCTAGTCCCACAGCATTCTTTCTGGCCTGGGTGGAAGAGGACAGGAGAAATGGCTGAAGGCTACTGAGGGCTACTGTTCCTACCCTAGATTCTGCTGAATTGAGTGAGCTCATACTGAGCCTTTGTCTCCTTTTCGCTATAACATAACCACATGGAATTGGATTTTCAGTGATGACTCTGAGAAGACTAAAGCCTCGGAACCGTCTGTGGAAACTGTGCGGGTCTACTGTTCACAGCATCTTAGAGTCCAAGACCCCCCAGTTTAACAAACCTGAAGTTTCAAAACAATGCAGGAAGCACAACACAGTCATTTTTCAATGAGGCAATAATTTCTCAGCACACAACATTCTAATACATATCCCATTTGCTAAAATGTCATCTAAGATTGCCAACTAGCGTTTCTTGGGAAGGACCCTCTGTCTTAGTTTGTTCTTCCTCTTCGAGTTTTTTTTTTTTTTTTTTTTTTTTTTTGTGTGTGTTAAAATATCCTTTCTTGGGCTTCCCTGGTGGCGCAGTGGTTGAGAGTCCACCTGCTGATGCAGGGGACACGGGTCCGTGCCCCGGTCCGGGAAGATCCCACATGCCGCGGAGCGGCTGGGCCCGTGAGCCATGGCCGCTGAGCCTGTGCATCTGGAGCCTGTGCTCTGCAACGGGAGAGGCCCCAACAGTGAGAGACCCGCGTACCGCAAAAAAAAAAAAAAAGAAAAAAAAATATCCTTTCTTTTCAGAAGTAACAGTGATGTAAATGGTAGTCTAAGGTAGGATTTGGTTTTTGGTATTGGTCCTTACTTAGTTAAATAGTCTGACATTATTTTGATGCCAGCATTTTCAAGAACATTAATCTATGAATCCTGAAACCTGAGATCACCAATTAAATCAAACCTCTTTGCTTTTCCAGTGGACACGTGGAGGCCTAGAAAGCCAAGCGGCCGCGGAAGGACTGCCAGTGAGTGACAAAGCTGGGCTTCCAGCTTGGCCCGCGACCTCTCCCCGGTGGCCTCTCTAACTTCCTCAGGACCTGTCCTGTCCCAGGAGGTTTCTCTTCTCCCCAGGAATAGGCCACCGACAACAGGGTCCCGGGCTGGGCACCAAGTTGTGCTACGAGTTCTTCTTGGACCTCAGGGTGGCCTTCTAGCAAGCGGAAGGCTTTCTAAGTGGGTCCTGGGCTGTGCTTCAGTGACCACGTGCCCTGAGTGGGGACCGATAAGCTCACCCTGCTCTACACTCTGCTGGTTGGTGCCCAACACGACACTGCAGTTCCAGCAAATCTCGAGGCATAATTAGATGATCCTGACGTTCATTAAAGCACATCATCGTCGTCGCAATTAATCATCCATTAGGTGTTTACAACACTCTGCCTGTGCAATATAACTAAACTAGAAGCAGCCACTTCTCTGAAGGCCACCAGAATCGGAAGGCTTGGTGGAGAACATAGTCCGAAATGCTCACACCCACTGGCGTGTTCCTACAGACAGGGCACCATGCTCAGTGCATCATATGGACCAGGTTCTCAATCGCGTGCAGATTTGTCCCCCGGTGCATTTGGCAATATTTGGAGACTTTTTTGATTGTCACGCTAAGGGGGTACTGTGAGATGTAGAGGGTAGAGGCCAGGGACACTGCAGTGCACAGGACAGGCCCCCACAACAAAGCATCCAGCCCAAAATGTCAAAAGCGCCTGAGCTGGGAAACTCAGATATGGATGATGAGGACTGATGTGACCACAGTCCCATGAGTTCTGCTCTAACATGAGAGTGACTTCCTCCGAGGGGAGCCGCGGGGCTGGGGAGACGACGCACGGACACGCACGTGATGCAGAACCTGCCACGTGCACGCGCCCTGTAAGTGCTGACCGTGACCACATTTTCATCACAGCCCCGGCCCGGCTGAGGGAGCCGAGGCTTGGAAGGGCCTGGGACTGACTCCAGAGCCTTCCACTACGGGGGCAGTGGCTGGCGCTACCCACCTACAGGCTTGATGACCTTGCGTGGGCCAGGACCTCCTCTCTCTGGGCCTCAGCGTCCACACCTGCATCATAGGAAGTGTGACTCTCCTGCCCCGGATGGCGGGAGGGTTGGGAGTGTGGGCTCTGGAGCCAGTCCTGCCTCGGCCCCTCCCACGTGACCTCGGCTGTGAAACAGGAGCAGCAGTGGCCCCCACCTCAAAGTGCGGTAGCCGGGGTGCCAGTACTGGCAAAGCAGTCAGTGAGTGTCAGCTCTGGGGGCAATTCTTCTCCTCGCCTCACCACCACGCCTACTGCACACAGTCCAGCCCTGAGCCTCTGTCTCGGACCCCATCCCCATCCCCCGTGACATCCTCTTCACCCACCCACACACTTGCTTCACTCCAGCCTCAAATATGCTGAGGCTGCTGCCACTCAGGGGCTTTGTTCAAATGTCACTTTTGCAGTGAGAACTACCCTGACTCCCATTTTAAGTTGCACACACACACTCACACCCCCCTACCCAACTTCCCTGCTCTGTTTGTCTCCATCTGGCATACTACACATCTCACTTATACTTTATCTCCCTCCCACAGAATGGAAGCTCCATGACCCCGGGAGTTTTAAGACTCTTTTGTTGACTGTTGTATTTTCAGACTCTTTTGTTGACTGCTGTATCCCCAGGGCCTTGAGGGATGCCTGCTACATAGTAGGTGCTCAACACATATTTGTTGATTGATTGAATAATTCCAACCTAGATGGCACAGACCAAGCAAATCGTTTGGGGGGTCCGAAAGGCTAAGGAAGAAGCAGAGATTTACACGCAGTCCTGGTGGGAGGAGGAAGGTCGGGGACTGATGTGTGATCCACGGACCCCCCCTACCTCACTCTGCAGGGCGTGAGCCTTCTTGGCCCAGGCCATCTTCAGGTCCTCGGGCAGTGCCGTGAATTCGTGGCACCGCGTCCTGTAGTCGCGGTCGCTGGCCAGGGCCTGGGCCTTCCTGGCGTGGACCAGGGGCACCATGTCCATGGGCAGGTGGCACTGGGCTCTGTTGCCCGCCGCCTCCTTCCTGTACTGAAGCTCACTCTGCAGCCGGCCCATCCGCTGGCAGTGCTGGAGCCGGGGGTCGTCTCTCACACTCTGGGCCCCGATCAGCCTCCCTCGCTCCTTCACAAAGTTGTGCCTGTAAAGAAACTGGAAGGGGGGGACCAGGTGGTCAGGGGCAGGCATTTGGGACGCTTACATTCCATCTGTGCGTTTTCCTTGCAGACTGTAAGAAAATCACCTGTTCTTACACTAGGAGGAGATGATTATAAGAAAAACCACAGTGAGGTTGGCCTGAGAGCATACATCCTCCCTGGGGGAGGAACAGTAGAAACACTGCTCCCTTCCTCCCATCTAATTAAAACCAGATCCTTAGAACCAAAGTGAGGGGCCCACTCCCCTTACTTGTCCTGTGCCCAAAAGGAATTTATCAAAAAGGGTAAAAGAGAAACTTGTGCTTTATCCCCTTGCACTTGGCAAAACATCAAACCCAAAAGACAGGATCCATTTATTTGAAGTCTACATTTTCTGCGATTTGTTTGTGGGAAACAGAAAGTCACCTTCATGTCCCAAAGCTATGGATGCTATCAACAGAGTGGCTGAAACACAGCTGAAAATCCTACTGCCGACGTGGGAAATTACAGAGAGCCGAATTACAATTTCTACTGTGAGTTCTCTTTCTAATTCTGGGTGGAGTTAGAAAACAGACAGTTCACACATTACGGGAAGATCGTTGCCTAGACACCGCAATTAGAAATAAATCGTAATCTTCCTCCTGCTAGAGACTTTTGCCCGCATTTAGCTTCTGATTAACAGGGCCTTTCTTTCCCTCTCTCCGTCAAAGAATCTCATTCATAACTAATATATTCTGCAGGTGACATCCTGTCTCACATGGTGATAGATTTGCTTTAATTCAGGAAAATCAGCTGTAGACATTGTTTTACATGAAGTTAACAGAAATTAGGCCGGATGGAAGGTCATATCATTCAACTCACATCACTGGCTATATCTCCAGAGACCCGAGCCGCCTGGAAGGGGAGGGCGTCTATTGTCAGCTTGTAGCCTTGAACACGGAGATTCCGCCAAGACTCCTTGTATTTTGCCTACGGTAGGAACACATGTAGATCTTCTTTAAAAAAAATAATAATTACATGACTCAAAGAACAAATGCTACCCCCTTTTATTTGTAGTGTGGTGTTCCAGAATCAATTCCTGACAAGCAAAAGCTTTCGACTTTGCAAAGAAAATCTCATTAGCACCCTCTCGGAAGTGGGCTCTGACACGTAGGTATCAACACATCTGTGTAAGGTATATTTAACATGAGTTGTCTACAAGATACATTGTTTAAAGTTTCTGTGAAAGTCACCAGGGTCACTGTTAGGTCCCATCACAGACACAGACATATGTGGCCTTGGAGCACATCTCAACCTCAGCAACGGGAAAGGCTTACATCACTCAGGTTGGCTGCGTTTGTTTTCGCTCGGACAAACTCGGGCAGGCCCAGGGTCATTGTGTACTGGTGTCTTGCATCCTCGCCTGCTGCTTTATAGAGGCGCTGGGAAGGAAAAAAAAAAAAAAGGCAAGAAGGTAAGTGCTGTGCATTTCTGCAGGGCTGGAGTTCCCTCCTTTGCAATTGGGAAATACGTTTGTAAAAGGCCATTTGCTGTGTCACGGGTACACCTTCAGCCTGGAGAAGATGTTTTTTTTCAATAGAGATAGTCCTTCATGAGTCAAATTGAGTGCTGTGAAAGGAATGGGGAAGAAACTGCAAGTTGCTTGTGATGGGGTTCAGGACACGTTACCCCAAAATATGGTACCTTGGCGTAGTGCATATTTTAAGCTGAAGGAATTTGGAAGCAGCAGGAGATGGAAGACCTCTCTCTGACCTTCTCCCCTCCTGTGGGAGCTGCCCTCCCTCTGACACAGGGAAGGAGCAAGCTCATCTCTGACCTCGGAAGGACCGAGAGGCATTTGAACAAACAGACCTCGCTAAGTGTCCCCCAGTTTCCTGCCCTTAGCTCACCCCCTTTTGTCCTACACATTTTCCCACAACTGTCCACTCTTCATCAAACCTAGAATAAAAACGCTCAGGTTTAACTGTCCCTCCCTCCCGGTCTCCATTTCCTTGTGAAGACTCCTGCACCACCTAAAGCTTATATTACATAAATGTGTATGCTTTTCTCTTGCTAATCTATCTTTTGTTACAGAGTCCCAGCCGAGAACCTAAGATGGGTAAAAGAAAAGATATTTTTTTCCCTTCCCTATACTTTGCTCAATAATAGGCCGAGGGAAGAAAAACACCTTTAAGAATACTATCGTGGGGCTTCCCTGGTGGCGCAGTGGTTGAGAGTCCGCCTGCTGATGCAGGGGATGCGGGTTCGTGCCCCGGTCCGGGAAGATCCCACATGCCGTGGAGCGGCTGGGCCCGTGAGCCATGGCCGCTGAGCCTGCGCGTCCGGAGCCTGTGCTCCGCAACGGGAGAGGCCACAGCAGTGAGAGGCCCGCGTACCGCAAAAAAAAAAAAAAAAAAAAAAGAATACTATCGTGTTTCTTCCCATTGCAGACTTTTTTTTTGCTGAGGACACAGTGTAAAGACAATACTAAGACCTGGGAAATTTAGGAGAAGCTCTGCTGGTTGGAAGGGAGGTTCCCAAACCCCAGTCTGCATCCTTTACTAAAATCCCGGGATCCTCCCACGGGCAGACTCACACCAGTGCTGCGCTGCATGGCCTCCACCGTTGTGAAAACATCTGCTCTCGTGATGAGAACTGGGTCTGTGGTTGCTAAGTTCTCCAGGGCCAGAGGCCACTGCAGGAGGCACTGTTACCCCTCAGCACCCCAGTCACAAAGCAGGCAAGAAAGGTTCAGTGGGAATTTTAACTTGATCATGTCACACTACACAGCCCTCTGGATTTTCTTATTCCAAGCTTGGAACTAATATATAAATACCCAAATCTCAACTGACTTTGAAAAGTTAGAGTCAGAAGGAGAATTTTAAAAACGAAATTTCATGCTCTGCCAAGCTCACTTGATATTTCAAACGTGTCAGAGGGCCACTAAGAAGAAGTAGAGTTGGAACGATGATTTTATGGAGTGCAATTCTTTCCCCTGGGACCCACCCCTCTGCTAGAATATTAAAGTGGTGATTGGGTAAGTGGTGAGTGAGAAGATGAGGAGGCAGAGAACCAAGAAGCCTGGCAAACATCCCACTGTATCACTGTCCCCGGACAACCACAAATCCTTCCCATCACCATCATCAGAATGACAGTGGAGCAATGATTAGCCAATATCTGCCCAGCTAGAACAGACGAATGACAGACCAGCACGTCTCCAACTTTCACGTGCAAAGGAAACCCGTGAGGATCTTGTTAAATGACCGTGTGGATTCGGTGTGTCTGGGGTCGGGCCTGAGGTTTGGTATTTCTAACAAGCTCCCAGGGGATGCTGATGCTGTTGGTCTGTGGCCACATTTGGGGGGGATGAGACGACAGACTAAACCAAATTTCTTCCTGGGCCTTTTTTCCTTCTGGAAACTGTTGAGGCTCTGTCTAATGACATTCTTTTCTTTCCATGCAAACACCCATCCTTCCCCCGACCCCCGCCAATCCCACAAATATTCACACATATTTTTTTAACAATCTAGCAGTTTTTTAAAAAGCCCATCCCAAAGTCATCCGAAGAGTTTACCTCGTTTGTAATCTGGTTGCTGAGTTTTGCATGAGTGAGGCTGGGAGTGTCTGTCACGGCCGTGTACTTGAGTGACTGGGGATGCTGACGATATTTACTCTGAGCTCACACAGAAGAGGCAATAAGAAGACAAGGTAAGATGCAAAAGCAGCAGAAGAACGAGCTCATTAAGCACCAGCTATAAAACCTCATTTTGCAAAGGCTGCTAGTCTGTGGCCCAGAATCCAGTCCGTCCCCTGCTCTTGTGACCTCAGAAGCCAGTGGGATGAAGAAGCAGAGAGGAGGAGAGGACGGATGGAATCAGATACTTATCAATGGGAAAGGGAGATCTAGTCCTTTGCTACGAATGTGAACACGACTAGAGAAATTCACGTCTTGTTTGCTGGAAACCCTGGGCTCCTCAGCTTTGGGGGCACACCAGAAACAACCGTGCAGCTTAAAATAATCCACATGCCTGCACGCCACCCCAGGGGATGGGATTCAGTAAATCGTCAGTGGGCTCTGTACTTTTTTTAAGTTCCAAAGGGGATTCTGATGCACCATGAGGTTTAGAAACCACTCGCTTTAGAGATTTCACTGGAAAAGCAAAGCACAAAATTAAATCTCAACTCCCACAGTGAGGCCAATTCCGCTTGCTCAGAGCTTCTAATCAATGCGTAAGCCATTCTGAGGCACCCAGGCTGGATGCTGACCGCCTTTTGCTTGCAGTGCCTTCCGTTATGCCTATCTACCGTGAATGGAAATCCCAGAGCCCTTCCAGGGGTGGGTAAGATTCCTCAGGAGTTCAAAGAGCTTAGAATTCCAGACTTCTGTAATTTACCAAGAAGTTATCACCAAGCTTATAGCAACCATTTCATATACAGCCCCCAGAGAAGCACAGTGTTTAGATGAGTGCTGATCCTCCCAAAAACTAAATGAAAGAGGTCTGAGTATTCCCATTTGACTGATTAAGAGGTTGAGGCTCAGAGAGGGCAGGTGACTGGCTTGAGGTCACACAGCAAATGAGTACTGGCCTGGAATTTCAGTCACTACATGTGTCTCCAAAGCCCGCCCTCTTTTCATTGTACCATGAGCCACTCTTCAAAGGGACCCTAGGAAAGTACATCTTAGGATCCAGCAAATAATTCTTATATGTTAATATAGGAACTGGCTCGAGATCTGCAAAGCTGTCTTAAACGGCATCCAGTCTGAATGGAGAAGGGAGTAAGGAGAGAGGCTGGGTGAGTTGCCACTGCTAACAGTGTAGCATCTAACTGGCTTTAGTAAAAAACAAACAGATTGTTGTGTAACCTCTACCGTGGAATATACTTGACACCCCCAACCCGTCCTGGGTCTCTGGTTACCTCACTGATGAGTTCAGAGGCTCTCTTTCTCCCTTCAATGTCTAACGTGCCTGGAATGACACAGGCAACGCCTCGCATGAAGTTCAGGTCTGACCGGTACAAATTCTACAAGGAACAACACGAGGAATCAGAAAAGCCAAGCTCGCAGAATGAGGAAGGACCCACGACAGACAGCATCATAATTAGAACTCAAGGCCAAGGCAGTCTCTCCAGATACATCACACTCAGTAAACACACACACGCTTCTTACTTAAATGCTCATTAGGGAAACAAAAATGTAGGTCAGAAGAAAATAATTCTGCTGTCACTTGTCTCCGTAGCTGCTAGAGGGATGCTTGGTGGATTTTTATTTTAATGTGGGCTATCAAAAAATAAACGCTGGAGCGGATTGTGGTTAGAAAGTCAGTTGTCTGGGGGCAAATGTGGAAATGGTTTAATGGGTCTTCAAAACAAAACCCAGCAGCAGAAGGTGGCATTAATTAATCATGGGTTAAGAAAGAACTAATAAATGAATCCAGAATAATCTGGCAAAGGCCTGAGTCTGTGTGGGTGGAGGTGGTGTGAGTACCTGAGGGGTCTGGGCTGACAGTTTAAAGGGGGCCCCAAGTTCACTCCCCTTCGGCCACTGAGGTGCCCCCGTGCATGCTGCCTTCCAATTGCTATGGCAACGAGAGGCAGGGGAAGCCAGGGCTCTGCTCAAGTGACAAACGGGCCCCTGAGCTGAGCGAGGCTGCTCCCTCATTCCTCCACCTGCTGTCGGGTTCCTGACAGTTTATGTCACTTAGTAAACGCTGTGCACAGGCGGAAAATTCCAGTGGACAACAGTAACCCGGATCTGAGCACCGCTCAGCTCTCAGGCTCTGCTAAACCAGAAAGCGGGTTTTGGGGGGGCTGTTTTATTTTCCAGCAGAGACCCGTTACTTGCAAATCTCCCGGCACGGAAACGTGGCAAAGCTGGGAGATGAGGCGAGTACCAAAAAGGGTGCTGCTGGGGCTTCCCTGGTGGCGCAGTGGTTGAGAGTCTGCCTGCCGGTGCAGGGGACGCGGGTTCATGCCCCAGTCCAGGAAGATCCCACACGCCGCGGAACGACTGGGCCCGTGAGCCATGGCCGCTGAGCCTGCGCGTCGGGAGCCTGTGCTCCGCAGTGGGAGAGGCCACAACAGTGAGAGGCCCGCGTACCGCAAAAAAAAAAAAAAAAAAAAAAAAAAAGGATGCTGCTGCCTGTTGGGAAGACACACTCTGTATCTCCTTGGGAGTGAGGAAATCCTCCAATGCTTCCCAATGCTCCTGGGCCTGCCTGCTTCAGAAAACAGGTGGCATGAGCTAGAAATGCCCTCATTGGGGTGGGGGGTGGGGGCGTGAAGGCCTCCAAGACTCCTTGGGAGGATTCAGGAAGGGTCTCTGGGACCCTTATTTTCCTGCCCTCTGCCCAACACTCTCCTCTGCCTGAAGTGGGTCAGTTCCAAAGGGGCTCTGAGCAAGTCTCCCAGCAGATCTCAGGCCTCTTCTGAAGTTGGGTGGCCCGGGAACAGATGATGCACCAAGAAGAACCCCCAGCTCAAGCTGGGGCCAGAGGCAACACCGCTGGCAAGCCTTGAACATGCAAAACCATGAGCCTTGAAAGCATCTTCCTTGGACACTATCCAAGTCCCAGCACCCACTTTCTCATTTATAGTTTTATGATCTTGCATGAGCTATTTAACTTCTTTGAGACTCACTACAGTTCCTCTGTAAAATGGGGATAAAGACTATCGATATAGGGTTATTTGGAGGATTAAATGAGATAATGCCTGAAAACACAATGCTTGGAATTCAGCAGAAGTACTCAGTAAACTGCTGTTGTTGTTGTTAATAGATCTGTGCAATTGTGCTTATGAAGAGCAAGGCAGGAACAACCAGGGCAGTGCTTTAAAAGAAAACCCAGGTACGGGATTCCTCACCTCTGGAAGCCCCACTGAGCCACCAGCAGTCTGTGGGTCACTGCCTCACGGTCAAATCTAAGAGGAAAAGAGCCTGGAGAGAGAGGCCTGGTCCCCTTACCTCACTCTGCAACTTGTGAGCTTTCTTGGCACAGCTGAGCCTCAGGTCCTCGGCCAAGGAAGTATACTGGGGGAGTGGGTGTCGGTAGTCCTGGTCGCTGGCCAGGGTCTGAGCCTTCTTGGCATGCACCAGTGTTACCATGTCCAGTGGCAGATGGAACTGTGCCTTTGAGTGTTCAAAGTCTTTCCTGTAATTCACCTAGATGGGCAGACAGATCAATAGCAGCTATTTCAAAGCCGCCATTTGCATCAGGACCATGAGGGAGAGCAATGCGACGTGATTGTCCCAGGTGAGCCCAGGAGGCTTTCCTGGCAGGGCCAGTGCTCCTTTCTTGCAGCGACTGGCTTAACAAGCAGGGCTTGTCTCCAGGTCCTGCCATTCACCACCTCCAGCTCTTGGATGATCAAGGCCCATGGTTCCCCTACTTGGGGAAAAATACAGAAGTTCAAGGGACAGATATAATGTCAGTGGTTCCCTTGCCCAGGTCCTTAGATCTTCCCATTTTCCAGAGGCAAGAAGGCACATGGCTAAGCCGCCGCCTGCTCCACACGCTTTCTCCCCATCACCCTCTCAAGCTCAGACTGAGACACCAGGGGTTCTCCTCTCATGCTAGGTAACGGAGAGCTTCTTCAAACATCAGATGACATCCCAGTAAACCTGGGAGCCAGGAGCAGTGGGCAGATGCTTGAAAAGCCAGTTCTGAGGGATGGGTATTCCCAAGAGCGCAACATGCATCCTGCGGGAGGACGGGAGAGGCCCATTTCCAGACCTCAAGCTCCGCCCCAGTCCTCGGAGGAGCATTTGAAGGTCCACAAAGCTCACTCTGGGCTTCCTGGGGAATCAGATGCATAAGCACCGCCCCTTCCTCCACCCTTCCCACTGCCCTCCAAGCTCCAGCCACTCGTCCCTAACCTCCCACCCCCACCTCCGCGCACCCTCCCCACCCCTAGCATACAGCCAAGGACAATTCATGTCCAATCCCACCCCAGTACCGAAAGCAGAGAGAAGTGTTAGAAACAGGGAAACTGAGGCAGAGGACAAAAGAGGCGAGAACGTGTGAAACTGTGGAAAGAGCACGCGATGGCGAGCTAGCTGCACGCTCTAGTCTGGCCCTTGCAAGCTGACCTTGGGCAAGGGATTGAGACACTCAGAGTCTAGGTTTCCTTATCAGTAACCAGGATGAACAAGTGATGCTCCTAGAAATAAGTTGATGGTTAAATGAGACACTGCATGTAAAATGTTTAGTCCTCTGCTACATGTTGGACACATATTCGATGTCATCACAGCCATTAGCCAACTCATGTATGGGCAAGGAGATACTGTATACACACATGTGCCATCATCCAGGGGATCAAATCAAGGGGTACAAACTCAGATGCCACCAGAGGCCAGACAGGTAGCATAAATGAGTGAAGGAGGAAGGTGGGGGGAGGGGTTGGCTGCATGACTAGGAGAGTACAGATCCCTTCTGAATGGGGCTCTCAGAAATCAACTTCAACAGCAGCCTTGAGGAATCCAGGTCTGGCTTCTGCACAGAAGTCTAAAACTTTTATGTAAAGTTTTCCGTTTTGCAAGGTTTGCAATTAATTCGCTCTGCAGACCCAACAGAACACCTCTGCAGTCCAGATCCAGCCCACAGGCCCCCATGTGTGGTCACTGATCAAATTCCAGCCTGGAAGGGAGCTAAGGGGTCAAGTAGTCCTATCTCTCACTTGACTGAGGAAGAACCTGAAGCCCAGAGGGGCCAAGGGACCTGACCACGCCACCTAGCTAGCTAGGACAGAGTCAATACCCTCAACCGGAAGGACACAGGACATCTGTCGGCTGTGCGTCATTAGGTGGGGGGGCCCCAGCTCCACTGCGTTCTCTCCCACTTACTTGGCTTTGCAGAGAGCTCGCGTACACTGAATGCGCAAGGCTGATATCATCTTCCAAGCTCCGGGAGCCGAGCATCTGCCCTTTCATTTTCTCAAATGCCTCTTTGTATTTGTACTAAAGGGAAAGAGAGCGGGAGAGAGTAACAGCTCGGGGACAAGGGACACGGAATGGAAGAGGTGGGTATTGGGTGAAAATGTTTTGTTCTTTTGACAGTAACTGGGTGAGTTAAAAGAAAAGGCGCGGGAGTCGTCAAAAGGCCTATTCTTTCATATGCAAGCCTCCCAATGACTAAAGAGCTGGGATATGAAATGGCAGGACATGAGAGTGCTTGGGCCGCCCACACTGGAGGACGGTGGGTACATTGTTAACAGTCCCTTCACGTGGACTTGCTTTAGGAAAGCGCTTGGTGGAGGGTGCATTTCATCTGCCGGGGGTCCATATTTACAGTCCAGCATCAGCTTTGTACCCTGGCTGGGGGATTTTTGCTGTTGTTGTAATAAGGCATGTTCTTTCTCACAGTCAGTTGGGAGAGCAGAGGATGTTATCCACAGGCAAAAGAAGGCAGGGGTTAGGGGCAAAGGGAATAAAAATTGGTGAGGATTAAACATTGTCCTAGGAAGGGAGGTGGAGGCTTACATCACTTATGATTTCACCAGAAGCCTTCGCTGCCTGGAACGGAATGGCATCCAATCTCAGTTTATAGCCACCGTCTCGAAGTTTGCTCCAGGATTCCTTGTAACGCGTCTGTCGAGAAGATGTGCACCAGTAAAGACCCTCCTGTGACCTGGTGGTTTCCTGAACTCCCATTATCAAAACGAGAATCTGGTTTCTTGTGGAGTCTTTTTCCCCCAGTGAGAGATCACTATGGCTTAGCAAAAACCAACAAAGAGTTGGATCCTGCCTTATGTCCACCCCTGGAGGGGAGAGCCGTGGGGGTGGGTTTAAAAAGCAAGAGCTTTGGAGTCAGAACCAGATCGCTCTGAGCAGCAGTTGACGGGAAGGAGGAGGCATGAGGCTGCGTGTGCACAGCTCTTGATGGAGAATAAAGAGGAACGACTGTCTCTACTGAAGAAGAGGAAAGTGGGTGCTGATAGGGATGATGGAAGGGAACAGTTAAGTCTCCCAAGTCTCTCTTTGGCTGGATGTCTTCATCTATATTCTGATGCTCCCATATTCCAGCCCCTCAGTACCAATGTCCTTTGCACTAAGGAAGTTCTCCTAGTCTCATCCTTATCAATGAGCTTGATTCTTCTGCAGGACCAGCGACATAATTTGCAGGGCCCAATGCAAAGGAAAACATAGGGCCCCTTGTTCAGAAATCTTAACAAATTTCAACATGGTGACAGCAGAGCATTAAACCAAGTGGGGAAGAACAGGATGCTTCTGAGCATGGGATGCAGTACGACTGTGCAGGTCCCTGGACCTCCAGTAATTAAAACCAGCCCCCCCTCCATCAGCCTCACCTCACTGATATTCATGGCATTCAGCTTGGCCAGCAGGACTTCAGGGAGATCTGCTGTCTGTGTGTAATGATGCTTTACGTTTTCTCCTTGTTCCCTGTATAACCTCTGTGGATGGAGAGAGGTTTTGCATTAAACCCAGAAGCCTCCCCCATACAGCCATCAGCCAAGTTACACTCCAGGAGACAAGGGCACTGCAGCTGCCACCTCCGCATAGAGACAAGATCTTGGGCGCCCTGCCTCTCCCTGGCTCGTACGGCTAAGTGCGGTGACATGCACTTCATTCCCTCCGGAGTTCTAGTTCCCAGCCCAGAACATGACAGGCTGAAACTTTCCTCTCAGTTAATACTCCACTGGTAGCATACTGCTGAGATGGGTGTCAAATGAGAAAATGATGGCTGGTTAACATCTAGTAATTTCGTTATTAACTATAGGCTAGGAGAGAGGACATCAAAATCCAGCAGGCACAAGAGAAAATGGCTATTCCACAGGCGAGATTTTCTCTGGACCTTCTTTCTACCCTCTTCCCCCTCCTCCCCTCCGGCCATCTCAAGGAATCTTGTGCTAATAAACGTTTCCTGGGTGGATCTGGGGCGCTATTCATCTAGAACTCTTATCTGGGCTTATGATAATTCTAGTAGTTAGCAATGACACATGGAGTTGGCATCTGCCACCAGAGAAAGTTTCTAAACCTGGCTTTTCCATCCCAAATCTTATTAGATGTGTCCAAGTTTCTACGTATCACAGCAGCGCCCCCTAGAGTTGGTTAGGAGGTTAGGATAAGGAAAAAAGCAGTTATTTTCTCTTTTTTTTTCCATACAAAAGTTCTTGTTTGACCATCTATGTTTCTCAGAATTAAATTTGCTTCGGAAGGGGTGATTGTCAAGAAATTATACATTTCTAAACCCATAAGTTTGTAAATCATCCCATAACATATTCTGACAGGCACTCAAGCCATCTCAGAATGCCTGTCGAATAAGGCATAACAGGAATAATTTGTTCAACTGGGAAGCAAGGGAGACATTTTGAAACCCCTCCCCACCAAGTTTTGTCAATTTCCCTCATGGCAAGTTAAATGGTCTGAAGATATTTAAAAGGCATGTCCACCCTGCGCAATGACCTGGGGGCCCCTCTCAGTAGAATCAGCCGACCAGGGCTAATCCATGTCTTAACATGAATTTTTAGAGGACCTCATCATTCTGTCTAGTTTACAAGGAACCCTGCGCTGAGAGGGCAAAAGGCCAGATCTTTGCTCCATTTTATAAAGGGAATATGGGAAGTGGCTTGAAAGTTAGTCTAATGTACATAAATCAGACCCAAATCCTTTTCAAAGTCTTTGGGAGAATTTGGAAAGCAAGAATTCCTGCCATGTGTCCCAAGAAGCCCTAAGCATTCTAATTCCTAGGTGTTATAATTACCAAGAATTTTGCCCAAAAGTCCCATTTCTGAAAACAATGCTTCAAAACAAAAGGAGAGGGGAAAAGACCTCGACCACAGACAAATCCTGGAGACATGCAAATGGGAAGGAGTGAAAGCATGGGGCAGTGGGGTGGTGGAGCCCTCCTTGGCATCCTAAGAGCAGCGGTAACATCCCATCTACATCCTGATGAGGAGGCACCGCCACTAAGGTGAGCCCTCAGGAAAGGATAAGAAGCTCCTTCATCCTTAGAACAACAGAAGGAGCAAGCCAAGAACCCCTGGGCTTCAATCGCAGGGTTGAAAGAAGAGCCCACTCTTAGAGTCATAATGTATATACATTATCGCTTACATCCACTGCTTGGGTGTAACTAATTCTGGCCTGGACCATCTCCGGAGTGTCTTTAATACTGGTAAACTTCAAAGCATCTGGATGCTGACGGTACTTCTTCTGTTGAGCAGAAAAAGATCAAAGCTGTGAATTTTGTGCTGTTCTTTCATGCCATTTGAAAGAGAAAATCATAGGTTGCTTGAGATTAGAGTGAATTTGTGAACATAATTATTATTCAGCTTCCTCCATCTTTATATCCTAGGTGCCTTCAGGTTAATATTTGTTTCAATTTAAGAATAACCTCATGTCAATTAACATTAAAGTATTTCTACCTGGTGCAAAGAAAACATCTCAAAATTAGGTTATACCAGTAAAATACTAGAGGATACATACTTAGTAAAGGATTTTTTATATAGCCTTCAAATACTGTCTTGCAGTTGTTTACATACTTTAGTTCGGGTCTCCCAAGCAAGAAAGAACACTCACAGTTACATTTATCAGTTGAAGCTTTCTATTTTCCTTCCACAAAAGAATTGGGCAGAGATTACCAGAGTCAAAACCCTTGCATTTAAGTCAGTGACTGTACATTATCTAATCACTTTAGAAACCGGTTCAGTTAACATACACAATAATTCTATAAGTGTTATAAGAAAAAGGGTGCTATTATTATTATTATTATTATTATTATTTTTTTTTTTTTTTGCGTTACGGGGGCCTCTCACTGTTGTGGCCTCTCCCATTGTGGAGCACAGGCTCCGGACGCACAGGCTCAGCGGCCATGGCTCACGGGCCCAGCCGCTGCGCGGCATGTGGGATCTTCCCAGACCGGGGCACGAACCCACGTCCCCTGCATCGGCAGGCGGACTCGCAACCACTGCGCCACCAGGGAAGCCCCAAGGGTGCTATTATTGAAAGGAGTCATCATACAGCTTGAAAGAGACTGAGAAAAACAACAACAACAAAAAAAATTACAAGAAATTCAAATGCTAACAAAGTCCTAGATACCCAATTTTGAAGTATTCTGAAAATTATGCTTCAATTCATTCTTTTTTTTTAAATTAAAGTACAGTTCCAGTAGACTGAAAACAGTTGCTATCTTAATGGAATTATGAAGTATATCTTTTCTCCAAACAATTATTTTAGAAACACTTCCTTATTTATTGGGTTGGATATTTGTATACTGGGTTGTCTTAAGAAGACAGTTCAATATCCAGCTGAATTTGACCCATCAATTGTTTTTGTAAATAAAGATCTATTAGAACACAGTCGTGCTCGTTCATTTACTTATTGTCTATGGCTGCATCATGCTACAATGGTAGAGGTGAGCAGTTACGACAGAAGCAGTGTGGCCCACAAAACGAAAAATATTTACCATCAGGTCCTTTACAAAAAAAGGTTTGCTAACTCCTGCTTTAAATGACAGGTGTGTGTGCATTTGTGGCTCTTTCACGGTGCCTGGCATTCTGTCTGAAAATTTAGAGGCCAATCCAATTGGACACTAAACTGGAAATGTGCCAAACTGGAATGAGATGGTTGGGAAAAGTTGCTGAAAGATGTCTTGCCTTCCTGAAGTTTGAGGACTAGTATAAAGCACGGAAGATAAGCAAATCGGTTGATTTGAATAAGTTTGCAACATGTGGTAGAAGATTAAGACCACCGTGGGAAAAATGGTTCCAAAAAGGTCCCTTGGATGCCAGACTTCGATGCATGAAGGAATCATCTCGAAGTCTAAGTGATGCGTGTAATGGGAAACGGTACCATTAGCATCTAGTGCGTAGAGGGCAGGGATGCTGCCAAACATCCTACAAGGCCTAGGACAGCCCCACAGCACAGAATTATCAAAACGTCCACAGGGCCAAGGTTGAGAAACCCTGATCGAATCTTTAAAAGATCTGCTCAAGGATACTGCCCTAAAATGTGAGGAAAGGGCTCCTTTCCTAAGCCTTCGGGTCCAGCGAGAGTGGCTGCAAGTAGACAGGAGTGAGATTCAAATAGAAATGAGACCCTCCAACAAAAAAGAACCAGAACCGGGCTTCCCTGGTGGCGCAGTGGTTGAGAGTCCGCCTGCCGATGCAGGGGACACGGGTTCATGCCCCGGTCCGGGAAGATCCCACATGCCGCGGAGCGGCTGGGCCCGTGAGCCATGGCCGCTGGGCCTGCGCGTCCGGAGCCTGTGCTCCGCAACGGGAGAGGCCACAATGGTGAGAAGCCCGCGTACCGCAAAAAAAAAAAAAAAAAAAAAAAAAAAGACCCAGAACCGTGTCACGTGTTCGACACCACATGAATATTCAAAAACTGTTTACACTGCCTGCTGCGGAAAGAAAGAGGGAGAAAATGTGCGTGAAGTCACAAAAGGGCTTTCTAGGTGCAATAAATGTATCTTTTTATCATCTGTCCCGTGTTGCTTCATTAAAAAGGTAAGTTGGTGGGTAGCAATTGAGCTCTGTTTGATTGTCATTATTATTCATAATACCATTTGTCACCCACTTTGTTTTGGCCAGGGCTCTCTGGGCCCCCACTGGGGTGTGTTTGGTATGTAGTTTCCCTCTAATTACCGGCCTTAGTCTGGGTTTTGAGGCCTTTCATGTAGCTTTGCCTTTTTCTTTGCCTTTTGAGTGGAAATTATTTTAATTTTATCCAGAAATGCCGCACGCCGAATGCAGCCAGGCCTGCTGCATGCTGTCAGGGAATCTCACCTCGCTAATGAGTTCTCCTGCCTTCTTCGCCTGCTCCACATTTAATGACCCGGTGGCGACCCAGCCCGTGCCTTTCATCCACTTCACATCTGCCCTGTATTGGTTCTGACAAAGGAGAAAGGAAAGAAAAAAAAAAAAAGGCAGGCCATTGTTGGTGTGCGGACATTTAAAGGACTGTTAACAGCTCCCCGATGTCGCCTTGGTGCCAGCTGAGTCAAATTAGATGCCACTTTTGTCTTGTCTATTTCTGCACAGTCACAGGTAGGGCTCCAAAATGTAAATTAATTTCCCGCTTAATTGGAGCCGCCCTGCTGCCAGCGGCTTGGGCCCCGCCCGACACTATTGGGGGTGGGGCCGCAGGAGCCAAATGAACCGCATCCCTCATTACAGGCCACGCAGACCTCCGGAAGGAGCCCGTCATCGTTGTCTGCTTTCCCTGGTTTCTTGTTTAAAATGACATGCAGGGGAGAAGAAAATGAGAATTCACAACAGAACCCAGGTGGGGAGCTATTTGAGGGAATATCACAAGACATTCGAGGCTTCCCACGGTGCTAATTCCTTCTTAGGAAGCTCGGTGCGGGGCGGGGGGTAGTTCTCATTTTTTCCCTTGCCATTGAAGGAGTACTTTTAATGGAAAGCCATTTAAGTGGACACGTCTCTAAAACTAGCATATCACCTCTCGATCCGGAAAGAGCTCTACCTGGAAGGGTGTGTCTGCGCTGCCTCCACCCCACGCCCATGTGTGACAGTCTGGTTGCAACTGACCTGCCTGTTCAGTTCACCCACTTTCTCTTGCAAGAGTCAACCGAAGATGAAAGAATATAACGAGAAAGGGGAGAGGGTTGTTGACGATTAGCAAGGTGCCCTTTCTAAAAATGGGACTACCAACGTTAGAATGAGTACCAGGGATGCAAGAGCAGGCCACAGTTAAGAAGGTCACAAATACATGCCTCCCACCCCACCGTCGCCACCGCCCCGCAAGAAAAAGAAATACGGAAAACATATGTAGATCAGAATTCCAAGAAGAAAGGAGTAGCTGTATGATTTTTTTTGGTAGTATAGAATCTAAAATGGGCATAATTTGAGTAAAAGTTAAAGCACTAGGAAGCTAAAATGTTTCCACTTAGGGATCCAGAAACAGGTATCTCAGAAAATAAATGATGTCCTGAAGGGTCTGGGAAAACCCTGGCACCAACACCAGCACACACACACATAAACCCACACACAGAGCTTACATCACTCTGTAAACCGTAAGCCTTCTTGGCCCATTCCACCTTCATGTCTGTGGGCAAAGCTGTAAAGTGATGGGATGCCGTCTTGTAGCCTATGTCTCTGGCTAAGTGCTGAGCCTTGCGGGCATGCACGAGGTGGATCATGTCCAGGGGGACGTGGCACTGGGATTTGGTGTCCTCGAATCCCTTCTTGTACTCCAGTTCACTCTGCAGCTTGGACATTTGCAGTGAGTGGCTCATTTGCGAATCCCCCTGGGCACCCTTAGCCCCAATGAGTTTCCCTCTGGACTTTTCATAGTTCTCCTTGTACTTCACCTAAATGAGAGGAAGAGAGCAGGGGTACATTAGCATCTCCTAAAGGAATGAAGTATCAAGCCATGCAAGAAAGTTAAAACAAAGCCATACAACAGAATCCCATCAGAATTAGTGTCATAAAAAGCTTGCCTCCTTAGAACAACTGATGTATTTCCTTTGATCAAACAGTGAAAAAAAATATTACTACTCATTATTTCCTTTTACACCTGGACTGCCAGAAAGCTCAGAGCTCAACTGAAAGTTCAGCTATAGAACAGTCTTCTCAATTTCCTGGTGAAATTCTATCTTGTCTCTATATTATTTGAGATTACTCTTCCTGGGTTTATTTTTAAGTGGCCTGTTGCTTTCATGAAAGCCACTTTATAATCTTTTTTGGTCACCGTGAGAATATTATAAAGAGAAAGTCATCACAAAATGAAAAAGACACGGAATATCTAAAATACAACTGCTGTTTCAGAAAGAAGCTCAAATTAAAGACAACTGAGGTACATATAAATATTTAGGAGTTATGGGGAGCAAAAGGGAGCACATTGGCCTGAAAAAGCACTAGGCCAAAAGTAGTGAGGATCTGAAAAAAGAATAAATATAGAAATGCTTTGAAAACTGTAACAGAATACTGGTGTGTGGTATCATTTCAACATCATCATTACCGTGGCCATCAGGAGACTTGGGCTCAACTCTCAAATCTGCCAGCAAGAACAACGGTATCAATATCTGCTACAATTTATTGAACACTTACAATGAGCCAGGCATGGTATAAATCTGTGTCACTCAAAGTGTATCTGAAGACAAGTGCTGGTTTGTAAAATGTTACCAGTTGATAAGACAAGGGGCTTGTGTCATAACGGAAATCAACCACATTGCCAAGCCACTGTTTAGTTCAGCTGATATCTATATACATTTACGGATATATTTTCTGTGTATATATGTATTATATATATATATATATGTATACACAATAGATGCAGAATATATATATACATGTATATATATTGGGGGTGTTTTTGGAAGCAAGACTTTCTCGATGAAGGAAGCAGAGTTTGACTTACATTCTGTCCTAGGCTCCTTATCTCACATCAGACTCATAACAGACAGCACTGGACTACAGAACACTTAATATACATCAATTCATTTCATTTCCTCATAACCATTTTGCAATTACCAATTCACCCATGAGTTAACTGAGATTTTGAAAGGTTAAACAACCTGCCCCAAATCACAAGCTAGTAGGTGATGGAGTTGGGATTTTATCCCAAGTCTATCCAACACCAGAGCCTGTACTCTTAACCATCAGCAGGCCTCTACAACCTTAGAAAGTCATGGAATGTCTCTGGGCATCAGTTTATCTGTAAAGTGAGTGATTTGGATGACCACTCACACTACGACTGCTCATAATAACAGTTACGACTTACCAAAAACCAGTGTGCAGCAGGCAGTGTGCCAGACATTTCAACGATGATCTCACTGCAAGGTGGTCATATTTATCTCCATTTTACACATTAGAACCCTGAGGCTCAGAGAGACTAAAAACCTGCCAGGACACTTTCAGACTCTCCCAGATGTAAATGTCAGGATTCGTGGTGTCGAGTACAAGTTGGGGACTGGCTTACCTCACTGGCCAGGTCCCTCTTGGCTTTGGCTGCCAGGAAGGCCAAGGAGTCAAGACGCAGCTCAAACCCTTTCGCCTTCTGCTTTTCCCAGCTGCTCTTATACAGTTTCTAAGGGGATTTAGGAGAAAAGAGATCATCCTCATGTGAGAGGGCTTCTCTTAGACTCTTTAACGACCTCTCCAAGAGGGAAACACCTATTACATCCTTCCACAGAAACCCTGAGAGCCAGAGAAACCTGTAACTTGAATACAACCAGGCCTTCTTGTTCCTGCCTTAAGGCCTCTTGCCACATAGGGCTTCAGCCAAAAGAGGCAGAAATTGAACTCCAGAAGACTTGGAGAATACTAGGCGTCTTCATGGAAGTCTCAATGACTTGTCACAGGTGGAATAACACTGCACGACACACAGCAGCATTTCTGAAAATTCTGTTCTCCATCTCTGTCCACACACCCCACCGGCCCAGCAGCTGCTCCAGCTGCACCCCTTTTTCTTTCCGAGCCCAGCCTCTAGTCCGTGTGGGTCTTTTCTTTGTTCCTCCCATTTTCTGTCCTGCCCCCCGCCTCCAGATTTCACGTTCTTTCTTCTGGCAGGCTCCCTCCATTTCTGCGTGTGAATCAGTTTAGCTTCTGTTGCTCCTTCTAATTCTCTCCTCTACCCATTCCTCGGATCAGGACCCTAAAGGCCTGCGAGCCAAGCAGAAGAGCCAAGAAAGGCCCCTCCTTAGAAGACAGAGAAGGAAAGTTGGAACTGTGCAAGCTTTCGTGTCTAAGGAATAACTGCCCTGTGAACACTCCTCTGAGTGTTGTGCATGTATCAGCTCGCTGAAGCCTCAAGGCGACCTAATGTGGAGGGACTAGGAGCCCTCTCATTTACCAGTGGGTCAGCCAAGAGCAAAGAAATTGGATAAGGTTGCACACCTAGTAAGCATTAGAAACAAGGATCAAACCCAGGCAGTTTGGAGCTAATGTCTGAGCTCTTATTTACTCTCCTCTTACGCTGTTTTAACTCCAGTCCCAGAATAACGACTTCCTCCTACCCCATCATAGAATCAGTGGTTCAAATCTCCCACCGGCTCATTCCTGCCAAAGGCTGGCCTTCCCTCCCCCTAAAATACTGGTCACGAGCTGTTTGCAATGACCAGATGTATGCAGCCTCAGCTGACACAGACACACCAACTCGGCTGGTGGGTTTTGTGGACCAGGTGCCTACACGCAGGGAAGCAGAGCCCTGGGCGGCTCACTCCCTCTGGCTGTACCTCACTGAGATTGGCAGCGTTGGCTTGGGCCTGTAGGAAGAGAGGCTCGTCTTTGCTGATGCTGTACTGATGGACAGACTGCTCGTGCCCTGCCTTGTAGGCCACCTGTTGGGAGAGAGCACTGGGTCAGAAGCAGGAGGCAAGGGAGGAGGTGGCTGGCCGCTCAGCTCTCTGTGTCTTACATGGAAAGTCCATTACCAGACCAACCAGACCAGATGCTGCAGGTAGCGTGCAGGAAGCGAGGCTTAAAGCAGAAGAGGTGATGCAGGAAGGCACAGCAGCAGTGAGGGGCTGGGAGGAGAATGTAGCCGGGGCGCCAACCTGAGACCCCCTCTAAGGTTTTCATTTTCACACCTTTCCCTTGAGGAGGCATCGACTTCCCCAAGCTGTTCCCATCCACAGCGTCCATGGCCACAAAAAATAACCCACCTGAGGGCTCAGATGAGCACAAACTCCCCAGGTGGGAAAAATAAGAAGCATCCCCTGTCACCTGCACCCCATAATCAAACCTAATGTTTCCACAGGTACTGACACCTGGAAAGTGAACAGTAACCAAAAAGGCAACATGAGTGAACATCTTCTCTATGGAAACCATGTCACTCCTGCTCTCTCTCTCTTCCACCCTCTCCCACTCCCCAGCTTGAGTTTCCATGCAGTGGCTTTCTGCTGACTCTGAATTATGCTGATTGCATGCTTTCTGGCAGGTGTACCTGGACCTCTAGGAAGGAAAGGTAGGAAAGTCCTGGCCAGATGGTAGCAGCTACACCTGTTCGGCTGTTGACCACTAACATGTAAATAACATATGTGGTGTTTCGTTGTCCCACCTTCCACGTTTGAGCTCAAGTGGGCATGAAATGCACACATCCCACAAGCAAATGTTCTCTTCCTCTCTCCTGGCTCCAGAATTACGGAGTCTTTGATAAGAGAGAAAAGAAGGAGAAAGAAAGAAGGAACTAGGAAAGACTGAAAGCTGAAAAGGAATAATGTCAGTTGACGTCTGTCCTTAACAACCAGAGGAGAAGTGTAGTGTGTGAGGCAGGGAGGCCTGGAAGCCCACAGAAAGCTGGGTCCAGCCTATTTAAAGGAAAGGCTCTTCGGTCCCTGGATCGTGCATGGGCAGCACCTGCTGTTGTCCCCAGAGGTTCCCAGGCCCATGACACAGCAGCCCGATGGAGAAAGGGCAGCCTGGGACTCACCCCGCTCTGCAGCTCCTGGCTCTTCTTGGCGTGCTCCATCTGGGAACTGTCGGCCACACTGGTAAACTTCAGCTCGTCCACCCTCTGCCTGTAGTTTTTCTGTTTCCAAAGAAAAGGGACCCCAGAGCATTAGGATCGGGTTGTCCCCACCATCACACACATGCATACACACGCATACCTTCTGTGACCCAAGCATTTCCCCAGTGGGGATGCTCCAGCTGGTCCTATAGCTTAAAGAGGACCATGCAGACCTGAGACTTCCAGCCCTGGTGAGCTTGTTTTAGTTGCTACTACTGAATGGGGACTCGAATTTTCCCTTCAGTGAACCCTGTATGTTACCATGAGCCCTGGGATGGATCCATTTTATAAACCTAGATCTGACATAGGAGAGTGGAGGGAACTTGGACTTTACAACCACGAATCCCAAGGTCCAAATCTCCCCTCTACCTATTTTCAGCTTCACGGCCTTGGGCACATCACTGGATCACCTGAGCCCCTCGGGCTTGGACTGTACAATGTGGGAAACAATAGAAGCTGCTTCACTGAGGATGGTGCGGAGGCTTCAGTGCCACAATTCCCACGAGTGGAGTCCTTGGGCAGAGTCAGTGTTCACTGTGCTCGCCATCACTATTATTCACGGTGCCATCGGGATGATCCAGGAAGTATCAGCTCTAACGAAGGGCAACGCCAAGAGTCACATACAGCAGGTGGGTGGCAAGGTGGGATTTGCCCTCCCAGCTCTCCGTGTTCCAGATCACTGGGCTTGTCTTCATCACGTTGCCATCTCAGAGCCACAATGCAACTGGCAAAATTCGAATGTGCTAATTCCGTCCCCCCACGGGGACTTCTTGTCCTTCCCGGAGGTTGGTTCCTCTGGCTTTTCCATTGGAGTCACCAGAGTTGATGGGAAAGGAAGCTGCTGAGAATGGCTTATGGAAGCAAAAGCTTCACGTGGTGGGGAGATCAGAGATGAGCAGAGCCCCCAGTGCTGTCAGCAAGAGGGTTGTTGATACCAGTCGAACCCAAAATAGGGATTGGAATATGGAAAACTCCAAAATTTCTTCCCTTCGGGAAAAAAAATCTAGAAAAAATATTCCAAAGAGACATGTACTTTTTCTTTTTCATTCCAGTGTGCTGAATGGGAAAACTCCTTCACTACGTAATTGAAGGAAGTCACAGTGCCCCTCCCATGGCTGGAAATTCCCGGGCATCCCAGCCTCTGCATTGGTCAAATCATAAGCGTGTAGGGAGGAACCAAGAACCCACCCTGCCCAGGGCAGAGCAGGGACATGAAAAAGGCAAAGGAAATGATACCTTCTTGCCCCTTGAGGAGCTTGAAAATTAGTCAGTATAGGAAGTGAGACAGGAACGGGCATTCCTAAGGCAGAAGGTCCCCTTACTGCACCCCATCCAGGTCAAATGGGGTTCGGCTGGCTCCACCTGGATTTCAGTTGGTCTCAAAGAAGTTAAGTAATGAGAACCCTCCTTATTTATGCGCTCTAACTTTCAATGTGTCTGTGTCTGAGAGAAGGATGAGTACAGTTGAAAAATGAGAATAAATTACAAAACGTGCTTTGGGGATTCAATTTTGTTTAATAGTCCAGAGCTGGGGCATTGGACCAAAATACTGGGTACAGATCCCAGCTCTGCCACTTACTGAAATGCGATTTTGTCTCTCACCTTCTGCAAATGTAAAAAGGGGATATTAATAGAATAATACTAGTGTCTACTCACATAGCAATAATAAATGTGAGCAACAAATGAACAATAGGTAGGTATGTAATAAACTCAGTCATCAATGAATGATAGCAGTGGTTACATAATTATTATCAGTCCATAAATGGCATCTGTTATCATCACTATCATTACCATATGCAAGAGAAATGCCAACTCAGCCTTCCTGGCACCGAAATAAGAAACCCCTTTGAAGATCCCAAACAGAGCTCCCGAAATAGTCCCATTTCCAAATGAAATGTCCTTCAAAAGTCCTCCTCTGCCTGCCGCCAACGCCAGCTCTACACGGTATAAAGAGAAGCACAGGCTTGGAGCCACAGGGACTTTGTAGAGTATCCTTTCCAACTTTCTCATTTTTAGAAGAGAGAAAGAGGATCGGAAGTGTTGAGTGACTTGCCCGAAGTCTGCAGTGAGTTTAAGGCACACGCACAATGAGAATGCTGACCTCCAAACACCAGATTCTCTGATTCAGAAGGAATCACATGCTTCTTACACAACAAACATGTTTCCTACGTGACTAATTTTATATCACAACCGTTCTGAACGAGGCTTTGGATCCAACTACTGCTTTTAGTTGGCTTCTTACAAATACCTCCCTGGGAAACTTAAGGGTATGAAAGTTAGTTCAGGGTGTGCTATGTGTGCAAAATGAAGAAGTACTCTTCTGAGGCTCACTCAAAACAAGCCTGGGGATGGGGGAGGAATCAGAGGGAAAGATGGCTCTCAGTGGTGACTTGGGCTGAAAAGGACTAGAAGCTGGGGGGCCTGGGCTCAGGTTACCTCGCTGACCAGCTGTCCAGCCTTCTTGGCCTGCTCCAGACCGAGACTGCCTTCAGTCAGCCACCCAACTCCTTTCATCCACGAGAGGTCGGCCTTGTACTGCAGCTGCAAGAGAAAAACCAAGCTCTAATCAGACACATGGATGCGGATGGGGCAAAGTTAACGGGCGAGTTAGGAAAGCCCTCGAGCCTGTATCTGTCTCTGTGGAAGAGGTGCTCTCCACTCTGTTATAGCCGGGCAGAACTCTGCTTGGGGGTGAAGCCACTGGCTCACCTTGTAATCAGAAGAGGCTGTTCTACCTTCACACTGAAACACCACTGCCTTACCAAAAAGAGGGCTTTTCAGACTTTTTGCCTAAGGATCTTATCTGCCAACCTGCTACACTTCCCAGATTTACTTTTTAACATTTACCAGATTTACCATTCTCAACACTTGCTTCCTCTTTGCTCATCCCATTTGGGGCCTGGCACATCTCCAGAAATTCTTCTTAGTCCTCTGAGTCACCTAACAGACTCATGCACAGGTTCTAAATCACTCTGAAACTGTCACTGTCTCCAGGTGCAAGAGATGCGTGGGGAGAACTGGCAAAGAGCCAGGGCTCACCTCACTCTGAAGCCCATAGGCTTTCTTGGCCCAGCAAGTCTTCATGTCTTCAGGCAGCACGGTGTATTCATGCATTTTTTTCCTGTAGTCCAGGTCACTGGCCAGAGCTTGAGCCTTCTTAGCATGCCTGATGTCGACCATGTCCATGGGCAGGTGAAAGTGGGTCTTACTCTTTTCGAAGCCTTTCTTGTATTCAACCTTGAATGCACCAAAACACGCTGCATTACTTGAAGCCTGCCTTGGCAGGAGTGATGTGAAAACATCTGAAAGTAGGCCAGGTTTCCATGAGGAATTGGCACCCTGGACAATGGCACCTATGTGTCCAAAGGATGTGACCCAAGTCTTGGCTCTGTAAGGCGGTGGCACCTGGAAACTGAGGTTTCACACTGCTTTGTCTCTGGGAGGAATGCTTCCTAACTCTTTTTCCCCAGTTGCTCCAGGAAGAGAACACTCTACCCATGGTTTCTGTAGCAACTTTAAGAGGCAAAATAACAAAGCTTGGGCTCCAGGGCCAGCCAAGCTTGAGTTCAAATCTGATCAGCCCTTTGTCAGCTAGATGACCTCTAGAAAGTCACATTACCTCTCTAATGGCTCATTTTCCTTGGAGGGCTATTGTGATAAGTAAACAAAATAGTAGCTCAAACCCACTTAGCGCAGGGATGGCACATAGCAAACACTTGATAAATGTTAGCAATGAGGATGGATGGTGTGATGATGGTGGTGATGGTGTTTCTGGTGATGATGGTGATGATGGTGGTAGGGTGATGGTGTGATGGTGAGGAAAGGTGGTACAGTAGAAGCAGCATGGTGCCAGTAAGTAAGAGTTCTAGGGTTTAATTCTCCAGTCCTCCACCACTACCACTGACTACTATATGACTTTGGGCAAGTCCATCTTTTTTGGACCCATTTGCTCCAACTGCAAATAGGAAATACCAATTTGTTCTCTGTCTAAACTGAAGCCAAATGCTTCATGACTATGCACATCATAGGGCTTATTCTGTAGGCACAACCAAAATGGTGACCCAGATGCCAACACTCTTATTCTATTTCAAGCCCTGGGTCCTTAATGACTCATGAGGTAATTATATCTGACTGCATCATCAAAGCGGCATAAGCTGACCTCACAGCTTAGAGCAGGCCATCGTAAAGCAGAAACCCAATGCCCGTGCTTCCTTTTTGCCTGTTCGGCGTTGACAATGAGGTCTTAATTAGAAACCAAGTCTGACCTTCTGGAAGAACTTTCCTTCCCCAAAGGCTTCCGGTAAGTGACATTTACCAAGGTTAACCTCCAGCCATTACAGTTGTTTACAAGCAGTGTCATTTTGAGTGGTTGGAGCCTGGATGCCCCAGTTGGTGGCTAAACATTTTGAATATCATGTGTGTTAGGACGAGAGGATTCATCCAGGACATCACCTCAATAAACAGGATGCTTCCTGTCTAACTCTCCCATTAGAATTAAGCTCCATTAGGGAGGAACCAGTTATGTGTTGGTTGTTCTTACGGCCCCAGTGTCTCACACAGTATCTCATGCAGAGTAGTTGTTTAGTAAACATCCACAGTGAATAGATGTGGCCGATCATCTTGTACCATGAACAGTAGATGCCGGTCACCCTTAGGGACCACATGCTTCTCACCTACTTTGAAAGAACAGTATCCTTTGCCAAAATAAAGAAAGAGAAAACACTTCTCATGTAAGCCAGGAAAGAAATTATAAGTGGAAGTGGAAAAAATAGCAGTCTCCGGTGAAGCAGCCCAGGGAAAAACTTTCAGAGCAGCACAATTAAGTGAAGGTTTGGGGAGTAGAAAAGCGTTTACCTCACTGCTCATCTTGGCAACCTGCAGGGAGTGCAGAAGCCTCGTGTCTGTAGTTCCCAGGACTTTGCCTTTTGCTTTTTCATAATCTTCTTTGTATTTAATCTTGAGAGAAAGAGGAAAGTCGACTGTGAGAGAGAAACTTTGCCATCTAAGGGGTTGTGGTTTAACAAGTGCAAGGGGAACAAACCTAATAAAACACCTCCCAGTCTTTCTCGAACCCAGTGGAAGATTAAAGTATAGCGATGTTTACAATGTTACCAGTCATTATTTTTTTCTGTGGGACCACTGGCGTTTCACTGGCACAATTTCTTATGCATTTCTGAGTTAATGAGAGAAAACCTACATTGCTAGCAAGCTCTCCGGAGGCTTTGGCGGCCAGCAGAGGCATGGCATCCAGCTTCATCTCAAATCCCTTCCCCTTTGTCTTCTCCCAGCCTTCTTTGTACTTAACCTGAGAAACAAGAACGCAGGTGAATGGGAGTAGCTATCCAGAGTCCTGCCAAAAGTTGAACAGAATTTTGTGTTTTCAATAACAAAGTCTTCTTCTGTTCACAGACCAGACTTTTGGCTGTTATCAAAGTGATAACATCAATTATTAACACAGTTGATTCC
This sequence comes from Hyperoodon ampullatus, assembly GCF_949752795.1. NCBI lineage: Eukaryota > Metazoa > Chordata > Mammalia > Artiodactyla > Ziphiidae > Hyperoodon > Hyperoodon ampullatus. The sequence continues at coordinate 212,731,746 of NC_136914.1, forward strand.
CTCACTGTAGGGTCATGCGGGGCAGTGCTAATGGGAGGAGGCAAAGAGAAGACCCATGAGTTCATCCTAGCGCTGTTGTTTCCTGATCATGTGACCTTGGACAAATCGCTTTACCTCTCTGGGCCTCAGTGTACCCTTTGAAAACATAATATTATATTATCTGTCTCAGGGTGGCTGTGAGAATAAATTGTATACACAAAAACAGATAACCTAAGCACATAAGGTGCAACACGGATGTAAGTTATTATTATTGCCATGGTAGTAACACCTGACTCTCTCTGTCTATCTGATACCAAAGCCCAGGCCACCAACTGTGTCTCTGTAGTAAATGCCTCCAAGGGGTTATAACAACTGAATAATTCCGTATGTAAAGGGCCTATCCCAGTGCCCAGCACAGAATAAGCATATGGAAAAGGTTATTCCTTTTTATTTATGTTTTATTGAAGTATAGTTAATTTACGATGTTGTGCCAGTTTCAAGTGTACAGAAAAGTGATTTAGATGTATATATGTGTGTGTGTGTGTGTATGTGTGTGTATGTATATATATATTCTTTTCCATTATGGGTTATTACAAGATATTGAGTATAGTTCCCTGTGCTGTACAGTAGGTCCCTACTGTTTACCTATCCTATATATAGTAGTGTATATATGTTAATCCCAAACTCCTAATTGATCTCTCCCCATCCAAGGTTAGTTCCTTTTTACGTTCTCCTGCCCTACAAATCCCATCTAGAATGAGAAGCCTAATCATCGCCTAGTTGTGACTCCTGGAAGAATCTGGTGATTAAGATTGGTCTTCTTAAAACTTAGATTTTACCCACACAGCAAAGCACCAGCTAGAAGTCATCAGGATGATGATGATGATGATGATACTGATGATAAGTGTGTGTGTGTGTGTGTGTGTGTGTGTGTGTCCCAGCACACATCATACATGTGCATATACAGTGAGAATTCAATTGCTATGATCAATTGAGCCCCGTGAACTACCACATGCCATGAGACAGCAAAATTCAAAATTATAACCTGATGGGCGCCTCTGGTGAACCTCCCCATGGACAGAATAGCCCCTGGTCCCTGTTTTGCTGGACCATCCTTGCATCTTCATTTTCACGTCTGTGCATAACCCTCACCACGTTCTCACCCATGCTGCTCGCTTACCTCACTAAACAATTCGGCATTGGTTCTGGCCTTCACCAGCTGAGGTACATCCTGTGGCAACGTGTAATTCAACTTATTTTTCTCATAGTCAGCACGGTAATTCACCTGTTGGATTTAAAATAAACCTGCAGGGTAAGTGCCCGGTTTTTACATGGGCAGAAGGAGAACTTTGGGGAGAACACTCTCTTTTTCACTTTCTTTCTGTAGGCCCGTAGCCGAGAATGAGTTCCCAGAAAAGGCCTTTTACAAGGAAGCCTGTAATTTTAAGAGTGTTTTTTTTTTTTTTTTTTTTTTTGGTGGTACGCGAGCCCCTCACTGTTGTGGCCTCTCCCATTGCAGAGCACAGGCTCCGGACGTGCTGGCTCAGCGGCCATGGCTCACAGGCCCAGCCACTCCGTGGCATGTGGGATCTTCCCGGACCGGGGCACGAACCCATGTCCCCTGCATCGGCAGGCGGACTCTCAACCACTGCACCACCAGGGAAGCCCAAGAGTTTAAATTAACAGATTGAAAACCAAATGAAAAGTCAGAAAACTCAAAGGCATGCTCAAAGTTATGAGTTTGCAAAAGATTTCCCTGTGGCTACCTCACCCACTGTTCTCTGAAGCACTTGAGGGTATGAAACTTATTTTTTTAACTTGCTGCAGTTCTGAACCTCTTGCTATGTGCAGGGCAGATACTCAAAGAGTAATTATCAAATGCCTGCCCCCATTGGAAAAAAGCCATCTTAAATCACACACAGAAACAGCCAACCAGACATTATATGATTCTCAATGGAAGAACACAGCATCAGCTGAGAAGCAGTCTTGTCCCCAAATTAAACCTGAACCTGATCAAACCTATAGATCCAACTACTATGTTACAGGCATTTGGAGGCCAGAGGAATACATGAAGTCTACAATGGGATGCAGTCAGCAAAGCTCAGATGTGGGAAATGTTATAGGACAAACAGTTCAAATTCTTCAACAAACAACTTGCAAGAAAAGAAAAGTGATAAAGAGGAAAACTTCAAGATGGAAAGAGTCTTGAAGACATATCAACCAGTCACAAAGTGTGGACCTTATTTGGAGCTTGATTCAGACAAACTGTAAAAAAAAATTATAACCTTATGAGACAATTGGAATGCTGAATGCCACCTGGATGTTGGTGATGTTAAGAATTGTTGTCAGTTTTTTGGTGTGATATATTAAAATTGTATAAATACATTTTAAATTATTTTTATCTTTTAGCGATTCATACTAAAATATTTATAGATTAAATTATACAATACTTAGGATTTTCTTCAAAATAATATGGAGGGGGGAGGTGGATGGGCATATAGAAGCAAGACTGGCCATGAGTTAATAGTAGTTGAGCTGAGTGGTGGGTACCTGGTGATTCATTATGATATTCTTTCTACTTTTGAATGTATTTGAAATTTTGTATAATAAAACATTTAAATCAAAGAGAGTCATCTCATGGTTGTAATAGGACACATGTCACCATCAATGAAAGTCAAATCTTTGGGGAACCAGATATCCAGACCCTGCAAAACAATTACAAGTCCCCCATATCCAGCTGGGCAGGGGCAGGTCACTTACATGACTCAGTTGCTGGGCATTGATTTTGGCTTGAACAATCTGAGGGGTGTTGGTCACAGAGCTGTACTTCAGCTTGTCAATGCTTTGCCTATAGTTGACCTGGGTGCAAAGAGGCAAAGAGACACAAGAAGTCATTTGTACTTTTCTCTAAGATTTACTTAGCTCCCTCCCGCTCAGCCCTACAGAGCCATGCTGCTCAAATTAGCAGAGAAAGAATCAGATTCCAACTGGAGACCAAAAGACACTCCAAGCCAACAGATGGAAAAATAGTCCACTGAAGACTGAGTGACTTGAACAGGCAGCTCATAAAAGAGGTCAACTAAATGGCTGGTGAACGGAGGAAAATGTGTTCATCCACATCGTTAAATCAGAGAAAGGTGTTTTAAAACCTACAGGCTCCCGGCTAGGCCCTTTAGTCAACTAGGCTTTGGCTCTGTTTGCAGCAGTCAGATCACCATCAAACACCCCATGCATGGTCTTCATGACTCTGTTTAATTGTCCAAAGCCCAGGGCCTCTCCCAGTATCCCACACAGTGTGGCAGCTTCTTTAGGCCTAGCTTCTGCCTAAGACCTCCATACCCCTTCCCTGCATCCCCACTAGCTATTGCCAACTCTGTCCAGACCTCCACCTACTGCCTCTGGCCATACTCCTCTGGCAGCTGGCTCTGCCCTCACAGGGGTAGCACTGCAGCCAGCACTGTACTTTCCTACCATTTTCTGTCTGTCTAAACTAGACTCTGATGTCTTTGCCATTCTATCTGACTGCTGTCACCTCCCTGGGTGACAGCCCACCTCAGTGAGTCACAGACCACTCGCTGGATGGCACTAGGCTGGCACTAGTCAGTGTTTGGCCTCACTGTTGGGGAAGTAATAAGGAGTGGTGGGGACTGGGGCAAAGGGCAGCAGCTACCACTCAGCTCTAGGAGACGGTAATCCTGCCTCAAAGTGGGGTTCAGAGTAGACAGTCCAATGACTCCAAAGAAACCGGAAATCTGTATTATTATATAAATTCTTACACTTTTTAAATGCTGGAAAATAGTTCAATATTTTAAAACCCAGTGACCCAAGTGAAACAGACCCAAGGACCAGCTGATACTGCATCTCTTCCTTGTATTCACTCCATTCTTCCCTGTCCCAACATCAGCTAATAATAATTATGGCTAGAAAATAGCACTTACTATGTGCCTGGCACTATTTCAAGTGCTTTACACATATTGATGCATCTAATCTTCCCAACCACTCTGTGGGTGGGCACTGTTATTATCCCTACCTCACAACGTGAAAACGGAGGCACAGAGACCTGAAGTGACTTGCTCAAGGGTACCCAGCTACTGTCAGAGTTAGGTTTTAAATCCCAGCAGTTGGCCTCCCAAAGTGGCTCCCAGCCTACACACTTTAAATGTGGTTTGCCAAAGCTGGTGTGCTTCGAACTGTTACTTGTTATCTTACATATGGACCAGGTGTTCCCTATAGCCAGAGCTAACTTTGTTTAGACAGGGAAATGTATTCTGACTGACAAATTAGAAAAAATAAAAATAAAAAAAGACTTACAAATTAGCTTCTAGAACAAGATCTAGGAAAAGCAGAGTGTTCCAGATACCGGGCCACAGACTCTTTTGTTGGATTTGGAGAAAAAGGACAGCATTGCTTCAAGCTTTTTAGTTAATGATTCAAGGAGAAAAGTTTTTGCACATTCTGAGTTTTGGACATGGGGTATTTAAGAAAACTAGGAAATATGAAGTCATTTCAATGTTAATCATTAATGAGATTATACTACAGTAGCTTCCTAATGCATTAAGTTAGAGGGAAAATTATCATCTCATAATAGAGTCTATTAGAATTCAGAATTATGCACGATAAAAAGTCACAAAACTGTATTTTTTAAATGGCACATTCCTTCCTGATAATGTTACATTAAGTATGTTGCAGAGTACAATTACTTTCCTCTGCAGGACATAATTAACACTCTGCAAGATTAATTATATCTTTGCAACATCATGGATGCTTGGTCATTGCTTCAGTCTACTTTCTGAAAGGTCCCTTTGCTGAGTGTAGAGTCTCATTTTTAATGCTATTAGTTTATAAAATCCATCTGAAGGGAATGCTCTCTAATTAAGGACCTGTGCTTGTTTATTTAATTTCATAGCTACTTGACTGCCTTTAAGACTACCAGACAGAAACAGAGACCACAAATCTTCCTGTAAATGGATTCCCCAAACTTCCTGAATACTAAAGTCCCTTCATTAAGGGTGGTAAATTCAAATTCACACAGGAGCCAGGAAAATAAAGGAGATGAAGGTGATAAAAGCAGCCGCCACTCAGTCCCAGGCAGTTGCTGCTATGCAGGAACTAGGACCACAGTTCCTATGTGAACTCTCACAATTTCTACATATTGGTTCAAAACCAATTTTTTTTTAACACTGTGTGGCCAAACAAAATATCTCTGCAGCCTGGATCTGGCTCATGGGTTGCCAGTGTGGAACCTACTTCTGGTTCCAATTAATATTTCTAATTCAGTCTAGTTTAATTCACCTCTCCGACTTCCCCAGGAGAGCTGACTGTATTTCAGGTGCCTGGTTCGATCCACTGTCTTATACAGACAAACGTAACAGCAGGTCATGTTATAGTGGGAATACAAAATTGTAGAGCGCTCTGTTTTGTTTGTGCTATGAAGCATTTTTTCTAGAATTCTACTGTGAAAATTGGCATTCAAATTTTACAAGGTGCTCTTGATCCCTCAAGTTTCCCAGGTAATGTATGCAGCCAAAAAAGAAACTTGGCTTTGGTAGCCAAGTTTAACCTTGTATTTCATTAAGGTGAAATGAATAAGTCAACTCGAGCAAACATTCTGGGAAAAGGAAAAGCAAAATGTAGGCCCTTTATATTCTTCTACTTCCCATCCCCTGCTTTATCACACGTTTGATAAGCCCCTTTCATCCATCAAACTATCATTTGCCAATGATTGGCCTTCTTTGTCCTGTAAACTGTTAGACGCTGGAGATGCCCAGCTGAACCTGACACTGCTCCTACTATGAGCAAAAGGGAAAGATGCAAAGACTGATCTACCAATAGCAAAGCCCAAGTCAACTGCTGAAGCGGTGCTGATCCCAAAGGAATGTGAAGGAAAGTAGCCCTGAGCATTCAATTCAATTAACATGTCGAATGATACATTAAATTATTGATTGATTGGAGATAACTTTCACTGACAACCATGATACCAGCTCAGTTCTAAACCACCTTATGTACTTTTTAAAATAGTAGATAACATTTACCTGTTTCTTTGTACATTTCTGTATTATCTAAATTTTCTGTAATAAACATGTAGTAAAATTCTTATAATTAGAAAACAACAAATGTAATTAATTATACATATTTCATTGGAGACAAGCCAAACTATAAATAAATAAAATCACTGCTGTAATAAATTAGTGATACATATTATTCCACACATATTTCCCGAGTGCTCCTGGGGAAAAACTTTAAGTCAATGTTACCGTTTCCTCTCAACTTATAGCTATTTCAGTTTACTCCCTTTGGTCCTTAAACATACCACACTCCAAAACTTAAAAAAAAAAAAAGATCATCATTGTTAGGGAATAATTACTTTAATGTGCCCAGCAGCAGACATAGTCCCCAAACTCTAAGAGGTGAAATGGAACCTTAGGATATTTTCAAGATAAAACCAGAGTTGTCCCCACCTTATGTTGGAAATCTAAGAGTTTCCAAACGTGTATATATGGACTTCCTATCAGAAAAGAGTTCCCCTTTCTCAGTCCCTTCCATCTCCTATGAACTGTTGTATCTTGTTTCTTTCCATCTTGCTGCCTAAGAATCACTCCACTGGGACTTCCCTGGTGGCTCGGTGGTTAGGAATCCGCCAGTGAAGGGGACACAGATTCGATCCCTGGTCCTGGAAGATCCCACATGCCGCGGAGCAACTAAGCCTGTGTGCCACAACTACTGAGCCTGCGCTCTAGAGCCCGCGAGCCACAACTACTGAAGCCCAAACGCCTAGAGCCCGTGCTCCGCAACAAGAGAAGCCACGGCAATGAGAAGCCCGCTCACCACAACGAAGAGTAGACCCCGCTCACTGCAACTAGAGAAAGCCCGTGCACAGCAACAAAGACCCAAAGAGCCAAAAACAAGAATCACTATACTGGAGGGAAGTGACAGGAATAAAGCAGAAAGGACTATTGGAAAAGGACATACATCTTTCAAGGGAAGCAGTTTCATTGTTGTCTGATAGGAAGGAGTAAGGGTGGCTGGGTAGTTGTAGTCGACAGCATTATGTTTGTAATTGTCCTTGTAGGCAATCTGAAACACAAAGAAAAAAACAAGAAAAGAGACATTAGTCCCCTCTCTCTTTTGACCTTGTTTGAATGTCATAAAAGCATCTTTTAAAAATAACCAGAAACAAAATTAATTCAGTTTCATCACCTCCAAGGAAAATGAAATTATGTTCACACTTTTGTTTTTAATTAATTTGAATTCTTCTTCTTAATTAATCTAAAATTAGTTAATGTCATCTGTAGCACATTTATTTTCTCTTTCTTATTAATCATGGAACCCCTTGTAGTTTTTTGTTAAAAAGAAGCATTTGCAGACAAGTATATAACAAAAGAGCTTCTTGGCTAACCCCCAGAAAATCAATAAAAAGTCAAGAGTATTCAGAGTATTTAAAAAAATTTTTAAAGGTCAAATTTGACATTCTGAAGTAGAGGAAATTTGATGTTTGTATGTTTTAATAACGAAATCAGTTCCTTCTCAGTGTCCTTTACCTCTAAGATTTACAATTTGGCATTTGCAAACCCGTAAACTGAAATGACAAAGCCAAAGAGAGATTAATGGATCACATGCTATCATGAAAAGAGGGTCCTGATCTATTTTGTTATGCCAGTATTTTGAGCAGTGCCTGGATACAGGAAGTTTTCAAGGAACACTAAGATTGAATGAACCAATCAACCAACCAACCAACCAATTCTAAATAAATCGCAATGCTTTGGAACTTTGAAGCATTTCAAATGAGAATTATGCTCATCCATTTCTCTTTATCTCTCAGAAACTGAAAGTTTTTCCCACACTGGATCAATTACAATAGATCTAAGTACTCTTCAAAGCAGAGAATGTTGAGTTTAATAAATTGAAGCTTTTAAAATTTTTCAAGGATTTTTTTACCTAGCCTTGGTTGCACTGATTAACATTTACAAACTCATTTGGGTCAATCTTTACACAACAAAACACTGATTTTTTAAAAAGGAGGTTGAAAAAGAATTGGCTGAATTCCTTGTGCCCCAACACTCTCCACACCAACAGACCCCCAGGCCCTTCAGGCCCTTCACAACAGGACTCACGTTGCTTGCCAGGCTTCCAACTTTAAGAGCATGGAGCATCCGTCTGTCCATCCCAACTCCTTCATAGTGGCCTCTCATGTGGTTCTGGTAGTTTTCTTTATATTTATTCTACATGGGAACACAAAACCTTCAACAAAAGCATTCTCTCCCCAACTCGTTGAAGATAAACTACTCATCTTAATGCACTAATCCAAAACACAAATGATTAAATAGAACCTATTTAAGTATTCAGTGTGTCTCTGAATTAAAAATAAGACAAACTTAAAAAAAATAACTTAAAATTCAAGAAGTTGGGGTGAGACAAGCACACAAGAAAACATAAGATCTGATACATCCACACGGCACAAAACGGACCTGATTTTTTTTTTTTAACATTTTCAGTTGTAAATATACCAGATGTTTCCAATGTGAAAACCCATCACACAGGTGTGGAGCTTTCCAAGGACAAGCACTGACCGTACAGGGGCTGCATGCAAGCCCCATGCTGGGGGCTAGTACACATCACTGCATGCTATTACCTCCAGTTCTAAATATATGAGTAATAAAACCTCAGCTTTGCCAAAATCTGTGACTTATACATGACACATTGGTCACTACCGCAACCATGTGAAATAACGATGTTATGTCCCAAATGCAGCTTACCAAACAAAGAACAAAACAAGAGGACAAGAAGTCATAAATAAGAAAAGGTGGGTAGATTCTAATGAAGCTACATTAAAATCACCTCCCCTGGGAGGCCACGGAATTTCCAGGCACTGAGAGTATTCCAACAGAATACTATTACTCTGCATCAGACACAGTTCTACTTATCTCTGTTAATCTTCACAAGCACTCTATGAGGAGGAAGGAATTATTATTATCCCCATTTTACAGATGGCAGAATGGCTCCAAGAACTTAACGTGCCCGAAGTCGGCCACTTGGCTAATTGTGGAGCCAGGTCCGTCAGCTCTAAAGCTGGTGCTCTTAACCATGACATTTATGCAGAAGACATTCCTTACTGAGCCTCATGAAGTCCCAAGTGATTTTAAATTCTACTGTTATACGCAGCTAAGCAGAAGTAAAATCTAATAAGAACCTGCAGTATAAAAAAACAAACAAAAAAACCAACTAATACTAAACTTTCTTTGGGTTATTTGTATGGAAATATGTTAATATAAATGTTTCAGACATTACATGAAATTTCTAAAAATCTTATATGTTCTGGTATAATGTTATAAGTCATAATTCTAGTTATTACTTTAAAATGTATATCTCAGAAATAACTAAATTTCCTTGTCAATTGCATTATTATGAATTTTCATCAAATCTTTAACCGTGGTCATTTTTAAGTCTTTTGTCATTTACAGACAGTTCTGGGTGTACTCTGATGTTTTCGCAAAAATGTTCCTATAAAAGGGTTTCATCTTCAAGGAATTCATGAAAAAAACTCTGACAAGTACAGGTTTCTGGTAACTGACTATACTGCTGAACTGAATGAATAAGCATTTTCAGAACTCTAATGGAAAACTGATGAATTCATAAAAGTGCTAACAAAAGATCAAGATGAAAAAAAATTAATTACATGGGACTGAGTGAACTGATGAGGATGATTATAATTTTTGTGACTTTCTGTTTGAATAAAAAACAAAAATCCCACAAGGACTCAGAGGCAAAAAATATACAAATCAATTTTCACTGCAAAGTAAAGGAGCTGTTGCAGTGGAGGATTACTGGACTGAATGTCAATATCATGACATAGTATGAGTGTGTTTCGTGTTCGGTAATTGCAACCACTGTTGCTTTTGTTGCGGTCATCCATTTACAACGCTTGGTGTCAGTTTATTTATCTCTTGTAAAAATAAAATACAGTCTGTGTGTGTGAGTTGTGAAAAAAAATTGGAATTAGTAAAAATGAGGGCAAAAACAACAACAACAAAAAAGAAGTAAAATCATATAAACTAGTCCTTGATGTTCTCAAGGATACATCCCCAGACTTTGAGAATTTCCAAATCTGCAAATGCCACTCCAGCATATATCTGCTCACCTGTAAGATGGGGAAATAACACCTGGCTCCCTAGGTGACTATGCAGGTTAACTGAGATCTTGTACTAATTTAAGAAGCACAAAGTCAAGTTGAGAGGGGACGCTGCATGCTCAGCCAGGCTCCCTCGCTAGCATTCACCAGTAGGAGCCAGATACTACTATACACGAAGGATGCAAGAGGACAAGTGCAGCCCTGAGGGCTCAAGGTCAAGTGCATGCCAGGGGATTTAACACTCCATGGACCAGCCCCAGCAGGCAATCTCTATCAAAACTCATAGTATTTGTGCCTAAGACGCCATGCTTCTCCAAGACACCCAGATACATTCACGCAGACTGTCTCTTAGGAGACCTAGAAATTAAGGTCGTTAAAAAAAAAGCCCAAACAGATGTGTAGGCATTAAAAACTCACATCACTGGTGAATTTTGAGATCTTGCTCACATTCCTGAATTGAGGTGTTTCACAGTAGTTGATACTACGACCTTTACTACTTTCCAGATCCTTCTTATACTCCACCTTGGAAACCAAAACACCAGATGCACAAGAGAGCCAAACCCGAAGTCACTCTTGAAAATGTCACCAGGACTCGACTTAGGATATTTTTAGAAAACTTTCAACCCAATATTTTAAAATACCAGGCATAGGATACTGTAGGTCAACAAAATGTGTTTTCCTTTTAAATAGTGATAAGTAAATAATCAGTTTGGTTCTGAATATTAAAAATATACAGCCCCTTTCAAGAGTAAATACTTGAAGATTTCATATAGCTCAAAAAAATGGCAAAATGGTTTTAGAAATCCAGACAGTGGATACTCTTGGGGACAGGTGTCTGGACTTCTGGTCATGTCCTGTTTCTTGATCTGGGTGCTAATTACACAGACATGTCCACTTGTGGAAATTCTTCCTGTTGTACACTTATGATATATGCACTTCTCTGTATGTATACTTAAGTAGAATTTAACCAAAAAAGTTACTTTACAAAAGAGTGTAATAAATGAGACCACTCATAGATACAAAGTGTCTTCTAATTTTAAATGGCTAGTTGAACTCCCCTGGGTAGCTAGATATAAGATGTGAGGCCATAGTTATTAAATAGACTCCAAGTCATCCCAGGTAGTTGGAGAAGGCAGCTGAAGGGTGGTTACCATTAATAGAGGCCTGGCTGGTTTGTCTTACCAGATAAACATAAGAGCAAAAAGAAATGGAAGGTTCCCTTGTGACCGCTTACCAAAGGAAATACAACTTGTTATCATATCTCATAAAACATTTGGTGGGAATATGACTTTTAAAGTATGCAAGATGCGGGCTTCCCTGGTGGCGCAGTGGTTGAGAGTCCGCCTGCCGATGCAGGGGACACGGGTTCGTGTCCCGGTCCGGGAAGATCCCACATGCTGTGGAGCGGCTGGGCCCGTGAGCCATGGCCGCTGAGCCTGCGCGTCCGGAGCCTGTGCTCCGCAACGGGAGAGGCCACAACAGTGAGAGGCCCACGTAACGCAAAAAAATAAAAAATAAAGTATGCAAGATGCATTGTAATGCTTACAATATGATATAAAATTTTAAAAGTACACAAAACTATATACGTTGAATTCTAATTCTACATATGTTTTTATATTCATATATTAGTTTGTGATATATTCACACAGAAAGAAGTCAAAATGGTAACAATGTTATTCCTGGATAGAACTACATTATCAGAGGTCTGGTTCTAGTTCTGTCCCTAAACGTCTATATGAACCAGAGCAAGACACTTTACTTTTCCAGGCCTATGACAAAGCGGGGGCCTAAAGATTGCAAAGATCCCATCTAGATCCAATGTTCTCTGTGTCAAAAGCAAGGTTCAGCAAACTTTTTCTGTAAATGACCAGATAGAAAATATTTGCCCCTTCGCGGGACATCCCATCTTTATATCAACTCTTGTAGCTCAAAAGCAGCCATAGATAATATGATGTGTTTCAATAAAACTTTATTTATAAAAACAGGCTGTGGGCTGGATTTGGCACTCAGGCCATCGTTTGCTGACCTCTGGCCTACAGCATCAGAATCATGTGGAATATTTGTTTAAAATGCAGGTTCCAAGGGCTCGGCACCCATCTACTACTTCAAAGTACCTGAGGTTGCTGATGAGGCCCAGGAAATGTCACCCTTGTGATTCTGAGCAATTAGAACACCACAGGTTAAGGAACACTTTGGGGTAAAAGACTGACTCTTAGGGGTTAGAGAAGAAAAGTGTTTTAGGAAATTTGCATATCCTTTTTTGAGTTTCAGATAACTTGCTAGGTGAGTCCTATGAATAGATAACTTGCTAGGTGAGTCCTATGAATAGCCTGCCAAGAGGCTGACAACTCAAATGCCTTCAGGGTCCTGATAGGCAATGCAAACAGAGAAGCTACTATGAAGAAACTCCAGGACTTAAAAAGGATATGGGGAGCTAGAGGGGAGATTTCCTTGCCAAACAGTCTTAGCAATTATAAACATCGTAACCACTGGGTAGGCCAAACAAAACACAGTCTCTGGCAGCCATATCAGCCTCTAAGGCAAGGGGAATTCATATGGTACACACAACTTCTCAGAAACCTGACTACAATAATATAAAAGAATGAGGGAGGTTCCACGTTCAAAACACTCCCATCTTTGATTTCCACTCTATAAGAATGACATATTGTTATAAAGCTTGTCTCCTCCAGTATTCTGGCAACTAGAAATCTATTGCTGGGAACTTTGGAATATCTATAGCCCTGTGAGAATTCTGGGAAGAAACTTTTTTTTTTTTTGCGGTACGCGGGCCTCTCACTGTTGTGGCCTCTCCCGTTGCGGAGCACAGGCTCCGGATGCGCAGGCTCAGCGGCCATGGCTCACGGGCCCAGCCGCTCCGCGGCATGTGGGATCTTCCCAGACCGGGGCATGAACCCGCGTCCCCTGCATCGGCAGGTGGACTCTCAATCACTGCGCCACCAGGGAAGCCCTGGGAAGAAACTTTTGAACCATCAGAGAAAGATTTAATTAGTTTGATTCTAGGCTCTCTTGTGAATTGCTTTTTACTGACTATTCGTTCTTTGGGAACTGGTAACTCATGTGTCGTTTATGTGGTGTTACACGGCACTTTTCATTCTGGGGTCGCCCATTTACTGTCTGTCGGAGATAAAGGAGGTGACAGCACACAGGTGAAAATGTCCCCATAGGTACCTCACTCGCAAGCTTGTTCACGCTCTGAGCCCGCTTAAGAACCAAGTTGTCTTGGGCTGGGAGGGAATGGTAATGCGCAGCGCCCTTCATCTTATTGAAGTCCTGCCTGTATTTTATCTGGAAGAAGCATACAAAGAGCATCTGGAGTTGTTGTTTTCATGCTCCATGAGAGAAGTTACTCCACACTTACTTCACATTTAATGTCCACATTTACTTAACAGAATTTTCTGGAGGAAAAAATAATCACATGGGTTTTTCCTCCACTAAAGTCCATAAACCACTGAGTCCCTTTTATATTAAAATTTTACTGCTCCCTTTCACATTTTTTACACTTTACATTCTAATTCTGCATGAAGAAAGGTCTCAAAATGTTCCTACCTAAAGGTATAATCCAAAACCCATTCTGCCCTTGGTTTTAACAATCATTTCTCATCCAGCCTCCAGTGATGAGTGTGTCCTTTACTTCCCCTCTCAGGGCAAAGTGCACTCTTCTAAGGAAATGGGTAATAACTGAATAGTAACAAAGTAAAGGAGAAGGGCAAAGGGGGTATGAAATGAATGCTGGGCTTCTGATTATAGACCAAGTTCAAGTTGGTGTAAGATCTGCAGTGTGCTTGTCACTTTACCAAGTTTAATTATAGCTTATCTTTCAAGGACTGCCAACTGGCTAACGTTCTGCAAATAAAAATCATTTTATCAACTGGCTTACACCGAGTTTGATAACCATACGATTTATTTTAATCAGCTATTCCTCTGAAGTGCTCAGTTTCTAAGATGGGTTATTTTGCAAAGACTGTCCTAACCCCAGCTTATCTAGCTGGACCGGTATGTGCACTTGCTTCAGCTGACTTCAAGTAAGTTGTGTGGTTTGTCCATGTCAATCTCCTTTGAAGCATGAGCCAAAAATGCAGATGTCAGAAATTTGGATAGGAACTGAGGGCTAACACTCTGCTTTGACTCAGCGCTGATAAAGTTAACTGTACATAGGTTTCAGTAAGCACAGCCTTCAAAGTCTCATTTCTCCTCTGCTTCTGTGACTCTGTGGGTCGTTCCAATGTGGTACTTACATCACTAGCGAGTTCGTTGGCTTTCTTGGCATTCTGATAAGCCGGGGTGATCATGGCCGGGAAGCTGCCCTTTCCTCTGCGCTCGCCATACTCTTCTGAGTAATCCTGCTGGGTCAATCAAAAAGTTTAATCAGTAATGCTCCACTCCTGGAATGGGTGGGGGATTAGCGATGATCTCTCCTAGAGCCTGTTCCCATGGAGGCCCGTCCACCTTGGAAATTCCTATGGTCCCCCCTAAGAGCCGTAGCACGTGGTCGTTAAGGTGGTAGACACTAGAGGTAGACCCAACACACAGTCAGCACTAAATAAATGGTAACTATTATCATTAGCATCATCATTTCCATCAGATAAATCAAGATCCTCTATGAGTCTCCTAGGCTCATGTATTTTGGAGTATTCATTTCTTAAATGACACCTGGAAAGTCCTTCTGTCTTCCAGTAGTCTCGAATGCCACCGTTCTCAGGCCCCTTAGCAGATCTATGCAAAGACACATTGATATGCCACATACTGTCTCCCCCAGTGATGGATTCATTTCATTTACCAAGAAAGGGATATTATGTAACTATTTGAATTTTTGTAATTTGCCTGAAAAGACTTCACACTGCAATAAGATGATCTCAGCTGAGACCAAGTGTATATTTCAGACTAAGTATTACAATCTGAGTCTTAATTTCTTCCGTCCTCCTCCTCCCACCACCCAGGCTCTCCCACAAAGGAGAACCTTCTCTCTCACGGAACTGTCATCACGTTACTAGTGTAAAACTTCCCCAGCAACCGGAGGTACTTCAAGACCCCGTCAGATGCTACCTTCTCTCCAGGGAACTCCTCCCTCACTCCCAGCCCCACCCCAGGCAGAATCAGCTGCTTCCTCATCTGTGTTCCCACAAATCTGGAACAGCCCTTAGTGTGCCCCCTTGGGCTCATGACTCCATCTCTCTCTGGCCTCCTCCAAAGCAGGGGCCTGCCCTGCTCTAGCATCACGGTTCAGAGTCCAGCACACATACTCTCTTAACTGAAATAGCTGGGTCAAATTAGAATGTCCAGGCTTCCTTTTTATCCAATAATGACAACTGTTTAGCCTGAATGCTCCTTTATGCTTGGCTGCCAGAATGTTCTGGGCCAAATGTAGTCAGTGAAAAAAATAATAACAACAAAGACTCTCAAATTCTTTGGTAACCTCCTTTTGCCCATTCTGCATTACAGTTTGGAGTTGGCTTGTAGCTTCATTTTAACTTCTGTGCTTATGTGAATATATATTGTGTACGTAAATCTTTTTGAGACCCTTAATCCTATTGGGGAGTTGACAGGTTACAAATAATAGATTACGTGGTATAGTCCATTAACGTAAAAAACGACTCATTAAAAAGAAGAATGGGGACTTCCCTGGTGGCGCAGTGGTTAAGAATCCGCCTGCCAATGCAGGGGACACGGGTTCGAGCCCTGGACCGGGAGGATCCCACATGCCGACCAGCAACTAAGCCCGTGCACCACAACTACTGAGCCTGTGCTCTAGAGCCCGCGAGCTACAACTACTGAAGCCTGTGCGCCTACAGCCCGTGCTCCGCAACAAGAGGAGCCACCGCAACGAGAAGCCCGCCCACTGCAACGAAGAGTAGCCCCGCTCGCAATTCTAGAGAAAGCCCGCGCGCAGCAGCGAAGACCCAACGCAGCCAAAAATAAATAAATAAATTTAGTTTAAAAAAAGAAAAATGAATTGTTTGGTCTTTTAGGCACTACAGATATTTATAGTGTATCTGACTGTCCGCCTGCTTCTCTATCACTCTCTCCTACTCTCGCCCGGGTGAGTCACAGTAAATCACAGTGAAATGCCACAGGATATGGAGTCCTCTCGACTGACAGCTGCTGGCAGTGCTATCGAATGACACCCACTTTGATTCTTGTATTTGTTATTATCATGATTGGAAACTTCAATCAAAATGTCCGGATCATCAAGGTTCCACTATGATACTATGAAGTTACATTTCATCACTGTGTATACACAGGTCTA
This sequence comes from Hyperoodon ampullatus, assembly GCF_949752795.1. Lineage (NCBI taxonomy): Eukaryota > Metazoa > Chordata > Mammalia > Artiodactyla > Ziphiidae > Hyperoodon > Hyperoodon ampullatus. The sequence goes on from NC_136914.1 coordinate 212,748,116, forward strand.
GATACACACATGAAATTATATGCGTGTGTTACAACTAGTGGCAGATAGGAGAGTCTAAATTTAGAACAAAATACTTTTTGCTAAATATGGAAGCCAAATATTTTTCAAACTGACTTTTAAAAGTTGTCCTGAGCATTCTAAACAACATATTTACAACATGAAACCAATAAAAATGTATTTTCATTGAGTTTTAAGCACTGAGAGACCATTTAACTGACTTATCATGAAATTTAATAAAATGGCCTTTTCAATTCAAAACCAAACATTTTTGCTCAGATAGACATTTGCAAAAGGGTCAAAACCTATCTTCACGTGCATTTTAAGTTTCACGTGAATATATCCCCAATATAAGCAACTTGGTTTTCTGAAGAAGAGAAATAAGTTATTTGTTTCCTTTTATAAATTATGTATATTAAATGTTGTAAAGTCTACCCAGTGCCAAAAAATTTAAACAACTGTCAAATTAAGAAAGAAATATCACCCAAGCCCACTGAATGTACCCTTCCAGACATACGCTTGGTCTTCCAACATTCTTTACTTACAACCATGAAAAAATAATGTTCCCTTTTTCCCTTACAACACCTGTCTAGTACCAGAAAATCAGAGGGATGTGCAAATAAAATTAGCTGCAATTGTCACTCAACCTTTTTACCTCCTGCCAAGATGTAGTTCATTTAATAAGTGAAATTGAGAAAAAGGGTTACTTTCTCTGGCATATTGCTTTATCTAGCAACCTAGATAAGAAATTCATTTTCTAAGAAAATGAATCCTGCTACTCAGTGAAGTGCTCAATATTTTTCAAGACATGCATTTTGATCCCTTTTGTGCCTATGCAGTGACAGGCTAAACACAGCCAGTCTTAGTCCTTAGGACTTTTCTTCAATGAATAGATGAGGATGCTTTATTCCTGGCAAGCCCACCATTTTGATATAGGTCCTTTATGTTTAAAAAAGGAAAGAAAAGGTGCTTAGAATCTGTTTTTCTAAGTGAGTCAAGTTGAGCCCTGTGTAATTGTTTGTTTGCTACTTTCAGGCTTGGAAATTCCACCTTCCATAAATAGGGCAAAGAAAAATCACAGCCCAGCCCCTGATTAAATGGTCATAGGTTGTGTCACAGGCTAGAGGGCTGCAAAACTGAGAAATGACCATCAAAAAGGGTCTCACAGGACGTCATTTTATCACATACCTGGCCATACGGGTCCACATATTCCTTTGTCAATGTGCCCTCAGCTCCAGCAGCTGGACCAGCCATTCCCTTCATTTCTCTTTGATATTGTTGATGGTACCTCACCTATTTGAAGGGGAAGGATATATTTAGCCTCTTATGCACAGGGGCCAGAACAGTAAAAATGAATGTCTTGTGGAATGTTCTTTTTCTGCTTGGATCTAGGGAATGTCTTAGACATAAAAGTGCCTGATCATTGTCCTGGTAAAACTGATTGAAAACTATGTAGGAAAGCTACTTCCTGTATCCACGGTGCAAAATAACGGAGACAAGGAGACAGGAAGTTGGACTCGCCAGGTCCAGGTAAATTCCTGCTTCCTTCCCTCCCATGAAAACATTGCCCTGGACACTTACATCACTTGCCAGCTCATTGGCTCTTTTGGCTATCTGATAAGCAGGTGTGGTCATAGCAGGAAAACTGCCTTTCCCTCTCTGTTGTTCATAGTCCTCTGTGTATCTCACCTGGAAAATGAAAACAAATTTTGAATCACATGCCACAATCCCATCATCTCCCAGGCAATCTGACTGAGAAGCCCTGCTCAGGGCTCCCATAGCACTCTGCACATCTCCCATCACAGCTCTTATGCAATGTAGTTGGCTTAGAGCTTGATGGACCCTGTGTATCTTATTTACCATTTTATTCCCAATACCCAGCTCACTGCCTGATACATGGAGACGCTCAGTGTAGAATTCGACACATACTTGTGAGCACCTGCTGTGTACCAGGGGGTGAGACCAGGCAGAGCAACAAGGCTTCTGCCCTCGAGGAGCTGCCAGTCAAGTCTGGGAGATGAAAGAGGCTTCTCAACCCAAGTCAAGTGGAAGCCACTTGTTAAGCTGAACCTGGATTCGTGCTTAAACTTCCCACTCAGAGCAATACTAAGTTCCCAGTCTTAGTATGCCGTGGAGCAACTGGGCTATGAAAAGGCAAATGGAAGAAATTCTTCGGAAGTTATCTTCTACAATTTGCAGTGACAAGGAGAGACTTCTTTAAGATTAATCAGATATACCTGGTTTGTTACTAATACCGTGTAAACTTTTCCCTCTAAGGAAAAGTTTTTGCAAGGTCTGTGCTAGCTGCCAAATCTGACCCGACCATCCTTGACCTTAGAAAGTTCTTCCTGGCCCCCGCACAGGATTGAGATGCCGCCTGCATTCTCCCTGCCTCCTCCTCCATGTAAGGGAAGAATGGGGAACCTTAAATGAGAATCACTGCATCTGGCCTCCATCGTTTCTTACATCACTTTGAAGCTGTCCCGCTGCCTTGGCCCGGAGAAGCTCAGGGGTATCCACCACTGTGCTGAACCTGGAGATGTGTTCGTCATGCCCTCTCTTGTACTCCACCTGGTGAGGGGACAGCATAGAGTCAAGGTCACACCCAACAGCCTTTGTAGGACCTCTCCTTGCGGCTGTCCTGAAGCTACACCATTGGGCAACACTCAACGCAAACATATGGCAAGTCTTTCTGGTTTGTTCTACGGGCTCCTCTCCAAAAAGCATCAATGCTCATGTGTTAAGTCCAAGAGAGTGCCAGGAACTTCTAAACATTTACAAATATTCATTCATCTCCATAACAATCACATAAGGCAAGACTATGATTTTCCCCATTTTACAAAAGAGCAGCTGAGGAACAGGAAGGTTAAGTAATTTGCTCATGGTCCCACAGGTACTAAGTGAGAAAGCCAGGATTCAAATCCCAACATTCCAGCTCTAAAATCTGAGCTCTTAACCAGCAAGTTGTGCTACTCTTCAGGAGGTTCCACCATCCACTTAATAAAAATCAGTGTCCTTCATGCTAACGCCACCACAAGAAATTATTTGGTCCAGTCTTGAGGTGAGCTACATGGTATTCTCTCCACGTGATAGATATGGCCCAAACAAGGGACAGAGAGTGAATGATAGGGAAAAGATAAGAACATAGTTTTCTCCATGATATCACACTAAGGGTACCTACTGCCCCAAAGCACTCTCCTTTTGGATTTTATCTGAATCAATCCCAGGGGTTCACTAATGACAAACATTAGCGTAATCAATGGTGAATAAGCACTAAGACACTCACTTGGCTGGCCAGCTGGTTGGCTATCTTGGCCCTTTGATGAGCAGGTGTGATCATGGCTGGAAAGCTGCCCTTGCCCCGCTGTTGCTCATGGTCTTCTGTGTACTCCTGCTGGTCAGACCAATGTCAGCATGAGAACCAATATGAAATCCAATGAGAACGAATAAAACTGCAATAGCAAGCATCATCAGAACCAATGCAATTGGATGTATAAGATACTTGGAAAATATTTCAGTCACCTGGAATAAATTTGAAAATGTTATTCCCTTGGTGATTTAAATAACACCTTCAAGGCTGAAGAAAGCATATTTCCCAGGTCAAAGGGTTTCTCCTTCAATGTTTATATTAAACTATGTGGAACCTGGCACAACCCAAGGGATGCCCTTTAACTCAAAGGCTTGTATGATAATGCAGCAATTATTATGCAGAAGACTTCCTGGTACTAGAGACAGTCCTACAGCACTGGGAGTGCAACGTCTGCTCTTTTCTGCTCCTAACTTTTGGGTATCTCTGATGGTCTGTTTTCCACCTTAGCAATTGTGTTTCTGTTGTCTTCTTTCCATTTGCTAAAGAAAAGTCACTAAAGACTAGCAATATTTTCCAGAGTGGTTTCTTCAAAGGGCAGGTGCCCTGGGTGTATGGAGAGGTCTAGAGGGTACTGTGTGCAGATCACTAAGGATTTCCATAACCTGGGCTAAAACTGCCTTTTCTATGACGAAAACCTACTAAGATCTCTCTTATGGTGCTACAGGTCAGAAGTCTAAAATAGGGCATCAGGGCTGATTCCTTTTGGAGGCTCTGGTGAAGAATCCATTTCTTTGCCTTTTCCAGCTTCTGGAGGCTGCCCGCGTTCCTTGGCTTATGGCCCCAAACAGTTTTGACCTCTGCTTCTGTTGTCACATCATCTTTTCTCTGACTCTGACCCTCCTGCCTCCCTCCTTATAAGGACTCTTGTTACATTTGGTCCACCCTAATAATCCAGGATAATCTTCCTATCCTTACCTTAATTAGGAGTTTGGGTTTAGCAGATACAAACTACTATATATAAAACAGATAAACAACAAGGTCCTACTGTATAGCACAGGGAACTATATTCAATATCTTGTAATAAATTATAATGGAAAAGAATCTGAAAAAGAATATATATATATATATACATATAAATGTATGTGTATGTATAACTGAATCACTTTGCTGTACATCAGAAACTAACACAACATTGTACATCAACTCTACTTCAATAAAAAAGAAAAATCCTTACCATAATCATATCTGTAACATCCCTTTGGCCAGGCAAAGTAGCATATACACAGGTTCCAGGGATTAGGACATGGGAATCTTTCGGGGAGGGCCAGTATTCTGTCTACCACAATCTTAAAATAAAGGAATATTCAAACTAATTGCTAAAGTAACTTTCCAGGTTCCTTACCTCACGCAGTGACTTTCGAGCCTTAGCCATCCTTACAACCTCAGCATCTGGCAGAGCTTCTGGGCGCCAAGCATTCCCTTCCCCATATCCAGTCCAATAGCCTCTCTATAGAGGAAAAACACAAATGTATACAAACACATACTCCACACATTTGCCTGGTAAGATCCCCCTACCTACCCCACCCTCCCGGCAACACTCCCATACATTGTCAATATAAGATAGAAAAAGTAGACATTCTCTAAAAACTATAAACTCCTCTTGCTTTATGGTAGGTCTCACCTAACCAGAATGTTCTTTTTCAAACTAGAAAATAACCTAATATCCTAAATAACCAAACTTTCTGAGATTCACTTATATCATAGAAGAGTTCCAAATGTAACTTAACATTTCTTTGCTCATTATTGCACCAAGAAGGGCAGTGGGGAGTTGCTGTGGACAGGCCATCTGAGACTAATCAGCACTATTCAGCCAAGCTTCAAAAACCTGCTACCTGTTGCGTGCCAAGCATTAGATTAAGCAGTTAACACTAGGAAGAGAAAATCAAAAAAGAAAAAAGAAATCAAAGTTTCTCATTTAAGCTACTTGTGACCTATCCATGGAGATAAAACTAACATATGGGGGCTTCCCTGGTGGCGCAGTGGTTGAGAGTCCGCCTGCCGATGCAGGGGACACGGGTTCGTGCCCCGGTCCGGGAAGATCCCACATGCTGCAGAGCGGCTGGACCCGTGAGCCATGGCCGCTGAGCCTGCGCGTCCGGAGCCTGTGCTCCGCAACGGGAGAGGCCACAACAGTCAGAGGCCCGCGTACCGCAAAAAAAAAAAAAAAAAAAGAAAAAAAACTAACATATGAAACAATGAGCTATTAGAGAACATTTGTGTGCTTAAATGTACTGTATTGAAGATAAAACACAGTGAGAGTTTTGAAAAAGCAATCTGTATATGATGGCCCCTGTTTTGGACAGGAATTTGAGCTGGTCCTCCAGGGCTAAGGTCAGTTAACAGATGATGCAAAGGGAAAAAGAAAAACATCTACTCTAGGAGGTCAGTTCCATGAAGGCAGGGATTTTTATCTGTTTTGTGCACTGATGTATTCCAGTAGCCTGGAACTATGCCTGGCATATAATACTCAATAAATATATGTTGAATAAATTCTCAGAGTGGGGACTGCCATGAATAAAAGCATGAAGGCAGTGATAGGCTTCATGTGAAAGACCATGAGGAGGTGGGTTTGATTGGAATTGGGAGTAAGGATGAGGAACCAAGTGGGCTGGTGGTGGGGCAAGTTGCACAGACCATCTTTTGGCGATCTGGAAAGACAGATAATTCACATGTGAAAATATGCTCAACTACACTCCCAATCAGGCAAGTTTAAATTCAAACAACAAAATACAGGTTGTTAAAACTTTTATCTGGTAATACCAAGTATTGGTGAGTCTGTGGGAAACGGGTATTCTCATACTCTGCCTGTGGGAATGTAAAATGTACAGCCATTTTAGACAGAAATTTGACAGTTTGTCCACTAAAATTAAAAAGGCACAGACTCTTGATCTAGCAACCTCATTTTCCATTATCTATTCCAGAGAAACACTCACTGTGTCCAAAAGAGGTCTTGCACAAAGGTGTTCACTGCAAATTCATAACAGAAAAAAATGGGAATAACCCTGCCCATCCATAAGAAAGCATGATACATCCTCTCTTAATGATTGAACCCATGATCTACCCACCTACAACAGCTTAAAAGGTTGCCGACATAGAAACATCTCCAGGGTATTTGTTGAGCGAAAAATGCAAGTTGTAAAACAATGCATATTGTTTCATGGAAAAACAAAATTATACATTCCCATAGAAATATACATCTATAATTTTCCATAAGAAATACTAGCTGATATTTGTTGTGCCGACCAGTGTTCTAAGATCCTTACATTTATATACTCTTTTAATTTTTACAGTAATTCTGTGAATCAGGAACTGTTTGAAGTTCACTTAAAAATTGAACTTAAAGAAAGCCAAAGAAAAGAATGGTTAAATAACTCATTAAAGGTCCTTCAATAAGTGGCAGTAGTCATATGTAAATGTAAGTAACAAAAAAATAAATTATATAGATATTAATTTGTAAATGAGGAGAGAGAGTCTGGAAGGATACCCACAAGACTGACAACAATGGGTACCTCTACAGAAGGAACTGGGATTGGAGATAGTGGACAAAGGGTTAGCTTTGCACTGTTTGGACTGTTTTATGTGGATCATTAAAAACAAATGGTTGGGGAATTTTGAAATGATGAGGCTGTCAATAGAGAATGACCACAAATTCTCAGGTGACGGGAAGAGTAAATCAGAGACAAGCAGGAAGATGTGTGTGACCAACGTCACATGACAGGCTGGAGAGGGGCAAACCCAGGAGAGGGAAGGTCCTCACAAAGGTCCAGGCAGGAGATGATGGGGCTCAGAGCGGGGATAGTGAAATGGGAGGGAAGGGGTGGAGCTGAGTGAGGGGTCAGAAGAAGATAGGGCAGCCTTGGTTTCCAGCCTGGTGGCTGATCCCAGTGACAGAAACACAGTGGTTGGAAGGGAGAAGTCAGTGAGCTTGGACTGGAGCAGATTTGGCTGAGGTGATGCTGGGTCCTCTGCAGACAGCTGGAATTACAAACTGGATGAAAGAAAGTGTAACCAATGCCCTCTAGAAGTAATACTGATAATACATTTCATTTGCATAGTGTGTCATTCTTTTCTCTGTTTCCAAACCCATTTATAACTCTTCCTTCACCTCATCCACCAATGGTTGCCTGTTAGGTGCAGCCGCCCCATCCTTGGATTTCATGTCCCAGTGAAAAACCGATTTAAACCGTTTGCCATCGTCTTGGTCATCGATCTGCACAATGAAGATATTATCAGTAATGTTTCCATCAGAAAAGAGAAAGGAAACAAATAATATACAGCAAAACTGGGGCGGGAATCCTAAGCCTCAACTGCAAAGCATCTTAACTGCACTACAAGCCACAGCTGTCAGAGTCACCAGAGCTTCATCTGTACCACCAGCCAAAGGGCACATAGAAAGCACCTGCTGTGTGCAAAGATCTATTTAGCAGTGCAATTAAAAAGGCAACATTTCTACGAGCTAATCACACAACACCAAGTGTTCAGCTTAGAAAACACTAGACATTAGAGCAGTTGTTCTTAACTTCAGCCTGTGCAACACCCAGGGAGCTTTTTAAATGCTGGCTCCCCAAATTCATGTAGCTGTTCTCCTATGCTTTAAATTTCACCTTTCACATCTTGATCTATAACACACCTTGAGTTAATTTTTATGTATGAGGTAGATATCAAGGTTCATTTTTTTCTACCCAAGTGTCCAATCGCTCCGGTACCATTTATTTAAAGATCATTCTTGCTACACTGAAATGCAGTGGTGCCTTTGTTGTAACTCAAGTGACCACATATGTGCAGCTCTATTTCTGGATGTTGTATTGTTTTCTACTGGTCTTTCTGTCTATTCTTACACCAATACTATGCTGAGTTAATTGCTACTACTTTTATAGTAAGTCTAGACATCTGGTAACCTAAGCCCATTGATTTTGTTCTTCAAGACTTCTTGGCCATTCTAGAATCATTGTATGTACATATCAATTTTAGAATCAGTTTGTCAATTTCTATGAAAAACACCAGGATTTTGGCTGGGATTGCATTGAATGTGTAGATCAATTTGAGGAGAACTGACATCTAACAATATCTTCATGACTTTGGAATAGGCAAAGATTTCTTAAGGAGAACATAAAAAGAACTAACAACAAAAGAAAAAAAATCAGGTCTTAAGTCCAAACCCAGATATCATAACGTATGAGATCCAAGATGGGGCCCAGAAACCTGCAACTTTAACAAGTTGAAGTTTAAGTCACTAATTTTACAGGTGAGGAAAGAAGCTCAGAGAAGAGAAATGAACTTATTGAAATCATTCAGTGATTTAGCAGAGCCAGGTCCACAATCCAGGAATTCTAGTTCCCTGTCAAGGGCACTTTGTCTGGGCTTGCTTAATGCTGCACTAATATGTATACTTTAAAATAGATAAACTGAGAGATCTTAACATGTTTTTTCCCTTGGATTTTGAGAAACTACCACAAACATTACACAGACTCAAGGCAAAGTTTCTTGTTGGCAGCTCCACTGATATTTGGGGCCAGTTCGTTATTTGTTGGGGGGCAGTGTCCAGTGCATGGCAGTACGCTGAGCAGGATAGGTGGTCTCTATCCACCAGATGCCAATAGTATTCCTACCTTCCTAGTTCTGACCCAAAAAATAGTCCCCAGACATCACCTGGGGGGCAAAACTGCCCTCCTTGAGAGCCATTGACTTACGGAATCAGAATCACATGACCAAAATAAACAGGAAGCCGTATTTGCTGCCCTGTCTCACAGGACAAATCCATCATGGGGCAGGGGGTGGCGGTGGGGGCCGTGCCTGCCTCCCCAGAGACCTTTCACAGGACTCGTGATTATTCAGAGGAAGCAGGAAGAGAGAAAAAGCCATAAATGTTAATAGTGGGGTAAGGAAGCATTAAGGGTTAAAGTTCATTCTCCAAATAGAAGGGAACCCAGATGTTCTATTCTGCTAAAAGTTCCATTCACACCTACCAAACAGGAAATTTTGTCTTAGTAAATATTTATTTATTCATTTACTTTTTAAAGAATGACATTTTAAAAACAGAAAAATGTCAACCTGCTTCAAATGCCAACTTAAAATCTTTACTTTTCTCCTTCATCACCATTACTGAAGCATCCCTTTCTTTCCTTTCTTTTATTTTAGCATGTGCACCATGAATCTGTTTTTTATTCAATTGGCAAAGTCTCTCAGAGAAGAAAAGGGAGTAAGAAAGTAATCCACCACACTCCCTAGAATGGTTATAAGATCTGGGGCCTTGGGGACTTCCTTGGTGATGCAGTGGTTAAGAATCCGCCTGCCAATGCAGGGGACGTGGGTTTGAGCCCTGGTATGGGAAGATCCCACATGCCGTGGAGCAACTGAGCCCATGTGCCACAACTACTGAAGGCCTTGTGCCTAGAGTCTGCGCTCCACAACAAGAGAAGCCACCGCAATGAGAAGCCCTCACACCGCAATGAAGAGTAGCCCCCACTCGCTGCAACTAGAGAAAACCCGCGTGTAGCAACAAGACCCGACATGGCCAAAAATAAACAAATAAATAAATTTATTTTTTTTAAAAAAGATCTGGGGCCTAGAACAGACATTGCTGTCCATTAGATTTTTTCCCTGGTGGGAAAGGAGGAGAAGGGGTCTCAGCAGTCAATTGTTCAGTACACACACACACGCACACATATGCATGTACACACCCATATGCATGTACACACCCACACACATGTGTGTACACACATGCACACATACGCATGTACACACATATGCATGTACATACACATGCATGTAAACACACATCCACCACACACACAGATTATACACACACACAACACACATGCACAAATGTGCACACAGATATGTATACACATGTGCATATACATACACACATGTGTATGCACCATGTACACACACATGTATACACATGTACACATATTCATACCTACATACACTCCCCACATGCACACATACATTTTTATACACATACACATATGTTTACATAGATGTGAACAAATACACACACACAGGCTTCCTGAGAAGCTCACATCACTGTCTGTAGCTGGAAACAGAACCAGCAATGATCTTGCTCCAGGTTGGGCCTGTCATACAAGTTAAAAGAAAGTGAATCCACTACCACCTCAAAAAAAGGTAAACACTGTGTGACCTGTTGTACGAGCATAAGGGGGACATGCCAGCTGACACCTCGCATAGGATGAAAGATACAGATATTATGGATTTTTCTGTAATAAATACAAATAGTACTCTGATGTATGAGTACGTCTCCTTGTGTTCAATCTGTCAAACTCTGGCCCCAGAACTGCAGAAAAATCTGGATGTTTGTAAACATAAATAAGTGCTTTTTTTTTTTCCTCCTAGAGAGTTTGCCACCCCCTAGGTACATGGGAGTAGACCAATGGAGCAGTTTAGGATACAGGTCCCAGAGTGAGATAGATCTGGATTTGTGCCCATTGAACTAGCCGGGTAAAACTGGGCCAGTTACTTAATCTCTCTGAGCCTCAGCCTCCCCAGCTGTAATATGATAATATTACAGAGGGTTCTTGTGAAGAAACAGTGAGATCACACAGATAACGGGCCTCAAAGAGTTTCTGGCACTCTATCGAACTGAGAGCTAAATGCAGTATTGATTGTAATGTTGTGTACTTACCCTTAGACAAAAAGAGATGAAAACAAACAACAACAAAAACCAAACAAACAGAGATGAAAGCAAAATCCTAAAAGAATTAGCCCTCTCAGTAATCTAGGCTTGTGAATTCTTAAGGCTTGTTAATCCTTAGAAATCAATGATATATGAACAACTCTCTGAGCCTCAGTTTCCTCACCAGTAGAATGGGATAATAATAGTATTTACTTTATTGGATTGTAATGTATTAAGTGAACTGACTGTAAGAGTATATACGATATAAGCTTGTAAAAAAATAATAAACTCACAATTGGTGCAAAGCATTTAGTGAAATAAGCTACTTGGCAGTCTGTGTAGAGAGCCACATGATAATAAGCTCCATCTAAACCATTTTCTTGAGGAGGACACGCCTGGGCAGGCCGGAGAGTCAGGATGAGGTGAGGTAACATGAGGAAGGCAGATTACTAGAGAGGTTTCCACCTCATGTGTCACTTTCTAATTTTAGAAAGCTGCTAGCTCCATCCCAAAAAACAACTTGTTGTGGAGCATGGGGGAGGGAAGTGAAGTGATTCATCATTTTAATAAATGCAAGCATTTAATCAACAGTTATTTGACAAAACTCTACTGTTGGTTTTTCAAAAGAGGTTGGTTTATCAATATGGCCTCCTGGTCTATCCAAACATCAGTTCCAAATCGAAATATCTTTGACCTACCGCTACCCATAGGGAAAGAGATCTTAAACACTGCAAATAAACTGAAACACTACTGAATTAGGAGAGATTTAAGAGTACGGAACTAGAGGTTTCAATGTCTGTACCAAAATATCATGGGGAAAGGAAGGAAAGGCCTTTGTAATACTTTCCAACTATATAAACTTTGTTTTATGTATTAAGCACCTAGTGTATGCACAGCCTGTTGCATCAAGGTATCCAGAGCTGGCAGACACAGCGAGATTAAAATAGATACAAGGATCTCAGATATTCAAGCTAGATTATCCTGTGTACTGGCCTCTATGTTGTGGTAGGGCAAATAGCAATATTTGTTATTTAAATATACTTTGCTTGTATATGTGGAGAAAATTCAGGTTCACTTCTAGGCAGAGACACTTAAAAACCTAACAGGTGCCTGAGCTAAGAAATCTTCTTTAAAGGCTATTTTGAAATTCAAAATTAAGTAACTTACCCCACAAATGGCCTCTGGAGATTTCCTCACATTTAGATTTAATGGAGTGTGACAGACACTTGTAAAAGTGTTGTTCTTGGGGTTATGGCTACAAAAAGTAGATATAAACCAAAATTAGAACTGTACTTTATCCAAGATGATTGACTATTCTTAAAGGCGGAGTCATTTTTTAAATCAAAAATATAAAACCTAATAATTAAATTCAAGATTTTCCAGGCAATGCGTCTTAAAGAAAACAAAGGCTAATCAAATAAATTCAACCTATTTAAAGACCAAATTTAACTGGAAATGATCACTTTAAAACTTTCTGAAGAAATAGAGAAGGATTGTGAAATTATTTAAAAGAAAACGTTTTAAAGCTTCATGCATATTCATGGCAATTACACTGTTCTGCACAATATTTAATAATTTGACATGAGGTTGTAGTGGATAGATTTGATCTTTTACTTATAAGAAATCTGAAATTTTCAACTTTCTGTCCATTGCATAAAATCCCATCTTAGGTCTCTGTAATGATTGTATGGAAGTAAAAACTTTTGAGAAGGCATTTCTTGGATTTAACCCTGGAGTGTGTGATTTGAACCTCTGGTTGGCTACTTGTTAAAAAAAAGACAAACACAACTCAAGAGGTGGTGGGAAGAGGCGTCAAACACTTACGCATGACAGTATGGCTTTTTCTGGTGACTCACAAAGTTATTAATCGATAGCATCATCTTGCAAATTTCACAGTGGAAACATGCTTTGTGCCATATCTAGAAATCAAACAGAAAAGATTTAGCAAAATTACCTTTTTTTTTCAGACTCAGGATTCTTAATATATTTCAGGGTAAAAAAAAAAGAGCTTTAGTGATAAAATGGTGATAAAACACACACACACGGCTACGATACATAAATGAATAAAAAAAATTTGAGGCAATACAGGAGATGTAGCTAGAAATGGGTAGAAATGAAGAAAGGTGGGGAAAGCATCTTATTTGGGTGGTTTAAAAAAACCCACATGTCCATATGTGAGAAGATAAATTTCTCATGTTTGTTATGATTCCCAAAGGCCAAGAAAAGTCTACTGACCTGGTCTAGACAGCTGATCTTCTCAGCAGGGTATACTCCATACCCACACCTGGAGCAAGCCTGCACATTCATCTTGAAGTCCGAAGAGAGAAGACAAAGATAGGTAACAAGTAAGAAATCCAAGGAGAAGCCCCAGTCTAGTTGTTCAAGTCTCCAAAATCCCGACCCCTAGTAAATTTCTGTGGGCACCCTGACCGTTCAGAATCCAACTTCCACGTTCCTTTGCTGACCTTCTAGTTTGAAGTCAGCAGCTGGATGGTTTTTAAAGCTGCCACTTACTCAAAGGGCTATTTTGGCAACTCGCTCAGCACGCATGCGTCTGGGAAATAAGGTGGAGGTATTCCTAGCTGACATGCTTCTCTAAATAGAAAAGTGAACTCACAACAGCATCACGTTTATGTGGATGACCAAATCCTTGTGTATGATCAGGCAGCATGTAGTAGTTTAACACTAACTGTGATCATAACCCAAGAAAAGAACTCAAAGGCATACACCACACCCTCATCCAACGACCAAATGAGAAAGCTTGTTCTGTGAGGCCTGTGAGTAAAGCAGAAAGTCCAGCTCCCCCCGCAAAAGAAAATAAAACAGGATTGATTCACTCCACAGGAGGGTAAATACTATATTTGAAATTTAGCCTTGTCTATGAAAAATGTTTAATATTACTCAGCCATAAAAAAGAAATAATGCTATTTGCAGCAACATGGATGGACCTAGAGATGATCATACTAAGTGAAATAAGACAAAGAAAAAGATAAATACCATATGATATCACTTATATGTGGAATCTAAAATACAACACAAATGAACATATCTATGAAACAAAAAAAGACTCAGACATAGAGAACAGACTTGTGGTTGCCAAGGGGAAGGGGGGTAGGAGTGGAAAAGACTGGAAGTTGGGGATTAGCAGAGGCAAACTATTATATACAGGGTGGATAAACAAGGCCCTACTGTATAGCACAGGGAACTATATTCAATATCCTGGACAAACCATAAAGGAAAAGAATAGGAAAAATATATATGTATATATATGTGTAACTGAGTCACTTTGTTGTACAGCAGAAATTAACATAACATTGTAAATCAACTATAATTCAATAAAACTTAAAAAAATAAACAAAGATATTTATAAGAGTAGGACGGCAAACTTATTAAGATATCAATTCGTGTGTAGCTTCTGCAAGAATGCAAAACTAAGAACAGATGAGAACTCTTTGAGTGCCGGCTTCTGTATGTTATCCTGGACCGTTCCAAGAAGTCCTTGTCTTCCAGGTCTTGCTCAGTCCCTTGACTCCCAGGCTTGAAAGGGAGCAGCTTGAAGACAAGCTCTCTTCTTGGCTTTGTGAAGCCCCTCATTGCCTTCAGGGGTCTACCTAAATGTCACTTAAAACAGACCCTCCAGAAACAGCTTACAAAAGATGGCACCACACCTGTCCCCACCCCTCAGCTCACTGCCTTCTATGACCCTCTCCCTGCTTTATGCTCTTCACAGCGGTTACCACCACCTGACCCCTTAAATCTTACTATATCTACTTTTAAAAATTATCCGTCTCCTCCATCAAAATATGAGTCCCATCAAAATCGGAGCCTTGGTCCTTGTTGTCCTTTCTGTATCCCCAGTGCCTAGAACAAGGTCTGATATGGAAAAGGTGCTCAACAAGTATTTATCAAATCAAAGAAATAAACTTAATACTCACACCAAAATACCTACAGGGGACAGAGGTGAAGCCATAGGTCACATGTCCCATCTGAACCACTCCACGCCAGCAATTTGTCATGAGGCAATCAGTACCTGGCACTGCCAAATATTATGATTTTTCCAGAAAAGCCAGATATCTGCACCTGCACTTGAAATTCTCTCTTTTGTAAAACTCTGGGAATAAAACAATAAAACAGAAACATGGGCAGTACTTAGACGGCAGGCTACCAATTAGTGATCTGTGGCCTAAAGAAAAGGCTCTGAGGAAAGAAACTCTGCTGGAGGGACGCCAGGTAGGGCAGAGAGAAATCAATAGTGCTTTTGTGTTGTGTTGGGAGAACCAGGGGGAGGGGGCCACAGAGTGAAGAAAAGCAGCGTTGCCATGACACTAAGGAGAAGATGCAGTGTGAATTTTCCCACAGATGGAGCGTGGGCACAGTGCTGCCTTCTCAGCATGGGAAGGAGGCTCTACGTAGGGGCTCTAGACCCAGGAAGACTCCCAGGCTGAAATGTGATACAAGGCAGCCTGAACAAAGGGGAACAGCAAAGGCAAAGAACTAAGACCTATAGGTTCCCCAAACGTATTGCTCTGTGTGGGATTTCTCCAGTCTTACCCGGACCTGGGCTGGAAGCCCCAGGAATCACAGAGAAAGAACTCTGCCCCCATCCAGAGGGATGAGGAATCGCAGCCAGATTTCCTTTAAAGAAAAAAACTACTTAACACTTACTAAGGTTGTGATTGCATCGCTGCTACAATTTCTCGGTCACCCTTGTGAAAACAAGGATGACCCAAATGAAAGATGTTAAATTTGACTCCTACCATCACTTCTGCTTTTAAAAGGCACTTATTATGTATCAGAAATAGTGAGGAAAAACAACCCCGTAGAACTGGAAATGGGACAGTTTAAGGACCTAAAATGAACCCTTGTTGCTGGCAAGAGACACAGAGCCCTCATCTGCTTGATAGACCTTGTGGATGGTCTTCCCTGTGTCCAGTTGACCCCTCTCACATCCAGTACAGCCCCTCCCCCTTGTCACAGTGATTACATGAGGTCCTCCAAGCCTTAGCCAGTGGGCACACATGCTCTTCTGGCCCCCCGCATCAGTTCAGACAATGTGTGTTAGCCTGGGTTCCCCAAAAAACAGAACCTGGGGCAAAGGCTTATGTGCGAGGACTTCATTCAGAAGTACGGTCCCAGGGAGCAGAAGTAAGAAGGCAGGAAATGGAGCGGGGAGAGTCCACACGAGGGTCCTTTCCCAAAGAAGCCACTGGACACTGGATCTCTTGGTCTCTACCTTCCAAGACGCCACACAAACAACTGCTACCCAGGAACGTCTGCTAGAGGAAGGAAGCGGGAAGGAAGTATCTGTTGGCCCCTGGCTCCCGTTGGTGAACGTTTGGCCCCACTGGGTTTTAACTCCCTTACACATCCATGCTGTGTATGCACCCAGGGAGTCCCACAGCATCTTATGCCTCAATAGCAACAGGGGAAAAAAGCAAGAGCAGCAGCAGGTCAAAACTGTTGGTTATGCTCCTGTGAAGATGGCCAGGGCCCATACAGAGCTAGCTGTCACTGCCCAGGCTGGACTGGCATAAATGGGCAAAGGTCAAGACAGGTGAGGCTAAGTGGATGGAAAGTGGCTCCTGAGAGGTGTCTGATACACTGTCCAATCAGCAGAGAGCCCAGGACTCGGGCTTGGTGATGGTGAGCCAGAGTCAGACCCTGTAGAGGCTTGTTAATCCTTGATCTGGATGCTTTTGCCAACAGTGTCCCATATTGCTTTGGCTAATTTTTTTGTTTTAAGTCTTGACTCATAGGGAGATTGTGATCAATGAAAAACCCCACATTCTGTTTCACATTAATGACTATCATTCAGTATACAGGCGATCGATTTCCTTTTGGAACTTAAATGTAGCACTCATTTCTCTCTTTTAAACTGCATCCTGTTGATGGCGGCCCCATTGCTTCAGCTGGTCAAGATCTTTTTGTACCTTGGTTCTGTCATCGAGCATATGAGGTAATTCTTCCCAGCTGTGAATCATTTCCAGTGCCCTCCAGGGCCATGGATGCCACATGATTTTGAAATTACAGAGAGATGACAAATGTGAAGTACCAAGAAAGCTACCAAAGCCTTCACTCTGTCATCATCACTCTGGTTAGACTGGGCTTGTTCCTCCCGTGCTGGGGGGGGTGTGCCTCCCTTAGTTTAGGTTCTCCCAAAAGTGGAGCTTGAGATGAGCACTTGGCTGCAGGTACTTCTTTGGGCGGTGATCCCGCAAGGCAGGAGTGAGGGTTTGAGGTGAGTGAGCCAGAGAAAGAAGAGTCAATAAAGGGCAGGTCCTGATCTAATTACCACTGTGGGCAACTAGGGCTCAATCTTGCTAGGGACCCTCTGAGGAATCGTGTAGAATGTGCCCCTAAACCGTCCCACTGAAGGACAGGAGGCTGGGACACTCATCCACCCAATTCTCACCTCCCATCGGCTGCAAGTACTCTCAGGGGCAATAACCCCCTACACCTCTGGGGTACACCCTCAGCACAAGCTGAACAGACTTCTACGGCTTTGGAGGAAGCCCAGAAGGCAGAGAAGCAGAGGGGTGCTGCTGCAGGAACTTAAGGAGGTCCTGGTGCCACGCAGGGAGCTATTGGTGAGCCGAGGGGATGTGGCATAGGGTACCCCAAGGGTCAATCACTCAAGGAAACTGATCGTGCTAAGGGTAGAGGAAAGTGTTTGTATGAGGTACACCATGAAGTCCCACTGTCCTCCCTTCCAGCTGAGGGTGTCAATTCTGTCCCATCCTTCCTCTCCTCTGCACCGTGCAAGATGTGACCAGTACTTGGGGTGGAAAATTAACGAAGCAAGGGCTTGTCTCTAGCTGTCATGCTTTCCCAGGTCAGAATTCCCACCCCACTCCCACCCCCATCCCTTTATGCCTGGGGGAATTTGTTGGGGGTGACCACATGGGTTTAGACGGGGCAGAAAAAAGTTCCATGGGCACCCGTTGACGACTTCAGAGTCATATTCCTCCATGCAGTCATGAGGTCTGTGCACTAGATGGTGGTGACCATAATTAGGCAAGTATCTTTCCTCACCTTGGGGAAGCCTGAACTTCTGCTGTGGTTGCCTTTCCCTGGACCAGAGGACCACAACACACACCGTGGGTGGGGTGGAGCTTTCCCTCTGAATCAAGAAATGGATATTCCCAACTGCTGAAGGCCACAGAATCAGAAAGGAGGCAGCCCTTGGATTCAGGTTATGTAAGTCTAGCTTTCTGGGTCCAGTCAGGAGAGAGAAACCACCCAGTAATCTGAACAGGGAAAGGTTGATACATCAAATGATTATAACAGGGGATTGTAATATCAAGGGTAAGAAGTAGGGCTTCCCTGGTGGCGCAGTGGTTGAGAATCTGCCTGCTAATGCAGGGGACACAGGTTCAAGCCCTGGTCTGGGAGGATCCCACATGCCGCGGAGCAACTAGGCCCGTGAGCCACAACTACTGAGCCTGCGCGTCTGGAGCCTGTGCTCCGCAACAAGAGAGGCCGTGATAGTGAAAGGCCCGCGCACCGCGATGAAGAGTGGCCCCCGCTTGCCACAACTAGAGAAAGCCCTTGCACAGAAACGAAGACCCAACACAGCAAAAATAAATTAATTAATTAATAAACTCCTACCCCCAACATCTTCTTTTAAAAAAAAAAAAAAAGAGAGTAAGAAGTAAAGAGAACTTAAAAAAATACAGCTATTACAGATATAGCACACTTGCAGATAACATATATATTAGTTTGCTACGGCTGCCATACAAAGTGCCACAGACTGGGTGGCTTAAACAACAGAAATTTACCTTCTCACAGTTCTGGAGGCTGGAAGTCTGAAATCAAAGTGTCAGCATGGTTGATTTCTTCTAAGGCCTCTCTCCTTGGCTTGTAGATGGTCGTCCGCCTTCACTCTATGTGTATCTGTGTCCTAATTTCTTCTTATAAGGATATCAGTCATATTCAATTAGGGTCTACCCTAATGATCTCACTTTACCTCTTTAAAAACTCTATCTCTAAATAAAGTCACATTCCTTGGTACTGGTGGTTAGGATTTCTACATACGAATTTGGAGGCAGGAGACACAATCCACTCCATAACAACATAACATGACATAACTTGTCACTGCCCTTAGAGGGCCTAAAGAAGAGACTCCCCACCGTCTCCCTACCCCAGGGCTGTGACCCAAACCTTACTGGAGAGAGCACGTTCATGGCTTACTAGATGCAGGGAAGTTATTATGGGGCTGTGCCAGTGAAACTTGCTAGAACTCTGTCCTCTAGAACTTTCTGGAAATCTACCCTCTAGGTGCCAGAGAGAGCTGCTCATGGGGAGTTGTCTCAATGGAGGCACCCTGCTACAAAACCACCTGAAGGGGGTGCCAGGGAAGTTGTTAGCTGCTGGGTGCTGCTGGCCAGCAGGCACAGCTGGGCGCTGGGGAAGCCAGGTGTGGTATAAGACCTTGAGAAGCCACCCCTTCTGCATGAGCCCGATTCCTCAAAAGCATGGCAGACACACCAGAACCAGGGAGCAAAAGCTTTACAACCTGCAATCTTTCTCCAGCGCCCTCTACTGGCAAAGCTGAACATGGGGCCACATGCAAAGGGCCCACTTCCATTTTCACAGAACAGACCAGGGAGCTTAGAGGCGGTGGTTAATAGGTATAGCATCAATTCCTCCTTCCAGGGAATTCTGCCTGGACCCTGAGCTTCCCACTCAGCCCTTTCCCCCTTTGCAGAAGTCTGCTGGTGCCTCAGACAGAGTCTGGGTTTGGGCCTGCGAGTCCTAAGAGTGGCATTTCTGTTATTCAAGGGATTATCCTTCAGTGGAGTCCTGTACGAAGCCATAGCCTGGCCTGAGCTGTCCTGTGAACAGTTGGAGAAGCAATCACTGGTGGCACCCCTTGGGGGTGCAGTGCCCGCAGGGCGAGGGTGGGACTGCAGAGCTTGGCAAGATTAGCAGCAGCAGCCTGGTGACCAGAGCAGAGGGCTGGAGGCAAGGTCCAGAGGGATCAGCCCAGGAGCACCCATGAGGCCAGCCCTTGGGAAACCAGCTCAATATGGAGTTGGGGATTTTTCTGGGGTGAAGAGGAAGACTCATGCTCTACTCATGTGAGTTTGGAAAGGAAGCAGAAAACAATGATATGGGCCAAGGCTGGAGAAACACAGGAAATACAATTAGAAGAGAATATCATTTGGGTCTAAAGGGTCAGTACAATTAATATAGAGGGAAAGTTCAAAATTGTTTCTTCCCTTTCACATATCTACGATTTTATTTGTTGGTACAGTGATAATCCAGACTCGGAGAAATACATTTGGAGTTCCCATGCCAGTCTACACTATAGAACTGAAAAAAGAAAGTTTCCCTTCAAACTGTCTTTCTACCTGAGCCAGCAATGAATTCCTGTGTGCAACACATTTTAACAATTGCATGATATAATTTATGGTAGAACCTTCTTGTGGATGAAAAATTCATTATTTTTCTAGGCAACCTGATCCTGGTTCTGCCACTAGAAAGCTTGTGATGTTGGCAACCTCTCTGAGCCTCAGATTCTTTATCTATAATATGAGCAGAGGGATTGGTTGTTAAGGCTCCTCCACATCTAACACTGTTTCATCATATTTCAGGAATAACTTGCAAAAACAATTTTATAAATCAGATAAAGAGTAATTTATTTGCCTTATTAATAGGATTTTTCATTTCTCCCGTGATTCACAATTGAATTCCTTCAAAAAGTAAATTATCTTTGTGTCTAAAATAATTTAGTTTGCCTGATATTTTGCAAATATGGGTATTTTTTAAGTGTAAATTTATTATTTTTAAAATTTATTTATTTATCTACCGCTGCATTGAGTCTTTGTTGTGGTGCGCGGGCATCTCATTGCAGTGGCTTCTCTTGTTGCAGAGCACGGGCTCTAGGCACACGGGCTTCAGTAGGGCTTAGTTGCTCCATGGCATGTGGGATCTTCCTGGACCAGGGCTCGAACCCCTGTCCCCTGCATTGGCAGGCAGATTCTTAACCACTGCACTACCAGGGAAGTCCCGCAAATATGGGTATTAAAGATAGTGCAGCCTGTCTTAGTCTGTTTTGGCTGCTATGACAAAATACCACAGACTGAGTAGCTTATAAACAACAGAAATCTATTCTTCACAGTTCTGGAGGCTAGAAGGCTAAGATCAGGGTGCCAGCATGCCTGGGTTCTAGTCAAAGCCCTCTTTGGGTTGCAGTCTGCAATTTCTCTCTGTGGTGGAAAAGGCCAGGGAGCTGTCTTGCCTCCTTCACAAAGGCACTAATCCCATTCACCAGGGCTCCACCCTCAAGATTTAAGCACCTCCCAAAGGCCTTACCTCCTAATGCCCTCACTTTAGGGATTAAGTTTCAACATATGAATTGGGAGGTGGGAATGGCACAAAAGGTCAGCCTATAGGGCAGCCATAGTGGAAATAGTGTAACTGCCTGTTTAAAATATTCAGGAATTCAGTATTCTGGCAGAAGTTAATAAATTATAATTACTCCCTTACCCTTGCCTGGGACCAGTCTTTCCTAAACCAAGAAAGTGTCCTTACCTGGTGAGATTTTACAGACAATATTGAAGTCTCAGTCCCAGAGAAGAGCAAATAAAAGACAAGATGTGGTTCTTGCCTGATGTCACACCACGAAGGTTCACTCCTTTCACTCAAGGCGTTGAGAGTTTCACAGCCAACATCTCTGGTGTGAATAAAACTGTAATTTCTCCTCAGCTATTTACACCTCAGTGCGACTGTGTTCATTAGCTGGTCCCCTGAGGAGTCTCAGAGAGCAAGGCCTTGGAGGCCTCAGTTGGAGGCCGAAGGTTGAAAAAGGGCAAATGTGGGAGGGTGCGTGGGTGTTGCGGGTGTGGGAGAGGCCGGGGTGAAGTGGTGTTGGGGGGACTACACTGACTCTCCCATATTAGACCAAGTCACGGCCACGTACCCAGTGGCTGACACATGGGGGCGCTCAATAAATAGTCCATGAATGATTCTGGCGCTACATCCAGGCCAGCAGGCGGTGTTAGGCACTGGGGACGCGCTCTGCAGAAAACGGAGTTAGCGTCCTGCTGCCCAAGGGTGAGAAAGGCGCGCCAGGGACTGGAAGCAAGTTCTGGGAGGCAGGAGAACACGGCGGCTCCCAGCGCGGGCCCCTGGGCGACGGTAGCTCTTGCAGATGTGGGCGCCCAGTCCCCCGAGGGGCGCAACCCGCGCATACTGGGGTCAGGGTCTGGCGGGGGAGGCGCCTTCGGGCCTTGGGAACTGGATCCCGGAGCTGGTGTGGAGGCCGAAGTCCAGGTGTAGACGAGGGCAGGAGCGGGGGGCTCCGACGAGCGCCCCATCGTCCAGAGCCGCGAAGTCGGCAGGGCGCGCTCTTCAGTTCGCCTGGATGGGGAGGCCGCGTGCGGCGGGTTTGCGGAGCGCGCTCTCCGGGTCACTCGGAGAGCGGTCTTAGAGCTCTGCAAACTTTGCCCAGCACGCTCTCCGGTGCCTGCGGCCAGCTTTGCCGAGGGCGCCCTGCGGCGATGGCGCGCGCGACGGTTGGCCGGCTGGGCTGGGCGCGCTCTCCCCGAAGGGGCGCGCGGTGGCCTGGTGGTCCTGCGCGCGGCCGACTTTGCGGAGCGCGGGGTCGCGAGCCGGAGGCGGCTTCCGCAGCCCCGCCTGCCCGGTCCGTTTCCAGCCCCGGGCGACTCCTCCCCTCGCCGCACAGGGGCTTTTACTTTCGCTTTCCTTCGAGCGGCCGCAGACTCTCTCCGCGGAGGGACGGAGACGGCCGCCAGCTCTGGCCTCCCGATCGTCGGGGGAACGGTAACTTTGACCCCCGCCTCCGCCGCCGCCTTCCTGCCCTGCCTTCCCCCGCCTCCTTCCTCCCTTCCCACCGAGCACGGTCGGTGGGGGCCCGGTCCCTTCGGGCTAAGCGGCCCCGACGGCCGGCGCTCAACTTCGGGGGAAAAGGCTCTCCGCCACCCCCAGCATCGCCTGCTTTGCTCAGCTTGTCCTCCTTTCCCTTCTGGTCCCCGGGCTTGGGACACCCGGTACCATTCGGGATTTGGAAAAGAAGGAGGGGTGGATTTAGGAGGGCGGGAGGGGTTCCTTCTCTCGCCTGGCTAACTGCGGGGGCTCCCGTGTTGACAGCCCAGGGTTCCGGTCCCAGCGTCCTTGCCCGTCAGCTGTGGGGCCTTGGCCCTCTCTGTGCTTGTCTGTGAAATGGGGATAGTGGTGGGCCCGGGCTGACGGTTGCTGCGACGGTGGAATGAGATGATTGTGGTGCATAGCAGTGCATCTGTCAGGGCTTAGCAGGCTACACGTAAGCCGCTGTCATCTTTGTTCAGGTACCCTTGTGCACGGCTCTTGAAGATTCCTTCAGGAAGCGGAAGCAGGCAGGACTCAGGCTGCAGCCGTTCACCGTTGTATTCAACTTCGCTTTTTGGGGGGCAGTAAAATTATATGTGGGTGATTCTGAGTCATTCCCAGCCTTTTCCCTTGAACTCCTGGGCTGGCCAAGGACGTGGCCCTAACCTTAGTTTACTTACAGGCTATTTCCTCCTTTAGGGTCTATGGCCTGACCTTCATCCCAGGTAGCCAGTCACCACCTAGGTTCATAATCCGCTTCTGCTTCCTCTTAGCTCTGTGGCTTTGGGCAGGTTACTTAACCTCTCTGAGAAAACTGAAGTTTCTTCTGCAATACAGCCTCCTAGCAGTGCTGTGAGCATCAGGTGACAGTGGAGTACTTCAGTGCCCAGCAGAGCCCCCTCCCCCTCCAGGTGCTGGAGGTGAGCAGTGGAGGTCCCCTGGGCTGCTTCTCTTTGAGCCTTTTAGGAAGATTGTCTTCACTGGGGCAAGAGTGAGGCACAAGCTGTATTATGTCACTTTTCAGGGGAAGCAGCTGCAGTGAAATTCAGACAGTAGCTGGGAACTGATTTCCTACCGGATCTGTACCAGTCGCCTATTAAGCATGTATAGAAATAATCACTAGAGGAACTTTTTTTTCAGTATCCACAAAAGCTGTTTAAAATATTAATGTGGGGCTTCCCTGGTGGCGCAGCGGTTGAGAGTCCGCCTGCCGATGCAGGGGACACGGGTTCGTGCCGCGGTCCGGGAAGATCCCACATGCCGCGGAGCGGCTGGGCCCGTGAGCCATGGCCGCTGAGCCTGCGCGTCCGGAGCCTGTGCTCCGCAACGGGAGAGGCCGCAACAGTGAGAGGCCCGCGTACCGCAAAAAAAAAAAAAAATTAATGTGATTTTAAAATACCAGCGAGGGTTGACAGTTGAATATTGTCCTAGTCTTGAGTTCTGTGGACAGTGGTGATAACAGGGAATACTTATTGAACATTTAGACACCATGCTTAGCATTTTACATGCATTGTTCCATTCATCCTCATAGCCATGTGTGACTTAGGCATCACCACTTTCCCATTTTACAGATGAGGAAACTCGGGCTTGGAGAGGTTGAGTACTTTGTTCAAGGTCCCATGGCTAATAGGTGGAGGCACTGATTTAAACCCCTGGTCTGTGGTTCACCATAACTGGGTTCTCAGCCACCCTCCTAGGTCCCTTTGGTTCTGTGGTCTGTCCCATATCAACAATTTATTTGGGGCCCTGAAGGATTAAAAATTTTTAAGTACATTTCACTTGTGACATTTATAAAGAAATTTTGAGTGCCTGCCATGTACCTGGCACTTTTCTATAACTGGAATTATAAAAGAATGATTAAGATAATCTACAAATAAGAGTCCTAGTGCATAATAGTAAGAGTAATAATAATAATTAGCAGAGTGCTTACAGAGAGTGCCTGACACTGTTAATGCTTCACGTGTATTATATATTCATTTATTTAAAGAGAAGATAGATGTTTTTAGCAATTGAAACAATTGAATAAGCAATATTCCCTTGAATGGCTGACTGCTCTTTGCAGCCTGAGCGTTACAGAGGGGACGAATGCAAGAAAATAACGCCAGGCATGCCCTCTCCAAGTATAGCAGACTGAGATAGGCCTGGATTGTCTTGGGCTGTGAAGATAAGCAGAAATAAAAGGTCAACACCAAGTCTTGGCTTGACTGATATGATGTGACCAAGATCAGGTTCCCCACTCAGTTACCACTCTCGTTCTGGGTGAACTTAATTTCACCCAGAAATTAAGCCCAGTCTCATAGGAATAAGAAAGTCTGAATGTTTAGCCTTACAGATTTAAGAGTAAAGCCCTAGCACTGCCTCGTTTTAGACGCACACTCTGGCAACTTGTTAGAAGGGACTCTTGCTGCCCTCCTAGACGGTAAACAGCACCAACCCAGAAGAATGCTATAGGTTTCACACAGAAGACCCTTCTGGCCTAGTGTTTGCAGAGAAAGTTCTGGAGATCCTCCCACCACTGAGCCATAGAAATCAGCCTGTCGCTAAGTCCAAAGCTCCCTCCAAAAATCTGGGAGGGATGCAGGATTCAAACTGAGCCCCTCCGTCAATGGAGCATGTCAGGTGTTTAATGGGTGTGCAGTTCCCTGTGCCTCCCTCACTTCCACTCTCTCTCCTTCCCCTTCTTAGACCTCAGGTCAAACATTTCCTCCCCTGAGAACCCTCCCTAATTCCTCTGGGGCTAGGTCAGGTCCCCTATTGTGGCCACAAGTTGTTCATCCTCATGGCACTGATCACGGTTGTCTGTCAACATTTGTGCTGTTTATCAGTGCCTGTCTCTCAACAAGGCAGGACCAGGTCAGGTGTATCCCCAGCTCCTAGCACAGACCTGGTGCCTTGGACTTCCAGGAATTTATATCTATATATAATGGTCACATTGTTATATCATCATACTTCCTAGATTCAGTCTTTAAGATTAGCCTTAGCAAAAGACTCAAGGCTTCAACACCACATGTCGAATTTAGTGTCTTTTTCTGGTGGATTTTGTATAACATTAACTTGTTAATTTTGAAAACACGTCTGTGCTTTGCTAATAACAATCCACATTGAAAAGTAACTAAGTCTGTATAAAGGAAATGAAATAAAAATGACTGAGTGTTTTCTGCATGCCTGGACTTACGCTCCTCTCCTCTGGGGGTGGCTTATCTCTGTTTTCAAGAAACATTTTGGGTCCTAATCAGAAAAATCTTACTGCCTCACAACTGGAAACAGGTTGGTGGCTATGATGGGGGCTTCACGATGTGTTGAGGAACAAGATAGCCATCGGACTTCTCATTGTCTTTGTAAAGATCCGACTACAGGATTCGCCCTTCCTCTCACTTCTCTCCTCACTGCCCAGCTCACCCCTAAATAAGCTGCAAGGTGACATGATAATGCCTCTCGGAGCTCAAGGACACAAGGTTGGCGTTTTGCCATCTTGGATACCTCCCCCCAGTTGGATTCCTTCTGCCCACTTCGAAAAGTCATTGCTTGTGCTCTGGGGCACGGGTGTTCTGTGAGATAGATGCCATCTTGTTTTCCAGCGGTGTGAAAACATCCCTGGGTGAGCCTGACAGGAACACAGACCTGCAGCTGCCAACCTGGCCCACTGTGCAATTGCTCAGAGATTGAGATCGGCAGGAATTAGAGTCTGGAGAGGTTTCCCTTTGTTACTGAAGGCCAATCCCTTTACGGGAAAGGACACAGGACTTGGTTTAGGAGAAATGACTCAAGGCTCTGCTTCTGACCAGCTGTGTCACTTAACTAATTATTTTCCCTCAGGGCATTTGTTTCTTCCAGCTTCCACTCAATATTTATCTAGCAAATACTTTTTTTAAAATAAATTTATTTTTTTTATTTTTACTTTTGGCTGTGTTGGGTCTTCGTTGCTGCGCACGGGCTTTTCTCTAGTTGCGGTGAGCGGGGGCTGCTCTTCCTTGCGGTACGCGGGCTCGTCATTGCGGTGGCTTCTCTTGCTGCAGAGCACAGGCTCTAGGCGCGCGGGCTCAGTAGTTGTGGCTCACGGGCTCTAGAGCGCAGGCTTAGTAGTTGTGGCTTGCGGGCTCTAGAGCGCAGGCTCAGTAGTTGTGGTGCACGGGCATAGTTGCTCCATGGCATGTGGGATCTTCCCGGACCAGGGCTCGAACCCCTGTCCCCTGCATTGGCAAGCAGATTCTTAACCACTGCGCCACCAGGGAAGCCGGATCTAGCAAATACTTTTTGTGTGCCAGAGGCCTATGCCATGATGAACTTGCATTGTCGTGTTTGAACCAAGCAATAAGTAGAGTGCAAGTAAACAAGATAAATAGAAGGGATGTAGAGGGACTGGGGGAAGGGAGGGAGTTGGTGAGGTAGATGTAATCCAGGAGAACCTCCTGCAAAGGTGCCATTAAACTGAATTCTGAAGATTGAGAACTAGCCAGCTGGGCAAAGATGGCCTGTCCAGCAAACATTTGGGCGGTGACTACCAGAAAGGGAGAACCAGAAGCCCTGATGGACCCTGAAATGAGCACAGTGGGCCCAAGGATGCTGGGAGGCTGGGAGGCTGAATGGTGTGGTGGTGAGTGGGTTCTGAGTGCTTGTTTGCCGGCTTCTGATCCAAGTCTAGTTTACTAGTTACTTAGCCTGGGACTAGTTACTAACCTTTTCTAACTGCAGCTTTCTCATCTGTCAAAAGGCAGTGATCATAGGGCTGAACTAACAGCATTTGGGAGAGTGTTAAATAAGATAATGCTTATGAAACAATTAGCACAGCAAATAATAAGTGTGAGTTTCTATTCTTATTATTGCTATTTTTACTACTTAAAGTAAGGGAAGTAGAAGGTGAGTAGGGGATCCTACTGGCTGGCAGTTATCCTAGATCAGGGGTTGGCAAACGTTTCTTGTAAAAGGCCAGGTAGTAAATATTTGGGGCTTTTTAGGCCACATGATCTCTGTCACAATTACTCAACCCTGGTTGTGGTGGGAAAGTAGCCACAGACAACATGTAAATGAATGGGCGTGGCTATGTTCCAACTTTATTTACAAAAACAGGTGGTGAGTACTTAGAGTGACATTTTTAGCACTGAACACCTGTATGTAGGAAAGAAGTAAGATCACAAATCAGTAAATTCAGCTTCAACCTTATAAAATTAGAAAAAGGAAGAACAAATAAAACTCAAAGAAAAACCAAACAAATAAAAAAACAGGTGGTGGGCCATAGTTTGTCATCGACTCCAGTACTAGATAATGAAGACCCTTAAGATCCGAGGAGTTCAGTTTAAGATTTGAACTTTTAGACTGTAGGGATCTCGTGAAGATTCTTGAGCAGGAAATTAATTTGATGGAAATCTACTCCGGTAGAACCATGTAAAACCATCTGAAACAGGAAGAGAACTTTATACTCCAGGTCGCTGCTGTTTTTTAACTGGGTTTGAGTGATATCAGGGAAAGGATGAGCATCTTATAACCTGTCAGGAATTTAGGGGGAGTTTCTTGTTGTTACAGACTTTGACGAACCTTCCACAGCTTCTCATAAGCAGTGAACATTTAACAAAATCGTGAATGCTGGATCAGAAGCTCCCAGAGGGGCAAGGACTTCTCTTTCTTTGCCACGGTGTATCCAGTCTCTGGAATGAGGCCTGAAATGGAGCTGACACTCGAGCATTTGAATGAGTTGTTGGTGCAGCAGCCCTGGAGCCCAAATATGCAGTACTGGTCATCTCCAGGCTTAAAGAAAAGCTATGTCACTGAATGAGTGTTATTTAAAAATATCATGAGGCCACTGGGTACCAATTTTCTGGTTGGTTTTTTTCCTTCCAGATGGCAGACAGTCAAGGCCATATTGTGGAGCAGGGGGCTGGGGACTCAGCAAGCGATGACACAGTTGATGCGAAGCCAGACCGGTCCTCTTTTGTCCCATCACTCTTCAGGTAAGTTTCCTTCCTTGCTGAGTTAAAGAGGGACCGTGAGCCACTTCAGCCTCCCACGCCTCTGCCCTCTCCACGCACCCACGCAGAAGCGGACCTTCAAGGAAGGAGGTCTATGCTGTGCGTGGGAGATTTGCACAGAATCCTGCCAGCTGTGTGTGACAGCACTGGGGTCCCCCTGTGCACTCCCCTGTCCCCAGGGCAAGCCCAGGTATGAGGGAGCCAGGCTCTGGGGGTCTCCTGCCTGGCGGCTGCGTGTCTGAGTGGCAGCTGCCCAGGAGTGAGGGGCTGTCCCTGTCACAGGTGATTTGTTGCTAGCCTCCTTCAGGGCAGAGCATGGGCTGCTGCTGCCAGTGGGAGCAGGCTTGGCTGAAAGGCAGAACTGAGGGCCATGGGATGGGAAGTTGTAGGGTGGCACTCTGCTGATTCCTACCTTTTCCTTTTTGGAGTTCACTTTTGAAGTTCTAAACTTTGCATTTCATAATAACAATGGCAGCTTCATTTGTTAAGCTTCTGTGTGCCAGCTCAGTGTTGCATGTCGTCCTCACAGTCAATCCCAGGAGATGGTTCTACTCTTAACCATCATTTAACAGGTAGCTAAACTGAGGCATTAAGAGGGTTAGTAGCCTGCCTTTCTGGTGGCCGTTAATACATGGCAGAGCTGAGATTAGAACCCAAACGGTACCAGCGCCACTCCCTTCACAGCTCTGCCGTGCTTTCTGTTTAAAAGTAGGGCTGCAGGGACGTGGGAGGAGCCCCTTCCCTCCCCTCCTTAACCTTGGTCATGTGAGTGGTATTCCCTGGCAAGAGGCAGGAGCAGTCTGTGCGTCAGAGCATCACATTTCTCCGTAGCGCCTACACCAAGTCCCACAGTGGAGGGACAGCGAGGGGGATGGAGGGTGAGGTTAGGGAGTGCTCCCAAGCAGTGTTCGGGGGGAGGGGGAGAGCTGGTGATGAGCGGCATCATGGCTCCCTGCAACATCCCGCAGAGATCCTTCGGTCATATCATCCCAGACATGACTCGGAGAAGTGGGAAGGCCTCGGCATCCTGGATCCGAATTCCACTGGCAGTGGTCGCCATTGAGGGTCAAAGATATCTGACGAGGTGACCAGAAAATACAGCTCCAATTACTGAAAACTTTTCAAAGCCGTGAGTTCAAGTGGTCCAGGCTAAACCACTCCCCAGTGCAAACCCTTTAGAGCAGTGGCCTACAAATGTTTTTGCTCACATACCCCCGAAATAATGTAAAACTACACACCCCCTCAGAATAGTTGCAAAGGATGTAGTAATATTTCAGTTTTCCCATCTCTCTGAGTATTCAGGTTAAGCAGGTTGCCTCTAAGTGAAAGAGAAACGGGAATCATATAATAGCCATTTCATAAGTCTTAGCTAGATGATGTGGCAGTTTCTATGTCATCTAAGATTTCAGGGTGGGTGAGAAGTCCACCCTTCTCCTCTCTAGTGGGAGATGGTAAACTGGGAAAGGGGTGGTGGTATCATATTCAGGCAGACCAGTTTTAGGAAAAATACAAATGGAAATTGAGGATCTGGTAATTCATTCACTTAAAGTTGTCTTGTCTGCACCCCTTGGAAAATCTCTGAGTACACTGGTTGGAGACCACTGCCTTAAAGACCCATCATTTTGCAAAAATAGGTGGTCTGTGATGTGGGTTTTTTTTACTCCCTTAACTTATTTGGAAAGGTAAATAAGCCTGGGTAATCATCTGTATCCACTATACCTTTTTTTATAGTGTGGCTGATACTGATGTCAAGCTACATATTATCAAAATAAACAGTGAATATTTAAATTAAATACTTGCAAAATATTTACATTAAATTCCATTTTATGAACTGCTTATTTTAGTTGTATGAATTGCAAGACATGATTGTTGAATTATTAAATGTATTTGAACTACAATAAATGTCAATTTAATGTCTTATAGGTTGTGAAATGTTAGTTGTTTATTTTCTTTGCCTTCTCTAGGCATCTGACTCATACCCACGTGTTAGATGGTACACAGGCCGTCTACCAAATAGGCAATCAATGCAAATAAAATTCAATCAGGATTTGCGACATACCCGTAAAATTTAGATTTTTCCTTCCTTTTTTTCTTTTTTTAACTTCAGCAGGATAGAAGGTCCTTTCATCTAGTAAAGTATCACTGGCTTTAAAATTAATCCCTTGAGATGCCATTTTTGGTCACATCCATTATTTTATTTATTCATTAAATACTTGCGGCGTGACAGAGAGAGCTTAAGTCCCTTGCACCAAATCCCATGGTTGATTAGTGGCAGAACCAGGATTTGAACCTGTATTCACCTGCCTCTCAAAACCAAGCTCTCAACCACCAGCCTCTGTTGCCACCTTTATGTACCTGGTTCTGTGTTTGGCCCTGGCGCTGCAACCAGGGGCAAGAGCAGCGAGGTCGACGTGGCCCTTGCCTCACTCACATTCTGGTGGGGAAGGCAGACATGGAACCAGTAACTGCGGAGTGATGACCCCCGGAGGGAACAGAGCAGAGACAAGGGGAGATGGGCTGAACCAGGTTTTAGCAGGACTTGTCTGCAGGTCATGTAAAGGATTTGGAATCAATCCTAAGGATGGCGAAGTCACTGAAGGGTTTAAGCTGTAGAGTGACTTGATCGATTACACCTACGGAAACCCACAAGACCACTGGAGCTGCAGCATGGAGGGGAGTGCACTGAGGAGGGGTTTGTGGTGAGGGGACGTGAGTTAGGAGGCTATTGCTGCTCCCCAGGCCAGAGTGGATGGTGTAGATGGAGTGGGACCGGGGCTTCCAGAGGTACCTGGGAGGTAGAAGCCACCAGACTTTGACCAAGTGGAAGGAGAGGGCCGAAGAAGGGAAGGACGAAGAGGCAAGTGGCACCTGCACCCCTGGGAATAGTTGAAGGCGGCTCGCGCCCACTGAGCCCCCTTGCTCAGCAAAGAGGTAAAGCCGTGTATATTTCTAGTGTCACAGTGACAGAACTGCACCAGCATTTGCTGCCTCTCAGTGTTCCCCTGACCGTGCCTGCTGCCTCGGCTTTGCTGACTGAGACCTCGTGAGAAACTTGGCTGGCGTCAGGGACCTTGTATATGATGGGGTGAGACTCTGAGTGTGATTAAAACAGGATGATCTGAAGCAAAGAGGGAGTGGTCCTTATCACACCTGACCCACGGACGCCCCACACTTACCCTCTGTGCCTTAAGGATTCTAACTGGGATTGTTATCTGTGACTCACTGGGGTGACCTGAACACAGCACTAGACGCTGGTTGTTTCCTGCAAATCTGGCAGGTGTGCAGTAGCCTCTCCCATGGCCCCCGCTGTGGCGCGTGGGGAACTTTGCATCCCACACTTGAGAGGTGTGGGTGCAGCCTGTGGGAACATCGCTGGCTGCTCCCTGCAGCTGACGGCAGGCACCTTCCCCCTCCCGTCCCATCCCCAGTTCCCTTCTCTAAGTGTCAGAATTGCAGGGAGGTAAGGCAGTGGAGGGGGCAGTAGCACCCCCATCCGTCTCTGATCGAGGACCCTCGTCCTCCTCTGGAAACCTCAAGGATTCTGGGAAACGAAAAGACGCCTCTTTTTCCCCCAAAAGCCTGGGCTGGACTCAGGTAGTCCCAAACCCTCACACTTGTCTTGGCTTTTTTGTGTCAGTGCCACTAGATGGCATGACAGCATCATTTTATTTCCATTTCACTGGGCCCTGAATAAACCAGGCAGTTTCCTTAATTCACTTTTCTTAAAAAAAAAAAAAATTGATTGAAGTATCTTCTACTTATCTGATTATTGGAGAACATTTGGAAAACACAGAAAACCACAAAGGAAAAATATTTAGAATGTAAATTTTACATTAGTAAAGTGCTTGGACTTAAAAAAAAATGACTTAGAAGAAATAAGTACTGTCTGCCCTCTGATCCGCATCTGTGGATCTAACCAACTGTGGATCAAAAATATTGGGAGTGGAAATTCCAGAAAGTTCCAAAAAGCAAAACTTGAATTTGCTGAGTGCCAGCAACTATTTACGTAGTATTTACATTGTTTTAGGGATTATAAGTAATCTAGAGATAATTTAAGGTATAAGGGAGGATGTTGCATAGGTTATATGCAAATACTATTCCATTTGAAATACGGGACTTGAGCATCTGAGGATTTTGGTATCCTCAGGGGTCCTGGAACCAATCTCCTCGGATACGAAGGGCCAACTGTGTGTGCACAGTCTATGTTCATTATGAGCCATAGTTGATGAACAAGGTGTCCTGTCATCTGCGAACTTGAAGAGGGATCCCTCTTGGTGTAAAGGTAACCCTAGATCCTAGACAGGGTTACCGGTCACGCAAGTCAACGATGTGGTCCCTGCCCTGGATATAGACTCAAGTTCTTAGTGAATATCTAGGCAGGGGTATAGAAAATAGCTAATAACAGGTAGTAACTGATTGCAGAATTGTAGAGTATTGGGAGCTGTGGGAGGCTGGGAGAGGAAGGATGAGGATGGGCCTGGAGGAGTTGGGACTTGTCAGAGAAAAGGCAGTGGGGTTATCAGGGGACTAGAAGAGCCTGCTGGCCGGGGCCAGAGCCACGGTGGGAATGATGGCCAGGCCCCACGGCACAGGTCTGGGAAAGTGGGTAGAGCCCATGGACGGGCTGAGTTTGATCCTGGTGGCACCACTGAGAGCCATTGCACATATAAGACCAAGCCCTGCCCAGTAGCCTGGAAGATGTCCCCCTCCCAGGAACACTTCAGCTGTGAAATCAGAGGCTCCTTTCTGAGTTCTGCTCAAGGTCACTGTTAAAGGAAATAAAAAACAAAGTAGCAAACAGATTGCACCGGCTCTCAAATTTCCCCAGGGCCTTGGTGGAGCCTTGAGGGGTGTATTTATCCTTCCAGTTCCCCGTTGAAGAGGGCAGGAGAAAAGGCTTGTTCTCAAAGCTTGATGAGCTCCCTACTTTTGAAGCACTGGCTCAGATCCCATGAGCTTTCTCCTGTGTATCATCTTTGTGTTCTGACCTTTGTCCTCCTGCAGTGTGTTTCATAAATGCCACTTGGTTGTAATTCTTCTTTCTCCTGGGCTGCAACTTGAGTTGCTCCACCAATTGTGTTATATGTAAACAGGTCCCTATTTAAAAAAAAAAAAAAAAGTGTTATTGTGTAATTATAAGAAAGACCCAGGTGGCCTGCCTGTTCATTTGGAGGCGGGTAGGGGAAGTGTTTCAGAAGAAGCAATGCTTTGGAACTGGAGAAAAGAACAAAGAAAGCAGACCTTAACTCATCCCAAGGACTATGTCACTAATTAAGCAAAAGCCATTCAGTCACACTGGTTTGATTGAAAGAGGCCAGGTCTGAGCCCCCTAAAAAGAAAAAGAACATTAAAACATACCCTGAAGCTGTGACAAAGCGAGAGAGAGTCATGGACATATATACACTACCAAACGTAAGGTAGATAGCTAGTGGGAAGCAGCCGCATAGCACAGGGAGATCAACTCAGTGCTTTGTGACTGCCTGGAAGGGTGGGATAGGGAGGGTGGGATAGGGAGGGTGGGAGGGAGACGCAAGAGGGAGGGGATATGGGAACATATGTATATGTATAACTGATTCATTTTGTTATAAAGCAGAAACTAACACACCATTGTTAAGCAATTATACTCCAATAAAGATGTGTAAAAAAAAAAAAAAAAAAAACATACCCAGGCAGTTTACTTTTCAATAAAGGAAGCCTTCAGATTCAGACTCCAGAATACTGGATGCCTGTCTCCCAACTTTTTATATAAAGAGTAATAAAGAGTTAATACTATATTTGAAGTAGTTATGATACCACTTAAAATGACAGCAGTGCTGGTATGGAGTTGGACAACCTAGGTTCAGATCCTGGCCCTGAGTCCCACTCTTTAGTTGAACAACTAGAGCAGGTGTTTTGACCTTTTTGAGCCTCAGTTCCCTCATTTGCATGATAGGGATATGAATTCCTATCCACTGGGTTGTTTGTGAGAATTAAATTACCTGATAAGGGAGAAATCATAGAATCATAATTTCAAACCGGAAGACTCCTTGAAAGGTAATTTATCCAGTTCCCTTTCTGTGTAATGATCAAAGAAAGTGAAGGCCAGAGAGGTAAAGTCCTCTATCCATAGTCACCCAACAGGACCAAGACCCAGGTCTAATTTGGGGTCCATTGCTCCCCCGCCCCTTACGTCAAGTGCCACCCACAAGTGCAGTGGCATCTAGCTATTCAGCCATATTAATCCACCAGCGGGGTGTTTTTTTTCTTCCACCCAAGTGGGTCAGCAAATTTAATTCTTCATTGAAACTCCTCCCTTTCTGCTTCACTTCAGCTGAGAGATGGCATACAGACAGCATTTCAACAGGGCTAGCGATGGGGTTTCTGATAAAGAGGGCCACGTGCCCATTTCAGGAGCAGCGAGCCACACCTCTGAACCATGGTCACAGGGTCTAAATCTTTGAAGCCATGACTTCTACGTGTATAGAATACCTCTAGTTATTTTAGATTATTGCTTTTCTAGAGGGGAAAAAATAAGCTCTAAAGTTAACAGAAAAGTGAGGCAGGGAGGTAAATGTCAGGTTTCCATAGTGATAGAACTTTTAAAACACCGTTAGTGTAGAATTAAGTCCAGTAATAGAAGAGTACTATGAAAATAAGCCCCGTTGCTTCTCAAGGGAGCTCATAATCACAAATAAGAAATGTGCATTATGACCTTGCATATTCAAACCCCAAGCTTGCTGGTGCTTAGGGCTTTCTGTCTGGCCTGCATCTGGTAGGGTGAGTTTGTATACTGCTCAGCTGAAAGTGAAAAAGATAGATGAAGTGGTTGTGTAAGAATCAAGACTGAAGTGTGTGAGCTGTTCTCAGTTCTGGAGCTTGTAGCCACAGTACAGACACCATTGTGTCTCCCACTTCATTCTAGGCTATTTAAAGAGAATTCGGTCCTTTATTTCCCCTGAATGATTTTTTTCTTTGAGTCATTTGTCAATTTTTATTGCCAGAGGTCTCTCTTCTTTTTTTAAGGGTGAAGTTGGAAACATGGAGGCCGATATTTCTTCTCCTAAGCCTATTTTAAACAGACTTTGTTTCCCAGTGTAAGTGTACTTCTGCAAATTGAGTTTCAGAGAAGAATGTACAGAGCCAGTTTCTTCTCCTTCACAAACCTGAGGATGGCAAGTGATTAGGAGGTTTCCCAGGAGTGCAGGTGTTATAACTCCCCTTCATCAGCTTCTCACCTTTCACTGACTGTGACCTTGAACCAGGAAATTGAGAAAAGCATTGCTTAATAATTTTGGTCTTTATGCATCCACCTCTTCCTCATTGCACTTGGAGGGGTGAAATGGGAAAGTGTGGTAACTCCTGAGTCATTCGCTTTATCCAAGACCCTTGAAAAATGTTTATATGCTTCATTTGAAAATTAAACTATTTGGTATGCCTCTATGGTCTTTTATTCTTGTATTACTACCTTGAGGACCTTTAAAAGGAAAAAAATAACCTCATGAATTTGAACTCTCTGATTCAGCACAAACTCACTTCCTATTTTTGTTCACTCACATATAACTTTACATATTTTGCACTAACTATGTGTGCTGTTTTGCCACCTTTTGTAGATTTGGCACTTCGGTGGGTTGCCCACATCTGCATGCTCATCACTTTAAATAGCTGTGGAGTATTTTATTCTCCTGATACTCTGTCCCCTGCTTAGCCATTTCCCCGTTGTTTCCAGTTTTTCACTCTCAGAGATGGTGCTACTGGCTGCATCTTTGTGGAAATGTGGGGTTTTTTCCATGGGACCCCAAGTTCCTAGAAAGTCGCTTTTTCTCTAGGGAGCTGTCCTGGAGTGGGGAGGATGCAGCCATGTGGAGCCTGGGCATTTCTGCCGGTCAGCAGAGAAGGGGGAGGCCAGTGTGACTTTCCCAGCCCCAGTGTGAATGGTCCTATGGAAAACTCCAGCGTGCAGTTCACTGCTGATTCAGTCACGGGCCTTCAGGGCCGGACGGACTGTGCCAATCTTCTGCCCCTGCTGTGCTCTGAGCATGTTGAGTTTTTATTATTTCAGAGAAGAAGGAAACTCGCTGCCGGTCATCGCAGGGCGAAGCCTAGTTCTGATGCAGAGGGGGTTGCTTTCAGATGGAGACATGAGGTACCACCTTCACTCTCTCCCTTCCTCTCGGTCTTGTTCTGTGCCTTGGTATGTCAGGACTGCTGACAATGCCCTCTACTGAAATCCTGAAACCATGAATGAATCATCCCAAAAATATTTAGACAAAGCAGCTATGAAAACCAGAGCTCTAGTTCCGAATGAAGCAGCCCTGGGGAAATGTGTGCCTGGTGGTGTGTTTACTTTCATGCTGATGAATGTCTGCAAACAGACAGAGCTACTGGGAATCCTATTCACGGAGACACTTTAGAAAATAAATAGGAGGGGGTTTGTGTGCTTATATTCCCTTCCAAATATAGAAAGGTGTAATTCACCTTTCGAGTAGCCTGGGGGATCTGTAAGAAGATAAAACCTGTATTTATTCACTCTGGTGATGGGGAAAATTATACTTGTACCCAGAGTGGATTGTAAAACTTTTTCGTGCACTTTC
The DNA here is from genome assembly GCF_949752795.1 of Hyperoodon ampullatus. Taxonomy (NCBI): domain Eukaryota; kingdom Metazoa; phylum Chordata; class Mammalia; order Artiodactyla; family Ziphiidae; genus Hyperoodon; species Hyperoodon ampullatus. The sequence continues at coordinate 212,785,484 of NC_136914.1, forward strand.
TGAGGCTTTTCACTTCTTTGTATAGTAGGTACAGTATTTTTATCCTGTAATGTTTTCTGATATGTGTTACTGTAGACTCTTCAAGGAAGTCTTTCTATATAAATAACTATCAGAGCTTGGTGGTAATTCTTTGCCTCTTGATTTTGCTGAAATGACTGTGAAATCTGAGGTTCCAAAAAATGGCTCTCGACCTGAGAAGTTAGGATAATCTAGGTCCTTCCTGATAATCAATGCTGGTATTATCTGTGTTCCTAGCAGAGATTTGAGCTTACCAAAACCCATCTGGGAAATGAAGACAGTGGTCCTTGCACATATGAGCGAGGAAATACAACACCAGCAAACATGAAGGATGGTTAGGAAGCACCATAGTCAGCCAACCTGCTTGTGTAAATTAACTGCTCACTGTATTTGAGTGCACACTTGAATGCACTTCCTAAGTCAGTCTTTCTACCAGGCTTTTGTAGTTGTTGGGACCTTGCTTGTCCAGCCCTAACCAAGCACAGTGATTTCGTGGCCAGATTTGTTGTTTTAAAATCTGCAGCCAATTGTATATAACACATGAGCTTTTAAGAGGATTTGGACCTTTTAATTCACTGGTCTGGTTTATCATAGCCTTGCACTTAACAGCAGTTTCCAAAACCAGAATCCTGTGTTTCTCCTCAGTGTAGTAATCTTGGCCAATGTGTTCAGAATGTAAAAAGGTCAAGTTAAAGACTAAGTTTATCAGCACAAATTTAGCAAAGGGGGGGAACAAAATGGGGCCTGGCAAGGGTACAATGGGAAGTGATAGAATCTGGCTTTAAAAATACCCTGGCCAGGGCTTCCCTGGTGGTGCAGTGGTTGAGAGTCCGCTTGCCGATTCAGGACACACGGGTTCGTGCCCCGGTCCGGGAAGATCCCACATGCCGCGGAGCGGCTGGGCCCGTGAGCCATGGCCGCTGAGCCTGCGCGTCCGGAGCCTGTGCTCCGCAATGGGAGAGGCCACAACAGTGAGAGGCCCACGTACCGCAAAAAACAAAACAAAACAAAAATACCCTGGCCAGCCTTTATTTGTTACATCTTTCCATACCTCTCGTTTGTACTTTGCAGAACAAATGGGTGTAATGATTATTAACATACTTTGTAAAGCATAAAACCCTATTAAAATATTAATGAAACAACAAGGTCCTACTATGTAGCACAGGGAACTGTATTCAATATCCTTTGATGAAACCATAATGGAAAAGAATATGAAAAAGAATGTGTATATATATATATATATATATATATATGTGTGTGTGTGTGTGTGTGTGTGTGTGTGTAACTGAATCACTTTGCTGTACAGCAGAAATTAACACAACTTTGTAAATCAACTATACTTCAATAAAATAAAATTTAAAAATATATCAGTGATACTTGTTCCTGGTGACTTAGGGACGATCTTAAGTGGTTCCTCCACCATTTGTACTATTTGTCAGATTCAGGAGAAAGGCTGGTTTCCATTGATCTGGACTTGAAAAAAGTGCGGGTGCCCCCCTGTTGGGGTCTGTGTAACGGCAGTTCTCACGTGTGCTAGCATCTTCTGCAGAAGAGGCCAAATGAACCCAGGATGACAAGAACAGCCACTTTTAGAAAATCTTGTCTTTGGGGGAGGATCGCCAGCTGAAGAAGTTTCTAATCTGGATCCTTGAAAGCTTCTTATCACTCTGTTCATTCCCACCCTGGTGCCCACCCCTGGAGAACCGGCAGTGCTGAGCTGTGGACCAGACCACTGCCATCTCTCTGCAGTTGGCTGATTAATGAGCACCATCTCTTTGGAGCCCTTGAGGGCCTTGCTTCCGTCCAACAGCAGTTGTTTATCTGATGATCTGCTTGGCTCTGACCATTGATCTCCAAACAAACAGTAACTGTTTATGAGCTGCTAGCACTTCAGTCACAGAGCTCACCTCCCCTGACTGTGCTGATAGTGAGTTACAGGGCCACCAAGGCTGTGCTGGGAACTCACCCAAACACTGTGCAAACAAGGGAGAATAAGGATGGCATTGCTTGCGAAGTGGCATTTCCTGGAAGCGTTTTGGTTGTGCTGTTAATTTCGGTTTAATGTTCAGCTCGGCTGTCACCTCTGGGAGACCTTGCAGGTTTCGTGGAGAGCCATAAATCCCACACATGAACCTAAATATAACCACACTGCTGCCCAGGGCCGCCTTCCACAGGCCGTGCTCCCCGAGGCATATCTCATTTGACTTTCTAGCCAAGAGCTAAGGGGCCCAAAGGCTGCAGCCATGTGGAGAGTGGTGTTTTTTTTTATAGTGTTTTTATTTTTACTTGTTGACAGTTTGCTTTATTTATTTATTTATTTATTGGCTGTGTTGGGTCTTCGTTTCTGCGCGAGGGCTTTCTCTAGCGGGGGCCACTCTTCATCGCGATGCGCGGGCCTCTCACTATCGCGGCCTCTCTTGTTGCGGAGAACAGGCTCCAGACGCGCAGGCTCAGTAATTTTGGCTCACGGGCCCAGTCGCTCCACGGCATGTGGGATCTTCCCAGACCGGGGCACGAACCCGTGTCCCCTGCATCGGCAGGCAGACTCTCAACCACTGCGCCACCAGGGAAGCCCAAGAGTGGTGTTTGATAGGGTGGGATGAGCTGGTACTCTCTACCCTGCCCGGGAGGAAGAGGGACTAGCCCACAGAGACCTCTGCTTCCATGGGCTCTGGAAGTAACGAAGGGGCTTGAAACGAGTGGAGACTGCGGTGAAAGGTGAGGGCCAAGCGGGCCCAGGCATTGGGCACACAGGCTAGTGCTGAGGCCCTCAGGCTTCAGAGGATATGAGCGTCTCCAGGAAAATACCCAGGCCTGGCTCTGCTCCCCTGGGTCTAGGGATCTAGGCCTGGGAATCTGAATTTTAACAGAGAAACCCTGGATTAAGGGGCTTGGTGTCAGACCTCAGAATAAACCTGGACACTACCCCTGCCTAGCTTTGTGATCTTGGACAAGCTAATGTAATCTTTTTCTCTGAGATACGGAGTTAATGTCTCACAGAGTTGTTGTAAAGATTACATGAGATAATATATGTAAAGCAGTAAGTGTTCAAAAAGTAGTACTTATTAGAACTTTATTTATTATTGTTGTTACTATTGGCACGTAGAGGAAGAAGGCTAGGCAGAGGGGTAACATCACAGTGGAAAACAGAGAAATGGGGTGTCCAGGGATGCCTTTCAACAATTCACACAGAAAAGTATGAATCCAAAAAATCCAAAAAGTAATTTTCAAAACAGGTCTTGAAATCCATTTGCAGCAAGTGATTTTTAACTATTAAATAATCATTTTTATTTTACTCTTTTGCGTAGTTAGCTTATCCATAGATAGAAAAAGAGATATACAGTCAAAATTCTTTCTCCTTCCTGCCGTCCTGCTCTCGGCTCCAGAACACAGGTAACCACTTTTGATGCTATTTAATAAATAACATGAGTAATAATAATGATGTTTATTTATTCAGTACAACTTACTACATGCCGCACACTGTTCTGAGTGCTTTGTGAATATTAACTTGTTTACCAGCTCTGAGGCAGATGCTATAACTTTGTCCTTCTTACAAATGAGGAAACTGAAGCCCAGAGAGGTTAATACGTAACTTGCCCACGATCACTCAGCTATGGGGTGGAGCAGGGTTTCAAACCCAGGCAGTCCAGCCCCGGAATCCATGGATTTATGCATTATATCATCCTGCAAGGGTCTGTTTATGCAAATACAAGCAAGATAGGAATTTTTCCTGACACGTAGCACCCTGTTCTCATCGTTTTGCCCCTTTGTTTTGTTCCACCCTTAACACTGCTTATTGGAAATCATCCCACATCAGGATAGGGAGAGCTTCCTCATTATTTTAACAATACTGTGTGGTTTAGATTCAAGACCCTGCCTTTTACAGTCCAGCCAGGAAGTAGAGGCCGAATTAGATCTTGATACTTGCCCTGCTGGTTATTATGGGAGTGAGTGGCTAACTGAATAAACTTAGGTCTGCCAACCAGGTCTTTTTTTTTTTTTTTTTTGCGGTACGAGGGCCTCTCATTGTTGCAGCCTCTCCCATTGCGGAGCACAGGCTCCGGACGCGCAGGCTCAGCGGCCATGGCTCACGGGCCCAGCCGCTCCGTGGCATGTGGCATCTTCCCGGACTGGGGCACGAACCCGTGTCCCCTGCATCAGCAGGCGGACTCTCAACCACTGCGCCACCAGGGAAGCCCCAACCAGGTCTTTTAATTGAGGCCTGCTATTAAGGTTCAAAACTGGACATGGGAACCCCAGGGGGGAAAAATGGAAGAGAACTTGTCAGTCCAAAAGTGTTTGCACATAGTATTAGGTGTCACACACAAAAGAAAGACTCAAGCAAAGTGATTGCCCTGTGTTCCTGCAGAATCAGCTACTGGGGCTCCCTAACGTAAGCCCCTCTCAGGAGTCAGCCCCCTTCCTATATGTGAGGCTGTACTTAATTCATGTCTCTGCAGCAGCCTGGCAACAGCAGCTGGCAAAGTGGAAGAGATGGCACTGCTCCCACAAGAGGGAAAATGGGGTGAAAGGGAGATAGATAATCCCCAGGAGAAGGGACCCCAAAACCTCACAACTAGTAGGTGGTAGACTCTAGTCTCTTGGAGTCTTTTACTTGTGGAATCTATCCATAGGCAATAGACTTTAGTCCACCTGGTTTCTTCCTGGCTCCTTTCCCCTGGTGACTTCTCGACAATCATTTCTTCCTCTTATTTGTCTCTCGTTACATGCTTTAAACTAATCATCAGGGTTTGCTTCCCCAGACTTAAGCTACAGATGGAGTTTTCCCAAAGCCAGTGCCTCTTAGGAAGATGAGCTCAATGGGATCAAGTTGATAATCACTCTCTGATACACATCTTCGGTGTGGGAAGACCTGGGTTTAACAAAAAGCTATTTGAGTTAGAAGGAAAAATTAATATGGACTGACTCAAATCCAGAAAGAAGCAGCAGATATTAAGTTCATTTTGAAAAATGAGAATTCAGTTTAGGGGAAGGATAAGAAAGGGAAATTGTCCTTATCTCCCTTGAGATATTTACTGGGGATAAGAATCACATTTCATATTCATTTTTAAGGTACTTTTTATAACCATGGAAAGTGTTTTATTTAAAGTGTGTATATCTTTATATACACACTTTTGTGTTCCTTTTTTTTAAGCAGTTAGTTTTCCAAATTCTATTCTGATAGAAACAGAGTTCTTTTCTTTTTCATGTAACTTATATCTGAGCCTGTTTTTCTTATTAAAAATGCTCACTTGTGTAGTTTGGCTTATGGCAGCCTAAAAAAATCACAGCTTATTTATAATTTGGATATCGTTGTACAGTTTGTTTTAAAGTAATCTGTATTGCAGAAAAGAGAAGTGAAATTTTCTCTCATAAAGGGCATAAACTTGACCTCCAGCCTGCCAGACGTAATGCTCCTCTTGTTAGGGTCTTCGAGTGGGCTTAAATTGGCTAAAGTCCTCTCAGGAGCCAATGAGAAAATGCAGGTGAGAATTTTGTCAAGATCCCAGCCCATAATAAGCCCTGACAAACGCTAATTGTTGTTATTATTACCTATAAAACGGGTGTGATTATGCCCCCTCCACCTACCTCAGAGATGTCAGTTGAAGACCAACATCTTTCTGACTTACTTCACTCTGTATGACAGAGTGTTTTTCTCTTTCTGACTTACTTCACTCTGTATGACAGACTCTAGGTCCATCCACCTCACTACAAATAACTCAATATCGTTTCTCTTTATGGCTGAGTAATATTCCATTGTATATATATGCCACATCTTCTTTATCCATTCATCTGTCGATGGACACTTAGGTTGCTTCCATGTCCTGGCTATTGTAAATAGAGCTGCAATGAACATTGTGGTACATGACGTTTTTTGAATTATGGTTTTCTTAGGGTATATGCCCAGTAGTGGGATTGCTGGGTGGTAGGGTAGTTCTATTTTTAGTTTTTTAAGGAACTTCCATACTGTTCTCCATAGTGGCTGTATCAATTTACATTCCCACCAACAGTGCAAGAGGGTTCCCTTTTCTCCACACCCTCTCCAGCATTTATTTTTTCTAGATTTTTTGATGATGGCCATTCTGATTGGTGTGAGGTGATACCTCATCGTAGTTTTGATTTGCATTTCTCTAATGATTAATGATGTTGAGCATTCTTTCATGTGTTTGTTGGCAATCTGTATATCTTCTTTAGAAAAATGTCTATTTAGGTCTTCTGCCCATTTTTGGATTGGGTTGTTTTTTTGATATTGAGCTGCATGAGCTGCTTGTAAATTTTGAGGTTAATCCTTTGTCAGTTGCTTCAGTTGCAAATATTTTCTCCCATTCTGAGGGTTGTCTTCTCACCTTGTTTATGGTTTCCTTTGCTGTGCAAAAGCTTTGAAGTTTCATTAGGTCCCATTTGTTTATTTTTGCTTTTATTTCCATTTCTCTAGGAGGTGGGTCAAAAACGATCTTGCTGTGATTTATGTCATAGAGTGTTCCGCCTATGTTTTGAGAGGGGAGACTTTAGAAGGTAGGAGACCAGACTGAGGGCATTTCTCTGTTAGAAATAAAATGATACGACGGAAGAAATTTGGCCTTATAGAAGTGGAGGATAACGTCATGTTGAGGTTGAAAACAACAATATGGAATCTGAAGTTTCGACCTAACATAGCTAACCTGTAATCTGGACCAAAGTAGGAGGAGAAAGGGGAAAGGCCACATCCTTTCAGAGATTCTGAGAAACTCAGATTAACATTCAATGAAAACTCAAAGTGAAATACCCTTGGACCCACATTCATCAGGGAACAAGCTCAGTTTTCACTTTCACTTTACTTCTTCCAACTTTTGATGGAGCTTTGGGAGGATGGCGGACAAATCATTCTAACAGATACTCAAGAGCGTAAGGCTCTGGAACACTGACATGAAGGAGGAGGCCTGGGTGGTGGTCCCACCTTGCTGATCACTAGCTGGGTGACCTTGGACAACCCCCTGCCTCTCTGTGGACCTCAGTTTCCATGTCTGCAAAATGAGCCAATAAAACCTGATTCATTCATTCATATGACAGTTTTTAACTTCATTGCCCGACTAAAACCTCTCTCATACAGTATTTAGTAGAAGTGGCAAGAGTGGACATCTTTGACTGGTTCCTGATCTTAGGGCAGGAAGCATTCAACCTTTCATCATTAAGTATGTCGATAAAAATTCAATTAACTATCAAGTCAAGAAGAAAACGGGAATGTTATTGGAGTCAAACCGAGGGTTATAACCCGGGAAGCGTATTCTCAGAAAGCTCTGAGAACTGTTCCACCTGTTAGAAGTCAAAGGCACAGTCATGTTTATTTTCGAGACATAGGATCGTCCATCAAAATGACATACTGATATTTCACATAAAGTTCACCAAAGTTACATAGTCCAGATAAGCACATACAAAGCCAGCAGCAAGTCACCATGACCCCCTACAGAACTGGGAAAGAATGCTATTTTAAGAAGTTACATTGCTAGCATCCGAAGAAAGAAGAAATATTGATCTTTACAGTTGAGCGGGCACTCCTGTCTTTGAGGAGTTCTGGTTAACACGTAGTGCAGAGGTAAACTGCACATGAGGGATGGAGGGAGGAGGCCCAAACAAACACAGAGAATTTTATGTTTCATTTTTTCTTGTCCCACCTTAAAATATAAATTTTATTTCATCAAGTATGATATTAGCAGTGGGTTTTTCGTAGATGCCCTTTGCAGGCTGAGTTAGTTCCATTGTAATCCTAGTTTAGTGAGTATTTTTATCATAGCTGGGTGTTGGATTTTGTCAAATGCTTTTTTGCACCAATTGAGTTGATCATGTGGTTTTTGTCCTTTATTCTATTCATACAATGGATTACATTGGTTGATTTTTGGATGTTAAACCAACCTTGTGTTCCTGGGATCAATCACACTTGGTCATGGTGTATTACCCTATTTATAGATTGCTGGATTGGCTTGCTGATATTTCATCAAGGATTTTTGCATCTGTATTTATTAGGGCTATTGGTCTGTCGTTTATAACAAATATTTATTGACCAACTCATATGCCAGGCGTTGTTCTAGGTGTTGGGGATTCTGCAATTTTTCAAAAGAGTTAAAAAATCTCTTCTCTCATGGAGCTTACATTCAGACGGTCGACTAGCAATGCAGCTCCCCACTGACATTTGACCTTTTTTTCCTCTACCCTGTCAACAGTGCCCCAGATTCCAATCTCAGTGCCTGTGTGTCTGACTCTTAGAAAACTGGACGGTCAGTGTCTGGAGACCGGAAGGGGCCTACTTTCTTGTTTAAGTTGCTGTTGCTTTTTTCCCCTTTTGATGTAAATGTTAATTAAATTATAACATCTACATAGAGAAGTGTACACACTTATGTACCCTTTTGTGTATGGGTTCCTTCACTCAGCGTTACCTGTCTAAGATGCATCCATGTGGCTCTGTGTTGTCATGGTTTCTTCACTCTCATTATTGTAGGCATATATTTTATTGCACTCACTTCACTGTGCATCACAGATAATGTGGGTTTTTTTACAAATTGAAGGCTTGTGACAACCTTGTGTTGTCAGATGATGGTTAGCATTTTTTAGCAATAAAGTGTTTTTTAATAAAGATATACCTACATTGTTTTCTTAGACCTATTACACACTTCATAGACTACAGTATGGTTTAAACATAACTTTTATATGCACTGGGAAACCAAAAAGATCATCTGACTTGCTTTATTGGGATATTTGCTTGTTGCAGTGGTCTGGACCGAACCCACTGTATCTCTGAGGTCTGCCTGTCTATAGTATTGCATTGAATGAATATTCCACAATTTATCCATTCTACTGTAAATGGACATTTGGATTATTTCCTGTTTGGGACTGTTTAAATAGTACTGCTGTGCACATGTGTGGCTCTGTCATTAGGTAAACGTCTGCTCTCCTTTGAGCTATATACCCAGGAGTGGAATAGCTCTGTCACAGGATATGTTTAAGTTCAGTTTTAGTAGGTTCTGCCAGTTTTCCACAGAGGGATGTACAAAGGGGGCTCCCCCAGTAACGTATTCCAGGTGCTGGACGTGGTCACCAAGACAATGAAGCCATTCTGAGGAATGTACTGGTATCGCATTAGGATTTCAGTTTGCATTTCTGTGGCATCCAATGAAATTAAGCAGGAGATCCTGTTCATTTTAAACATGACAATTAAACATAACCAACTGTCCACCCCAGCTCTTTTTCTTTTTCACAGACATTGCAGCATTCTTGGGCACCCCTTTTATGCTAGTAGTAAAAACAAGAGGTCATTCCTGTCCAGACATCTTCCACTGCCCCTGACTGGCTTTGTATTTCCCCAGTAAGAAGAAGAAAAATGACTCAGAGAAATCGGCCAAGAACCCCCGGGACCGAGTGCCTACGTATCAGTATAACATGAATTTTGAGAAGGTGGGCAAATGCATCATCATAAACAACAAGAACTTCGACAGAGTGACAGGTGGGTGCTGTGGGCATGGGCCAACCTCTCCTGTTCCCTTCCAGTTTCTTCAGCTTGCATTCAGACTTGTATCAGATGTTCATCAGGGAGACACTGTACCCACCTCCTGTGGCAGACAGCCCCTCCACAGGTGGTACTCAAGTGTCCAGGAGAGAGGGATGCGGGGAAGCTGGGAACTTTCAGTCTGAGAGTCCCATCACGTGCATTAGCGGATGTAATATTTGGACCACATGTGGGATTTGGCTGAGGATCAAGGCAGGCTGTTTGGGCTGACTGGGCCTGAGAGTCGCCATGATGAGGCTCACCTTTTGTGGGTGGGCTGAGTTACCCTGTCCTTTGAGTTTGCTTCTTATTTCAGTCGCTCATCTAAATTGTGACCTTGGCAGCATTTACACCGGAGCACCTGGCCTGATGGTGCCAGCACGTGGCACTCATCGTGGACTCGGTGCTTGATTCCCACAGGAATGGGTGTCCGCAACGGAACAGACAAAGATGCTGAGGCTCTTTTCAAGTGCTTCCGAAGCCTGGGTTTTGATGTGACCGTCTATAATGACTGCTCTTGTGCCAGGATGCAAGATCTGCTGAAAAAAGGTGCACTTCTGCCCTTCCTCCTTCAGTCTTCTTCCTTCTCCCCACCTGGTCCGGGGAAGACACCTGCACATGCAGGAGGGAAATGTCTCAGCGTGGGAAGCCTTTCCTTCCTCTGGGTGACTCCATACCTGTCTCTGGGGCACCTGTCTCTCTGGAAACTTAGATCTCCCCCTAAAGAGGTGAAAGCAGCGTATATCACAGCAAGAGAAATAGGTTCTGCATCTACAGAATGGTCTCAATTTCAAAATGCCAATTCCTAGGGAAGTAACAAATCTACCTTTCTGTCCAGAACAGAGTTTAAGTATAAACTTTTCCCTGGTGGCAGAGAGAGAATTATAACCCCAGACACTACACCTTATTTTTTATATGACATGTTCACAAAATTGTTTCTTTAGATCTTTAACACAACCCCTGCATGTTGGCCAACAATATTATCATGCCCGTTTCATGAATATAGGGACGGAGCTTTAGAGAGGATAAAGGCCATACCGAAGGCATAGTTCGTAGGGGCAGAACCAAACCTCAAGCCTTGGTCTTCCGATTCCAGAACCATTACGTTTTCTATTACCCCACACCATCTAGTGGAAGCCACCTAGGATATTCTCGCATTTAGGGCAAATGATTGAAAGTAATGCCTTCCCAACTCATTAGATGGTGACCCATGGGCAGAGGGTAGGCACACAGTTCCAATCAGTGCTGCTTTTCTTCGCTGTGCAGCTAAACAAAAAAAAAGACACCCCCCCATAACACTCTCTCTTAAGTACCCTCTCTTATATTTTTAAAAACTAGGCATCTTTTCCTTATTTCTTCCAACAGGAATCTTGAGAGCCCACCTTCTGTACCCTAGTAGGCCACATGGTAGAGCAGACTGGAAGTCAAGAGTACAAATCTGGGGTCTAGTCCAAGTTCTAGCAGCTGGGCGAGCTAGGCGAGCTAGGCGAGGCATCTGTGCCTTCTTGGTGTTTTACTTTCCTGAAACGTGGATCATGATACCATCTCCTCCTGCTCCTTGGGGCTGCAGTCAGCATTAGCTGAGGGGAAGTTTGTGAATGTGATTTGAGAAGGGTAATGGCCTCTACAGACGTAAGGGCTTGTCCCAATTGTAGTTTCTGTCCTTATGAAAAGTGGGTTATTCCAGCCGTGTCCGGGGCACATCAGGATCACAGAATTCTCATTTGTTGTCCTGTCACAATAGCAACATGGTGATTTTTCTTGACGCGACAAAGTTCTAGGACCTTCCGAGATTCCATTTTTTTCTTATCAGTGAAATAAAGATAAACGAGGCCTACTTCAAGTGGCTCTTATAGGGATTAAATAAGATAACTACGGCAAAGTACCTAGATCACTGTCTGCCCGCAGTAGGTGCTCAATAAATTCTTTACTACTTTTTTTTTTTTTTTTTTTTTGGCCACACCGCACAGCTTGTGGAATTTTAACTCCCCAACCAGGGATCGAACCCGGGCCCTTGGCAGTGAGAGCGTGGAGTCGTAACCACTGGGCCACCAGGGAATTAAGAAATTCTAAATCTTCTTCTTCCCTCATCCCTCATCATTGATGAAGAGAAGAGAAGAGGAAAGGATAGGTTATAGTAATTAGTTAGTTAGCTAGCTAGTTAGTTAGAACCACAGAACCTTAGATGAAATCAAACTGAGCCAACCCATGACATAATTTATGGTTCCTCTCCTCAGTGTCCTAAATTGACAGCCAACCTAGCATTTTCTTTCTTTCTTTCTTTTTTTTTTTTTGGTAATCTTATTTTTTACTTTTTAAATTGTGGTAAACGGGCTTCCCTGGTGGCACAGTGGTTGAGAGTCCTCCTGCCGATGCAGGGGACGCGGGTTCGTGCCCCGGTCCGGGAAGATCCCACATGCCGCAGAGCGGCTGGGCCCGTGAGCCATGGCCGCTGAGCCTGTGCGTCCGGAGCCTGTGCCCCGTGACGGGAGAGGCCACAACAGTGAGAGGCCCGTGTACCACAAAAAAAAAAAAAAAAATTGTGGTAAACTACACATAACATAAAAGTTACCATCTTAACGACTTGTAAGTGTACAGTCCAGTGGCAGTGAGTACATTCACATTGCTTGGCAGCCATCACCGCCCATCTCCAGAAGAACTCTTTTCATCTTGCATAACTGAAACTCTGTCCCCATTACACACTAATGCCGCATTTCCCCATCCCTGCAACCCCTGGCAACCACCCTTCTGTTTTCTGCCTCTGTGAACCTGATTACTCTAGGCGCCTCCTATACATGAAATCGTAGAGTATTTTTCCTTTAGTAAGTGGCTTGTTTCACTTAGTATGTTTTATTTTCTTTAACAAATACTTGCCCAATACTCTTGTGGTCTGCTTTACAAATATCAACTCATTTAATGGGTACTGTTGTCTCCACTTTACAGACAAGGAAACCAAGGCACAAAATGGTTAAGTGACTCACCCAGTGTCACAGATCTAACAAAGGCCACACCCTTCAGCAACCCTGTATGCTGTCTCCCAGCTGCTGCCTGAAACCCTCCTACCCTTGGGGTTCTCTTCCTCATGAGGCAGCCCTGTTCTGGTTTCAGACTGAGTGAGAATTCTACAATTCTCCCTCTCTCTAACTTCTCTCCAGTGTCATCCCAGGGTGCTTCTCCACCATCTGCCCGGCCCTCTCTGTCAGCAACAGCTGCCAGGCTGGAGGGGAATACTACCTCTGAGGTCCCACAGGACATAGGTTTTAACTTTTCAATGTTTAAATCACTTGCAGCTTCTGAAGAGGACCACAGAAATTCAGCCTGCTTTGCCTGCATCTTATTAAGCCACGGAGAAGAAAATTTAATTTATGGAACAGATGGCAAGACAGCAATAAAGGACTTGACAGCCCATTTTAGGGGGGATCGATGCAAAACCCTGTTAGAGAAACCCAAACTCTTCTTCATTCAGGTAATCCCTTTCCAAAGTCCATAGAAATGGGAAAAGATTACACAGTGACTTGGATTGTATCATTTTTTACAAATCTACATGCTGTTTCTATTGGGGTATGCAAATTTGGGTTGTATATTTCTACCTCTAAATGCTTGCCATCTGCATTTAGATTGCACTGGATCACAAATTATGAGAGTTTAAGACATTACAATATTTTTATTTGCTCTGCTTACTGATGTGACACATTATCAAATTATCTTGAAGATTGTTGCGTTGCTAGTACATGCCAAGCGTAGACAACACTGGGACACAGCAGTGAACAGCACACGTGTTCCTGTTCCCAACTTCACGGAATGATCTCTGCTTTGATATTTAGGCTTGCCGGGGGACAGAGCTTGATGATGGGATCCAGGCCGACTCGGGGCCTATCAATGACACAGATGCTAATCCCCGCTATAAGATCCCAGTTGAAGCCGACTTTCTCTTCGCCTATTCCACAGTTCCAGGTATCACGTCCATTGTCTGCTAACCAGACCATGCCATCCATCCCACCATCGACATGAAGGCTTGCAGCTATGTCAGTTTCTTACTGCTGTAGCAATAAATTGCCACAAACATAGTGGCTTAACACACACAAATGTATTACCTTACAGTTCCAGAGGACGGAATTCCAAAATGGGTTGGCAGGGCTACAGTTCCTTCTGGAGACTGTAGGGGGGAAAATCCACGTCCTTGCTTTCCCGGCATGTTAGAACCACCTGCATTCCTTGGCCCGTGGCCTCCTTCCTCCAGTTTCAAAACCAGCAACCTCCCATCTCTGACCCTCCCTCCACCCTTACACCGCTCTTTCTGACCACAGCTGGGAAGGGTTCCCCTCTTTTAAGGACTCCTGTGATTAGATTAGTCCCATCTGGATAATCCAGAATAATTTCCCCATCTTGTTTCCTTGACCTCAGTCACATATCTGCGAAGCTCTTTTTGGCCGTGTCTGGTAACATATTCACAGGCCCTGGAGTTAGGGCATGCACATCTCTGGGGGCCATTATTCTGCCTACCACAGGGACATAGTCACTTTTCTCTCCAAAGAAGGCTGAATTCTCTCCTTTATGATTATTATTATCATTGTTGGGAATTATAAGAACAAACATTTCTGTGGCACTTTACAATTTACCGAGTGTTGTTCATGTCTTTTACCTCAATCATCCCTGAAACAATTGTGTAGGTAGTTAGGAAAGGTGTTACATCTGTCCTAATTTTACCGATAGAAGAAAATATTGAGCTTGGGTGAGTTTAGGTGACCTGCCCGAGGTTATATAGAGATTTTGGTACCTAATAGTGCTCAGACCAGGATTCTTTTATACGGCAGCCTGTTAAGAGACACCAGAAATGCCTGTAGCAAGCAAGCCACCTTATGATTAACCGAGCTCCGGGTCTGCCTGAGTGAGTTCAGTGAAGTTCCTTTGTTTGGGGTAAAAACCATCACTAAGTTAGAATTCTCCCAACTGTAGTAGTAGTTTGTCAAGTGCCTGATACAGAGGTTCTGGTTACAGTAAATAGGCCATTGTGTTTGGAAAACCAGTTCTGGCAGCATCTACAGATGGGGTTTTGTGAGAATGATAACGTCACAAGTTTTAAGGATTGTGCGTGGAAGAAAGAAATCTGGTCTCCTGCCCGTGAGAGGGAGACGGAGTCACAGCAGCATGTGTCTGGGTGAACCAACCTGTTACTCAAGTTGGAGGTGCTCTGAGCCAGGTCTAGCAGAACTAAAGGAAGAAGGGTGAACTCTAGGGAGGCAGGTGAGAGAGGCTTCCGGAAAAAAGAGCTGCTGTAACTGGGTCTTGAAAAACCAAACAGCAGGAGAGAGGGCTCACCAGACAGAGTGCCCAGGGGCAGGTGGCCCAGTGCGTTGGTAAAACTCAAAAGGCTGGACCACAGGGGCTGTCAGTCTGCTCCGGCTGCGCTAACATAAGACCACAGACTGGGGGGCAGAAATTCATTTCTCACAGTTCTGGAGGTTGAGATCAAGGTGCCGGGCATTGTGGCTTCTGATGAGAGCTCTCACCCTGGCTTGTAGATCGCTGCCTTTTCACTCCCATGGCACAAAGAGGAGCAAGAGGCCATAGCACAGGGTGTGACCGGGCATTAGCAAGGTTCAAACCCGGACAGGTAGACAGGGGACCACGTTGTCGTGGGCCCTGTGGGCTGTGCTAAGCAGCCTGAACTTCACCCTAATATAGGGGTGTGAGGGAACTGTTTTAGGTAGGAGAGGGACAGGATGAGATTTGTGTTTTAGAGTGGTTACCTGTAGGACATATACCCTGCACGGATAGGTGGGGAGGACGGTCCCTTCAGAAAAGCACGTGCAAAGGTCCCAAACACCGACAGCTCCTACTGGGTGGTGAGCGGAGCAGTGGCCAGGTCAGCTGATTTCATCTCCTTTCTCTCCCGCTGAAGGCTATTACTCATGGAGGAGCCCAGGGCGTGGCTCCTGGTTTGTGCAGGCTCTCTGCTCCATGCTGAACGAGCACGGGAAAAGCCTGGAGATCTTGCAGATTCTCACCAGGGTGAATGACAGGGTGGCCAGGCACTTTGAATCTCAGTCTGATGACCCATGCTTCCATGAGAAGAAGCAGATCCCATGTGTGGTCTCCATGCTCACCAAGGAACTCTACTTCTGAAGATAACCATTCCAGGGGCGCACTCTAGCTGAGAAGCTACGGATCATTTGTTGATGAATCAGAATTTTTTTTTTTTTGATGCTCTTGAAAGATCCAGAAATTCTAAAAGATTTTAACTTCAGGAAAATTGATTCAACAGGAAACTTTCTGGTGCTGTCTTATCGTCTCTGAAGTTTCAGAGACTTTTTTTTTTAACATTGTTATCCATTTGGCAACTTTCTCTTAAGATTAATTTTCTGTTTGTCTTTCTTTTTCCTTGTTGTCACACTTAGTACATACAACAAAAATGACCTCTGCAGATGAGTTTTGGCTGTGTCCACCGTAATTGGTGGTGACTTTGGTAGACCATCAGAGTCATATTTGTACCTGGCAAAGAGAATGCTTGACAAAAAACAGCCAAAGGGATATTCATTTGCCTGTATTGCAGAAAGTGGGTATTGAATGCGGTTTGAGTGATTATTTTCATTGGTTTACAGCGGATTCCCGTGCAGAAATTCCCAGATATGTTAGAGGGGGAAAAAATGTAATGATTCTAATGTGTAGTAGTCAGGATCCAGTCAGGAAAACAGAAACCATTCTAAGTATTTCAGTAGAGGGAATTTAATAGAGGAAATTGACATACATAGATGATCAAAGAGAAGATAAATGAAAAGAAGCTGTTACCACCTAGGGCTATGAGGAGGTGTGGTTCCCTGAGTCCAGAAGCTGGGGTCATACACAGGAGCTGGAAACATGGTTGGGGGCTGGCTGGTAGGAGCTGGAACCACCTAGGAGTTGTGGGAAATGGAACCGTGGCAGGAACAAAGCCATTGCCCGAGATGGGGCAACACCAGATGAGTCAGACATGGCAACATACCCGGGCTTCACCTCTCCTTCTGCCCTCTAGTCTTCCTCTAACACCTTACCCTTCCAGCCCTACCTGGAAGCAATCTGGCAAGGGCCCTGGGAAGTGTGATTTCCTGCAATACAGAGCATAACAAGGGATAGTGAGGCAAGGGAGGAACAGAAATAGATATGGGCCTGGATCACAATGTGAATAGAAGGAATCCTATTCCCTATGTTCAGTGAGTCATCCATTCAATCATTTATTCATTGAGTTGTCAGATAATCTTTGTATTACCTGTTATGTGCAAAATCATCTATTTAAGCTTTAAAATCTGCCTGGAATTTTTTAGGTTATTCCAAGCCTTATTCTGGGTAAATTTTTTGTTACCTCTAATTCTCTAAATGGGGGAAGGTTTATGGCGAAGATATTTGCACTGTGTTTTCAAGGTGGTGTCCCCTTTTGAATCCTTGATAATTACTATTTTACTCTGCCCGATAACTTGTTAACAAACAAATGTTTATATTTATTGATTAAAATGTGGTTGTTTAATTCCTAATCTGCTCAGTTTGTTTTCCTTTTGAAGTTTTTTTTATTTCAGTGGGAAAATGAGAAAACAGGATAAGAATTGACCCTACTGACTTGACCTCAACACAAAATGTAATTCATGTTTTCTTTTGAAGCTAGAACACTAATAAAACAAGTAAATAATCACTTAGGAAGCTGAAACTCTTCACATAAAGGGTGAATGAACTTGTAAAGCTGTTTGTGATGGGCTGGCCCTTTTTAATTTGGCAACAAAATCAGATGGTGTAAAAGTATCTTCTTTCAATAAGAAAACTAATTTAGGGCCAGTTTATTAGACTTGTCCCTGTTTCCTGCCATCTAAAATATACCAAATGTTCAAAATTTAAGTGGTGATCATGAATCAAGAGAATCAACAAGCACCTACCCCACTTTTCTCAGAATTCACAGGCTGTTCTTTGGGAAATAGACTACCCTGTTAAAGGTTCCTATCTTAGAAATAAATATGCCCAAGTGCATTGTAATTTAAAGTAAAAACCATAGCACTCTACTTATTGATATTTGCCTTGTAAGCTTCATTAAAGAGACAGAAGTGATTCCAAGTGTCAGCATTAATTTTTTTTAATTCTCTGAGCAATCTTTAAGCTTATAAAATAATATTACCTCATGCCCCTTAGTCCAGAAATATAAATCGCTGTTAGGAAAGAGTCTTCGTTTGTCAAGATCAGAAATCCTGTTCCAAGTTGGGTATGTGTTCATACCCATCTCCATTCTTAAACTTCCCAATCTTTTTATAATCTGAAATTCTGATGACAAATTACACTAAAGGAGAACTCAATCCTGGTGAATACACATTCCTGGTTATTGTTATTTAGAATCCAAGCTTCCCCCTTGCAAAAGTACCAGGCAGAGTGCTGCTGTCGGTGAGGAAGATGCCTCACTTGGCATGGTGGGCTCAAGTCTGGGTTTCTCTTTGTTTGCTTTTTCTCATGGTGCCACTAGCCTATTTTAAATGCCAGCTTTAGGCTCTGCCTTGAGCTTTTTCCTCTGAGCAAATTTCCATAAACCATCATAAGCCTATTATGTTTATAAATTGCCCAAAATAGGTCTCAAAGTGCTGGGATGCAGTGTATTCAACATGATTTAAAACCTCAAGAAAATCAAGGTTTCTCTGTGAGAAAGAAGATAATGTCCACTGAAAGGACATAGACACTGGTTGACAAATCCTTTCTTTTGTCCAGCCTTGCAGTGCGTCTCCTGAAATCTTTTGTCCAGATACTCTGGCCACCAAGGATTGCCTTTTGACTTCCTAGGAGCACACCTTTCCGTCTGGCTTTCCATCTGTCAGGCCTTTTCCAGCAGACATCAGGCCAGGTGAGAAGGTGCGGTGGTCACCAATTTAAAGCATCAGCAATGCATCTGTGTCCTTAGGCAGAGACACAAATAGCAGTAGCCCCGGGTACCATGAATTTCCAAAAGAATGTGATCCTTCAGAGTTCTTCAAAGATAAAGCAAGATCAAAAGGTTCTTTTATACTGTTTGGCCTTGTAAATGTTTTTGCCTTGTAAATATCAATGCCAAGTGTGTGCTGGGCAACATCCACATCCCCTGGGAGCTTGTCAGAAATGCAGAATCCCAGGCCCCGCCCCACTCAACAAGAATCTGCATTTTAACCAGATCCCCAGGGGATCCACGTGCACAGGACAGTTTGAGAAGCTCAGTTTTGAGGGCAAGGACCACTTGTTTACACGTTTTTGCTTCCCCTCTCGACTGAAACTGAAGCTGATAATATAGTGTATACCTAAAAAGAATTCATGAAAAAACATATCTATTTTGGAATTTTCACGGAAGACATGTTTCAAGCACGTCTTAACCTCCAGCAAAAATCTTCTTGTAAAACTCTACCATGCCCTTAATTTCCATGGTATACTTTTTATGCCCTTCTCCATTTTAAATGAGCCTTCTGCTGAGTGATATAATAGGATTGTTTTCATGTTCTCAAAGTGCTTGAGAACATGAATTGCAGGCTTTAAGATGTCTTCCTAGACAGAATGGGATTAAGGGAGCCATTCTGCGCATGTTTCTGCTGTGGGCAGGAGCTGCTGTGCATTGAAACCACAGAGCCTGTCTCTTCCCACCAGTCCTCCCAATAGAGAGAAGTATTGTCTGTCCCTGCCAGTGTGCCCTCGGGCCATAGATCACCCTTCCGATAGATTTCAGGACTTTGTTTTGGATCAGATGGCAAATAATTCTTTCTGGCTCATAAATCATTAACACAAATACACCAAGAACACATGTGGAAGACCCCAGCCACCACCGCAGTACTGGTGTGGACGTGGAAACTCCATTAGCTTGCAGGTTCATGCTTGAATAGCCTTCTAAAAGTACATGATCAACATCTGGAAACCCAAAAGCCGAAGATGATGAGTTGGCTTTGGCGTGAGCTTTGGTTTATATAAATATTTATGGCACTACAGTTTTCTGATAAGTTTGTTTTAAGCATTTAAAGCTAAACGATGTCAAAGGATTTAAATTTGGAAGGCACTTGGGGTTGCTGTAACTGCAGAAATACAAGGCCAGGCATTTCTTGAGCTTTGATGGTCTGACCCAGGTAGATGGCATGAGGTTTAGGAAGGATTTGGGAAAAAGAGGGAGGTAGAAACAGTCTGATAGGTTTGGTCTAAATTGCTATTTCCAGGGAGTTCCCTGGTGCCTAGTGGTTAGGACTGCGCGCTTTCACTGCCATGATGGCCTGGGTTCAATCCCTGGTTGGGGAACTGAGATCCCGCAAGCTGTGCAGCACGCCAAAAAATGGAATGAAATGAAATGAAAAATTGCTAGTTCCAGCTTAAGTTGTTTAAGGCATATCTCAATTCTCACAGCATCAAACTTTTTTCTTAGGATCCAGGGTTAGCAGAGGTGCTTTTAACCATCAGTATTTAGAAACTTGGCTCTGAATCCCATTAAAAGATAAACTGAGGCATATTACAATTTTAGGAATTTATTTGCTCCAAAGGGGAAGTGGTTAGAAGTGCTCCCTCAAAGGGAGCTGGGGAAAATCTTTTACAGGGAAAAAGTGGAAGCAGAAAGGAAATTATTGGTTGGCTATAGCCTAAACCCTAGTTGGCTGTGATTGGTTGTACTTAGCTTTCACTCCCCTAAACTTGAGATGTTTATAGGCTTAGATTTTGATTTGCTTATGTCGGTGCAGCAACACTAGAGCTACCTTGAGTCTGATAGCCTCCTTGTTTAATTAACAGTCTGATCAAGTTCTAATCCCAGCTCTGACATTTGACTGTTTAATACCCATATAACCTTAGACAATCTTTCTGTTTCCCCATCAACCCATGAGGATAGTAATGTTGTGAAGATTAAATAAGATATGTATGTAAAGTGCTTAGCACAATGCCTGGCACAAAACACTCAATAAAAGGTAGGTATCAAAGGATGATGAAGAAGAAGATGATGTGAAGACAATGATTTTAACATGAAACATGGAAAAGGCAAGAATGGAAGATGCTCCACTGGACCCTCCACCCTTTCTGCCTCAAAGTGAGGTCTCCCAAAAGTGCAGGAATTACACCAAAGATTGATTTATACAGCAAACATTTAAAAAGCCCTACTAAATGCCAGATGTTGTATTAGAGGTGGGGCTAAAAAAGATGACCATGAAACGATACTTTCCCCAGAGGAGGTAAACAAATCACTCCAGTAAAATAGTAGCTTACTTTTGTTTATTTATTGAGTTGTGCATTCATTACTCTGGAGTACAGATGAGGAGGTCTCCCTCTGCCTAGGGATTCAGAGAGGGTTTCCCAGAGGACATATCTAATTCTCTTCCATTTAGCCTCCCAGCAAGGCTGAGAGGAAGCAGCAGAGACAGGAAATGAAGGTCAGCAGGTAGAAGGTGGTTCCTTTACTCTAGTGATTCTCACATTTTAGGGTGCCTGAGAACCCTGGAAGATCTGTGTATGAAGCAGATTCCTGCACCCCACTCTGCCCCCATTGTAATTCAGTATTTCCAGGTTGGAGACCAGGAATCTGCATGTTTGGCAAACCTGCCTGGAGATTCTGATATAGGTGGTCCTAGGACAGTGTATTTTATATTGATAGTAAAAGCCTCCCTTGCAGATCAGTGTGAGTGGCAGCAAAACCTCAGTTAAATAGCTAGGAAAGGGACTTCCCTGGTGGTCCAGTGGTTAAGACTCCATGCTCCCAGGGCCCAGGTTCCATCTCTGGTCAGGGAACTAGATCCTGCATGCCACAACTAAGAGCCTGCATGCTGCAACTAAAGATCCCGTATGCCACAGCTAAAAAGATCCCACACGCAGCAGTGAAGATCCTGAGTGCCGCAACTAAGACCCGACGCAGCCAAAAACAAATAAATATAAAAAAAAAAAACCCCAGCTACGAAAGACCATCAAAGGGCCAGCCATGCATTGGCTACTCTCAGATCTGGTGACTTAGTCAGTTTGGACTTCTAACAAATTACTATAGAATGAGAAGCTTAAACAACATTTATCTCTCACAGTTCTGGAAGCTATAAAGTCCAGGATCAAGGCACAGCAGATTTGGTGTCTGGTGAGAGCTTGCTTCCTAGTTCATAGATGGCCATCTTCTTACTGTATCCTCACATGGCAGAAGGGACAAGAGAACTCGCTGGGGTTTCTGTTATAAGGGCACTAATCCTATTCATGAGGGCTTCACCCTCATGACCTAATCACCTCCCAAAAGCCCCACTACCTAATACTGTCTCATGGCGGGGGTGGGGGGGTAGAATTTCAACATGTGAATTTGGGGGAGGGGCACAAACATTCAGTCCATAACATATAGCTAGCCACCCTATTAGCCACCCTTTCCCAATTCCAAATGTGCTAGAACTAGAGAACACTTGCCCAAGAACTTCCAGAGGCTGAACAGGAACTTCAAGCCCAGGGTGACTTTTGGAGGAAGCTTGGGAAGTGTGAGGGAGCTTGCAATGAATGGGTCCAGATGCACTGGCTTCTCCAGCTGGTATCTGCAGGCCCACCTCTTTCCTCTTCCTCTCAGATCACTTAGGCAATCATTTCTAGGCAAGATGGGCCACTCGTGTTTTCCCTCTCCTCCAGTGCCTCTTAGGTACCACAATGTAAAATACTTTCTTTAATAACATTACTGACATTTTTAAAGGAACTTTTCTCTACCACACCTTTCATAATTAATATTAACTGGTTTAATGTTAAGTAAGGAAGGGAAAAGTTAATTCTCAAGTGTATGTTTTTTATACTAGGATATATGCAGGACCAACTCTTAAAAGCTTAGGAAAATCAGCTTTTGCAAATTATCTTTTCTGAAGCTTCCAGCTGTATTAGGTGCTGACAGTTTTTAAGCACTGAGATGAAAGAGACAAATTCTTTTTCTTTTGTGTTGCTAATTACAATTTTTCTTGGCATTATGAAGCCTGCTTTTCCCTTGAGACGTTTGCCGGCATACATTAATTGCACAAATATTTACAGACTGCTAAAGCATAGGGGCAGCTTATACCAAAAAAGATATGGAACACTTGAAAAAAAGCCT
The DNA here is from genome assembly GCF_949752795.1 of Hyperoodon ampullatus. Lineage (NCBI taxonomy): Eukaryota > Metazoa > Chordata > Mammalia > Artiodactyla > Ziphiidae > Hyperoodon > Hyperoodon ampullatus. Next base: position 212,808,049 of record NC_136914.1, read on the forward strand.
CTCTGACACACTGTATTTGTGGTCTGTTACCCGGAATCAGCATAAACTATTTGCCCCTTAGCCTCAGCAAATGTGTTTGAAGAACGTTGTCCCTGGGTTGACTAAGTGTTTACTTTGCTGGCAATGGTTGCTGAAGTCTTCCTTCAAGAGACTTGTGGATGACACTTCTTTTTTTCAGGGTTAAAAATAAGATTTCCAAAAATATGTATGCATCTTATGGATTGCTACGCTGTCAACACTTTTCATCTCCTAGGCCTCCCACATGGCATGGAAGAGGTTTATCCAATGGTTCTTCCAAATCCCAGGAGCTTCAGAAAGCTAAGTTGAACAAGCTGGAAAATTTGAATAGCAAAGCCACAAGGCTCTTTGTACCTTCTCATTTTCCTAGTATGCTAATTGAGAACAAAGGCTCTGGAGGAAGAGCCCTGTTCCCATCCCAGCTTTGGCACTTCCAAGTTAGATAACCTTGAGGAATCTCTCAAGCTCTCTAAACCTCAGTTTCTCCATCTTAAAATGGAAATAGCCATATGTAGGTACCTAGGAAATTGCATCTACCTCTAAGTGTCTTGTGAGAAATAAATGAAATAATGAGTACAAAGCGCTTAGCACAATGCCTGGCACACAGAAAGTACTCAATAAATGTTTGACTATGTTTTTTAAACCAGCCTGACCTTATTAATAATTTAGGACACAGGAAGGAGATTAGGAAGGAGGGACAAAAAGGAAGTGCAAGTGGATTCTAATCTACAGAAGAGGCTTTCTGAGGATTAAGGCTACCCATGCAGAGGAGAGGAAGAACGGGAGCAGGAAAGGAAGGCAAGAGAATTATAGCAAGGCCAAAGAATGGCATAGCCACCAGCCTGAGCTTCAGAAGAGGAATAGGCGCTGAGTGCAGAGATGTCCAATAAAATACAAGGTGCCCAGTTACATTGGAATTTCAGGTAGAGCAACAAATTTTCTTAGTGTAAGTGTGTCCCAAATAGTCCATGGAATATACTTATACTGAAAAATTATTCGTTGCTTATCTGGAATTCCAATTTAACTGGGTATCCTGTTTTTATGGGGTTATTGTTTATTGTGTGTGTGTGTTTGTCTATTTGCTTGTTTTGCTCAATCTGGCTGCCCCAGCCCTAACTCTGCAGACCATTGTTCCAGCTTCCATCAGCTCATCTTGGCCCTGAATGCCCACTTCACAGGGATGTTGGGAGGATTTAAAGAAAAATGTGTGGAAAGGGCTTTGCAAACTCCAAAGAACTATAAGATCAAATAAGGAGACATTTCCTTTGGTGGGTGTTGTTATGAGTCATCAAGCAAAAGCCAGGTCTTTGTGAATTTAAAGAGATAAATGGAAAATTCCAGGGAGTCTATGGAGTTTATTCAGAAGGGGTGATTCTAAAGACCCCTAAAGGGGACTTCCCTGGTGGCACAGTGGTTAAGAATCTGCCTGCCAATGCAGGGGACCCGGGTTCGAGCCCTGGTCCAGGAAGATCCCACATGCCACGGAGCAACTAAGCCCATGTGCCACAACTACTGAGCCTGTGCTCTAGAGCCCACGAGCCACAACTACTGAAGCTCGCACTCCTAGAGCCCGTGCTCTGCAACAAGAGAAGCCTCCGCAACAAGAGAAGCCGCACGCACTGAAACGAAGAGTAGCCTCCACTTGCCGCAACTAGAGAAAGCCATGCACAGCAACGAAGACCCAATGAGGCCAAAAATAAATAATAAAATAAATTTATTTTTTAAAAAAATTCTAAAAAAATAAATAAAGACCCTAAGGAGATTGACTAGATGTAATGGTTCTCAACTGTGGCTACACCCTAAAATCACCTGGAGATCTTTTCCAGCCCAGTGCCCAGGCAGTATCCCAGATCAACTAAGTCAGGATCTCTGAGGGTGGGACCAGGAATCAATGTTGTTAAACCTCTCCATGTGATTCCAGTTTGCAGCCAAGCTTTAAACTAGTGGTAGAATGCACCCCGGGAAGGGGTAAGTTGAACAGTTTAGAAACTTTGGAGCCTGAGGAGGGTCCTACGGGATAGATACATTCTTCAGTGAGACTGAGTGTAAGAAGGAGAGGAGGAAAAATAATAAGAAAAACAAGAGAGGAAGCAATTGTAAAGATAGATATATTCCGTCTGCTAAACTTTTAAAAATAATATAAGTACCAAGAGCAAATGAGTATGGCTAATTTAAAAACCAGGAGATTTGGGTGTGTGCTAGAAGCAGGGGTTAGATAAGAATACCAAGTAAGAATTTTCTATGATAAATTAACCAGCACCTAACAGTCCCATAGCTGATGTGAACAGTGGTCCCTCTCATTTCAGAGGCACGAGGATCCACTTATGATTGAAGAGAGCTCTGTTGGAGGATTTGTACTTTCAGTGAAGTCACAGTTGGTTCACAATTTCTCTTCCAACTTAGGACTTGTGGGAGCTGAAGACGAATTTCTCTTTCAGGCATAAAGATCTAGAAGGTGTGGGTGGGTGGATATGTGAAATTGCACTAATTTGTGTTCTGGGTAAACCACGCCTACATAAGAAGCACCACTTGTCTTTGACTGATCATGATAGACACCAAAAAGGAAATAACCTTTTATATGTATTTTTTCTCAGTCAACAGATATTTATTGAGATCTGTGCTAAGCACTGTTCTTAGCATTGGGGAAAGAACAGGTAAAAAAGCAGTCTTTTCTCTCATAGAATTTATATTTTAGTGGAGAAGACAGATAGTTAATATGATTTCATGTAGTGAGAAGTATTATGAAGAAATAAAGCAGGATAAGAAACTCAGGAATGGTGAGGTGGGTGAGAGGAAGGTTAAGTTAGGTAGAATGACTGGGAAAGGCCTCCTCAGAGCCACATCTGAGCAGAAACTTGAGCAGAGGGAGTGGGCCACGTAGACATGCAAAGAAAGGGGTTTCTAGGCAGAGCAAGCAGTGAGTGCAAAGGCCCTGAGGCAGCTACCACCTGGGCCTATTTGAGAAACATCAAGAAAGCCAGTGCTGCAGAGCAGGATGCTGGGAAATAAGGGTGAAAAGCGGGCAGGGCCAGATCGTGTAGGGCTCTCAACCATGGCGAGCACATTAGATTTCATTCTGATACAACAAACGGGAAGCCATTGGAGCGATTTGAGCAGGGAAGTGGTAGGATTTCATGAACTATTTATTGTCAAAGATACTCTGGAGAATGGACTAAAGAGAGAAAGTAGAAGCAGGGAGCCCAGGAGTTTCAGTAGTGGCCTAGGTGAGAGATGCAGGTTGACATGGTAGTGGATGTCATGGGAAGTAGTCAGATGTGGGCTTTGTCTTGAAGGCAGAGACAGCAGGATTGGCTGACAGATTTGGAGTAGGGATATGCGAAAACGCTGGAAATTAAGAATGATTCCGATTTATAGCCTAACAGGTAGATGAAATGGTGCAGTTTCCTGAGACTGGGAAGAGGTTTGATGGGAAGGGTGAGGATGGTGAAAATCAAGGTTTCTGTTTTGCACAAGTTGTTTGAGCTACCTACTGAGCATCTATGGTAGACCCTGATGTTAACCCATCCATTTGCTCTGCATTAATTTCCAATTGCTGTTCTAACAAATTACCACAAATTTCGTGGCTTAAAACAACACTAATTTATTCTCTCGGAGTTATGATGTTCAGAAATGTAAAATCAAGGTATCAGCAGGGCTCTGTTCCATCTGGAGGCTTCGGGGGAAAACCTATCAATCTTTCCTTGCTTTTTTCAACTTCTAGAGGCTTTACATTCCTTGGCCCCTGGCCCCTTCCTCATTTCTTCAAAGCCAGCAGTGTAGCATCTTCTCTCTCCTCTGACCTCCTGCCTCCTTCTTATAGGGACCCTTGTGATTCTAGCAGGCCCACACAAATAAGCCAAGATAATCTTCCCGTCTCAAGATCCTTAACTTACTCACATCTGCAATGACCATTTTGCCATGTGAGGTAACATATTCACAGGTTCCAGGGTTAGGATGTGGACATCTTTGGGGACCATTATTAACCTGCCACGTCTCCTTGTCCTCAAAACCCTGACTGAGGTGAAAATAGCAATGTGCCCAACTACAAAACACAGACATATTTCCAGGTAAAAGTGACAAGAGCATCTTATCCAAGGGGGACTGTAGCAGATGCCAGTGGCAGCCACATTGGTCTACTCCCAAGTGTCAACACCCACATGTCCCTCTGGATCCCTCTGGCCTCCTGAGCCCACTTTGCTACATATATGACAGGTCAGCAGTGCCAGAAATTCATGTCCCCTTGATGATAGACAGGAGTTGGTCTATAAATACCCCAGCTCCCTCACCCCTGGGTGGAATAACTAAGGTGAGTGTTGTAGAATAGCTTCCAGAGTTTCCTAGTGGGATCCAGCTCCAGTTACCCTCAGTGGTAACTTACCAGATACCAAACATTTTTATCAGCTGGTTTCCCTTTTTGGTTGTAAAACAGGGAATATAATATCTGCCCTGCTTCCCTCACAAGACTTTTGTGCAAGCAGGAGACACTGTATAAGTACCTTGTAACTGGCAAACTGCACAATCAATTAAGCTGGTACTATTATGAGACCCATAGACTACTAGGCCTGTTAGGCACCAGGAAGTCATCTGGTCCCCCCTTCCCAGGGGGAAAAAGGGGACAAACCCAAGGTCTTCCAGGGAGCTGAAGCAGACCAGAAGCATAAACTTGGTATCTTGATTCTAGGCCTGGTGGGTTTCAACTCTGTCATGATGTTTATTACCAGGTGACTCTTAGATGATTTCTGAGCCTCGTGTAGCCTCTATTTACTCAAGTGAAACATGGAAAGAATGACTTCACACCCCCAATGCCACTATAAAGTACTTTGAAGAGTCTTTAAACTCAGAGAGGAGCCCGGCCCCTCCCATTAGAGGTATGGCTCCTACACAAACTCATTTATAAGTTAAATTACAGACACAACGTCCTTGATGTATTTGATAAACCCTTATAAAGTGCTTACTATGGGCCAAGCACTTTACAAATATATGCTCATTTCATCCTTGTAACAACTCAAGCAAGTTGGTACTATTATCGTTCTCATTTAAAGACAAGGAAACTGAGGCACAGAGAAGTTAAGTGATTTCTCCAAGAGCACAGAGCACAATAATGAGCTCTGGGAACTCTGTAAGTCTGACTCTATGCTTGAAAATATTATGCTATGCTGAGTCATCTTCTTTTTTTACCCTTCCTTTTTTATCCTTTTTCTCCTATGAACTCTCTCCCCCATCTCTATCCCTGGCCCAATTCCTCATGTTCAAATCATACATCCCTCAATCAAAATGATTTCCATTTGCACAAAACAAACAATTTAATACAAACTGATTTCAACAGTCAAGAGAATTTCAACTTCTCCTAACAGGAAAGTCCAGAGGAAGTATGGAATTCAAGCACAGTTTAATCCGAAGTTTACCAAGCCATCAAGACAGCGGCACTGTATCTCTGTGATTCTTTCAGCTCTGTTCTTTCCTTGCATCATCTTTATTATTAGGTTGGCTTCCCCGCACAGAAGCAAAATGCCTTCCCATCCACACGCTGTGCTGCCCAGAGAAAGAGAAGGAGCCTTTGACCCAGCATCCCACTCACTAGTCCTGAGATTCCCTCTGCTTCTGGACCAGTGGCTGAGGCCGACGCTGGAGTCCAGAGTGTGTCCACGGTCCAAGAGTCACGTGGTGACTGGTGTCTGGTGTCTGGAAGTGGCAGCAAGTGTTTCTGGCGGGGGAAGGGGGTCAGCCACATCAAATGCTGTCAGGAGGAGGAGTGAGATGAAGACTGAGAACTGACCACAGGATTTGGGCAACATGGAGGTCATCATGGTCTTGGCAAGAGCTATTTTGGGAGAGTGGTGTAGAGTGGCAAGTTGGATTGGGTCTTTGTTCTTTTTTTTATTCCTAGCAGTGACCATTATGCCATAGGTACCAATAAATGCCCAAATAGAATATCCTTTCTTATTAACTGCCTTCAACTTAAATAGGAAGTGAAAGGGATAAAAGCATTTAAAATGTTTACACTTCCCCCAGGACAAAAGGCAGAAGGATGAAATAATGCTAGTTGCTGATTTTATGGGATTTGCCTGATTCCTCAAACTCATGCTTCATGCAAAATCCGTGTGGAGCACGCTCTTTCTTCTCCAGGTCCATAAATGAAAGACGGTTACTTCTATTACCATAGAGGTTGAAGTACAAATAAAGCGGGCAGCTGTGAAATCCAGAGTGGCAGGGAAGCCCCATGGGGGATCAACAAAGGGATCGAAGAAACATAGGGTATCAGTAATTGTGCCACATCCTATACATGTGATACGCTTTGGGAAAGTGGCTATTGCATGGGGTCCCCACTTTGGGGGGTCTCTTTTCTACTCTGCTTGTCCCTCCCTCTTCACTATTGTAAACTGCACTGCCATGCCTTCTCTACCAACTCTGTTCCTATTGCCCCAGTGCCAACCAGGTGGGCAAAATAAGGATTCAGGGCAATAAGGGGAAAGGAAGGGAAAGAAAAAGAAGCAGCCCCATCATCCCTCCTTTGGACCCAGTGGTGGCCTTTTGGCTGTCTTCCCAGCCTACAACCTTTGGGCCATCTTCTATCACCTATACACATTCCCTCACCCCCAGAAACTGGACCCAAGTGTTCTTATTTTTTTTTTAATTTATTTTTTTATTAGTCTCTGCTTTACAACAAAGTGAATCAGTCATACATATACATCTGTTCCCACATCCCCTCCCTCCTGCGTCTCCCTCCCTCCCACCCTCCCCATCCCACCCCTCCAGGCGGCCACAAAGCACCGAGCCGATCCCCCCGCGCCACACGGCCACCCACCACCATCCATCCACCCCACGCCCGGCAGTGTATACACGTCCATGCCTCTCCCCCGCCCCGTCACAGCCCACCCCCCACATATCCCCAAGCCCACCCCCAGTAGGTCTGTGTCTCTATTCCTGTTTTACCCCTAAGTTCTTCATGACATTTTTTTTTCTTAAATTCCATATACATGTGTTAGCATACGGTATTTGTCTTTCTCTTTCTGACTTACTTCACTCTGTATGACAGACTCTAGGTCTATCCACCTCATTACAAATAGCTCAGTTTCGTATCTTTTTATGGCTGAGTAATATTCCATTGTATATATGTGCCACATCTTCTTTATCCATTCATCCAATGATGGACACTTGGGTTGTTTCCATCTCCGGGCTACTGTGAGTAGAGCTGCAATGAACATTTTGGTACATGTCTCTTTTTGAATTATGGTTTTCTCAGGGTATATGCCTGGTAGTGTGATTGCTGGGTCATATGGTAGTTCTATTTTTAGTTTTTAAGGAACCTCCATACTGTTCTCCATAGAGGCTGTACCAATTCACATTCCCACCAGCAGTGCAAGAGTGTTCCCTTTTCTCCACACCCTCTCCAGCATTTATTGTTTCTAGATTTCTTGATGATGGCCATTCTGACTGGTGTGAGATGATATCTCATTGTAGCTTTGATTTGCATTTCTCTAATGATTAATGATGTTGAGCATTCTTTCATGTGTTTGTTGGCAGTCTGTATATCTTCTTTGGAGAAATGCCTACTTAAGTCTTCTGCCCATTTTTGGATTGGGTTGTTTGTTTTTTTGCTATTGAGCTGCATGAGCTGCTTATAAATTTTGGAGATTAATCCTTTGTCAGTTGCTTCATTTGCAAATATTTTCTCCCATTCTGAGGGTTGTCTTTTGGTCTTGTTTATGGTTTCCTTTGCTGTGCAAAAGCTTTGAAGTTTCATTAGGTCCCATTTGTTTATCTTTGTTTTTAGTTCCATTTCTCTAGGAGGTGGGTCAAAAAGGATCTTGCTGTGATTTATGTCATAGAGTGTTCTGCCTATGTTTTCCTCTAAGAGTTTGATAGTTTCTGGCCTTACATTTAGGTCTTTAATCCATTTTGAGCTTATTTTTGTGTATGGTGTTAGGGAGTGATCTAATCTCATTCTTTTACATGTAGGTGTCCAGTTTTCCCAGCATGATTTATTGAAGAGGCTGTCCTTTCTCCACTGTACATTCCTGCCTCCTTTATCAAAGATAAGTTGACCATATGTGCGTGGGTTTATCTCTGGGCTTTCTATCCTGTTCCATTGATCTATCTTTCTGTTTTTATGCCAGTACCACACTGTCTTGATTACTGTAGCTTTGTAGTATAGTCTGAAGTCAGGGAGCCTGATTCCTCCAGCTCCGTTTTTCGTTCTCAAGATTGCTTTGGCTATTCGGGGTCTTTTGTGTTTCCATACAAATTGTGAAATTTTTTGTTCTAGTTCTGTGAAAAATGCTAGTGGTAGTTTGATAGGGATTGCATTGAATCTGTAGATTGCTTTGGGTAGTAGAGTCATTTTCACAATATTGATTCTTCTAATCCAGGAGCATGGTATATCTCTCCATCTATTTGTATCATCTTTAATTTCTTTCATCAGTGTCTTATAATTTTCTGCATACAGGTCTTTTGTCTCCTTAGGTAGGTTTATTCCTAGATATTTTATTGTTTTTGTTGCAATGGTAAATGGGAGTGTTTTCTTGATTTCACTTTCAGATTTTTCATCATTAGTGTACAGGAATGCCAGAGATTTCTGTGCGTTAATTTTGTATCCTGCTACTTTACCAAATTCATTGATTAGCTCTAGTAGTTTTCTGGTAGCATCTTTAGGATTCTCTATGTATAGTATCATGTCATCTGCAAACAGTGACAGCTTTACTTCTTCTTTTCCCATTTGGATTCCTTTTATTTCCTTTTCTTCTCTGATTGCTGTGGCTAAAACTTCCAAAACTAAATTGAATAAGTGTGGTGAGAGTGGGCAGCCTTGTCTTGTTCCTGATCTGGAAATGGTTTCAGTTTTTCACCATTGAGAATGATGTTGGCTGTGGGTTTGTCATATATGGCCTTTATTATGTTGAGGAAAGTTCCCTCTATGCCTACTTTTTGCAGGGTTTTTATCATAAATGGGTGTTGAATTTTGTCGAAACTTTCTCTGCATCTATTGAGATGATCATATGGTTTTTCTCCTTCAATTTGTTAATATGGTGTATCACATTGATTGATTTGCATATATTGAAGAATCCTTGCATTCCTGGAATAAACCCCACTTGATCATGGTGTATGATCCTTTTAATGTGCTGTTGGATTCTGTTTGCTAGTATTTTGTTGAGGATTTTTGCATCTATGTTCATCAGTGATATTGGCCTGTAGTTTTCTTTCTTTGTGACATCCTTGTCTGGTTTTGGTATCAAGGTGATGGTGGCCTCATAGAATGAGTTTGCGAGTGTTCCTCCCTCTGCTATATTTTGGAAGAGTTTGAGAAGGATGGGTGTTAGCTCTTCTCTAAATGCTTGATAGAATTCGTCTGTGAAGCCATCTGGTCCTGGGCTTTTGTTTGTTGGAAGATTTTTAATCACAGTTTCAATTTCAGTGCTTGTGACTGGTCTGTTCATATTTTCTATTTCTTCCTGATTCAGTCTTGGCAGGTTGTGCATTTCTAAGAATGTGTCCATTTCTTCCAGGTTGTCCATTTTATTGGCATAGAGTTGCTTGTAGTAATCTCTCATGATCTTTTGTATTTCTGCAGTGTCAGTTGTTACTTCTCCTTTTTCATTTCTAATTCTATTGATTTGAGTCTTCTCCCTTTTTTTCTTGATGAGTCTGGCTAATGGTTTATCAATTTTGTTTATCTTCTCAAAGAACCAGCTTTTAGTTTTATTGATCTTTGCTATCGTTTCCTTCATTTCTTTTTCATTTATTTCTGATCTGATCTTTATGATTTCTTTCCTTCTGCTAACTTTGGGGTTTTTTTGTTCTTCTTTCTCTAATTGCTTTAGGTGCAGGGTCAGGTTGTTTACTCGAGATGTTTCCTGTTTCTTAAGGTGGGATTGTATTGCTATAAACTTCCCCCTTAGAACTGCTTTTGCTGTGTCCCATAGGTTTTGGGTCGTCGTGTCTCCATTGTCATTTGTTTCTAGGTATTTTTTAATTTCCTCTTTGATTTCTTCAGTGATCACTTCGTTATTGAGTAGTGTATTGTTTAGCCTCCATGTGTTTGTATTTTTTACAGATCTTTTCCTGTAATTGATGTCTAGTCTCATAGCATTGTGGTCGGAAAAGATACTTGATACAATTTCAATTTTCTTAAATTTACCAAGGCTTGATTTGTGACCCAAGATATGATCTATCCTGGAGAATGTTCCATGAGCACTTGAGAAAAATGTGTATTCTGTTGTTTTTGGATGGAATGTCCTATAAATATCAACTAAGTCCATCTTGTTTAATGTATCATTTAAAGCTTGTGTTTCCTTATTTATTTTCATTTTGGATGATCTGTCCATTGGTGAAAGTGGGGTGTTAAAGTCCCCTACTATGAGTGTGTTACTGTCGATTTCTCCTTTTATGGCTGTTAGTATTTGCCTTATGTATTGAGGTGCTCCTATGTTGGGTGCATAAATATTTACAATTGTTATATCTTCTTCTTGGATCGATCCCTTGATCATTATGTAGTGTCCTTCTTTGTCTCTTCTAGTAGTCTTTATTTTAAAGTCTATTTTGTCTGATATAAGAATTGCTACTCCAGCTTTCTTTTGATTTCCATTTGCATGGAATATCTTTTTCCATCCCCTACTTTCAATCTGTATGTGTCTCTAGGTCTGAAGTGGGTCTCTTGTAGACAGCATATATATGGGTCTTGTTTTTGTATCCATTCAGCCAATCTGTGTCTTTTGGTGGGAGCATTTAGTCCATTTACATTTAAGGTAATTATTGATATGTATGTTCCTATTCCCATTTCCTTAATTGTTTTGGGTTCGTTATTGTAGGTATTTTCCTTCTGTTGTGTTTCATGCCTAGAGAAGTTCCTTTAGCATTTGTTGTAAAGCTGGTTTGGTGGTGCTGAACTCTCTCAGCTTTTGCTTGTCTGTAAAGGTTTTAATTTCTCCATCAAATCTGAATGAGATCCTTGCTGGGTAGAGTAATCTTGGTTGCAGGTTTTTCTCCTTCATCACTTTAATTATGTCCTGCCACTCCCTTCTGGCTTGTAGAGTTTCTGCTGAGAGATCAGCTGTTAACCTGATGGGGATTCCCTTGTGTGTTATTTGTTGTTTTTCCCTTGCTGCTTTTAATATGATTTCTTTGTGTTTAATTTTTGACAGTTTGATTAATATGTGTCTTGGCATATTTCTCCTTGGATTTATTCTGTATGGGACTCTCTGTGCCTTCTGGACTTGATTAACTATTTCCTTTCCCATATTAGGGAAGTTTTCAACTATAATCTCTTCAAATATTTTCTCAGTCCCTTTCTTTTTCTCTTCTTCTTCTGGAACCCCTATAATTCGAATGTTTGTGCGTTTAATGTTGTCCCAGAGGTCTCTGAGACTGTCCTCTGTTCTTTTCATTCTTTTTTCTTTATTTTGCTCTGCAGCAGTTATTTCCACTATTTTATCTTCCACCTCACTTATCCGTTCTTCTGCCTCAGTTATTCTGCTATTGATCCCATCTAGAGTATTTTTCATTTCATTTATTGTGTTTTTAATCGATGCTTGATTCATCTTTAGTTCTTCTAGGTCTTTGTTAACTGTTTCTTGCATTTTGTCTATTCTATTTCCAAGATTTTGGATCATGGAAATAGAATCTTGGATCATCTTTACTATCATCATTCTGAATTCTTTTTCAGGCAGACTGCCTAGTACCTCTTCATTTGTTAGGTCTGGTAGGTTTTTATCTTGCTCCTTCACCTGCTGTGTGTTTTTCTGTCTTCTCATTTTGCTTATGTTACTGTGTTTGGGGTCTCCTTTTTGCAGGCTGCAGATTCATATTTCCCATTGTTTTTGGTGTCTGTCCCCAGTGGCTAAGGTTGTTTCAGTAGGTTGTGTAGGCTTCCTGGTGGGGGGGACTAGTGCCTGTGTTCTGGTGGCTGAGGCTCGATCTTGTCTTTCTGGTGGACAGGTCCACGTCTGGTGGTGTGTTTTGGGGTGCCTGTGGCCTTATTATGTTTTTAGGCAGCCTCTCTGCTAATGAGTGGGGTTGTGTTCCTGTCTTGCTAGTTGCTTGACATAGGGTGACCAGCACTGTAGCTTGCTGGTCATTGAGTGAAGCTGGGTGCTGGTGTTGAGATGGAGATCTCTGGGAGATTTTCGCTGCTTGATATTATGTGGAGCTGGGAGGTCTCTTGTGGACCCGTGTCCTGAAGTTGGCTCTCCCACTTCAGAGGCACAGCACTGACTCCTGGCTGCAGCACCAAGAGCCTTTCATCTACCCGGCTCAGAATAAAAGGGAGAAAAAGTAGAAAGAAAGAATTAGTAGAAGAAAGAAAGAGAGAGGGAAAGAAAGGAAGGAAGGAAGGAAGAAAGAAAGGAGGGAGGGAGGAAGGATGGAAAGAAAGAAAGAAAGGAGGGAGGGAGGAAGGAAAGAAAAAGAAAGAGTGAAAGGAAGAAGGGAGGGAGGGAGGGAGGAAGGAAAGAAAGAAAGAAAGAGTGAAAGGAAGAAGGGAGGGAGGGAGGAAGGAAAGAAAGAAAGAAAGAAAGACAGACAGGAGGGAGGGAGGGAGGAAGGAAAGAAAGAAAGAAAGGGGTGGAGGGAGGGAGGGAGGAAGGGAAGGTAGGAAAAAAAGAGAGAAGATAAAGTAAAATAGAATAAAGTATAAAATATAGTAGCGTTGTTAAAAATAAAAAAGTAATTATTGAAAAAAAAAAACGGACGGATAGAACCCTGGGACCTATGGTGGAAGCAAAGCTATACAGAGAAAATCTCACACAGAAGCATACACATACACATTCACAAAAAGAGAACAGGGGGGAAAAATCGAAAATCTTGCTCTCAAAGTCCACCTCCTCAATTTGGGATAATTCATTGTAAAAAGAGGAAAAGGCGAAAAAATCTTAAATCTTGTCCTCAAAGTCCACCTCCTCAATTTGGGATGATTCGCTGTCCATTCATGCATTCTACAGACGCAGGGCACATCAAGCGGAGCGTGGAGCTTTAATCCGCTGCCTCCGAGGCTGCACAGAGAGATTTCCCTGTCTCTTCTCTGCTCTCACAGCTCCCGGGTCTCAGGTTTGGGCCTGGCCCCGCCTCTGCACGTAGGTCGCCGGAGGGCGTCCGTTCTTTGCTCAGACGGGACAGGTTTAAAGGAGCCGCTGGTTCGGGGGCTCTGGCTCACTCAGGCTGAGGGGAGGGAGGGGCACGCAGTGCGGGGCGGGCCTGCGGCAGCAGAGGCCGGCGTGATGTTGCACCAGCCCGAGGCACTCCGTACGCTTTCCCGGTGAAGCCGTCCCTGGGTCCCGGGACCCCGGCAGTGGCGGGCTGCACAGGCTCCCCGGAAGTGGGGGGTGGACAGTGACCTGCGCTCGACACAGGCCTTGTGGCAGCGGCAGCAGCAGTCCCAGCATCCCACGCCCGTCTCCGGGGTCCGCGCCTTCAGCCGCGGCTCGCGCCTGTCTCTGGAGCTTCTTTAAGCAGCGCTCTTAATGCCCTCTCCTCGCGCACCAGGAAACAAAAGGGAAGAAAAAGTCTCTTGCCTCTTCAGCAGCTCCAGACTTTTTCCCCATGCCGCCAGCCCCAGTCCTCTCCCTGCGCTCCAACCGAAACCTAATACCCGAGCCTCAGCTCCCAGCCCCGCCCGCCCCGGCGGCCGAGCAGACAAGCCTCTCGGGCTGGTGTGTGCCTGAGGGCACCGATCCTCTGTGCGGGAATCTCTCCGCCTTGCCCTCCGCACCCCTGTTGCTGTGCTCTCCTCGGCTACTCTGAAGCTTTCCCCTTCCGCCACCCGCAGTCTCCGCCCGCGAAGGGGCTTCTAGTGTGTGGAAACCTTTCCTCCTTCACGGCTCCCTCCCACTGGTGCAGGTCCCGTCCCTATCCTTTTGTCTCTGTTTATTCTTTTTTCTTTTGCCCTACCCAGGTATGTGGGGAGTTTCTTGCCTTTTGGGGGGTCTGAGGTCTTCTGTCAGCGTTCAGTAGGTGTTCTGTAGGAGTTGCTCCACGTGTAGATGAATTTCTGATGTACCTGTGGGGAGGAAGGCGATCTCCGCGTCTTACTCTTCCGCTATCTTCCTCCGGATCCCAAGTGTTCTTCTGAAATAAAGAGGATTCTGACTTCAATCGTCTATGGATCCAAGGGTCCTCCTTTGACATCTATGTCTACTTTTACTTTTACAAATGAATTCAACTATTAAAATAGACACTGTTGTATGTATGTGTTAGGGGAGGTGGGCAGAGATGATTAACTTTATTCTGTTTTTCATTTCAAAAAAACTTCAGAGAACTTCAAAAGGATTTTGGTCCATAAACTAGACATCCATTGGATGACCAAACATCTTAGCCCCTAAGTTCCTTGACCTCCTCATTGCCAATGACCTTCTTACACACTGTAGCTCAGCCACCCGCTCCCTGCAACTGTTCTACTTTTAGGATCATCAATCAATCATGCTCTCTCCAAGCACCACTTCCTACCCTTCCAGCCAGCTTATTTCATCTATCTTCAGTCTCACCGGTACTTCCTCTCCAGGAGCCCCTCCTCTCATCTCTTCCCTCCTTATGCCCCTCTGATCCCATCCCATTCACCTATTTGGGCACCCTTTTGCAATTATCCTAAACTCCCTTGCTCTTTTGTCCTTCTGTGGCATCTCCCCAGCACAAATGCTAACCTGGAATGAACCTCACCACCTGGCTTCCCCACGTCTGCTCCTGAACAGCTGGATGCTACTAGGGAAAATCACACATCAAGCAGATAGGAATCTTGCCAGATTTATGGTCACCAACCTCAACGGACTGTCAACACTTCCAGCATCAAGATATACTTGTAGAATGGGTAAATATCTATGGAAGGAACTCTGGGGATTCTGAAATGTAAGGACTGCATGCAGGTAGAGGAGCGAGCAAAAGAGGCAAAGAAGATCAATCAGTGCAGAAGAGAACCAGCTGAAAAAGTAACTTGGAAGTAAAGGAAAGAGAATTTCAACAAGGCTTCACTAACTGCCATTGTCTCTTTTGAGCAAAACTCTGTGTCAGGCTACTCTGTGGACCAACAGCCAACCAGTGGAGGGCCAGCTCTACGGTCACATGCTCGCCCTGATCCAAAGACCAGGCTGGCTCATTTCCTTCGACAGGGGGTTGAGGAATGGCAGTTTCAGCTAGAAAAGGTCACTGATCACAACAGACACGTGAAAGTATGAGGAAGCATCAAGAATCCCGAGGGCTCGACAAGGCTGAAGAACAGGTTTGGTTGAAATAAGGAAATAGAAAAGGTAGAAGGATGGGAAGTTGCAGTCAGAAGGTAGGATACCAGCATCAAAGTGGTCAAAGGCCAGACAGGGATGGGTAATTACAAGGTCCAAAGTGTGACCATGGGAGTGGGGTATGAAGTGAAGTAGAGGTATCACTGGAGTATTAGAGTTCGTTGTGTCTGATCTCGCTGGCCACGTCATGAGCTCTCAAAAGACATTCATCTTTTCATTTATCTTTTGACCCATAATATAACACCTTGCATATAGTAGGCACACAATAAAGAAAGAATGGGGGGCTTCCCTGGTGGTGCAGTGGTTGAGAGTCCGCCTGCCGATGCAGGGGACACGGGTTCATGCCCCGGTCCGGGAAGATCCCACATGCCACGGAGCGGCTGGGCCCGTGAGCCATGGCTGCTGGGCCTGCGCGTCCGGAGCCTGTGCTCCGCAATGGGAGAGGCCACAACAGTGAGAGGCCCGTGTACCGCAAAAAAAAAAAAAAAAAGAAAGAAAGAATGGGAGAGACATTTAAGCTAGCTACTTGGGATGCAATGGTCAGCAGAAGCAGACACAATACTAATAATCCTTATGGATTTTGCAGTCTTGTGGAGGAAGAGACAGGCTTTAATCAAATAATCAGACAAATGAATATAAAATTATAAATGGGAAAATGTGTTCTGAAGTTAACACAGCACCATGATAATGTATCATGGGAGAATCTGACCTTGTCTCGGGGAGAGAGGGAATCACGGGGAAGTGCTAGTTGAGTGAGATCTGAAGGATGAGTGGAAGTTAACCAGGTGAAGAGATGGGAGAAGAATGAATCAGAGAGAGGGAACAGTACATACACAGGTCAAGATGCCTAGAGGGCAGACAGTACAAGTGAGATCTCTCAGAGGTGATCTTGGAGAGGGAGGCAGGGGCCAGGTGATGATGTCGGCAACAGATGTTCTCCATCTTGCTGATAACCGTACCTCAATTTTGTTCAGATGCTAAGGAAAAGAATCATGATTGGTCCAAGCCAGCCCAGGAAATCTCATTTCCTTTTGGCCATCAATGTCGTTGACATTGCCTCAAGGGCATCATTATAATCAGAACTGAATGGGTACTTAGAGCTCCTTGACAAAGGGACAGCAATGGGGTCATGAGGCCCAGAAAGCTGGCAACCTATGCCGTGTCACACAGTTGGTGGCAGAGCAGGCCAAGAGCCCAGACCAACTGATCCCAGCCCAGGATTCAACACACTAGAGGGTACGAAAGGGCACATGTAAGCTTATAGTCAAGACAGATTCGAGTTTTGATTTCTGGTGGTCACATACTAGCTGAATGACTTTGAGCAAGTTCTTTTTTCTCTCTAAATTTCAATTTCCTCTTTTTGAAATTAAGGAATTACATCACTTATCCTGAAAAATTGTTGGGATTAACTAAGATAGTATATGTAAAAGAAAAATTCCCAACAACTGTTAGGTCATGTAATATAAACCATTCAGCTGTGTTTTGGTTAAGAGGCAGCAGAGCTAAAGAGCTGTTTCATGATACAGAAGCACAATTGGCAAAATCATGAAATAACTTACTTGATATTTCAAATGAACAGATGATTGCTCTTTTGCAATAGGTATTTCACTGATACCTTGTTTACAGGTCACTGGAGATGATAAAGGAAACTATACTTGCATTTCATAGGTATGTTTACTTTTTACAAGCTTCGTATTTGGTGTCTGCTTGCCAATTTTTTATTTTCTAGGTGTCATCTACCGTACAAATAACTCTCATAAGCACTTGTAAGATATAGTAAGCTTCTTCTTCAAGGAGCTTTGTAATACTATTAGGAAAATATGACCAAAAAAGCCTAAAACAAGGTGGACTGGGTGGGTAGATGGCTGGTTGGATGCATGGATGGATGGATGGATGGATGGGAAGTCCCTCTGTCTGTCCAACTGGTTTATCGATAGCCTTTCCAAAGGAATACAGTCTTAAAGAAATTTTCTCTCTTCCCTTTTCTGGTTGGGTCCCTGGATTATTACATTGGGCTGTCTGTAGCTTTATAGTTCTGAGTAAGTGGAGATCAACACACGAACTTTTCACGAACTCCTTAGAGCAAAAACTTGTAATATCTGCTTAAAGACCAAATGTAAAGATACTAAAAACTATTTCCAGAGTAGTCAAAAGCTGGCCTTAAAGAAACATCCAAAGAAATACATTCCAAGAAATTATTTCTCCTAAATCAAGCAAAACCCATCCTGTGCAGGAGGTGAACAATAAAATAATCATTTCTGCATATCTGAAGTCCATCTAAGTTTGCTGAATAAAGGAACCAATAATACTTGTACCCTCCATAAGGTGCCAAAGGGAAAAGCAGAGAAATAACCTTTGTTGAATGCTTACCATAGGCTTTTTATGGTGAAATCTTACTTACTCTTTAAACAGATCCTGTGAGGTCAGTGTTCCACCCCATTTTTCAGATGAGGAAGCAGACTCAGAAAATTTAAATAACTAGCTAAAACCACTCAGTGAATACCTGGCAGAGCTGATTCAAGTCCAGTTACACTAGTGAAAACAAAGGTTAAAATTATGTGCTTTCACTTCTAAAGGTGCTATAAGAAGTTTAATTCATTTGCCACTTCCTCTTTCTCCAAAGAACAATTTAATATAAATGAAAATATACCTAAGGCCCTTTGGTGGTTAGAGATCACTGAGAATGACCATTCATGGTAGCCTGCTTATTTCTAAGAGTTGTTGGTGGCTGTGCAGGGTGTTCAGGAGAGCCTGCCCGGTGCTACCCTGTTGACCACTCCATCATGGATAAATAAGCAGATCTTCCAGAGACCCTTGGCATGTGCAAATGTGTTAGAGAAGTCAGGTTTTATTTCCTCATCTGGCCCAAAGAAACCCATCCTAACTTCCCCAGGAGGACATTGGGAGGATATGGATGGGTGGGAAGCAAATGAATTGTTTCAATGGCAGTCATTGCAGGAGGTCAAGACTGGGCTGGCACTGTTTTCAATAAGAGTCATTGTGTTCATGGTCCAGAGTCTGGCAGGAATTTTTTATTTGTTTGCTTTTGTTTTGTTATTAGACACCTGGAATGCCCTAGGGCAGTTCTGTGCCAAACCACAAGAAGAACGAAAGCCCAGGACTTCCCTTGGGTCACCAGCTTCCTTCAGCTTGGAGCAAGAGTAAAATCTTCCTGAAGATAGAAGTTTGGGAATTTCCCATTGACTCACATTTCAGAAAAAGCTTGTACTTAATCCTCAGAGATCAGAGTGAGCCGGGGTGAGTTCAGGAGACACAAGGACAGGACACTTCGCTGAGAACCGAACCGGTGACCACCTGGCTTCCAGTAAGTACTGCTTGACGTGACTGGTCGGGGTTCTCAAGACTGTGCTGATCTGGAAGCTTAACTGAACAAAATCACTGTTATGGGCTCTCTCTTCCTAACCTTCTTGGGCTGCACAGAGGGAAATAGGACCTCTTGGTATCACACTCATCAGATTTCATTACAATGAACAGGTTAAGCAATGAGACTGGATGCTGTCTCCTGAACAAGATCAAAGGTTAAATCCGAAAGGCTGTTTTGTTTGGGGGCAATGACAAGAAATGAAAGCCAAACTCTGAACAGACTTAATTCTTTTTTCTCAGGTGAAAGGAAGAGCAAAGTAGTTCAGACACCAGCTCTCAAGTTAGGACGCTGGCTCTGCTTCCTTTTAGTTATGTGATCAAAGGCAAATTACTTAATCTTTCTGGTAACAGTTTCTCATCTGTAAAATGGATACTGTAAGAATAATGTAAACATTATAGTATTGTTATATCTCATTGCTATGTTGAATCTCACTAGATTTCATATATGTAATATATAATACTAAAACTTTGCTTACATTATATAAGCAAAATTTATATAATAGATTTCATATGTATGAATATAGTAGATTTCATATATATGTATACATAAACTGAATTTCATAAAAATAATTTGAAATCGATATAGATCATATGCAATATATATTATGTGAAATCCAGAATATGTATACATATATATGAAATCCATTATATACATATATATATCTGAAACCTATTGTACAGATTTTGTTTAGAAGTGCTTGGAATGTATTAAGTACTCGATACATGCTAGTCATTATGAAACAATCATAGAATCGTAGACTATCCGAACTGGACATGACCCAACAAGTAACAGTTGTCGAGCACCTATAAAATGCTCTTCGGGGCTTCCCTGGTGGCACAGTGGTTGAGAGTCCGCCTGCCGATGCAGGGGACACGGGTTCGTGCCCCGATCCGGGAAGATCCCACATGCCGTGGAGCGGCTGGGTCCGTGAGCCATGGCCTCTGAGCCTGTGCGTCCGGAGCCTGTGCTCCGCAACGGGAGAGACCACAACAGTGAGAGGCCCGCGTACCGCAACAACAACAAAAAAAAATGCTCTTCGCCAGATTATTTCAAGTGATGCTGACAGCAATCCTATGAGGGTAGTGCTGTTATCACTTCCATTTTATAGATGAAGGAACACAGGTGTAGAGAGGTGCTATAATGTACCCAAGATCACATGTCATAACTGATGGAGATGAATCCGGATTCCAGAGTTAATACTCTAAAACTGCCGTCTCATTTTACAGTGGGTAAAAAAATACCAGCATAAAAAAAAGCAGGAAGAGTGGTCCCTACACGAGACTTTGGGGCCCTTCACAGACATTGGAAGGCCAGAAACATCCTCCAGAGCTCTCCTTGCCGTCCACGGTGCGCAGGGAGCACGGATGTGGGTGGGAGCGTGGAGCAGCGTGGGGCTCTGCACAAGTCACCTCACTTGTCCTCTCGCAAACGCAGTTTTCTGTGCGTAAAATGAGCTGTCTCCCAGGACAGTTCTGCGACACCAAAGCAGTCACGTGAGCAAACACATTTTACAAACTGTAAAGGCTTAACAAAGAATTATTCTATCAAGAAAAAGAATGATTTGGGGCTTTTAAACAAAGAGAGCTTGCAGTAAAAACACTGCTTTAAAATACGTTCCCCTCAAAGCGGTGGGGGTGGGGGTGGGATGAATTGGGCGATTGGGATTGACATGTATCCACTGATGTGTATAAAATGGATGACTAATAAGGACCTGCTGTATAAAAAAATAAATAAAATTCAAAAAAGAAATGTTCCCCTCAGCTAGTCTCTCCTGCACAGTCCTACAATCTCACCTTTGAACTCTATCACTCACTAGGCTAAATGCCCCGTGGGAAAGGTGGTCAAGTCCCACATGCAGGGATGAGGGGAAAGGCGATGGGCTGAGAACCACTGGCCCCCAATTCTGCTTCAGGCAGTGAAATCCCTACAATTGGAAAGAACTGCAGGGATCTGAAGCAAAACCTCAGGGGTACATTTTTTTTTAATGTCCATGGTTGGCAAATTTTTAGGTAGGTTCCATTCCTTTTCCTTGTCCAGAAATGCTCTTCCAGGGAACAGAAGGCTTTGATCTCAGTGGCCTGGTGCCTTCACCAAGTATTACAGCCCATTGCACAGAGCTAAGCATGCTTCTTACGCCAGGGGAGGGCTGAGGGCACCAGAGATTCAACATATGCCTTAAGATCCCCCAGGGACCTGTTTGTTACTTCACTTGTTATCTGTTTGTTATTTGTTCAAATAATCACTATCGTTATTATACAGAGATACCTCAACAGAGAAAAACATTTTTTAGTTAGGGAATGTGTGAGTTCTAGGTCCAGGAAAACCCCACTTGTCTTCAGAGGGTTCCCATGTGCCTTTCACAAATCACCAAAAGTATGCTTTGAGATCTTGCGGTCTTAACCTTAAGACTTTCATCTCTGTTTACTATATATATGTACACAAATAGTGTATGTATACATGCATATAGTATACTATATGCACATGTGTATATATATATACACACACACACACACACACACTATAGTATAGTATATGTATATTGTATACTATATACAATATACATATATATTTCAGGAATTGCCTTGAGTCATTTATGCATGACATCATGCCAATTGGATGGTAAAGAGCCCTTTGCCTCTTCCCATTTCCTGGGACTTCCCTGCCCTAGCACTGCCCTGTTCAGTGTTTCCTCCTATTTTGAGAGTCTGATTCAAGGTAAAACTTGGTCACCAATACATTCCCGTTTCAAGGATCTCACCTGCCCTGTGGTCTCTTACCCTGTGGGATTCCTCTCCTCGCAGGGCCCCGTGTCAATCATGGGATTGCCAGCAGATCTGTGCAGGAAAGGACTTGACCTCTAGAGTCAGTTTGACCATGTCAGCCTCAGCCCCCAGTGCTGGGCAGCCCTGGGAACGGGGCACACAGGCAGGGGAGGCAGTTTACGGATAGGGGTATGCCCTGGTCCTTGCTCTAAGGTTTCCCTCTGGAGAAAATGAGTTCCTGGCATGGAGGAGGGCTTATCTTGGGCTTCTTTTTGGCCAGAAATGCTTTCTCAGCTGCAGTTGGTCCATAGCATGCTGCCCTCTGCCCTGTTCTTGTCTCTGTTCCTTGACGGTGTTGCTATCCCCAGGGGCTCTCTTGTCAGAGCCACTTAGGAAGCAGGAGCAGAGAAAGTCCAGGGAAGATGCTCCTTTGGTCATCCTAGCAACACCTCCACGGAAGGGCACTTGGTGAACACAGGCTGCTTGGGTGGGTCCTCATTACCATGGCTGCTATCAGCCTCAAGGGCAGAATGGGGAGAAGGGAGCTGATAAGCCATCTGACCAACGTTTGGGAGCGCCAGCCTGACGCTTGGCGATTGAGTGGCTAAGCATATACCGTTGTTTGGGGACTAACGCTTAACCCTTCTTTTTGACAGGTGAGAACAGACAGCCATAATGGAACCCAAACCTCAGAAGAGTTCAGGTACCCAAGGGGCATAGTCTCAGAAGGAAAAAACTCTATTGAAAATAATGATCAATTCCCGTCAAACTAACCGGGACACAGAAGATGGTTTTAGTAAGGATAACGGGGGACACTTCTGCGACAATTATTCTTGGTGTGGAGAATGTAGTGGAGGCTTTTAGATTCAGCTGATTGTTTTGTAAGAGCTCACTTATCTAGAAATTAGGCATTTTCTGATTTTCATGGACCAAATGTTCCATTTGTTGCTGGGAGATGGTACTAACAGCAAACTATAGCCCAGAAAAGACTGGAGAATATTTCCTTAATTTTATATGAAATTCTCACTTGGAGAAACTGCCAAAATTGTTATCAGGGCTTATGATGAGGATGGGTCAAGGGGTATTATTCAGATGTTCCTGCTTCATGCTCACATGCCTCACTGTAGATGATTGGTCAGAAGTTTAGGATGAACTAACTTAAAAATCAAACTATCTGATTCAATTCCAACATGAGTATTTTTGAATATTTATTCAAAGCACCTATTATTAGTAAGTCACCATGCTTCGTATTGCAGAGGATGTACAGGTTAATTAGGAATAGTCATTCTCTCAATGAGTTCGTAATTTAATTGGGATATTCAGATAAACACATTCCAGTAGCTGTATTGGGAAGTTAAGATAGGCACATATGATCAGGCTATGATAGGTAAGTGCAAAATTTGGTAGAGTCTGAAGGGAAAAAAAGCACATGCGTCATTGTGGGAATCCAGAGAGGTTTTATGGAGAAGGCATATGAGCTGGCCCCTAAAGACTGTATAGGGTTTTAAAAGAGATTGGGAAAGAGAGCACATCTCAGCAGAAAGGGATGGTGTGACCGAAAGCAATGAAGTGGGTTCGAGGCAGGTTGTGTTCAAGGAGAATGTGGCTGTAAAATAGGAAGGACAGGGGGAGAACAGGAAAGTGGTGCTATATGGTGCCAGATATTGACCTCATATAACCAGCAACCCTTGAAGCATTTCAAGCACAGAAGTGGTGCCATCAGATTTGCTTTTTGGATTGCTCATATTTTTAGAAAAATAGCTTTATTGTGGTATAATTGACATACAGTCAACTGCACATATTTAAAATGAACAACTTGATAAGGTGGTGTGTATGTGCCTGGGAAACGATCACCACAGCGGGATAGTAATCACATGCATCACTCCCAAAAGTCTTCTTGTGCCTGTTTATAATCCTTCCCTCCAGCACCCAATCCCACTCCCCGCTGTTCTGCTTTCTGTCACTCTAAGTTCGTTTGCATTTGCTAGAGTTCATATAAATGGAATCATACTGTATGAACTCTTGTCTGGTTTCTTTCACTCAACATAATTCTTTTGAGATTCATCTATGTTGTTACATATATCAAGAGTTTTTGGTTTAGATAGTCATTTGAATTTTTTTTTAATTAATTTATTTATTTATTTATTTTTTGCTGTGTTGGGTCTTCGTTTCTGTGCGAGGGCTTTCTCTAGTTGTGGCGAGCGGGGGCCACTCTTCATCACGGTGTGCTGGCCTCTCACTATCGCGGCCTCTCTTGTTGCGGAGCACAGGCTCCAGACGCGCAGGCTCAGTAGTTGTGGCTCACGGGCCCAGTTGCTCCGCGGCATGTGGGATCTTCCCAGACCAGGACTCGAACCCGTGTCCCCTGCATTAGCAGGCAGATTCTCAACCACTGCGCCACCACAGAAGCCCCATCAATTGAATTTTTATGTCTTAAATAGTCAGATGAAAATTTCACGTATTTATCCTTGCAGTTACCACTTCAGCATTCTTCATTCATTTGTATAAATTCAGATTTCCATCTGGCGTCATTTTTTCCACCTGAAGGATTTCCTTTATCATTTCTTCTGATGCAGGCCTCCTGATGCTGAATTCTTTCAGCTTTTGTATGTCTGAAAATGTCTTGAAACTGCCTTCGTTTTTGAAAGATATGTTTGCTGCCTATAGAATTCTAAAATGATACTGTTTTTCTTTCAGTACTTTAAATATGTTGTTCCACTGGGTTTTGATGTTGTTGTTGTTTTGCTTGCGTTGTTTCTGATAAGAAATCTAATGTCATCCTTATTTTTTCTTCTGTATGCATTATCTCTTTTTTCCCTCTGACAGTTTTTAAGGTTTTTCTTTATCACTGATTTTGAGCAATTTGGCTGTGATGTTCCTTGTTATAGTTTTCTTCCTATATTTTGTGTTTGGGGTTCCTGACCTGCTGAGATTTCTGAGGTAGTTTTCTTTAAATTTGTAAAATTTTCAGCATTACTTCGTCGAATATTTTTTTCTGTCTCCCTCCTCCACTTCAGGGAATCCAGTTACCTGAAACTTGAAATTGTCCCACAATGCACCAGTGCTCTTTTGTGTTTGGGGTTCTTTTTCACTCTCCATCTGTTTTAGTCCCATTAATCTCATCTAGTGTTGTTGTTGTTTTTCTGAGACATTGTGGTTTTCACCTCTAGAAGTTCACTTTGGATCTTTCTTATATCTTCTATATCTCTAACTTCTTGAATGTATAAAATACAGTTGATAATAACTGTTTTAATGAACTTCTCTGTTAATTCTAACATCTGTGTCAGTTCTAGGCCAGTTTTGAAGGATTGATGATTATCCACATTATGTGTCATGCTCTCCTGTCTCTTTGCATGCCAGGTAACTTTTGATTGGTTGCCAAACCTTGCAAATTTTACCTTGTTGGGTGCTGGATATTTTTGTATTTCTATAAATCTTGAGCTTTTTTTCTGGGATGCAGTAAACTTCCTTGGAAATAATTTGATCCTTTTAAGACTTGCTCTTATGATTTGTTAGGTCTGGAGCAGTCCTCAGCCCAGAGCTAATTATTCCTCACTACTGAGGCAAGACTTTCCTGAGTATTCTACCCAGTGCTCCATCAATGATCATTTTTGCCAGTTTGGCTGGATGGAACTGGCACTTTTTGTGGCCCAGTGGAGCACTGGGCACTCTTCCCTCTAATTTTTTCTGATGGTTCATTCTCTGGCCTTGGGTAGTTTTCCCACACACGTATACTGATCAGTATTCTTGAATACTTGAGGGGGACCCTGCTGCTGTCTCTGGGATTCTCCCTCTGTGCAGCTCTTCCCTCTGTCCTATGAGCTCTAGCTGCCTTGATCTCCCTGAACTCTCAGCTCTTTTTCCTCTGCTCAGGGGTCCACCTGCGCCCACCTCAGTTCCCCTTTCCTGTGCTGTGGACTGGAGACTCTGCCAAGGAAATTGTAGGGCTCACCAAGTTTGTTTCCTATCTCTTAGGGATCCATGACTTTGATTGCCTATGACCAGTGTCCTGAAAACAACTAATTTATATATTTTGTATTTTTTGTGTGTTTCAGACAGGAGAGTAAATCCAGTTCCTGTTATTTCATCTTTGCCCGAAGTACAAAATTGGCCAGATTTGGCATTTACTCTCAGGGCTATGTTGAGGATGGTTTTGAAGATGCCAAGAATGGAATTAGAGAGTCAATCTAGACAGTTACCAAAGCAGTATAGTGAAAAACGTATGCAGGCCTTGAATTCATGTGAATTTAATGTATTGAAATGTATGAAGGTCTTGAAGGCGGTGGTGATAGAACAGAGAGATAGGGGTGGATCCGGGAAGTGAAATGGACATGACTTGATGACTGACTGGACAGAAGGGTGATGGAAGGGTGAAAGTTTAAGAGGACTCTGCGTGTTCTAGGAGGGGAGGCTAGATAGATGTTGGTGCCACCAAGTGATCTAGGGCACCTGAGAGAAAAGGATGAGAGAAAGAAGTTTATGGGAAATCGAGGTGGAGATGTTCAGGGCCAAAAATGATCTATCCAAGGGTGAAAACCCTGATATTTTGTCCTAGAAGTTCCCCTAGAGACTGTATTTTGCTGATCACATCCCTGGTATGGTGTTTGGCATGTTTCTCTGTTTTCTGTATTTCCTACAAATTGGACCTGGAGGGTTGATGAGATTGTTTCAGTGTTTTTTGGTCAAGGCTAATCCATGGATGGTGTTGTCCATTGCTTTTAAAATAAATGCAAACTCTACCATGGTCTAGTGTCTACCAGGTGCTGCAGGGTTCATCTGCAGCCTCATCTTATACCACTCTTCCTCTCTTACTCCACTCTGTCTCCTACTGGGGAGACAGCCGCTCAGTAGCTCTAGGGAACTGCTCTGAAGACATAGAGGGAAACCAGCTTATGTATGACTTTTGGCTAGAAAATACATTCAGTCAAGAATACATCTCAGTAAAAGATTGCTGTTAGTCACAAAGAACAGATACCTCAAGTTAATGATTTTCGTGCTCATGTATGTACGGGAAGATGCAAGGATTTGGATTCATTAAAATTCTTCCTGAAATACCTCTATCTATGGGGACTGTTTTTCTAGATCACAGAGTGCCGCATCCTGTTTTTCATCCTGAATTCCTCTCAGGGTGCACTGTCGGTCAGGGACTGCAGTGTCTACGATGCTCTTTGCTTTCCTTTATTTTTCACCTCCATTTTACAAACGAGGAAACTGAAGTTTAGTGATTCAAGGTGTTCTGTATTTGTTCAGTAAATAAATCTGTGAATTTGTCCAAAGCCACACAACCATTAAATAAAGGAGTTAAAACTTTTTGCTTTTGTTTCCTTCTGTTTTCCTCTTTCCTTTTTTCTTCCTTGGTGGGAAGAATGGGGGGCAGCAGGCAGAGCTGCTGCAGAAGGCGGAGAGGCAGGGAAGGTGAGGACGGCTGTCTGAGAATGACTGGATACGAGCATAATGTCTCCATCAGCTGTAGTACCTAATCTTCATTCTATTTTCACTTCATAAAGAAGGGCTCATTCTTTAGTAAAGGCTGTCTTTTTTTTTTTTTTTTTAAGAAGATGTTGGGGGTAGGAGTTTTTAATTAATTTATTATTTTTTTAAATTTATTTTTGCTGTGTTGGGTCTTCATTTCTGTGCGAGGGCTTTCTCTAGTGGTGGCAAGCGGGGACCACTCTTCATCGCGGTGCGCGGGCCTCTCACTATCGCGGCCTCTCTTGTTGCGGAGCACAGGCTCCAGACGCGCAGGCTCAGTAGTTGTGGCTCATGGGCCTAGTTGCTCCGCGGCATGTGGGATCCTCCCAGACCAGGGCTCGAATCCGTGTCCCCTGCATTGGCAGGCAGATTCTCAACCACTGTGCCACCAGGGAAGCCCGTAAAGGCTGTCTTTTACCAAACCATGGATGAACTAGAACTATAGCCTGGATGTAAAAGCAAAACCAAGGTCTTCTTTTTAAAATAAATTTTATTTTAGCAACATTAATTTTCTCTAGATAAGGAAAGTAGTACATATTTCTTGTAGGCCTTTTCAAAAATATAGAAAAAATCAAAACTGCCTATACATGTCAGTCCTTACAGAGAAGCAATTAACATTTTGGAAATCTCCTATTTAACCACTTGGCCACCTTATTTTCAATAGCAGGTGGTTTTGCTTTTGTTTGGTAAGTCAAAGGTCAAGGCAGAATTATCTTGCTGCTGCGGCTGGTGCTTCAACAGGAAGGGAGACAAATCTTTGCTCACATCTAGAGAGCCAAGGGCATCCTCCAGAGACGGAGAGCCAGACAGGTGTGAGCTGAATTAAAGAGCTTCTAAATGTCATCTGAACAAAGGTCCCGACAGTGGATGAATAAGAATCACACACTTGGCCCTGGGTTTTTTGTTCTCCTGGCCTATTATAGATGTTTTTTTCCATAACTGAATAATGTGAAGACCTTTCCAGCGGTAAACAGTGTTCTCCAATTGAAGTTCTTCTCAGAAATTTATAGGGAACAGACTGAGTCCTGTTCACTTTCTTTTATTAGGGAAACAATTTACATTATATTATGAAAATGAAGTCTGCAAACAAGATTACTTTATTAAATCACCACCTCCTCAGCTTTTCTTCTCTGCAGTAAGTATTCACAAAGATTTAACAGGCCTCCCACCAGCCTCATGAGCATTTTTTAAATCCTTTCTCTTCCTTTGAGATTTAACTGAGATGCAAAATGTTTCCATTTTTCAGACCTCTTGGAAAAAGCGGCTTTTCATCCTGTCAAAGAGTGGGGAAAAGGGCTTTAGTCTTTCCTATTACAAAGACCATCATCACCGAGGTTCTATTGAAATTGATCGGTGCGTATCCAATCAAGAAAATGTTTATAACAACAAATACTAACGTGTTGCCTGCAAAATAGAAAAAAGATTAGAAAACGTTAATTTGTGGAACTAAGGGTCCAACTGAAATAGGAATTCTGAATTAAGTTTTAGGCTGAACAAAGTATTTTCAATCAGTGATAAACCAGATCTAAACTTATTTTCTAAAACTATTGGACAATTTTCAAAGTATTGATCAAACAGATCTAAAGTTTTATTCAATTTGAAACTTAATAAAAACCATTTGTCAATTTCTTCCTAATTTTGTATTTGCATCTGTTTAATACTTTATATCTAACAGAAATTCCAGTGTAGAAGTCGGCATCAGTAACCATGAAAAAATGCAATCTGTACAGAAGATGTTTAAATGCCATCCTGAAGAAGTGATGACCATCAGGGCCACCAACAGGGAATACTTCCTCATTGGCTATGACAGGTAAGTAGTAAGATAACACAGGGTGTCTCCTGTATGCAAGATAAAAAACAAACAAATAAACAAAAACATTTTAAACCAGTACACAATAAACATGCCTTGAATAGAAACCCATGGCCACAACCTTAAACACCATCTTGGCAGTCTTTATTATGTGTTAAAATACCTTGACAAATCACAGTATTCATTTCCTAGGGCTGCCATAGCAATGTACCACAAACTGGGTGGCTTAGAACAACAGAAATTTGTTGTCTCACTGTCCTGGAGAGTAAGAGTCTGAAATCAAGGTGTCGCAGGCCATGGTTCCTCTGAAGGTTCTAGAGAAGATCTGTTCCAGGCCTGTCTCCTAACTTCTGGTAGTTCCTTGGCTTGTGGCAGCAAACCTCCAGTCTTTACATGGCAATCTCCCTATGTGCACGTCTCTACGTCCAAATTTCTCCTTTTTATAAAGACACTAGTCATATTGGATTGGGACGCCCTCCTCCAATCTGACCTCATCTTAACTAATTACGTCTGCAACAACCTGACCTGACTTCCAAATAAGGTCACACACATTCTGAGGTCCTGAGGATTGGGATTTCAACACGTGAATTTAGCGGGGGGGGCACAATTCAACCCATAACTGTCACCATCACCGCAGATACATTTTATGTACAAGAAACCAATACACTAACATCTACGCAAGGTACATATATTAAGGAGTGGCTATGCTCGTCCCTGAAGGAGTCTTCAGTTTTTAAGAGGGGCTCCTGGTGCTAGCGAAGATGGCAAATGGATTCTTTGCGGCTGATTATCTGCTTGACAGAGAGGCTAAAGTTGGAGAAGGCAGCTGTACAGAGGAGGTGGCAAATGCTCAAGCCAAAGTATCAATATGACAAGATTTGATCTGCTGCAGATCAATCCCCAGGCGAAAACCTTTCTTTTCAATTGTCTTGGGAGTCAATTGAAAAGAAGATGTGATTTATATACATTTGTTCAAATACATCCTTCTTAAATACATGCACTCCCTAAAGGGAGGCACACCTAAATAGCTACACCAAATGGCGCTGACAGGTTAAGGGGCCACTTAAGAACACAAAGGAAATCCGTTTCAAAGTCAAAAGCTCCAAACCCTGTGATTATACTGTTACTTTCCACTTTTCTTCCCATTTCTCTGAGCTTTGCTCACAGAGGTGGCATGAGGGTTAATTCTGGTGTGTTAGCATGGAGGTGGTAGGGATCCAAAGGGAGGCATTTAAGCTACTCAAGAAAAAGATCCTTATTTCCCTGGTACCTACCCCATTGCCTGTTCCAGTCTTAATAAAAGAATCCTCCTCCGGTTCAAAATGAGCGCAGGCACTGTTGTTGCCACATGCCAGCTGAAAGTTTATTCCTATCAACAGGGAGAAGATTAAAGACTGGGTCTCCTTCTTGTCATCACTCTGCCAGAATATAAAAGCAGCACACCAGAAGACAGAGGTAACTCTATTTCACTAATAAAGTAACAGGGGACCTGAACAAAGCCCTCTTGCACAAGGAAACAGTGTGAGCTATTTTTTTTTCCTCCTTAGCAACTGGCATTAATACAAGGAATAAATAAGTGAGAAAATGTACATCCTTGTTATTTTTATGACTAACAATAGAAAAAAATTCTTTTGTGTTTTGCAAGAGAGCTAAAATACAGACACTTCAGATTTTCATTATTGAAGTAGGAGGAGTGAAAGTTAACTGTGGCATTTTTTAATAGTAGCTGAAACTACAGTATTTTCCATCATTGTTATTCAAGGTACATAACAGCTACCTTTGGAATGACTAAATCCAGGGTGGTTTCTAAAAAAATGCTTTTTACCTATCTTGTATTTTCAATATAAGGTTTCTTTGATGTAAGTGCCAGAAATTTTAGGTTGTTTATTTACTTCATAAGAACCTTTGCTAATTTACCTAAGTCCTTTCTTAGGACAGACCTTTATAAATGAAACTTTGGCCTCTAGGTATCGTTTTGACATGGTTTCTAGGTTGTTCTATGCTTACAACAAAAGCAGAGGCCAAGGAGAAGGGAAAGCAAAGTGTGTCTACAAGTACTCAAGTGATTAGAGTGAAGGGGTTGGGTACAGAGGGACACAGCGTTGAAAAGACAGGTTGAGGGAAACTTAGAGCGTCTCTGAAGGCCAGGCCGGGAGTCCTCAAGGGTTTTGGAACAGGAGAAACACAAGATCAACTCTTGTCCAAACGGGAGAATGCTGGCCAGCAATATACATGTTAGTGGTCAAAGATTGGAAGCAGAGAGCCCCATGACCGGGCTGTTGCTTCATTCTAGACAAGAGATCAATCATGCCCTGATTCCAATATTCCTTTTTGATAAGCAGGAGAGACTCTCACTGGGTGATAGAAGGCCCTCTTCAGACCCCATCCATCTCCTTGGTCCTTACTGCACACCAGAGGCTGTCAGCACAACCACAACAAGAAAAAGTCTTCCAGACATGGTAATCAGACTTACCTCTCTTAGGACGCCCTCCCTGGGAGCCAGCTGATGCTTCAAAAGTCAATGTATTTGACATCTTCCTCAAAGCCTAATCCACCAAAGAATGATTCTTAGTCCTATGATCTGTCCTATATTCAGTCTGTTTCCCCTACCATGATGAGCCTTACTGCTTGCCCGGCCTACATCTAAATGTATTCATTCATTTTGGATGCTTTTTGATATGCATCCAGGTACATCGGGTATGTTGGGTGGAGATCCCCCCAGCTAAACAAAAGCCTGGATGGTAGCCTTTTCCTTCCTTTCACCAACAGGGCAAAGATGACTTCTGTAAAAAAAATTCCCCGAACACCACTTGACCATCTGTACTCCAGAGGCAAAATCAGAGTTCTTATTATTTCCTATATTTACCCAAATCAGTCTTGCTTCTCCGTGTGTGTCTTCATTTCTAATGAAGTCCATTTGAGGAAAAAAAAATATAATACATTTGCCCCTTGAAAATGATTTGTAATTGTGCTTTCAGCTCTCTTGGATTTGCAATCTTCCCAATTTTTGATATTATTAATGAACAGGCTGAGTGTTTTTTTCTTCTGCCATGGATGCTATTTTGTCCCTTAGAGATGTAACCACTGACTTTGCCTTTTCCCTGGATACCAGGCACATCTTAATAGGGCACAGCCTCCTGTTTTATCTAGCTGGAAGCTCTCCAACTATTTTAAAAGCTTTATGTAGCATATCAAATGCACCAGGCCAAACACTTCATTTGGTATTTGTAGGAAAGGTGGTAGGAAATGGGGTTGAGAAAGATAACTCTTTTCAGTAAATGCCTCTTGCTTTTCACTCCTGTACCCCTTCTCCCTAAAGATAATATTATTGGTCATTTTGCCTTTTCATACTATGTATTCCAATCCAGTGATTTTCCAATCAGCTTCAGTTAAGAGAACCACCTACCTTGTTGGGAGTTGTTGTTGCTGTTTCTAAAATAAAATGGGAACGCTTCCTCATCCCAGACTCAGCATGACCTGGCTTCGTGAACTTGGAGCTAGAAAAACGGACACAACTTAAATACATCTTTTTTTTTTTAATCACTTTCTTTCAAGGACTTCCTAGAGAACATTCAGGGGTTTTTCAAACCACCCCGCCCTTGCTCTAAGGCATTGTACTTGGAAGAATTGAATTGTACTTATAACAATTTTCCTGCCAGGCAAAGCAGCTACTTTGTACTGTCCTGTATCTGTTAGAGAGGGAAGCAGTAGTTGGTTGAACCTAGATCACCTTGAAGCCTACAATTCATACTATCACATGATCGATGCTACAAAATTGCATTGCTATGGAAACAGTAGAATTATATAAGCAGAACACAAAAGAGGAACACTGAGCAGAAAGGGAGAAGATGCAGTGCCTTGACCCTGGGCTAATTAGCTTCTCAGATGGCACTGAGTGACAACTAGAAAAAGATGAGGGTGGAGGATTCAGTGGCAGAGCTTAGTGACTTAGAACACCACCCACCGGAGAGAATTACTTGTTCTGAGTTACAGGACCCAATAATAGAGAAAAGCCTGAAAGATGGGCTTATATTTTTATATCAGTGGTGACCCAGACTCAAGAAGCAAATTCAAGTTGTGTGGGCTTCTGGATGTAACCTTGGAAGATCCTCGGATGTTCTCAACCCAATTAATCTATTATGCCTTTTCCAGAAAACATGTGGTTTAATTCTGTCTCTTGCAAAGACAAGGAAAAAGCATTAATTCTGTCTTCATCTCTTTATTCAGCATTCAATGGAAAAAAGTTCTTTTTTAATGGAAAAAATTTCTTCAGGACTCAGAGAAGCTCATCTACCACATGCCTTCTTGTCAGACACCACTCAAGATACAGAAGAAGAGAGTCATTATATTAATCCTCGAAGTATTCTTTTAGAGGTAACCCCTTCTGTTTACTAATCATTTATTCCTTCTACAAATATTTACTGAACCCCTGCCAGGCACTGTTTCTGAGGCACTAGGCTGGTTTCAGAATCAGACACAGGTGATGTGGTCACAGTGTTGACACTTTAATAGGAACCAACCATGATATGAGACAGAAAGGGCTCCATGCTGAAGAGAGATGCTTGTAAAATGCTTGGAGGACATGAGGGGTGGTAGGAGGGGAAGCTGACTTCCAGACAGAGGCCAGGGAAAGTTCCATGGAATGACATTTGACCTTACATGATAGGCAAAATTTGGACTTGAGGGATTGACCTGGGGAGTCTTTCTGCATTCTGGGAAGAGATAATAATGAGCAGAAACAACAATACCCTTGGGTGATAAATTGTGTGGCATATACCAACCAGTCTATTGATCATTTGGAATTCCCTACTGAGTGCCTTCTGTGTGCGAATCCTGTGCTGTGCTAGGCATGGTGGCTGCCAGAAAGTACCTGATATCACGCCTGCCCTCAGTGCTCACAGTCTTACCAGTTACCACCTGACGATGCTCCACCAGAGGCATGGTCAAAGAGCTCTGGAAGCAAACAACAAGGTCCCACTGTATAACACAAGGAACCATATTCAATATCCTGTGATATACCAAAATGGAAAAGAATATGAAAAAGAATGTGTGTGTGTGTGCGTATATATATATATATATATATATATATATATATATATATAAAAATAGCTGAATCACTTTGCTGTACAGTAGAAATTAACACAAGATTGTAAATCAACTGCACTTCAATAAAACAATACTTTTTTAAAAAAATAAAAGAGCTCTGGAAGCAATAGAAAAAAAGACATTTTCTGTCTCCACTGGAGTCAGGGAGGGCTTCAAGACACAAAATGGCATTTGACACATATATGATGAATAGTTCAGTTGAGCTCTAACCCAGTGTGAGTGGCATATTAGGGGAAAAAACCCCACAGCAACCAGAAAAAAGAGCCAGACCATAATGGGTCTTGAATGCCAAGTTGACTTCATGCGTGAGTGGCATATTAGGGGAAAAAACCCCACAGCAACCAGAACAAAGAGCCAGACCATAATGGGTCTTGAATGCCAAGTTGACTTCATGCTGCAGGCAGGACAAGGGGCAGTGGTGGCTTCTCAGTTAGGAAGGGGCAAAACCGAATTATCTTCTAGTACTATTAACCCAGCAGCTATATTCAAGGTGACAGTAGAGAGACGAGAATGGAAATGGGAAGTAGGAAGACAAAACTGGGGGGAGGGGAGCAGCATTTCCCAAACTGGGTTTTTCTCCAAGATGGTGACGTGTTCATACATAAGAAGCATTCTGAGGTTAAATAATTTCTGTAAACACCAAATCAAAGTAAGCTACACAAGCTTCTTCACTGAAGAATTCTCAGAGCCTTTTTAGTATGCAGTGGTGCATTATAAATAGCCAAGCAGGAGACAACACACAGCATTCCCCAAGCTCATGTGACCACAGGACCCTGCTTTTCATGCCAGTGCTCTCTGGGACATGGTGACGGTGACTAGTCTTTCATGACAGTCCAACCAACCAGTCAGGTGGTACTGAGCACTAGCTGTATGCCCGGCATTTGCTAGGTACTTTACGAGATGCAAAGTCTAGTAAGGCAGATAAAACTAAGCTGGAAGACCATTACAAAAATTAAGTACAGGGCTTCCCTGGTGACGCAGTGGTTGAGAGTCCGCCTGCCGATGCAGGGGACGCGGGTTCGTGCCCCGGTCCAGGAAGATCCCACATGCCACAGAGCGGCTAGGCCCGTGAGCCATGGCCGCTGAGCCTGTGCCTCCAGAGCCTGTGCTCCGCAACGGGAGAGGCCACAACAGTGAGAGGCCCGCGTACCGCAAAAAAAAAAAAAAGAAAAAATTAAGTACAACACTGTGTCATAGAAGTTCAGAGAAGGGAGAGGTTGGCAGTGGCTGAGGTGATCAGAGGGGGCTATGGGACCTCAAGCCAGGCCTGAATACAGCTTCATTAGACAAAAGAGAAGAGGGGCACTCCAGGAGAAGAAAACAGCATGAAATGGGCACTAGAAGAACACCGCTTGTAGGGACATAGTGGGAAGGCTGGCTTGACTGGAAAGAAGTGTTCCAGTGATGGTTAATTGTTAATTTGTTAGGTAGGCAATCGAAAGCCCTTAGGGTTTTGGAGAAACCATTGCCCCAAATGACTTAGTTCCAACAGGCTAGTGGAGAATCCCCAGAAGACAGTATCTTCTAGAATCCTTACAGTCCCTTGAAGTAACTTGACTGCCTGTGAGCAGAGTAGCCCGAGGCCAGCTCTGCACTATGTCGGAGCCTTTGACCCAGTCAGGTGTCGTGATTCTATAATAGTATCGGTTGGGCAAAAGAGTTCATGTCATTAAGTGCCTAGTGATGAAACAGAAAAATGAACAGCAATTTTGTCCAATAGAATGCTTGTATCAGGAACGTGGGGAATCCTAGAGAAGAAAGCAGATTTGGAGTCTGCCAGAAGCTTTCCTGGTTCATTCCCCCAGACTGAGCACCACTGTTCATCCAATGGTAGACATACTGTTTCAGGGACCAGAGCCATCAGGTAGTGGGTGACAAGGTCCCTGGCTTATTGACAGACTCACATCCTTACGTCTCTGCCTCTTGTCTATAGTTGGATGATATTCTTGCTGCCAGTGATTCTGGTGAATCCATTGAACCCATTGGACCTGGTAGTCCAGACCAGGTCTCCAAGGCAGTTGAGCATCATTACATGTCAATGAAATCCTGGTAAGTAAAACTGCCATACTTTAAGATTTGATCTTAGCTAATGTACTGTTCTAGAGTAATTGCTGCCAGATCATTTAAATAGTTGATATAATAATACAAAAGCATTACCATAGACCAAGTTCAACACATTATTCAGTCATCTCAAAACAAGTAAATGTGAGAATGGTTTCTCTACCCATAGAAAACCATTAGGGACATCCTCGGGACATTTTCTGTCTCCTGGGGCAGTTCTTTTCTGTTTTGCATTTTACGTCTCTCACACGCTCACTTTGTCTCTCCAAACCCTCCCAATGTAAAGGGCTATTTTGGTTCCATGTCCATTTTTAGAAGGAAAGTTTATTGGATTTGGTTCTAACTGTAGCTGGGATTCTGATGGTTGGACATACTTCAAAACCTTGTTAGTTTTCACATGGCTGTTAGCTACTTAAATCTGATTCACACACCACAGCTGTAAGTAGATAATGCTGAAAAAGGGTTTGTGTTAACTTCTTGTACTCTAGTTCCAGAGAGACGTCCCATAAGTCTGCTGATGGCAAAGAGGAATCCCAGACCCTGGCAGATATCCTGAATGGGGAGCTTCACCCACAAGAACAAGGCTCAGGAACAGGCTCTTGTCTTTCACCTGCCAATACGGAAGCACAGATCACGAATGACAAAAAGGGGTCGGCCTCACTAAGTGTTGTGCAATTGTCTATACTAATCAAGTAAAGTTCTCATTTCTAAAATTTTATGGGCCCGTAGAGCAAGGCAGGCTTCCATTTGTACTCAGAATTCACATTTTAATCTCCAACTCAGCCAAGAATCTGTCCAGCTTGCCCTTCTCATTGATGTGGTAACCAAGGACAGTGGGTACCAGAGTTGGAAGCACAGCGAGCAGTCCCCTGGGCTGTGAGTGGCATTTTCAAATACTTTAAAAAATTCTGTTCTTTCAGGTTCTGGAACCTTGGATCACCCTGACCTGGGTTGTATATCACCCAGATTTTACTATTAAAATGACAGGCATGCAAGTCACATGAGGTTTGGTTGTAGACTGGGCTGGAGAACTTTCAGGTTTTAAATGACACCAAGAACATTTGATGAGATCGTTCTCAACTTTAACTCTTTTCAATGTCTCCTTCTATGGAGAAGCGTGCAAACTGACATGATATATAATGAACTTGGTCCATTTTTTACTCCTTTTCCATTGTCTACCATCGCTACCACATCCCAAGGGGGTGGAGGAGGGCATTAACGAGTAACTTAAATTCTTATTCTTCTCCAAATGTCTTGGACAATCTTTAATGGCATAATACCGTCTCAGATGTCGGAAGCCAAAGTCCATTCAGAAGGTACAGTTCAGAGCCAGAGAGAGTTGCCTGACTTTTACAAATGTCTTGTAGTAACATCCCCGATGAAATCCAAGTGGAGAAACTGAACCTGTTCCTTTCTCCTCCTGACATCATAAACTATCTTGCTCTCAGAGAAGCTGCAGGACGGATATGGTAGGTAGGAGATTTGGGGGTTACTGATTATAAATGGGGTTGGATGATATGAAGACAGTAATTATATCTTGAAGCACTGTATGTGGCAAAACTGCCTGGAGAACACGGACTCTCGTGCTGCTGTTGTCACAAAAGGTCTTTGATTGAGGCAGAAATAAGGATACTGCTGTGTAGGAGGGACAGCTGGGAGATAGGTGGGTATAGGAGGACCCAAAAGTCCAGGAGGCACTAAATTTCTGATTTTTTGAAAGTGAGGAAAAGTGGGCAGGAATACGTATGGTCCAAGGAAATCATTGCCAAACAACGAGCAGTGAGTATCTGATGAATGAAGTCAGTGAGGTCAACAAGAATCTAAGGTCTAAAAGAAAATGGCATACCAGGGTCGAAGACTTCTAGACATCAGGTAAAGACCTGCTGGTCAGGGACTCAGACACAGAAGATTGTGTGGCAGAGAATTTTCTTAGAATGATCACTGTTTATTTGATTCTACATTCTTTTAAAGACCTTGTAATTCATTTTGATGGAAGATTACATTTTTAGAATAGAAGAAAGCTTGTTAATGTAAACGTCACACATCAATTATAAGTTCTGTAAGAGGGCAGGAACCACAACCTGCCATTTTTCCAAACTTCTCACAATCTAAGGCTCAAAACATATTTGACGGAAACTATGGACTCCTCTACACCTGAGCTTGCTCATCTAATAATTCATCTATTTTTGCGTGACATATGCACTGTGTGCTCACTTTAAATACTGGGTTTTTCCGTACCGTCTTATGGAAAAACCAGAACGAACTTTTTGGCCAACCCAGTACTTAACATCTTCTGTTTATGGGGTTATAAAAAAACATTTTTTTAAGGTGGTTCCATACTTCTGGGGTCTCAAAGCCGGTTGAAAAAGACAGCTACATAAACAAGTAAATATAAAATGCATTTGATCTGAGTATACAATAAGCGAGGGGCTCAGACAATGCAGTAGAAGTCCAGAGGCAGGAGAGATTAATTGAGGTAAAGGAAGGGTAATGTAGGAGGGCTTTGTAGAGGCGGTGTCCTTGGAGCTGGAGTTTAGAGGAAGGCTCAGGCTCCAAGAGTAATGATGGAGGAAAGAATATTCCAAACAGAAAAAGGAGTTCGACTACTTCAGATGTAGTGCAATATAGCTAAAGAAACTAGTAATAGTAGTGGTAGGATAGAGTGAGGAGCCCCATCTGTATCTCCATCTGTGCCCCGCACTCCCAGCAAGCACCGTCTCACTCTTGTGTTGGATGCTGTACCCCCATTGCAGTGTGGCTCAGTGGGATGG
Organism: Hyperoodon ampullatus; assembly: GCF_949752795.1. Classification (NCBI taxonomy): domain Eukaryota; kingdom Metazoa; phylum Chordata; class Mammalia; order Artiodactyla; family Ziphiidae; genus Hyperoodon; species Hyperoodon ampullatus. The sequence continues at coordinate 212,846,652 of NC_136914.1, forward strand.
CCCCCCGCACCTGGGATGCTTATTTTTTCACGGAGATCACCTTTTGGCCGTGAATGACCTGAAGCCCCAGAGCCTGGAGGAGGTTTCCTTGTTTCTCAGCCGGTCCATCCAGAAGGAGGTGAGTCTTGCTGATTGGCCCTGGTCAGGGCAAGAAGGAACAAGATCAAGGTCTTGGGTGGTGTCTGAACAGTACTATACTCTGAAGACAAATGAGACTCTTCAATCCTCAGCAACCATATGTAAATAAGAGAATAAGAAGTGCAAATAACACTTCATAAAATACTTCTAAATAACAAGAATGTTATTTTAGGGCCCTTTTAAAATTCTTTTGTATCAAGTAGTATTTGGAGTTGGAGGGAGCACTGGGCTAGGAGACTGAACAGCTGGGTTCAAGACCTCAGCCGTGGGCTTCCCTGGTGGCGCAGTGGTTGAGAGTCCGCCTGCCGATTCAGGGGACACGGGTTCGTGCCCCGGTCTGGGAAGATCCCACATGCCACGGAGCGGCTGGGCCCGTGTGCCATGGCCACTGGGCCTGCGCGTCCGAAGCCTGTGCTCTGCAACGGGGGAGGCCACAACAGTGAGAGGCCCGCGTACTGCAAAAAAAAAAGACCTCAGACGCAGCATGACGTGGCAAAAAAGAGCTTGCAGTGGAATCAGCCAGGCTCAGTGTTTACATCCAACCTCCTTTAACCAAATGGTGCTTCAATTTTCTCTTCTGTAAAATTAGGGATAGGGCTTCCCTGGTGGCGCAGTGGTGGAGAGTCCGCCTGCTGATGCAGGGGACACGGGTTTGTGTCCCGGTCCAGGAAGACCCCACATGCCGCAGAGCGGCTGGGCCCATGTGCCATGGCCACTGGGCCTGCGTGTCCGGAGCCTGTGCTCCACAACGGGAGAGGCCACAACAGTGAGAGGCCCGTGTACAGCAAAAAAAAAAAAAAAAAAAATTAGGGATAATGATAACACTAGTTATTGGAGAATTAAATGAGATAATATATAACATGCTTACAACGGTGACAGGCACATATTAGGTGCTCAACTTGGTTACTATTACTTCTTCTACTATCGGCTGGGGAATGCTGAACAGGTTTAGCTTTTTAAGCCTCCATTTCCTCATCTTAGAAATTGACATACGTTCCTCGCAGACTTACTGTAAGAATTATACTGAACACGTGACTATGTACCGAGTATGCATGTCGTTAAAAGGCTCGCCATGTTTCTGCCTATTAGTACAGTCTCCATACTGTTTACTCCTTTCCTGGTCCATTTTTATTTCTGATAAGCCACTTGACCTTGGGAAAGTCACTTCCTTCTCTGACAAATCAGTTTCAGTTTCTTCTCTCTAAAGTGAGAGAGGGTTGGTTTTCAAACTGTACTTCTTGGACCCCTAAGACCAGGACAGGAGGAGAGGGGAGGAAGAGGACGGTGTTCTGGGCTTCGGCTAGTGAGAGCAGTGTATGTTTATCATTATTTTTTCATGTTGGAATTTCCTGTTACCTCACCTCGAGGAAACAGTAACTTGGCTTAGAATTTCTAAAAACCACAGTACTGGAAGATCTCTCAAATTTCTTCCAGCTCTGAGAGTTTATGATTAAATATGTCTTATCTCTTCTGCATCACACAATAACTTGGTTGGTTAGACAAATTGTACTACCCCTACTATCTAAATGGGAAAACTTAGTAAGAATGAGGGAGTTGTCTAAGATACATAAATAGTTAGTGTTAGAGCAAAAGGACTCATTCATTCCTTCACTCCTTCACTCACCATTTATTGAACGTCTATTGTATGCTGGATTCTCTGCTAGGTCCTAGAGCCACAAAAATGGCCTCGGCCTGAGCTCAAGGAGCTTAAAGATCAGTGGATAAAATAGGTATATTATGTGCCAGTTACAGGTTCAGCATGTGCCTTGAGATATGAACAGAGGACCATGAGATCACAGAGGAAGAATGAAGTTAATCTATTTGAGGGAGGCCAGAAAGGTGTCTCAGAGAAGGGGATGCTTGACTTGGGTTTTGAAGACTAGGTTAGGAGTTTGTGTGGTGGCAAAGGGGAGCTTTTGGGAGTCCAGCCCAACACTCTAGTAACTGTAATATATTTCCTCTGCCAAAAACCCGTGCTGCGGCCAAGTGTTCACTATAATCTTATGAAAGTTACCAAACAATACGCTTATCCAGAGACCTAGGCATCAGCTCTGAAGCCAAGAAAAGGGTTTTTGCCTGGGAGCAGATCCAGGAGGAACTCCACCTGGGTGTTGCTGACTGCAGTTTATCAAGACTGCCTTCTAGATTGTGGAGTCACTTGCATAAGAGGGACTGACAGCATTTCTTTTGGATTCATTCTGCCTGCCGCCCTTTCTCCTGGATGCTATTGAGAAATACAAGTGTTCACCAATATGATTATTTGACGATCAAAAAACTCCCCAACTTGCCCACCCCTACCATTCCTGATCTATTTCTTTATGTTAAAAAACAAATATCCAGTCCTTTTTAAAATTCAAATAGCTGGTCCCTGAAAGGAAAAAGGATATTGGAAGATGGGAAGATATGGAACCAAAGGAGGGGCCGTCAAAGACCCCTAATGTTTTACAGCAGCTGAACCAAGCAGATGTACTTTCCATCCTTGAGAATGAAGTTGACAGAAATGGGAATTTGGGGTGAGCGTGGGTAGGGACAGGAAAGGGAGAGAATGTGAGATTTTAAAAGGAGGGGGAGGAGACGCTAGATTGCAGGAGAAACACATAGAACTTCAGTTTCCTCCCAATGTTGTCAGGGGCTGGTCCTGTCTGGTGGTCTTATTTGGATTCTCTTGTTTCAAGAGGCTTTTTATTTCTTGGTACAAATGGGCCCATCTGGACAGGACTGATGTACTCCGGGATCTGCCCTAAGGGCTCAGACCTGTGGAGGCCAGAGAATAAAAATCCATCTTCCACATGAATATATCAATATAAGTCATCCTGGTTTCTTCCAGCCCAGATTTTCCTCAAAACCAGCTTCAAAAGGTATGAATGAGGACAGACTGACACTGAGAACCAACGGTCCTAAAGATAGTCTTCAGTCACTTAATGTTCTTCTTTCTTGTGTTTTAGAAAGTAAAACTCACCATCGCTCGGATCCCAAATTCAGAGAAATTCCACTCAATAGCCTGTACATGCCACGTACAAGACCAAGGTATTAAACCTTCTAAACGGGATACGTCTGTACTGGGGAGGACACTGGAGAGGAGTCTGGCCATTAAAAGGGGTCAGCAGAAAGGCTCTGGAGAGTAACGTGCTGGGACCCACTGCCGACAAGCGAGGATGGGCCCCAGACCCTGTGCTGGGCTCTGCCCTTCACCGCTGTGTGACAGCAGGCAGTCAGCGCAGCTCTCTGAATTTCTCCATCTGCATCTTAACAATGGGAATAACCATCCCATCTCTGGCTCTTGCGTCAGGGATGTTGAGAGGCCCAAGTGGGATGATAACTATGGAGCACAGTGAAAATGTAAGGCCTTATGATCTCAGACTTTGTCCCAAACACCACAGACTGAGATTGGGTAAGTTTCTCATCTAAAATGTGCTGTGTGTTCTGTGAGGTCATGGTCCACACAGTCTCTTCTTTGTTAGGGAATGGACAGTTGGAAACACTCATTTCGGGAAGCCAAGATTCCCGAGAGAGATGTGATACCGTATCAGCCTTCCCAGACACCTCCTGCTATTCATCACATCCGGAATGCTAAGACACAGTGACTTCTTGGATTCAACGATCATCTTGTTTTCTTAAAGACCAAGGAACAATTTTAGAAGTCGAAGCAATTTTAAGGTTATATCCAGCAAAGTTTGCTTGCTCTACAAGTAATAAGAGAACTGCTTAGCACTTCTAAGTTTGAAAGTTCTTAACTAATTGATGCATTAACTCATTGATCCTAAAAGGCTGAAAGGATCAAGTCTTTTTTCATACATAAGAAAACAAATGCAGAGAACTAAAGGATGAGTCAAATGGGGGAATGGTAGAGCAAAAGAGGCCTTCGGAAAACAGATCTTACTGTGTTGCCATTTCACACGGGAAGAAATCAAGGCCTCAGACATTTAATGATATATTTTCTTCGTGGCTTCTGGTTTCATAGCTATTTAGTGGCAGAACCAAGGATCTAAAACCAGCTCTGAGAAACAGATTTCCTGATCTTCACTTTGTATTTGGATTTAGATTTGAAAAGACCTTCAACACATAGATGAGATACTCAAATATGGTTCATTTTCTGTTATCTAGATTGTACACAAAAGTATTAAAAATTTTTCATTTGCATGCCCTATTGGATCTACTGTTTCTTTCTTTTTCTTTTTTTCTTTTTTTTGGTAAAGCTAGATTGGAGTTAAGACTCTACTTTTTTCCAGTTTTACTGAGATATAATTGACATATAACATTGTATTAGTTTAAGGTATACTGTATAATGATTTTATATGTGTATATTGACCTACTGTTTCTACTTCTAGAAATTTATCCTACAGAAATACTCACACAAGTACACAAAGATATCCATTAAAAAAAATTGTTCACAGTAGCGTTGTTTGTAACAACAACAACAAAAATCCTTTGGGAATTGCTTAGTTATGATGACTTCATATAATTGACATTCTGCAGATGTTCAAAGTTTTACATGAATGATTATGAAAGATGTTCACAATATCTTAAGAATGAAAGAAGCAAGTTGCAGTACAGTAGGTATAACATCATCCCACATTTACAAAAATAAATGACTGATGGTGGTGCATATAAAATTTTCCCAACCCTGGGCTTCCCTGGTGGTGCAGTAGTTGAGAATCCACCTGCCAATGCAGGGGGCACGGGTTCGAGTCCTGGTCCGGGAAGATCCCACATGCCGCAGAGCAACTAAGCCCGTGCGCCACATCTACTGAGCCCATGTGCCACAACTACTGAAGCCCGCACACCTAGACCCGTGCTCCGCAGCAGGAGAGGCCACTGCAATGAGAGGCCTGTGCTCTGCGGCAAGGGGTAGCCCCCGCTCGCCGCAACTAGAGAAAGCCCACCTGCAGTGATGAGGGCCCAACGCAGCCAAAAATAAATAAATAAATAAAATAAATTAAAAAAAAATTTTTCCCAACCCTAACTGGGGAGAGAAATCCCTCCCTCACAGGGGTTGTTGTGATGTTGAAATGGATGATGTACAAACAGCCCCTGACACATTGCCTGATACGGAGTAAGCAGTCAATAAAAGTTAGTTATACTGCTGCTGCTCAGACAATACCTTTTTTTATCTAGAAGAACATACATCAAATGGTCGATAAGAAGCATCTCTGAGAAGTATGATCACAGTTGGCCATTGGGGGGAGGCATTTCTATAATGTTCGAATTTCTCTCTCTCTCTTTTTTTTACTATGAGCACATGTCACATTTATAATGAAAAATAAATACAGCTGTGGTAAATAATATATATATTTAAACATATTTATATATTAAGCCTTCATAAGTAGAAACCAAGCCACCTTAGTGAAGGAAATTTTTAAAAATATCAAGGTCAAACTGGGAATCAACAACGGGGGTGGGTACACTGCTTTGAAGCCCAGAGGTCCTTCTGCTGTTTTGCTCAGATGTCTAAGCTGAGATGGGTGGACAAGCACTAGCTCCCAGGCCCTTCAGTGCCGCATTGAGTGGAAGAAGAGCCTGAAGACTAAGGCACTGAAGTGTTTTCGTGGCTCACGGAAGTGCTGGGAGAACACAGGACTCCTGGCTCCTAGTCCATGCTCTCCCCTGTGCAATGAGGGTAGAGAGGCTGCTCCTGGCCCTCTCTTCATCCCAGAACGTTCCCTGGCATTTGTCCCAGACCATTTGTCCCTGGGACACTTGTTACGAAGATCCTGCCCTAGGGGCTTCTCCCACATGAGCGGTTTGTTCCCCAAAGGAAGTCTCAGGGCAGATTTCAAGATCTCCCCCAACCCAAAGGTTCTGATTTGGTAGTTCTGTTGTGGGGCCCTGGAATCTGCCTTCTAACAACCAGGTGACTGGACTGCAGGTGGACCAGGGAGCACTTCTGGGGAGCATCACCCCCCCCCCAGGGTAACGGGGAGAGGCCGGTGTATCTTCTGAGAAGCTGCAGGACACGGAATATGCACGAGGATGAGTTTGAGAGGAAAAAGCCGTTCGTTTTCAACAGTTCTGGAAGAGGCTGATGACAACCACCCCTCCATTCCCCCTCCAGAAAGGAACCCTGTGCCTGAGCAGAGAAGCCTGGTGTCCACTCTGCTCTCTGCCACTGGGGAGTGTCCTAACCAGGGCTGGGAAGAAGCAACCTGTCCTGACTCTGTGTGCCCGCACGCCATTGGGCGGGTGAGGAGCAGAAGCATTAAGATGGAGAGGAACGTGGCGTGGGACTGCAGGCTGCTGCTCCTCATCCAGTTTCATTCCTCTGCATCTCCCCCTTACCAGAGCAGTCAGCCAGCAATTTTCCCGCGATTTATTTAAGCTAGGTCCAGCCCAATGACGGCTCTTCTTCAACCTAACAATGGTAGTGGCCCCAAGGAAAGCTGGTGACGGGCCCAGAAACCTGCTAACCGAGGCATTTGTCCCAGACCCAGCTTTTTGTTACTCAGCCAAGAGAACTGTAGGACAGCCTGCTGAGAGATGGGGGCAAGTCTCGGGGCCAAGGCGAAAAGGACATGTGCCTCACAGACGTGTAATTCATCAGAGCAGAGAGGGTAGGATAGACCCTCCTCCCACTGTGCACCCCCCACCGCATCCACACCCACCCTCGGTGCATAGAGTCATCTGTGACCTTCCCCTTCCAGAGCTGCCCTGTTGTTCATTCCAGCCCGATTCCAGATGGACGAACATGAGTGAAGGTGGAGCTGGGGGCTGCAGAGTGATGAACCCAACTGTCCCTGCAAGAGGTAGCCCTGTTCTGGGCATATTTCTGGAAGAAAGGAGGTAACGAGAATGGATTATAAGCTAGTCTTGGCCATCATATAACCTAGGCCTGAATCTGGTGCACTTCAATCTTGCTGGGGAAGAAACCAGAGCTGGCAATGTGAAGAGAGTTACCTGGGCTCCCCAGCTCCACGTGGCACCTCCAGCTTCCAGGTTGACATCTTTTCTGCCCTTGCTCAACTTTCCAACAGGGCACTTGGAGCTGCCACCTCTCAGCCACTCCCTCTTCCTAATGGTTGCATCATGCCTCTAGGACAGGCCTCAGAAGGTGTCTGTATCTTTCCACTTTGTTCTTTCTGCTGAGGACACAAACTATTCAGAGTGAAATCTAAATAGCAGCTGGTAAGATATGCAATGGACATGCAAGGCCAAATACATCTATCCTGACTCAAAGCTGCTGACATATTAGCATGGATTCCAGAAAGGAGCTTACATACATGTGTGTGCGTTTGTGTGCATGTTGATGGGTCGGTGGGGGGGGTGGAGAAGACAGGTGGGAGCAACAATAATTCTTTAATCAGCTGAGAAGTTGAAGCACTCAATCTCCCCACCCCTACCCCTTTCTCTTCAGGGCTTGGGCCAAGTACTTTCCCTTGGGATGAGAAGGAGGATTTAAACTATCATAAACAGGCCCAAACGGAGAGGGCTTTCAGATTCAGAAGCTGGAGTAACTTAGATTTTTATCCTGAAGTTGAATACACAGACATGCAGGAAATGTGTTTTATTGAAAAATCTCTTTAAAACATCTGAGTTGATGAAGGCTTTGTCTAATGATCAAGAATCTGGAAGGACCTCCGGAGCCATTCTCAATATCAACTCTGGCTAGATGGTTCTGGAAATCTAAGGGTTTAAGTGAACTTTGCACTCACAGGACTGGATGCTGGAGCTGGGCTGCCCAATTCAGTAGCCACTAGCCACATGTGACTTAAAATTTTAAACTAATTAAAATTAAGTAAAATTTAAAATCTGGTTTTTCAGTTGTACTAGCCACACTGGAATTGTTCGGTAGCCGTATGATGGTAACTGGCTACAGTACTGGACAGCACAGATGTAGAATATTTTCATCATTGCAGAAAGTTCTAGTGTACAGCCCTGCTCTAGAATGTTAAACCCCTCAGAGGGGAACAATTCACATCTGCCTTGCTCACTACCATATTCCTAGCACGTAAATACATTGCACTGCTCATGACAAGGGCTAATAAATACATGTTAAAAGAAGGAATCACTAAATGTGGGGTTAAATACCAATACACAAGCATTATTCTATTTTGTTAATGGTTTCAAATAAAATATTCATATCAATGATTTTTGTAACTTTTTTTTCTTTTGGTATGGGGTCAGATCCAATTAATTTAAAAGCCAAGCTGTGGGCCTTTTATTTTTATTTTTATTTTTTTTTGAGGTAGGTGGGCCTCTCACTGTTGTGGGCCCTCCCGTTGCAGAGCACAGGCTCCGGACACGCAGGCCCAGTGGCCATGGCTCACGGGCCCAGCCGCTCCGCGGCACGTGGGATCTTCCCGGACCAGGGCACGATCCCGTGTCTGCTGCATCGGCAGGCGGACTCTCAAACACTGCGCTACCAGGGAAGCCCCAAGGGCCTTTTTAATATAAGCTGTTTTCTCAACAATTAACAGGTTTTTATGGACTAGTCACTATTGACTTGGGAGCTCTCCTGGGGACACAAAAGATATACAAGATCTAAAACTCTTTAACAAGAGCTTATGACATAGTAAAAAAAGAGGAAAATGACCAAACTGTGATCTCTTGTTTACCTGATGTCATTTGAGAAGTCACCCTCCTATAGTTTAAATTTTAAATTATGTTCATCATAATCTTTCTGAAATTTGTTAACCCTCTCTTGCCTTCTTAAACTCTTCTTACTCAGGGTCATGGTGATGGGCATTATATCACCATACTCTAAGTATTTTCTAAGAAGTACTGGGACATGGAAAACATTTACATACACACACACACACACACACACACACACACACACACACACACACACACACATATCTGGTCTAATGTGTCATTTAAGGCCGGTGTTTCTTTACCAATTTTCTGTCCGGGTGACCTGTCCATTGTTACAAGTGGGGTTTTATTTTTTAATTTTTTTAATTTAATTTTTTAAATTGAAGTATAGTTGATTTACAGTGTTGTGCCAATCTCTTATTTTTTCTTATACCAAATGATCCTGGACTGCTTTTGTTTATGCCATGGGCTGGGGAGGAAGAGGGTGCCTCGTGTACTCACTGTACATACATTAAGGGTTAATACTCTGTCAGTGTGTGTATAAGAGGTTTTAGGAGGAGAGCCCATTAGTTTCTAGTACAGGGGTTCTGTGACATTAATTTGGGGTGCTCCGTTATCTTGATGGTGGTAGTGGAGTTATTGTTATTTACCTGCCTCTTCGTTCTCAAGTGTGTCCTGGAAAAATGAATGGGGAACAAAGTAAAATTACTCTATAAGAAAAACTAGAGGACAATTAATTACCAAACTGTATGGTGACAGAAGGAAGAGATGGTGATGGAATGGAGTACAATCATGGCTAACATTCAGTGAGCTGAGCATACACACGCTAGTGAATCCTACAACAGCCTTGTAAAACCAGGACTGTCACTACCCCCCATTTTGTATGGGAAGCCAAAGCACAGTGAAGCTAAATAACTTGCTCAAGGCTATGGCTGATACATGACAGAACCAGAATTTAAACCAGACTGGTTGGCTTTGGAGGCCACAAGTCTAACTCTACATCACACTGAAAGCTTCTCAGAGGAGGAAGGAACTTGAGCTCTGCAAGAGGATAATCCACAGGCGACAGTGACACAGGCAGCAACGAGCATGGAGCATACTGTCCAAGTGCAGACAAGGAATGTGTGGAATGACTCAGATTTTTTGTACATCTCTGATTTCAATAATATCCACTCCTTGACTGGGCCTCTTGCCCAGGAGAACCATAAAAGTCGACACCTTCTGTTCCAGGAACCAGGGGAACTCTATGGAGGCTCCTACTATGACTGGTTAGCATGTTTCATACCCCTCCTTTTAGATGGCCATCTGGCTCCATATAATATTCAAGTTAACAAGCAATGCACAGCTCCAATGACAAAGGCATTAGGCTAGAACTCTGGACAGGAGATGAGTAATAAAGCATCTTTGACTTTGCAAACCTTTTCCTCAAGTAGGAGTAATAGGAACACGTGCATAGATAACTACAAGGCAAATCTGATAGCCCTAAATCCTTTGTTAAAATACAAACTCAGTGTTAAATGAGTAAAAGGCTTAAAGATGAAGCCTATTTGGTTGGTTTGGGGAGAGCCTCACAGGAAGGGTGATTATTCATTTATTTATTTATTTACTTAGTTAGTTATTGTGTGGTGTGAGGGGTGAAATTTGACCTATGGAAGAATGAATAAAATTTACTTGATTCTCTAGAACAGGCCAAATCACCAGTGCACAGACATCAGAATGTAACTGGCAGGACCAAAGAAATTCTCGAGGCCCTATAGCACTCCTTCCTTAATTCTTACACCATCTAAGCCCTTTGAATTGTCACCAACGGCACTTCTTAAGCACATCGTGGGTTCAGAGAACTGTGCCAAGCACTAGTGATATCAACAGAAATAAAATACCTTCCTTCAGGGAATTAATAATCCCTAATTAAGGGTGAGAGGGTAAAAATTGCTTAGGGGTAAAATTTTCCCAAATAGAATGGATATATTGTCACACAAAAATTTGTACATGGATGTTCACAGCAGCATTACTCATAATAGTCAAAAAGTGGAAATGATCATCAACTGATGTACGAATAAACTAAATGTGATATATCCATACAATAGAACATTATCTAGCCATAAAAAGGAAGGAAGTATTGATATTTACTATGACGTAGATGATCCTTGAAAAAGTGATAAGTGAAGAACGGCAGGGACAAAAGGCCACATATTATATGATTCTGTTTATATGAAGTTTCCACAATATACAAATCCATAAAGACAGAAAATAGATTAATGGTTGCCAAGAGATGGGGGGAGGGGAGAATGGGGAGTGACTGCTAATGGTCTGAGGTGAAAACGTTGTGAAATTAGATAGTGGTGATTGTTGTACAACTCTACATATACTAAAAACAACTGAATTGTACACTGTAAAAAGGTGAATTTACGGTGTGTAAATTATATCTCCATTTTAAAAATATAAAAGAAAAATGTCCCTCATAGACTCTAAACTGGGGTAAGGAAATTGGATATCAAGGCATTCCCCCCAACCTTGAAGATAGGGTTCATTTATAGTTGATGAAGAATAAAGGCAGGAGCAGCCTTTCCCATGACTGACTAAGCAGTCTTTTCTAAAACATGGCTTCATGTGAAGATGATAAGAGGATCCTGTTGTAAGAAACAGTTGATTAACAGCTGATTAACATCTTTAATTCCCTTATAGGTGTTAATTCTTATTAACATCAAATCCTAAGATAAAAGTACCTCAAGGACCAGGGATCCCATTTAAAGTCTCATTTATACTAAGGTGCAAATGACTATATGAGCCTTAGAGCAGAAGGATGGTAAGAAAGGACAAGAATGCACTCAGTGCCTAGAAGGGCAGGATGTGCAGAGCTAGACTACAGAAAATGAGGAAAGATACCAATAAATCATCCAAAACAAATAACAAAATTAACTTATCAATGTAGCTATTGATACTGGCGAAAGTGGCCAGAAATTATAGTCCCTCCTCTAAAGCCTTCTTCTAGGGACTGCTGAGAAAACATAATTGCTATTTTTGTTCAGAGTCATATATGTAGGACTGGCAGGATTTTCTTGTGCTCCAAGGAAAGGTAACTCCTTGATCAAATTGTTTTTTGCCTTATATGCTAATCCAATCCTGCTGTCTCATAAATTGTTTTGCAATCCCATTATCTTGCCACGAAAAAAATCGCACGAAATTTAACACTGTAACAAAAAGGTCTTCCCAAAGCCTAAACAATGCCCAAATCAAGAGGATCCAGCTGGGAGACCAGAAGCTCTAGCAACGAGCTGCGTGGAAGAGGAGTAGGACTTGAACTCAAGAAGAGGGAAATCTAGGAAGAAATTGGTCTTAACCAATTACAGCTGGCTAGCAAGATGCTGAGAGCTCAAATCAGCCTGGATGCTGTGATCCAACTTTTATTTAATTAATATTCTCACACTTCCAAACAAAGTGGGTGAAATCATAAAAGCTCTGCCAACATTCCTCTCAGCTTACATAAGCTAAACTTGAGCTGCGTTGTGGATTTATCAGACAGTGCTGTGAACATTTTAATGCAGTATTTATTTACTAAGCTGTATAAATAGACTTGATACTAATGACACCATCATTTTAGGAAAGATGCTCCTCTTCGTATGTTGGCTGTTAGACATTTGCACATTATTCATTATCTTCAAAGCATTTTCCACCATCCCCTCCCCCTTGCACTCCTTCCCTCCCAATTTTTTGAATCTGAGAGTATAGATGACAGTCCAGATCATTTAAACCATACAAGAATTGCCTGGTTAACTCTCTACGATGCAGGAATTAAATGAAAAATAAGAGTAAAGCTAATCACACCGCTTTGAGTATTTTTACTATAGTATTTGCTTACTTGGCAAACACTTGACCCCCAAGGTCCAGCTCAAATGTCACCCTTCTCTATCTCTTCGCCTCCCTTTCTCAAGTAGAATTGATTGCCCCATCCATGTTTCCACATCAATTTGTATCCATTTCCTCTGTAGCATGTAAATCTATTACTTCTCTTGTCAATATATCTGTTATTCCATACAAGTCTGTGGATTCTTTGAAAGCTAAGCCATATCTTGGTCACCTTTATATTGTTAGGATCTGTAAGAGTGCTCAGAATAATAAGTGCACATCGAATTAAAGTGAAATATGAGGTTATAGTCTCACAATATGGGGCCTTCCCCAAAGTGCAGCTACACATGCCCACAGCACACCAAGTCTCCACTTGGTTTCGGTTAAGAAGATGAGTTCTTAGGGCTGGATACTTCAGAGATGCTGGGGTGATAGAGTTCTAACATTTGTCATCAGCAAAAACCCTCCACTTTTCTCTTGAGTCAATAAAAGAGTATTTACTCAGTGCTGCTTAATAAGGCTTGGCGCTTAGAAGTTGTAGAAGATACCTACTTTATTCTTTAAGATGTAGAAAGGAATGGAAAGGGGTCTGGATTTTTGAGGCTCTCTTCAATAACACTAGGCACTGCTTTCTGAACATTATTCCATTTAACCTTCTCAACAACTCTTCAAGGTAAGTACTACCAACCTCATTTTAAAGATGAGGAAAATAAAGCTCAGTGAAGTTAAGTAATTGTCCCAAGGTCACAGATTCAAATCCAGGTGACCTGGCTCCAAAACCCATGCACCTACCTTATGAGGCACAGTCTTCGGGGTCCCACTGATCTGTCATCTAGCTTCTGTTTGACCTTTGGTCTGGAACATTCACTTCACCTCCTGGGCCTCAATTACTACATCTGTAAAATGGAAATGATACTACCTCTTTTGGACAAGTGATAGCCTAAGTTTTTAAGGAACCCTTGTAACCCTATCAAGCCTGTCATTCTAAATCTACTCGGAGAGATGTGACTATCATGAAACTAGTATTGTGTAACATAAGAAAGAATGAATCTAAGTGTTAAAATCTACGATATAAACAAAAAGTAATGCAGGAATTCAGAGGAAGATAACATGAATGTAAGCTAATGTTCTCAGAGAAGCCCCCCTTTGGAACAGAAGAGGGATAGATTGGGACTAAAAGAATGAATGAGATTTGGAAAGCCAAAGGAAGAGCAGATTGAACAAAAGAAGAAAAATGTTTGAAATGAGCATGATAGTGAAAAGAGCACTGCACACTACGATGAAGAAAACTACCATTTATTGTGTGTTTATTATATAGCAGGAAGAGTGCCAAGCACTTTGTAAGCATTACTTCATTTAATCCTTGCACTAATCTTATGAGGTTAGCTATTTGAGTATCCCCATTTTACTGATGGGAAAACTAAGGATCAGAGAGGTGAAGTGATTTGCCCAGGGTCACAGAGATATTAAACGGTAGAACTAGGAATCTGACTCCATGCTCTTGACTAACCAGGAAAGATGGCACATGTCAAAGAAGTTATTCAGAGGACTATGGAAAACCAGATGGCCTCTGTAGTCACTGAGATTATCAGTCTATGTGAATTAATTTTCCCATAAAGTGTTAAGAAATGCAACACCTTAAAGATACATTCCCCTAAGTTCCTATAATTTGTCCTATCCTTTGAGGGAACAAAGGGTAGGACAAACCCACTTATTTGATTTGACCTTTTCTAGGTATTCACTGCATCATTGTATTTTTGCCAATGTCAATAGATTTCATTTTTGTTTGTTATATATCCTGACGTCATCATAAAGTCAAGGTGGTTTCCTGTATCTACTATTCTTCCCTTTTGAAAATTATCCTTTCTTCCTCTTTTCAAAGTTAATAACTAATAACTTTTTTACTTAATAACTTGTCTATTATTCCATGTTGAAAAAACAACAGTGAGGAGGTTGGCAATGAATAAACAGATTTATTTTTTTAATTCCATCTGATAGATGGCAGCCAGATGAAGTACTTTACAGAGACACATTTCCCAAGGATTCTTTAGAGGAAATAGTTCTTTGAGATCTTTGTAGTCCAAATTTCTTTTAATTTCATTTAACAAAGAGTGCCAAGTTTTATTATTATTGTTATAATTTCTAAATTAATTCCTCATGTGCCTATTGATTTTTTTTTTCTTTCTGTCTCTTTCTCCCAGGCTTTTAACTCTCAGCTCTTCTCTATGAGCTCTTTAACTAAGACAACTTTTTCTATATGTTAGTGTATCAGAGAATCTGGTTCTCTAGAGGCTTTGGTTCTATCATATATTTAGTCCTTGTATTCTAAACAATTCAAGAATTTAAAGCTAGACCTCTAACATAGAAATGACATGATATAAGAAGCCCCTTTTCACTGCACTGCACAAAATGGAAAAATGAAATGCTATGACTATGTGGATCAGGGGTCAAGAAGTGATCTGGCTTCAAATTAAGCCACCTTTGACCACTGGCCCCTTTGGGTTCAGAGAGAACGACTCTTTAGAAGATGACCACACTCTGAAGCATCCACATCTGCTTTCTTTCATCTGCAGTGACAAAAACTCAGTCAACCTATCACCCAATTTCAGGGCATAAATGTTGTGCCTTCAAGGATGGGGCCCCCTACACTTGGTGGGAGTTTGTGCCCAGAGTGTGTGGCAGTCTCTTGAAGATTCAGTGACCATCAGGTGAAGCTGCTTTTACACATTGTATTGACTTTCTCAGGATGCCAATTATTAGAGACCAAAATGAATACCCAGCAAAGGGTAAGTCTTTCCAGACAGGAAAATTCTGGATCCCATGGTTTTAGATGTGAAGATTACCATTTGGAAAGGAAGTAAAGTGTGTTGAAAGTCAGCATTTTATAATAGTTACTGTTCTAGCTCTGAGGAATATAAATGGACAGAGGAAGGTATGGGGAGGTGGTGGGGAGTCCACTCCCCATCCCCTCTCCTTGAGTGCCCAACTCTCCCTGGTGCCCTCATGTGAAAATTCTGCCATGCAACCCCCCAACTGTGAGTCCTGATTAGGCAGGGGCACCATTGTGCATAGCCATTTCCTGTCAACCTACCTGGCCCCGGAGGGGGCCTCATACTGAAATACATAACCGAAGTATCTTAATAGGACATAAATCCATTGGAAAATGACATGGAGAATTATGCAGAGAGCACTTTCTTTAAAAATGACTGGCAGGTGGAGAGGAATTGGGCAGCAGTTTCCCATATGCGAACTGCTTTTCATTTCAGGTCAGAAATAAAATCAAACTTAATCATCGCAGCAGGACTGAGTAAGAGTATGCCTACGTGTTCAGTCCTTATGTCGATTCTTTCCCAGATTAACATTCACCAAGAAAAATAGAAAGCTACACTTAAAACTGAAGTTGCATAGTTCAATGCAAATCTGTAAATGTGTATTGAAAACCTACTATGTGCAAGACATCCTGAAGATACAAAAGTGGATGAAATATAACCCTTCTTTCTATTGCCACCTCAGGCATTGCAAATTGTCAAGGTGAACACCTGGCTGCAAACACATGGGCTGAAGATTTGAAAAATAAAAATCAATGTCCAGGCCCAAATCCTGTCCTTATTCTCAAACTGATGACCAACCTCAACCTGAAAGTGGGAATAAGATCTAAGTGTTAAATGCTCTTTGGCCTTAGTAAATCCTCCCAATTTCCAGTCCTGGCTACTTGCTGGCCAATTTGTATTTGTTTAAGAAAAACCATTGGTTCAACAAATATTTCCATCATCTATTACGTTCCAGGGACTATTTAAGGCACCAGAGCTGTAGCAATAAACAAAAAAAACAAAAATAGCTGCTTTCATAGAGATTACATTTTGGTAAAATCATCACCTCCAGCACAGAAATTATAATAGTAGATGTGTTTTCCATACAAAGTTGACAGAGAGTATGTATTTTCTGCCAATACTTTCTAGGCAGAATTTTTATTGATTGACTGCTGAACTGAAAATAAACTCTTCTGATTTTCCCTCGGTGTGTCCCATGGATACCTGAAGTAGACAAGTTAATAAACTTCTGTTTGTTTTTCTCTTGTTAAAAACAATAAAACAAACTCTTCTAAATAATACTGTTGATGAAAAATTAATCTGACTCTCTAAGAAAGAAATGGAAAATTTTATTCAAGCCAAATTTGAGGATTTTAACCCGAGAAAAGCAACTCAGGAAGCTTTGAGAATTGTTCCACCTGTTAGAAGTCAAGGCATAGTTATATAAATTTTTGAGACAGAGGGCTATACATTAAATGACGTACTATTGACAGTTTACACAATCCAGATCTAAGCACCATCATGGCCCCTTACAAGATTAAGAAGGAATGTTATCTTTTAAGGAGTTGTCTTATTGATGCTAAGAGAATGTTGCTTTTTATGGTTGAGCGGGTATTTCTGCCGATGGGGAAGTTTGGTCGATGTATAATGCAGATACACAATGCACAGTAGTGGGGAGAGAGGAGGCCAAAGGGCAGAGAAAATTTTTTATGTCTGAATTATTCTTGTCTTGCCATAAAATATGAATTTTATTTCATAATGTGCATACTGGTTACTATTTAATTAAACCCTTATTTAAAAAAATTATGTACTTAACCCTAAAATTAAGTATAACTATGCTATTGATTAAATACATATATTTTAATTAATCATTTAAAAATTTAAATACACTTAACATGCTGACAATATCAAAACACTTTCATGAATTTGCTGTGATCTTAGGTCTTGCTGGATTGCGGTTTCTTGGCTTTCCCCTCCCAGCGAACGTAATCTCTTGAATAACTTGGTTTTGTCCTGAGAAGTAACAATCCCACTTGTGTACCCTCATAAAGGTCTCAAATATTTTTCACTTCATAATTTTGCTGCATTTGCAAAGTAGTTGGAATGGATCAGACACTTCCTAGCAACAACTTTTGTATATAAAAAGTCTGGAATTTAACATTCCAATGATAAAGTACACCATTTGGACAAAGCAAGAAATTAAGAACTTGCAGAGGTTTGCATTTATCAAAAGAACTAAAAAGAGAGTAATGTTGCCAATGCATTTAACAGTGGGGTTCCCAAGGCAGTGGGGTGCTGGTGGATAGCAAAACATCTGGATGTAGTCTGACTTTCACCATGACTCACTGTGCAACCTTAGATGAATGACAAGTTCTCTGGGTCCCCATCCCTCTCCAGTTTAAACCCACATCTGGCCTCCAAATAAAGAGCCTTCCCTCCCAAACAATTTGATGAAGTAGATTGGATCTCTGTGAGTACTCCCGTTTAGTTTTAAATAGAACCAGGTGGAACAATCCATATTAGTGATAACATTTTGACTGATGTTGACACTAATCTCAGGAATTTAAAACGGCCCATGTCCTTTTCAGTACCAAAGGTCACTGAAATGATTTCCTTCCGTGTACAAAATGATTTTAATAGAAATTTAAAAATCACTTTACCTCCCCTAGATCTATTCTGGAGATCAGAATGATCAGAATTGGAATCTTGGCTAAATCCAAATTGATAATGCTGGGAAATTCACGGGACTATAATCCCCTAGATAAAACAAGGGTGAGAGACTGGGTTGGTGGGTTGTTTTCAAATGGTTATAAGACCACATCTCCCTAGTTTTGTAACTCATTTCTTCAGCCATGAAAATAAATAATTGCACAATATTTTCAGAACTTAAATCAGGCTGAAATCAGGTAATAAGACTAAAAACAAATGAATTTATTCTGCTTCTCTTTCATGTGCCCTTATGTTTTTAAGGCCATATTTATTGGAAATCTTTTAAGTTCAGTGAAATTTTCAGAATCATCTTGTTAAGTAATGGTTTGTATTCCATTACATAATTTTTTTCCCATAAAAATTGCCCTTGAGGCTAACACTGGCAATTCTCCCCCATCAGACTGAGAAAACACTCCTTAACAAGACTGTGAACTTTTTGTGTGTTAAAAAAAAAATTTTAAGCTAAGGGAAGGCCTAACGGCCGAAAGATACCAGGTGAGTTTTTTTTGGTTGGTTTGTTTTTGGATTTTGTTCTTTTTCCAGAAAGCTCACGCAGTTAAAGTAAAAATGCCACAGCTGTAGTTTCCCGAATGCTAGGAAGTCCAGCCGGTCAAAGTGTCAAGCCCTCACAGGTATAGGTGATGATAGATTCTGACATTCTGCCCTGACAAGATATAAAGCCTCCCAGAAATAATGAGGATCTAAAGGATAAATATGCCATGTTTTCCTTTGGGCTACTTGAGATTGGGATTGGCTAGGGTGTGGAAATTCTTCCCGACCTGCAGGCCTATGGAATACCTCCTGGGAATAAACATTTATTTATTCTAATAGATGTTCTTTGGATCATCTGTTAAATTCACTTCCAAGAAAATCAAATCCCTTTTGCCATTCATTTGTACTTTGTGAAAATATATAAGATCTGTACATGATGTGTGTGTGGGGGGTGTGTGTGTGTGTGTGTGTGCGTGTGTGTAAAGCTTATATTAATTTCTCTTTCTGAAATTTTCAGTTTTCCTCATGACTGGACAGAAATTCCATCTCAAATAAATTGTGTTTTCAATCTGCCTGCTTATAATAGTAAGAAAGCCTCTGACTTAGTCTAACATGGACTCACGTGACAAAGGAATGCTAAGCTTACAGGAACATTAATATGAAATGCAAGCCACCTCTTTCTGAATTATACATTTTTCATAACTCATTTTATTTTTAGTATTCATTTATATCATAGCTTATAATATGAAATGCAGTAAAATAATAAAGCTAACTTATTTTAGGCTGGATTCCTGTTTAGTCATGAGGAAAATCCTGAAAGTTTGCAGAGAAAATAATTGATTTCAAGTTTTTTTAATCCATAAAAATTACTTAGAGCTGAAATGAGTTGTACCAGCGCTAAGAAATAAATTGGGGTACTGGTCTAGATATGACAAAATCGAATGCATATTTTTCACAGTTATATTAACCTTCCTATTATCTGTACTAGGGAGATTTAATTGATTTAGCTCAGTGTTTCTCAATCTTGGCTACAATTTAGAATTCTCTGGTGAGCTTTTCAAGATATACCAATGCATGAGCCCCTCCCCAGACCAAACTGAATCAGAATCTCTAGGGGTGAGACTTGGGCATCAGTACTCTTGAAAACATCCCATGTTGTTCTAATAAGCAGCTGAAGTTGAGGATCACTGATTTACAGAGAATCTGACCCTAGAAACATGAATGATCACATGGTCTCTGGTCTAGAAGATGCCATTGCAGATCCACTACCAGCAGGTAGCAGTAGAAGAAAATAAAAAGCCAGGCCAGATGCCAGCCCTGGTTAAGAAGCCTGGCCAATGTGTTACCAAACCCAGGTCCGGCTACTCGCCGCTCGAAAGCCAATTCTCGAGAGACAAGTGTTGGTA
Organism: Hyperoodon ampullatus; assembly: GCF_949752795.1. Lineage (NCBI taxonomy): Eukaryota > Metazoa > Chordata > Mammalia > Artiodactyla > Ziphiidae > Hyperoodon > Hyperoodon ampullatus. Next base: position 212,866,582 of record NC_136914.1, read on the forward strand.
GGAAAGGAAAGTTGTTTTATTTCGGAGGCTGGCAACTCAGGGCGTGGGGAGAGGGTGGACGCCTGTCCAAAGGCCGACTCCCCCCTCCCCCAACAATCAGGGGGCAAGAGCTTTTATAGACAGAAGGAGGGGGCTACATGCAGAAACAATACAGTCAGCTCTGATAGTCATCTTGAAATTGGTCATTGGTGGTCTGACCAGTGTCATCTCAATTGTTTCGGGCATAGTTAATCTTCAGTTCCAGGGTCAGTTTGTTTCCATTTCTTTGAGGCCAATTCTTGGAATTGTGGCAGCTTGTATCATGGCTACAGTCTTGTCATCATGTAGTTCACTTCTTCCACCTGGCGGGGCTTTCAGTATCTATAAGACAGCTCACAGGATATGGCTCAGAATATTATCTATAGCCCTTAAGGAGGACCTAAAGGTCCTTGACTGTGTTTAGTGACTAAACTATTATTATTTGGTGTCCTTTGACTGTTTTCCTCTGTTTCTGCATTTCTCACTTGTCTGATTAAAATTATTCTTTGGCTAAAGTTTTTCCACGGACAAAAGGCGGGCTGAGGACATGGTGGGGGCAAGGCCCATATAGGGTCCCACTCCACTTCAAATGTACAGTGGGCACCAAAAAGAATCTTTAAAGACTGGAGGACTTCTTAAACATCATTCTCAAGGTTGTGTTTTTTTTACTTTTTCTGAAACTTATCTTTGGGTCTGATATTTGGGAAGTTCAACACATTAAACCAAGGCAAGATATATGAAAGCCTAGAAAACGGAATGGGAAGGAAAAGAAATCACAGTTTAAAAGATGTTTCTTTCTCAAGGACTTCTTTGCTTCCAAAAAATGCAAAGTTATTGAGAGAAATATCTGTAGCTATCTATGTCTGTAGTTATGTTCTAAACATTCAAGACTTTGGAAAGAACCATGGAATTTAAAATTAAAGATGAAGGGGCTTCCCTGGTGGCACAGTGGTTGAGAGTCCGCCTGCCGATGCAGGGGACATGGGTTCGTGCCCCGGTCCGGGAAGATCCCACATGCCACGGAGTGGCTGGGCCCGTGAGCCATGGCCGCTGAGCCTGTGCATCCAGAGCCTGTGCTCCGCAATGGGAGAGGCCACAACAGTGAGAGGCCCATGTACCACACAAAAAAATAAAAATAATAAAATTAAATTAAAGGTGAAGGAATCTTGATGCCATGGCAGTGTAATCTTGAGCAAGTTAATCTCTATGACCCCCAGTTTCCTCATTTGAAAAATATGGCTTAGATGGAAAAACAATTGAAATGCAAACCACATAAAAATTTTCAAATGTGCAACTGCTAATTATTTTCTTTAAAGTTGGCTTTCGGGTATATTGGAATTTCAAGGTCAATCCCTCAGCTACCATTTTTTGAGTGTCTCCCATGTACAGAGCCCTATACTAGGGGCTTTGATCTAATGAAGGCCCTGACTTGTTACCAAGAATGGTTAAGAATGCTCATCACAAAAGTAGCCATTGTTCTAAATACTTATACATGCCTTGACTTTTTCTTAGTCTCAAACTAGCTAATAAGGAGTTAATAGTTCAATTAAAGTTACTTAAATGTGACTAAAATAGGACATTCTCTTCTCAGCAACTGGAAAGAGTGCTGGCTTCTGGAGAATAGCCGAGTTTTAAAATGTTTAGATCCCCACGTCCTCCTGCCCCAAAAGGCTTAATAAAGATTCTGGTTGGAATTAGATTTACAATACGGTGACTAGACATTTCATTTTTACTGAGATGCAGTCTAATCCCCTTAGAGTATTGCATTTCATCTATGTAAATATCTACAATTCGCAGATGCCTGTCCCTACTGCAATAAATTGCAAAAGACTGTTGATGATATTTGGCCTCCCAAGAGCTCACAGATTTTTTTACAAACTGTATTCAGTATTATTTTCAAGCTCTGCAATCAGAATTGTGAGTCTCGGCAGTCAGCTGCTTGGGCATTTCATAACACATAGCCTTGTACTGATAACTTGACTCTTGTTTGAAAGCCTTAACCCCTCAACTGCACTGTAATTACTGAAGGGCAGGTACCAGGACTTCTGTTTCCTGTCTGTCCTTACAGTCTCCTATAAGTCTCATTCACAGCAGAGAGTCAAAGATTCTCCATAATACAGAAAGTACTGGAATTGGATGGAGTATGGGAGGCCATTTGATCTAACAGTCTCATCTTCAGAGTAAGGTTGAAAGACTCCAGAAAGTCAAAAGACATGCCCATGGTAACTCAGTAGCAAAATGAGAACTTGAACCTAGCACTCCTAACCCCCAGATCCATTGGATGAATTGGTAAGAAGCATTAAACATCTCATAGAAGATCTGATGGCTGGAAAGTCTGCCAGGAACAAAAAAGGAATAAAAAGTGTGGTGTCATTCTATTCCCCCAGCTCCCTACATGTTCCCTAAGATGGAATGACACTAGGTTACCAGTCTGAGTAGAACACATGAAAGCAGAAGTAGTGGCATTTGGAGGGATATAAAGATGTGGAACAAAAGTGGGAGGGGTCTTCTATTCCAACCTACCTCCAGGAACTTTCCCAGCTTGTGTAAACCTGGTTCTTTTTTTTTTTTTTTTTTGCGGTGTGTGGGCCTCTCACTGTTGTGGCCTCTCCCGCTGCGGAGCACAGGCTCCGGCCGCGCAGGCTCAGCGGCCATGGCTCACGGGCCCAGCCGCTCCGCGGCACGTGGGATCCTCCCGGACCAGGGCACAAACCCGTGTCCCCTGCATCAGCAGGCGGACTCCCAACCACTGCGCCACCAGGGAAGCCCCTAGACCTGGTTCTTGAAAGAGAACAAACTTATAACCAAAGCTCTAAGTAAGGACTTTTAGGACATGTGCGTATATTGGTCTGGATTTGGATAAGTGAGATGAGTGGGACAGGGATTTGTAAATAATAAAACACTAGACAAGCAAAAAGGAGATTATTGTCTATCACTTATTTTAATCCAAAAAAGGCATGGCTTTCATTTGTACTTTCAAAATTTGGAGTCAAAAGAAAATAGTACCAAGAACATTACAAAATTCAATCTCATGCTCAACATCACTAATCATTAGAGAAATGCAAACCAAAACTACAAAGGTATCACCTCACACCAGTCAGAATGGCCATCATCCAAAAATCTACAAACAATAAATGCTGGAGAGGGTGGGGAGAAAAGGGAACCCTCTTGCACTGTTGGTGGGAATGTAAATTGATACAGCCACTATGGAGAACAGTGTGGAGGTTCCTTAAAAAACTACAAATAGAATTACCATACGACCCAGCAATCCCACTACTGGGCATATACCCTGAGAAAACCATAATTCAAAAAGAGTCATGTACCACAATATTCACTGCAGCTCTATTTACAATAGCCAGGATATGGAAGCAATCTAAATGTCCATCAACAGATGAATGGATAAAGAGGATGTGGCACATATATATATATATATATATATATAATGGAATATTACTCAGCCATAAAAAGAAACAAAATCGAGTTATTTGTAGTGAGGTGGATGGACCTAGAGTCTGTCATACAGAGTGAAGTAAGTCAGAAAGAGAAAAACAAATACCATTTGCTAACACACATATATATGGAATCTAAAAAAAAAAAAAAAGGTTCTTTAGAACCTAGGGTCAGGACAGGAATAAAGACACAGACGTAGAGAATGGACTTGAGGCCACGGGGAGTGGGAAGGGTAAGCTGGGACGAAGTGAGAGAGTGGCATGGACATATATACACTACCAAATGGAAAATAGATAGCTAGTGGGAAGCAGCCGCATAGCACAGGGAGATCAGCTCGGTGCTTTGTGACCATCTAGAGGGGTGGGACAGGGAGGGTGGGAGGGAGATGCAAGAGGGAGGAGATATGGGGATATATGTATATGTATAGCTGATTCACTTTGTTATAAAGCAGAAACTAACACACCATTGTAAAGCAATTATACTTCAATAAAGATGTTTAAAAAACAACAACGAAACCAAAACAAAACAACAACAACAAAATTCAGTCTCAGCTTTTACAATGCAGAATGGCCATATTTCTTCCCTTCATCACAGGAAAGCCCCAACTTACTACAAGTGAAGTTCTCTCACTATTTTCTCATTCTAAGGTACATAGAAAGTACATATCTTTTATTGGATTCAAATCCACACATGCTAAGTATTTCAAAGGCTGACAAAACACAAGAACAGAAGGACAGCTTTTCCAGTAATCCTTGTGTAATGTAATGATTTCAGGAATTCCAGCTCTTGAAGTTTACAAAGTCAAATGTCAGTTTCAGCTCTGTTACTTGATTCATGACAAGAAATCAATGACACACAGTTACAATTCAGCCAATAAAAAGCTACTATATTTAGAAATCCCAGTTTCTTCCAATGGACTTTTTGTTTATTAACAGCCCCTCCCAACTTCCCCTTCTCCTCTATAAAAGTTTCCTCTCTTTTGTTTTACTAGACTTGCATGTGGTTCACCATAATTGCATGCCCTGAACTGCAATTCTTTGCTGCTCCTGAATAAACTTGTGTTGCTGATAAAATAACTAGCTGTTTTATTGTTTGAGGTTAATAATAGTCAGTAGGTAAGCAGTCTTTGTCAAAACCTATAAGGATTGTATAAAAATGAAAAAACTCCCTAATTTAGCAACATAAACCTTTATAAATAAAAAACAGAACGGTTTTCTATCCAATTCATCGTTCCACAAAATGTTCATTTAATCCACTCAGTGGATTACTGACCACCAAAAAACTTTAATTATTTTCTTCTTGGAATGTTCCATTCTTCAATCCCATTGTTTATTTAAAATGATCCTATTTTTGATAGAGTTAATTTGGTTTAAGTTTAAGTACACATAAGAATTTCTTTCTTCTACTCCTAGCCATGAAAAAAAAAAAGTTTAAGAGATGGGTCATTACAGAATACAAAATAGAAAGCATAGGGGCTTTTTTGGTTGTTGTTTGTTTGCTTGTGTCTTGAGTTATTCTCAGATACCAGGTTTTCAGGTGTACCTGATGTTTTATCTAACACCATGAGGTGGGTTGTCCTTCGACCCTTCTGTGGGTCATTTCTGATTATCTTCTGGAAGCCCCTGCACATTGAGTCCCCAGGAGAGAAAACCCAGAAACATGGTCTTGCATTTTGGGGATAAGCCAGCTACCTGGCCAGGCATTAGATCTCAATGTTTTTCCACCTCAAATTTATAGTACTATTCAAAGTCAGCTTGCATTTCCTGGACCCATAACATGCAAACTGTGGGTAATGAGCTGTTGTGTCCACCACGAGGCAGGGAAGAATGCCTCCATCATGGAGAGGAGGCAGCCTGTGCTAGAAATTCACTGCAGTAAAGTCTGCTGAGAGATCCCTAACAAAGCCACTTCCTCATTCAAGCTTTGCTTTCAGGTGTGTCATCTTCTTCCTTGTACATAGTACTTATATTCTTAAGCCACCAGTAGATGAGCTTCCTAATTTACTTCCTTTTTGTACTTATGATGCCGGTATCTTTCATGATATCTGACTATGTATCATAGCAATGAAGCAACTGTTTTCTCTTTCAATATTTGTACACACATATTTCTTTAATGTTTCAGGATGCTTAGAACTAAGCAACACCCACATTTCTTGGCTAATGATGCAAGTGCTACAATACTGTTAAATTTTATCCTTTACAGGGAGAAAAACAGAGCTCCGAGTCCTATGGATTAAAGCAGTGATTCACGAATTTTGGGGGGCATTAAAAATAATCTGCATCCTTCCTCCTTAAATACAAAAGCAAAAAAACCCCTGCAGATTGTAAATCCCCAGATTCCCCCTCCACCCATTGGAGATACTGATTGAGGTCCAGGAATTTTTTTTTTTTTTTTTTTTTTTTTAAACTAGGGCCCCAGGTAATTCTGAGAAATGCCCACAGATCATACTCTGAGAAACCCTGGAATGAAGGAGAGCTGTTTTAGCTATACTCACCCCTTTATTAAGCTGTCATCCGAGCGATCTCTAAGCTCAGAAAGAAACCCATGAGGAGTTAGAAAGCCCTTCTGTGAGTGAACTGAACAGTCCACAGTGGGAGGTTTCTGGATACCTCGGAAGAAATAAAGGCAAATGCTTTGTTTCAAAAAATGGCCCCATTTCATCATCTGGTTGCCTTCTTCTTCCTGTTCTCCCCCTCCCCCCTCGTGCTGCTTTTCCTCCTCCCCCTCCTGTTCTTCCTCTTCTCTCTCACCATCCTCCTCCTCCTCTTCCCTTTCCCCTTCGCCTGTCTCTTCTCTCCCTCCTCCTCTTCTTCTTCCTTCTTTTTTGGCTCACTTAGGCACTGTATTCTTTTCTCCTTTCACTATCCAACCTCCTTTTACACCAGCTGTTGCCAAGTCTGTCAGGTGACTATTTTTAAGAAGACGGAGTTGGTAGAAAGTATCATCTGCAAGCAGAACTTACAGGTGAGACTCAGAACTTCTGAAAAGCTGAGAGGCTTCTCTCTGCAGTCTTCGCATAATTACCTTTCTTATTTTTAGAAATAAAACTGGGAATAAATTACCTTTCTTATTTTTAGGACGAATCTGATAGGTGTGTATAAAGTGGTGGCGAAATTCAGCAGCACCCCATTGCTCAGATCCTAGCAGGGGAGCCTTCCTCCCCCATCCCTCTCCACACAAACACTCCCATTACCAGGAGCAGGCAAACAAAGAACACAGATTCACCATATCCCACCAGATTCAAAGCCATCACACACAGGCGCTAAGACTCTGCCACAATGAAAACCTCCAGGAACTGATTACCAATGTTAGTCACCAGGGTGACTCAGCCTAAGAAGGAGCATAGCTTTTGAAGTAGTCGTTGGGGAATGCAAGGGTAGCAAGGCTAATTTAAGAGGTTGCTAACACAGACAAAGCTATTTACAGGCAAGGACTTTCATTCTTTTATCAGTGAAGCAAACCAGCTGCCCTGTTAGTCTTGACACTGTAATCTGACCTGTAAAATGCCAGTTGATTAACAACATCCTCTCTCACCAAGCCAAGAAATGGTGAAAAAATTGTCTCCAGGGACCCCTTTAGGGATTAAACAGAGGGTAATGCTTATTATCTTTTGATCCTTTAGCTGTTAGGAAGATAGGTGTTGTCAAAATGGGTGAACAATTACCAGTGGAGTTTGAATCTGGTGTGTTTGTATCCATCTTACTTGTGGTTGAAAAGCTGGCTCTGGAGACTAATTGAGAGAAAAAGAGAAAGAGAGAGAGAAAGAATGGAACTTTAAAAAGCCACTCTTTTATCCAAAAGCAGAATAGCTCTGTCCTCTTGTGCTCCCACTAGGGGCCAGGCCTCTGTCTTGCCTTGCCTTATAGGGAATTAAGCTATTTTCCATCTGAGAATCTGGCTATCTTAAGCCTATAGAGGGAATCCTGAGTATATGGAAGGGAATGGGATGCAAAATTCCCTCCTATGAGTAGGAAATGAAGGAGCAGTTCTTATTCAGGGTCACTCAGCTTCTCTTCTCCCCAAAGCCACCCCAAACCTTCAAATATATCCTTCTTGTTGATGCCTCTTGGATCATCAATTTATTCTAAGTTCAGGGGAAGAGCAGATACTGCAGTATATTATTAACCAACAAAATCACCAAAGAGGTTCCATAGATCTGCCAGAACCTGTTAATGTACTGCATCACTAGGCTGAATCCAGACCCTGCAGCTCTAAACTATGTCATTATTTGGCAATTGATGTAATATATAGGTCTTACCAACTGCTTGTATAACACCTTGTTTATCAAAATGAATAATCTGCATTTGTGGATTTGTTCTGCTCCTGTGTGCTCACTATCCCCTGGGAATGCAGAAGAATGAATGCGCTCTGCTTACTCATTCTTTCATTCACTTACTGAAGGGCAGGTCTATTGCTATTGGCTCCTGGTCCTATTTTAGAGTTAATACAACCATTTTAGTTAATACCACTATAAGGGATCAATTCTTCCATTACTTTACCTTCAAGGCCCCAAAGCTAAACTGAAGGAAGTTCTGCCATTTATATATTTATATATATGTATAGATATGTATATATATATATATACACATACATATATATTTAAATTAAATGATAAAATAAATTGATTTAAAACATTTTCGCATCTAACATATTTTAATATTATAGAATATATATATTGTGATAAGTAGCTTGACCAAAACCATCATGTCCAAGTCCTGGAAAAGCATGAAACACTCTGAACAAAATAGCAACTGAGCTAACAGACTCATAGAATTACATAGCCATGACCTAGAGATCTATCAGCTCTCTCATTCTAGTGGAGGAAACAGACCTCATTTCAGTAATTCAGGGAAGTGAATTCATCTGCCCAAGGTCACAAATTAGTGGCAGAATCAGGCTTAAATTATAGTCTCTGGACACTGAGCCAAAATTTTTCATTACGACACCTCCCGTGTCAACAATATCTCTTCTCAGAGAGTCATAAACTAATTACAAGTTGTATGATGATGATACCAATGGCCTTTTTGCAGAGCTAACACCTGACTCCTTTGAGCATCATGTAATGATGTTAGTATTCCCAGCTTATTTGGCTAATTTCACCATGTTTAATTGGAGCTAGAAAAATTTCCCTGTTCCTTTGGTTGGTGGCCATTCCAACCAAAAAGTTTTCATCATCAAAGAACCATGGGGAGTGAGGGTGCTTTACCCATTCATGTTCATCTCTAAAAGGTACTCAAGACCTGCCATCCATCACTTTATCTGCTCCTGTTTGGGCTGCTGTGGTTGGGACCACCATTGCTGTCATGGCTTTATCTACAGGGTTTTCCAAGTGTGACGTCTAATCTCATTTCATACTCTCCCCACAAACTCCTGTCTGTATCAGTGACTGCCTGAGGTTTCTCATTCATTCACAAAATTATTGAATAGCTTCTCAGGCCTGTATTTGCTATTGAAATTTATAGCACATATGTGGTGCCTGCCACCAAGAAGGTGCTGAGTAGTGTTTGAGTAAACGTTTTGATGACAAAACAGGTGGCATACAATTAGAGACATTTTGTTTGAATACAGTACAAGCTACCGCAAAATAATCATGCCTTTAATATTCTTATGTAATTTGCCAAATCACTTATTGCTTACAAGAGTTATTATAAAGAGAAAATCATGAAATACAAGATGAGAAAGAGAGATTCCGTGTTGTTTAAGTAGAAGCAAGAAACATGGCTGGTTAATTACAAAGGAAAAGTAATAATATTATGGAGGTGTGCTAAAAGAGAAATAATGGCTTGAGGGAAAAAAGGAAAAGGTGGGGGAATGCTGTATTCTGGAAATATTCATGTGGGAATTCCCTGATGGTCCAGTGGTTAGGACTCCTCACTTTCACCGCAAGGGGCACAGGTTCGACCCCTGGTCGGAGAACTAAGATCCCATATGCTGCCTGGTGAGGCCCCCCCCCCAAAAAAAGAAAAATATTCATGTGCTGAGAATATCCTTAGTCAAGAAAGTTTGGAAAAATACACAATCCAATTGTCAATCAATAATCAAAAATATGACAGCAGCATAATTTGTACAGTTACAAAATCTATTATTTTTTCTGGATCTTGAGTGTGTGTGTGTGTGCATGTGTGTGTGTGTATCGTTATTCTAGGAAAGGTGAAAAAGACACATGGAACTATGGATGTAATCATAGAGCAGGAAAAGCCAAGCGTTTGGAGGACTGGTTTTGTAGGGCCACATTCTGAACCAGCACAAACAAAGTGCTGTCAGCTCGCTGATAGTGCACTGATTACAAATGTGACCAAGTGGAAAAACCTTCCTGCTGCCAAATTAGTCACTGGAAACTTGATAAGAAAGCGACAGTGTAGTAGTGGTTACAAGTTCAGAGAAGCATTAAAATTAAAAGGGGAAAACCCTAAAAAGGAGGAGAAGGTGGTAGCTCACTCCGTCAGTCTCCTTAATACAATAAGATGGTCCCCAGTCCCTATTTCCTCATATATTCTAAGCTCCCCAAATGATCATCATTCATGATCTCTTTGCTCTAAATACTACGGGCGTTTTTCAGAACTGATCTTAATGTTCTATTGGCAGCATTCCTCATTTAATGCTCTCAAACCTATTTCTAGCCAAGATCTTCTAGCCCTGGAGATCCAAATGTTCCCCAACTGCCTTTGTGTCAACAGGCACCAGGAATCTGTAAACCAACAAGTTCAAGCTACTCACTGGTCTCCCTCTCTCCACGCTGCCCCTCATGTCACTGCTCAGCGAACAGCCCATCAGTCACCCAGGTAACCTAGTCAGACTTCTGAGCTCACCCTTGATTCTTTCCTCTTCTTTAGATCACACATATTCACTGAGTATCCACATGTACCAGCAACCATTCTAGGCTGGCCCCGGGATGGAGCTTATAGGTGTGAACATGCCTCACTCTCACCCATCCTGCTAACACTGTCCTGTTGTTCTTGAGGCAGCCCTCCTCTCTCTAACCCAGCCGCTGCTTTCCCACTTTAGGAATCCATCATTTCTTGTCTTGATTACGTCAACTGCTTCCTAAATCATTTCTCTGATTCTAGGCTTGGCTTTCCAAACCATTTCCACAATTCAGGGAGAGAAAACTGCCTGCAGCCAATCTTATCACGCCATCTCTGCTTAACACGCTCCAGTGTCTCCTCACCGCTCTTAGATTAGGGTAAAACTCCTCAAGAAATGGCTCATTAAGTGGCCTCTAAGACACCTAGGAAGGAAGATAACATGGCGTCTCTTCAAACCTAAAGTCTTTAAATATTCATTCAACATTGTTAATCAGGAAAAAGCTGATTCTATTAATAAAACCTGAATATCCATTTATATCTAAAGTTAGGAATTCGCCATATGCATTGACTATAACATAGCATCTTTTTATGCATATATGCTTCATATATATACAAAAATGGATCCTGCTCTACATATTGACGTGTTATGTAACCTACTCTTTTTATTTTCATATTTCCATGTCATTAAACATTTTTCTACCACTGTGATGACCACACAGTGTTTTATTGATTTGTTTATTTTTAAATTTGATCTTTCCCAAAGTGATAAATGGACTTTAAAAAAATCAAATAGGGGCTTCCCTGGTGGCGCAGTGGTTGAGAGCCCGCCTGCCGATGCAGGGGACACGGATTCGTGCCCCGGTCCGGGAAGATCCCACATGACGCGGAGCGGCTGCGCCTGTGAGCCGTGGCCGCTGAGCCTGCGCGTCCGGAGCCTGTGCTCCGCAACGGGAGAGACCACAACAGTGAGAGGCCCGCGTACCGCAAAAAAACCCAAAACAAAACAAAACAAAAATCAAATAGTATTAAAGGGTTTATAATAAAAAAAAACAATAGCACCCTGTGCCAACGGTCTCCCCTCCAGCTCTGATCCCCAGAAGCATCCATTTAAGAATATTTTAGCTGTTGTTTTTACTAATTGATCTCTATATTTCCAAATAATATGGGTACACCACTTTGTATTGATTGATCTATTTTATCTATTGACTTGCAGTGTGATGGAGTCAATAATTCAACTAATACCTTTTAGTCACTACTATGTGCCAGACATTGTTCCAGGCAATGAACAAAACAGACAAGATTATTACATTGTGAAACTTAATTCTAGGAGAAAGCCAATTAAAAAGCAAATAACTAAATACAACAATTTAATATACTACTATGTGCTATAAAGAAAGTAAAACAGAGTAAGAATAACTTCAGGTAAGGTGGTCAAGAAATGTTCCTCTGAAATGACATTTGAGTTGAGCCTGTATTGTGAAGATCTAGAACAAGAACGGTATTAATTAGGATATGGGTCCGGTGCATGTAATGGATCCTATAACAATGGCCTAAACAAGTGACTTTGTTTTCTTTTTCTTTTTTTTTCCTTATGTAATAGCCTGAGGGTAGGCCAGCCAGGGGTCCAGGCTCCTTCTATTTTCTTGCTCCTCATCTGTAAGGTCCAAGATATCTTCACTACATTCATTTTTCACAGAACAAGATGGAAGAAAGAGAAGGGTGCATCTCTTCTTTATAAGGGCACAACTCAGAAATTTCTCATCTCTTATGCTCACATACTTTTGGCCAGAACTTAGTCACATAGTCACAGCTAGCTGCAAGAGAAACTTGAAATGTGTTTTCTATTCTGGGCAGCCATGTGCTGAGCTAAAATTCTATTCCTGTGGGAGAAGAGAATGGGTAACAGGGACCAACTTATTCTCTGACAAAAGAACATTTTACACACAGGAAAGATCAAGTGCAAAGGCTCTGAGGAGAGCAAGACCTTGACTTGTTTAAAGAAGAGAAAGAAGGCCAGTGTCACTGAATGATGTTTCAAGAGGGGAGGGTGGGAGGCTATGGGTTCAGGGAAGCAGACAGGGACCAGACCATGTGGGAATTTTAAACCCTGGTAAGGAATTTCACTTTTACTCTAATTGCATTCGGAACCCACGGGAGACTTTTCAGCAGGGAACTGATTTAACCATTTTCTCTCACATCTTCCCCTTTTCCATTCCTTATTAGCATTACATCACTGACTTTGATTAAATCATTATCACTGTTAACATCAGTGTTAATATTGCTCATTGCAGAACCAAGTAGTTTAACTGAAGTTCATTTTCCTTTCCTGTGTAGCTTTTGGTGTGCCTCATGTTAATAGTATCATTTGTTTTTCACTTACATAATTATACACATATGCACACAAATACACAGCTTCAATTCATTCCAGAGTCTCTATCATACCATCTGTCATCTAGTCTGCCCAGTTGACCTTTTTCTGTCTTCCAGAAATTTCTTGTTTAATCTCTCAACCACTGATGGAATTATTCTTGTGAATCTATTTCTTTTTAATAGCTTTACTACCATGTTAATGAATTTTGGGAAGGAGAGGAGAAAAATAAGCATGGTTTATCCACCAATTTAATTGAAATTCCATTAATATTTTAGCTTAAGAATTCTCTCCTTTTACAATAACTTTTAACAAATATACATTGAAAAGAAGACTCCCCTTTTGATACATTTGTGAGACATGGAAGATTCAAAAGGCTTCCAGAATGTCTCTGTCAAGTTGTTGCTTTGAATGTGTCTGAATGCCAGGAGGGGATGATCAGGCCACACTCATCTTTCAACTCCCAAGTTGGACGCTGTCTCTGCCCACACCATCCTATTTCTCCTATAATGTATTCAATATTATGACTCCCCATTTACTTTGTATATTCCAAAAGCCCTGTAAATGCAGGTATCTCTGTATTTTTGGTTGTTTTCGAACTGTTCTGTTTACTGCCTGAACTCCTTTTGTGGACACTTAAATGTTTCTTGGTTGTATGGATGCTATCCACCTGGTCCTTCAGTGGAACCTTTCTCACAAGCATCTTTGATTTTTTTTAGATACAACAGCCACTCTGAGCTTTTATCTTTTATGAGTATCCCAATTGTACTCATGTTTAAAATTCACTTTAAATGCTACCTGGTCCCCCTAAGGAATCAAGCCCCTTCCTCTGCCCAGCAGAGTGTCTTACAGATAATTAGCACCCAGTAAATGTTTCCTGAATTAATAAACTAAGTCAGTCAATGAGGATTTAAATGAACTTTTCCACTCTATGTATTAAAAAATTTTCAAGCTTCTACCATTAAATATTGAGCAGCTGGAAAGGCCAGCATTGTTAATGTTAAGCACGATTCCCAGCCTAGACACAGACGTGTAGCAAAAGGATATTTAACATTTTCCTTAATTGTTTATTTGGCACAGCAAGGGTAATATAACCAAACCCATCTGTTTCCTCTTGTCCAGGGATTTCAAATGGTGACAAAAAGAACTTTATGCTGACCTTCTCACGACTCCTGACTTAACTCACCTGTTCTTCGTCAGAAACTTGTTAAAAATTTTAATACATATGAATAAATTACTAGAACACAACCTGGGGTCAACAGCTTAGAAACAAAAAGATAAGTTTCTTGGCTGATTATTCTCATGACGAGAATAGCTGAACTGTTTAAAACACTGTGCTTTATTATGTACTTAAAAGAACCTGGATGTTAACCAGGAATTATATAATTAGAGGATTTAAGACTAAACAGGACACAAATAAGTTCTTTATTTCATTATCGAGCCTTCACAAAAGATCTTAAATAGCATGCTGCAATTTTATTTTATTTATTTTTTAACATCCTTATTGGAGTATAATTGCTTTACAATGGTGTGTTAGTTTCTGCTTTATAACAAAGTGAATCAGCAATACATATACATATATTCCCATATCTCCTCCCTGTTGCGTCTCCCTCCTGTCCTCCCTATCCCACCCCTCTAGGTGGTCACAAATAACCAAGCTGATCTCCTTGTGCTATGCGGCTGCTTCCCACTAGCTATCTATTTTACGTTTGGTAGTGTATATAAGTACATGCCACTCTCTCACTTCGTCCCAGCTTACCCTTCCCCCTCCCCATGTCCTCAAGTCCATTCTCTACGTCTGCGTCTTTATTCCTGTCCTGCCCCTAGGTTCTTCAGAACCTTTTTTTTTTTTTTAGATTCCATATATATGTGTTAGCATACGGTATTTGTTTTTCTCTTTCTGACTTACTTCACTCTGTATGACAGACTCTAGGTCCACCCACCTCACTACAAATAACTCAATTTTGTTTCTTTTTATGGCTGAGTAATATTCCATAGTACATAT